>NC_079193.1:30101572-30711572 GCF_029499605.1 Hyla sarda
GCAGCAGCTTATGCTGGACCAGTAAAAAACCCAAATATATCAAACTCCTTAGTGTTCCCCCCCCCCCCCCCTTTTTTTTTTTTCCCCTCTCAAAACTGTCTAGTGAAGTCTAAATGCATAAAGGGAAGATCTATCAACTTGTGCAGAGGAAGAGTGGTGCAGTTGCCCGTGGCAACCAGTCAGATTGCTTTTAATCAGATTGCTGCTTTCATTTTTGAAGAGACCTGTTAAAAATAAAAGCAATCTGACTGGTTGCCGTGGGCAACTGCACCATTCTTCCTCTACACAAGTTTTGATCTCCCCCGACCTGTACACCATGGCATGGATATTCAGGTTGGATATAGTAATGAAACACACTTTGCTATATACAGACTTGTTCAACATTCCCACTGGATGGTTTGTGATAAATTATATATTTAAAATGGCGGAATTTACTAAAAAGCTTTAATATTTATAGGTTATTGTGGTGTTTATCAATCCTGCTTTGTCCAGGGCCCCACTAGCTATAGACAGATCTACTCAAGGTGGTGGATGCTGCTGAATGGCCTCTTTCCTCTTTGGTACGTTCCTTGAAAGTTTGATATATCTAGAATATTCCCCTAAGAAGAGATTGTCCAGGGACACATATATTACACATATTTCCTCTTTCATCAGGGGGTGTCACCATGCCGACTGTTTCCAATAGAGACCGTGTATTATGTTTAAGGCCTAATGACTGGTTCACTGACACGACAGGCAAGGTGCAAAACTTTATGTAGATTTTCTGTCACTCGTAACTTAGAAACATGGGAGTAAATCCTGAATACAAATGACTTGGTATCCTGCACCATACTGACTAGATAGAGCGCTGTGTATACAAATCAGAAGCGTCCATGTTTTACTTACACTGAAGCCGTTTATCATTAGATCGTTCGCTCGCTCAAATATGAAACTATTTAGGTGACCTCTACAAAAGTGTTCCCAGCGTGCCAAAAAAAGTGACTGCTTACTACCCCTCTGTTCTCTGAACCTCCATTGAAGTCAACGGGATCTCCAGGTCTGGTCCCCAGATGTTGACCACGGCTCAGTGAAGGGCACAACCCTTCACACAGTTCACCTATCTGAACACACCTTGATTTTTGGAAAAAAGATGGAGTATTGGAGGGCACCGAAATCTCCACAGATTTGATGCCAGTCGGTTAAATTACCAAACGAAAATAAGACCATATAAACATTTTTTTTTAAATGTAATTTTTTCAGGAATCTTTTATACACACATCCAACATACAATCAGGATTTTTTTTTTATGTAAAATATATATGCACATAATTTTGCTTTCAACAGGTTTAAAATTAATGGGAGGAAACAAATACTGTCTTACACAAATTTAGACTTACACAAAAAAGGCTGAGCACTGATTGGATGGAATAAAGAGTTGTACAAAGCAACCAGTGTGTTCTGTGCAGCATTCTAGAAAGATTTTTAACGTAATTTTGTGAAGGGCAAACGTAGATATTTCTTGTGAAATGTGAGGAGTACATGTAGAAGGATACATGGTGCCTGTGATCTCAGATTCCACCAATTTCCAGAATGAAGGAGGCTGTAGAGAGGACTTAAAGGGGTTATCCAGGGAAAAACTTTTTTTTATATATCAACTGGCTCCAGACAGTTAAACAGATTTGTAAATTACTTCTATTAAAAAATCTTAATCCTTTCAGTACTTATGAGCTTCTGAAGTTAAGGTTGTTCTTTTCTGTGTAAGTGCTCTCTGATGACACGTGTCTCAGGAACCACCCAGTTTAGAAGCAAATCCCCATAACAAACCTCTTCTAAACTGGGCGTTTCCCGAGACACGTGTCATCAGAGATTACTTAGACAGAAAAGAACAACCTTAACTTCAGAAGCTCATAAGAACTGAAAGGATTAAGATTTTTTAATAGAAGTAATTTACAAATCTGTTTAACTTTCTGGAGCCAGTTGATATATATAAAAACATTTTTTCCTGGAATACCCCTTTAAGGAAGTTGTGTAGTTCTTTCCAGTGTGACCACAGTGCTTTTTACTGCCACCTCTTTCTGTGTCAGGAACTGTGGTTTTCTATGGGGATTTGCTCTGGCTCTGGACAGTTCCTGAAACGGACAGAGGTGGCAGCAGAGAGCACTGGTCAGACTGGTAAGAACTACACAACTTCCTCTGGAGCATATAGCAGCTAAGTACTGGAGGGGTTAAGGTTTTTATATAGAAGTAATTTACAAGTCTGTAACTTTCTGGTACCAGTTGATTTGAAAACCCTTATTTTCCACTGGAGTACCCCTTGAAATATTTGCTTATTTTATACCCTAATGAAGAGTGGGCTGGGTTTAGAGGCAATGATCTCCATCTGTACAAGGTATTAAGTTTTTAAAGCTAGAAAATGGAGCAAATAGCAGGATTAGATTAATGTTCTGGCTTTAAGACACAAAATGTGTTAAATTTAAGAGCCGTGCCTAGACTTAATACATTGAGCACATTAGCCTGGCATAAGAAACACCAGTCTTAATAAATATCCTGCAATATTCTGAAGCAAAAGCCAAGTCCATTCATGACACTTCTAGTCATCACCATCTGGGCAGCGCCAAAGGGGTTTGAAGGATTTTTCTGGACCCTTTTGGGGAAAATTTCTCTGTTGTAGGAAAAAATAAAAGCCACACTTGCCCTCCAGCACAAAAACCCAGTGCCATACAATTGCGTTACACGGGGTTTCACGCCAGAGACTGTTGCTATGGAGGAGGAGCAGGAAGCTTTGGCTCCTATTGCACAGCTATGAGCTGCAGGGAGCAATTGCCTCCGTTTAACCATTTAGATACTGAATTTAAAACAAAACTCTAAAAAAAAACACCACCCTTCTGTTTTCCACCCTTTAAGGGTGGAAACAGAAAACTCCTTTGAGCCCGTTTTAAATGAGCACTGTGAGATTCAGAAACTTTGTGTGGTGTACATCTTCTAATATACTTCATGGTGTTCTAATATATTTCATAAGAAAATAGTATTTATTTCTTATAGAAATCATGGCATTTTCCAAGCTGATGGACAAAGTCCAGTAAGTGAGGGTGGGCTAGCACTGTCTAATAGGACAGGAGAGAGCACAGAGGAGTCCTATCAGACATAAGAGAGCACAGAGGAGTGCTACCAGACAGGAGAGAGCACAGAAGAGTCCTATCAGACAGGAGAAAGCACAGAGGAGTGCTACCAGACAGGAGAGAGCACAGAGAAGTGCTACCAGACAGGAGAGAGCACAGAGGAGTGCTACCAGACAGGAGAGAGCACAGAGAAGTGCTACCAGACAGGAGAGAGCACAGAGGAGTCCTATCAGACAGGAGAGAGCACAGAGGAGTCCTATCAGACAGGAGAGAGCGCAGAGGAGTGCTACCAGACAGGAGAGAGCGCAGAGGAGTGCTACCAGACAGGAGAGAGCACAGAGAAGTGCTACCAGACAGGAGAGAGCACAGAGGAGTCCTATCAGACAGGAGAGAGCACAGAGGAGTGCTATCAGACAGGAGAGAGCACAGAGGAGTGCTACCAGACAGGAGAGAGCGCAGAGGACTGCTACAAGACAGGAGAGAGCACAGAGTAGTGCTATCAGACAGGAGAGAGCACAGGGGAGCGCTATCAGACAGGAGAGAGCACAGAGGAGTCCTATCAGACAGGAGAGAGTACAGAGGAGTGCTATCAGACAGGAGAAAGCACAGAGGAGTGCTATCAGACAGGAGAGAGCACAGAGGAGTGCTATCAGACAGGAGAGAGCACAGAGGAGTGCTATCAGACAGGAGAGCACAGGGGAGCACTATCAGACAGGAGAGAGCATAGAGGAGTCCTATCAGACAGGAGAGAGCACAGAGGAGTCCTATCAGACAGGAGTGAGCACAGAGGAGTCCTGTCAGACAGGAGAGAGCACAGAGGAGTGCTACCAGACAGGAGAGAGCACAGAGGAGCGCTACCAGACAGGAGAGAGTACAGAGGAGTCCTATCAGACAGGAGAGAGCACAGAGGAGTGCTATCAGACAGGAGAGGGCACAGAGGAGTGCTAGCCCACCCTCACTTACTGGATTTTGTCCATGCCTGTGCTTCAGCTAGGAAAAAGTCATGATTTTATAAGCCATGATTTCTATTAAAAAAAGAAATTACATTTTTTTAATGAAATATATTAGAAAGGTTAATGTTTTGCAAAGATATATCTGACCTTGCCCATTTAAGCCCTCTGTAGAGCCCCTTATTTCTGGAAGTTTATGGGGGGTCCAGATCAGACATAACTGATCTATGACAGATCAGACGATCGTTGCCCCTGGATTTTTCCTTTTGGGTAGGGTCACATGTATTCTGCAAGCTGAATTTCAGCTGTGGGAAACCTGCTGCGGATGCTACGTGTGACCCTACCATTAAACTGTAAAAAAAAAATAAGAAGAAAAACCAGTAGGTCTCTACAGAGGATAAACCTTAAAAATAATCAGTTTCTGCTGCTTCTAAATATTTCGCCACATAGGTAACTAGTGATTTCTCGTTTTTTGGGTCCTTCAGGTAGAAATGTCCCCCTGGCAGCATGTGAGTGCTGAAGTCTCCGCTCGTGAGCTCCTTCCAGGCTGTGAACACAAGGAACAAATAATCTTATAAGTCGATCACAGCTTTGTATTGGGAGATTCTGGACTCAAATCTATAAATTACACGATTGAGATAAAAAAAAGGCCTGTTTTGTGTTTTTTCTTCTTCTTCTAAATACAGCATCACCTCTATTTATGGCTATGCCAATTACTGCAGGTATTTACTTGAATTAGGCTGGACTGCAATACCAAACATTGCCATGGACAAGAAATGGTGCTGTTTTCATCAAAAAGACTATTCATCTTTTACATCTGCTTTCAGCCAAACCATTATTTTGACAAAGACTATAGTTTCCAGGAATAGAAAAATAGAACTTAAAAGGGGTACTCCGCTGCTCAGCACCGGGAGCTTGTGACATCATAGCCCCGACCCTGCATGACCTCACTCCCCGCCCCTCAATGCAAGTCTATGGGAGGGGGCGTGACGGCTGTCACGCCCCCTCCCATAGACTTGCATTGAGGGGGCGGGGCTATGATGTCACGAGCTCCCGGCGCCGGCTCTAAGCGCTCGGAACATTTTGTTCCAAATGCTGAGCAGCGGAGTACCCCTTTAAGTCCATTTGTTTTGTGCATCTGTAATCTTCTCCCCTACCATGTCAGAAACACTACTTCCTGGTTGATCAGTTACTAAGCACTACAATTCCCAGAATGCATTGCTGCCCCACAACTCTTCCCTCCCACCCTGCCTACTCCTCTCCAACAGCACTTCTTCCAGTTCCCTACCCAGAGCTGTTGCAGAACATCTCATTTCACAGCATCACGCAATCATTGCAGGATGTAGCACCTGCTGTATTCATTAACCGTGTGCTCCTCTGTCTGTTGCATTGCTCAGCACAAGGCAGCATGTTATAAACACATGCCATTCCTCCCTCAATGTCCTAATAAAGATATATATATGTATATGACAGGGAGAGCGTGATGTAGGCTGTGGGGGCTGGTCGGAGGTGATAACATAACTTGGGGCCAGGTTACAGCTCAGAGACAAGATCCAGTCACGCCTCCTGAGACAGCAGAGGATAATGCATGCTCTCAGGAGAAACGCGAGGAGCCGGGAGCTGGAGGCAACACCACACTGTCAATGAGAGGACTACACAACTTCATGTCAGGGGTGAACCATGCAAAAGCATGGTGATGCCAGTACAATTTGTGACAACACTATTTTAGTAAGTTATATATCTTTGGAGTCATATTACTTTATTTAAATACAATTTTCTTATACCAGACTACCCTTTTAAAGTCTGCAAGCGTGGAGACACATAGGTCTGCACAGAAGCCGTATGCACAAAACGGTACAAGATTTTTGGAATTGTTGCAAAGGTGGGAATACAGTCATGGCCGTAAATGTTGGCACCTCTGAAATTTTTCAGAAAATGAAGTATTTCTCACAGAAAAGGATTGCAGTAACACGTGTTTTGCTATACACATGTTTATTCCCTTTGTGTGTATTGGAACTAAACAAAAAAAGGGAGGAAAAAAAGCAAATTGGACATAATGTCACCAAACTCCAAAAATGATCTGGACAAAATTATTGGCACCCTTAACTTAATATTTGGTTGCACAACCGTTGGAAAAAAATAACTGAAATCAGTCACTTCCTATAACCATCAATAAGCTTCTTACACCTCTCAGCCGGAATGTTGGACCACTCTTCCTTTGCAAACTGCTCCAGGTCTCTCTTATTGGAAGGCGCCTTTTCCCAACAGCAATTTTAAGATCTCTCCACAGGTGTTCAATGGGATTTAGATCTGGACTCATTGCTGGACACTTCAGAACTCTCCAGCGCTTTGTTGCCATCCATTTCTGGGGCTTTTTGACCTATGTTTGGGGTCATTGTCCTGGAGGACCCAAAATCTCGGCAAACCCAGATTTCTGACACTGGGCTGTACAGTGCGACCCAAAATCCAAAGTCTTGCTTTTTTATGTCTCTGTGTCAGAAGTGGGGTCCTCCTGGGTCTCCTGCCATAGCGTTTCATTTCATTTAAATGTTGACGGATAGTTTGTGCTGACAATGATGCTCCCTGAGCCTGCAGGACAACTTGAATATCTTTGGAACTTGTTTGGGGCTGCTTATCCACCATCTGGACTATCCTGCGTTTACACCTTTCAACGATTTTTCTCTTCCGTCCATGCCCAGGGAGATTAGCGACAGTGCCATGGGTTGCAAACTTCTTGATAATGTTGCGCACTGTGGACAAAGGCAAATCTAGATCTCTGGAGATGGACTTGTAACCTTGAGGTTGTTGATATTTTTCCACAATTTTGGTTCTCAAGTCCTCAGACAGTTCTCTTCTCCTCTTTCTGTTGTCCATGCACAATGCAAAGACTAAGTGAATATGCTTGAAACAATCTTATTTATCCACAATTTTGAAAGGGTGCCAATAATTTTGTCCAGACCATTTTTGGAGTTTGGTGACATTATGTCCAATTTGCTTTTTTTCCTTCCTTTTTTTGGTTTAGTTCCAATAAACAAAGGGAGTAAACATGTGTATAGCAAAACATGTGTTACTGCAATCCTTTTTTGTGAGAATTACTTCATTTTCTTGAAAAATTTCAGGGGTGCCAACATTTACGGCCATGACTGTAGCCTTATACAGTAGTCAACCAGGTATGAACACTTACCAGCCAAGTCATGCGGAATGTCTTCTGTCCCATCGAAGCATGTCAGCCCACATGACAGGGGAGGGGATGCTGGCTTATCATATCTGATAAGAGATACATTTCCAGTCAGTGTCTGAGATGTTGGATTTGTCATGCTTTCATTACAGGGTAGCGTCCTATAGGTGGCACTGGAGAGACAGTTCTCTTTTTTTTCTTGAGGAGAGCTAATTTGCATACTTCCCAGGAAGAATTGCACAAAAAATTCCCTACTTACCTGGATCTGCATAAGGCGTGTTATACTTTCCAAGAACTAGTAAGTGGCTGAGAATGTATTCAATAATGTTAGCGGAAGTAATAATTTTGCCATGACCATCTCTGACTAATACAAACACATGAGGAAGTCCATGTAATGGCGCATCAGTAAGCTTAGATAATTTCAGGCATGGTGCAAGTATGGGATTTAAAGGGGTAATTCCCCCCTAGACATCTTATCCCCTGTGGCGGGACCCCCGCGATCTCCCTGCTGCACTCAGCGTTCGATTAGAGCGTCGGGAGCAGCACCGGAGGCTCGTGATGCCACAGCCACGCCCCGATCGTGAAGTCACGGTCACGCCCCCTCAATGTAAGTCTATGGTAGGGGGCGTGACGGACGTCACGCCCCCTCCCATAGACTTACATTGAGGGGACGTGACCGTGACGTCACAAGCCTCCGCCCCGCATCGCCAGTCGTCCGTCATGAAGCGAAGTTCACAGTTCGTGTCTGGGGTGCCGCAACCAAGATAGTGGGGGTCCCCAGCGGCGGGACCCCCGCGATCAGACATCTTATCCCCTATCCTTTGGATAGGGGATAAGATGTCTAGGGGCGGAGTACTCCTTTAAGATTTAGTCCTCTCTACATGTATTCTGTAAGTACATAGGCCAACTGGACACCGACTCGTGCACGGAGAGTGACAAGACTGTAGGATCCGACTACACACAGACTTTGCTTGTAGTCTGTAACCATGGAGACACTTGTCAAAATAGGAGCTGTATACAAAAAGATACTATTTAAACTTACACAGTGTTCTCAACTATTCTTAGATCAGATTTCAGGGGTGGGAGGAAGAGCTTTAAGGCATCCGGGTTCTCCAGAATTCCAGCTGGAGTTCCCCCTGTTGCTGACATCCACTTCAGAAATTCTTCATCGCTCAGCTCTGATCTTTTTACAGATGGGGAACGGGATCTTGTCTACAAAGTGCAAAAAGAGGATTTTAGTTTCTGTATTGAAAGCTCTCCACCCTCAAATAAAACACCCCGACGTAGTATCACACCAGCCTGTTAGGCCATGTTCACACTGCAGTATTTCACTGGGATTCTGCTGCGCTGTTCACACAGCAGAATTTCCACGCCGGAAACATCTAAAGCAGAAATTCTAATTCTGGTGTTGGCAGAAAAAGTAGACATGTCTATTCTTTCTGCAGACTCTGTACGGAATGCATTGCCGTCTATGAGACAGTACATTACCGAGCGGTCCTAGCGGCGGCATGTTATGCCAGCGCTCCGCCTTCAGGGGAATGTCTGCACGGAGATTCTCTGTGCGGAACATTACCCCATGTGAACATAGCCTTATTGTGGTCATCTGCTCAGGTTTCCTATAGCTTACGTTTTTCTTGTACGCTTTAATTAAATGAATGGCAGGAGAGTGAACTATGGGTAATACTGCTGATGTCTCCAGATTACCGTGCTATATATGATATTTTTAAAGATACAATTTGAGTCATCTCTTGTAAAAACAAAGAAAAAAAGTCATAGGATCGGTTACCGAAGATGATATAGGGCGTGTTCACATGATCAGGCCCCTAGATCCCTAGTCATATATCACTGCTCTTTAACCCCTTAAAGGGGTACTCCGTTTTTAAATGAACTGGTGTCAGAAAGTTAAACAGATTAGTAAATTACTTCTATTAAAAAATCTTTATCCTTTCAGTACTTTTTAGCAGTTGTTTGCTACAGAGGAAAATCTTTATTTTTTGAATTTCTTTTTTGTCTTGTCCACAGTGCTCTCTGCTGACACCTGATTCCCTGTCCAGAGCAGGAGAAAATCCCCATAGCAAACATATGCTACTCTGGACAGTTCCTGACATGGACAGAGGTGTCAGTAGAGAGCACTGTGGACAAGAGAAAAAAGAAATTCAAAAAGCAAAGGATTTCCTCTGTAGCATACAGCTGCTAAAAAGTACTAAAAGGATTAAGATTTTTTAATAGAAGTAATTTACAAATCTGTTTAACTTTCTGGCACCAGTTCATTTAAAAAAAAAGTTTAAGTTTTCCACCGGAGTACCCCTTTAAGGACGGACCCATTTTTTACCTTAATGACCAGGCTCTTTTTAAAAAAATTTGACTGGGTCTCTTTAAATGGTAATAACTTTAGAACGCTTTTTCTGAGCGAAGCAATTCTGAGATTGTTTTTTTTCGTGACATATTGTACTTGCATTTTTGTTGACTGGAAATATTGTGAAAAACTGGAAAATTTCTGGTGTTTTTTTTATTTTTTTTTTTTTATGGTGTACACTGTGCGGTAAAAGTGATGTTATATTTATTCTGTGGGTCAGTACGATTATGGAGATACCCATTTTTAGAGTTGAGCAAACTTACAGTAAATTGGCTGGTGGCGAACCTTGCAGCTCAGCTGTTGATTACTTTAGTCTGCGTAGATTAGTTCAGCTTTCCAAGGACTCTGGTTGCCTGGAAAAGTCCGGGATGACAGTCTTAGGTCTCATAGGTCTGTATCCACCTTTTCCAGGCAACTGGAGCCCTTAGAAAGCTGAACTAATGTACGCAGACTAAAGTAATCAACAGCCGTGCATTTGAGGTTCGCTATGAGCCAATTTACTGTAAGTTTGTTCAACTCTACCCCTTTTTTTACGGCTTTCTATGTTCTTTTTCCTTTTTCTGCCATCCATTTTTCAACAGACGTAACTTTTTCATTTTTCGTCTGACGCCATTGAGTGAGGGCTTATTTTTTGCGGGATGAGCTGTACTTTTTATTGGTATCATTTTTGTGATACGTGCTACCTTTTGATCTTTTTTATTCCGTTATTTGTACCAAAATTGGCAAAGTTCGCGCTTTTTTTTTTTTTACAGCGTTCACCATGTGGAATAATTGACATTATAGTTTTATAGTACACGTCATTACAGACCTATTATCGATATGATTTGTGTTTCTGATCTTTTTTGATACAGGGTTTTATTGGGAAAGGGGCATTTTTTTTATTTATTTTTTTACACTTCATACATGTATTGAACAATCTTTTATTATTTTATTTTTCACTTTTTACAGGTTATACTATGCTGCAATACATTTGTACTGCAGCATAATATAACCTGATCTGCTGCAGATACTACAGCCTGTGAGATCCAGCCTGTGGCTGGTTCTCACAGGCTTCCGTAGCAGGCATACAGGAGGTCATCATCTGACCTCCTGCTGCCATAGCAACTAACAGCAACCCACGATGGTATCGCGGCTACGACGTTGGTGAACACGCTCCCCTGTCAACACCATAGATGCCGTGATCAGGACTGATCACGGCATCTATGGAGTTAATGCTGCCGGGACCGAATCCCTGGTCTCGGCTGTGATTGACAGCTGGGTTCCGCCACCGATCTCCTGCACTGCCGCATTGCTAGGACGTATGCATACATCCCAGCATGCGAACGTGTCAGGTGCTGGGACGTATGCATGCATCCTATAGCGGGAAGGGGTTAAAGGGGTATTCTAGCCTCCAAAAATGTATCCCCTCTCCACACAATGTCTAGAATAGGCTTCTGACTCTTCACACTGAATGGAGCAGTAGAGCTTGAGTAACCATTCAGTCATCATTACAAATCATACAATAAATTACAATCACGCATAGCATGACAGTACAATATACAGCACAGGTTACCTAACCTATACACTATACCACATGCTGCACTGACATTCCGCTCCATCACTCATTATCGAAGAAACAAAGTCGAAAAACAATACATTACAATCTGTGATAGGGGAGGGGCGGATCACAGGGCCAAACTACTCAGCAAACACGTGGGGAGGTGGGGAATTAGAGGGGCGTTAGTCCTCTTCTTCATCGACGTCCGGCCGGTTCAAGATGGAATAGTCTCTAAGCAGGCTGTGGATCAGCCTGCGGCAGTCCTGGACAGACATGTCCTCCCTGTTAAAGATAAAGCGGTTCTTGGCCAGCCATATAGCATCCATCCCTTACAACTGGCACACTCCTTGGTTCTACGGGGATGTCGTCAGGTTCATAAGGGAACATCAACTGGATGGACTCAAGCCCGACCTGTGGAAGCCTAAGACTGTTTACAAGCTCATCAAAGCTAAGGACTTGCTGGAGCTTATTCCAAGGTTCCCTCAGGGCACTGCAGAGACTGTTTGGGACAATGTGGCTTCTGCAAGGCTTACCAATGGACACAAGGACTTGTCAGGGATGGCCATTAAGGGAGGACTGTCTCTGAGGGCATTCATGCATGCCCGTAGCCTGAGCAGAACCAGCTATTGCCCCAGGTGGCCCTATGTGGAGGAAACATCTATGCACGTATTTTGGCAGTGCCCCTTTGCGCAGGGTCTATTGAACACCCTGGAACTGGAACTTAGAGACTTGGTACCCAGGAACAGCCTATCTTACTGAATGGAGCAGTGAATGGATGGATTCATGGCTATATGAGTGCTGGAGATACCAGAGTACAGAGTACTTGGGCATCTCCGGTGCTCCTATAGATATTAAATGGAGAGTTTGGGCTTTGTCCTAGAGATCGTGTTGGGTCACAGAAGTCAGACCCCGTACGATCAGACACTAATCCCCACTATAGTGTGGAGAGAGGAAGAGTCTTTTTGGGCTTAAATACCCTTTTGATGGGTGACTTACAGTAGCTACTTAAAGGTGGCAACAGAAAGACAGCTAATTAGCTTTTTTTCCCCATGGAGCATGGCTTGTAAGACTTCATCTACCAGCTGTCTCTTTGATGAGGACCAGTACTCCCCCCCCCCCCCTACCAGAACTACATAGGACATGTCAAAAGATAAGATTAGGTGGACATCAGATACTGGACTGTTTTCTCCATTAAATTATATATCTACAAGGAGGAAGGACAATTTTGGGTCATGCTGCCCCTTTCCCAGTCTTAGTCAGTAGTAGTAGGTTAAAGGGGTATTCCGGCTTTATACATCTTATTTCCTATCCAAAGGACAGGGGATAAGATGTATGATCGCAGGGGTCCTGCCGCTGGGGACCCCCGCGATCTCGGTGCAGCCCCCGGCATTCTGTGCCACGCCCCTAGTGACGTCACGCCCCTCCATTCATGTCTATGGGAGGGGGCGTGACGCAGTAGACATGAATGGAGGGGGCGTGGCGTGAAGTCATTTTTTAAACAAATCTACCCCATGTGAACATAGTGTCCGCAAGACTCACATGAGGGGCAGATGCTCCAGACACAAACAGATGTACGGGCTCCAGACCATATTTTTCTTTCAGTCTCACTGCAGTAGCAAAGCTGGTGAACGCCCCGAAACTGTGAGGAAAGGAAACAAATATAAGATGTTATGATTTTTAGGGAAAATGGTAAAGGTAATTTACAACCGACAGCTGCCAACAATGGAGGGACTGAACACTAAATCCTCCCAGCTGCAATTGGGGACTTCTGCTATAGACAACAGCACAATGTGGCTTTACTGTCTGTTCGTTCTGTTTCAAATCAACTTGTGCCAGAAAGTTTTCAGATCTGTAAATAACTTCTATATGAAAAACTTAACCCTTCCAGTACTTATCAGCTGCTGTATGCTTCAGAGGAAGTTGTGTAGTTCTTTCCAATCTGACCACAGTGCTCTCTGCTGACACCTCTGTCCATGTCAGGAACTGTCCAGAGTAGGAGAGGTTTGCTATGGGAATTTCCTGACATGGACAGAGTTGTCAGCAGAGAGCACTGTGGTCAGACTGGAAAAAAAAATATACAACTTCCTCTGGAGCATACAGCAGCTGAATGGGTGCTGGAGAAGTAGGGAGACACCAAGTGGCAGCTTTTTTAAACACAAATAAAACATAAAAAATGTAATATTTTTTTTTAAACAAAGTACATTAGAAAGATTTTTTACTTACCATAAGGAGTTAAATAGCAAAAATCAGTTTTAATGATAGTGCCCATTTAATGTCAACCATGAGGGCATTATAAGTTGTTTTTCTCCAGAATTGTTAGATTGACAGGGGTCCGATCACTAGGATGGTGGACCAGAATTCCTCCTGTGTAGGGTTATGGTGGAGAGGCGCTGGATGGATCCATGGCTGTGAACATGAATGACTCTCTCAATACAAATCTATGGGAGGTATCAGCCAGAAAGTGGTCTGAGTGCATGTTCAGCCATTGCTACATACAGCCTTCTCCATCTTAGGATATCTGATGTATGGAGCAGTGGTCTCCAAACTGGGGACTTCCAGCTGTTGCAAAACTACAACTCCCAGCATGCCTGGACAGCCAACGGCTGTCCGGGCATGCTGGGAGTTGTAGTTTTGCAACATCTGGAGGTCCATAGTTTCGAGACCACTGGTATAGAGAATGGGGATCCCCAACTCTAGTAATCAATAGACCCTGACCAAGGATCAATTGTCCGGCATGTCCAACCATCCGGCGTCCAAACTGAGACGCCCGATGAATGTGAACTGTTCCATTGAAATGAATGGGATCGGTTCTAGTATCAGTTTCCCTTTCGGCGCTGTTGAAAATATGCCGAAAGGGAAACTGATAGAGAGGGAGACTGATGCTTGAACTGATCCCTTTCATTTGAATGGGGCAGTTCACATTCATCTGGTTTCTCAGTTTGGACGCCGGATGGTTGTACAACGCCGGACCAGCACCTGTCTGGCGTTCAAAAAACAATGGACGCCGGATGCTACACAACTGATAGTTGTGGTGGTTGTGTCAAAATTTAGCCTGGGGTCACGTATGCCGGACATAGGTTATCCGAGCCTAAGAAAGTTAAGAAATATTTACCTGTGGCCAAAAAAGGCAAAGCTTTTATTCTGCAGGTGCGATAACAATACGGAGGTAATTTCATCCACTATTTGGTCCATGCTTTGAGGCATTGTCTCCGAAGTACGCGACTCTCTTCCTGGGAGCCTGATGGAGCAGACTGGAAAAACGAGGAGAGCCAGATTGTTCTTCTCTAGAATGTTCTACCAGTAATTTTCTCTTTTCTCTTACAGAAAATAAGCCTTGGGGTGTACTATTTCATGTCATTAAAGGGGTTAAAAAGATGCCAATAAAAATGTCCTGAATGTGGTGGTTACTGCTGGGGGGGGGGGGGGGGGGTTGGGGGATAAATTGTAAGCCCAGAATGTGATTACTGCTGGGGAGGGATAAACTGTAAGCCCAGAATGTGATTACTGATGGGGAGGAATAAATTGTGAGCCCAGAATGTGATTACTGCTGGGGAGGGATAAACTGTGAGCCTAGAATGTGATCACTGCTGGGGAGGGATAAACTGTGAGCCTAGAATGTGATTACTGCTGGGGAGGGATAAACTGTGAGCCCAAAATGTGATTACTGCTGGGGAGGGATAAACTGTGAGTCCAGAATGTGATTACTGCTGGGGAGGGATAAACTGTGAACCCAGAATGTGATTACTGCTGGGAAGGGATACATTGTGAGCTAAGAATGTGATTACTGCTGGGGAGGGATAAAATGGAATCCCTGCATGTGATTACTACTCAGGGGGGAACGAGATGTGAGCCCTGAAGGAAATTATATATGAAGGTGGGGGGTGAGATGTGAGTCCTGTGTGTGGTGTGTACTCTACAGAATGTTCTACCAGTAATTCTCTCTTTTTTCTTACAGTAGATAAGCCTTGGGGAGGGGGGGTACTATTTCATGTCATTTAGGGGGCACGGTTACAAAGATGCCAATAACATTTTTCTGCATATTGAAAGTATATGCTGGTCTACAAGAGCTGAATAGATATTCACAGTCTACAATCTAACGCAGGCATAGGCAACCTTCAGCACTGCAGATGTTTTGGACTACATCTCTCATGATGCTCTTACAGCCAAAATGCTGCAAAATCATCATGGGAAATGTAGTCCAAAACATCAGCAGTGCCGAAGGTTGCCTATGCCTGATCTAACGTCTCGATATCAGACGAAGCAGGGTTACATTTATAGACACCAAATTCCTATCTGTTTTTGGGTCGTGGGATAAAGGGGGAGAACTTGATACATACAGTTGTTGTATAGGCTGTGTTCAATAGATGGCACAAGAGAGAAAAGCTTATTTCCATAATGTTTATCCCAGAGAGCATTACCTGCTCTATAAAACTCCCTTTGCCCACTGTGGTCTCCACAAGAAAAAATACTCCCCCCTAAGAGTTATTTAAATTTAATACACAGACTGCTATTAATGCTACTTGCTTCCTGCTCTGGCTCATAGAAAAAAGGCTCCAATCGGTGAACCAGACTCTGACACATCCATGACCTAACAGAGGAAGTTTAGATGACACAATACCTTTGAGGCAACATTCTTGCTACTACAGGGGTCACTGACAGCAGATCTATTGCTTCTTCTGAGGTTTACATATTATGAAGAGCCAGAAGCAGACAGCTCTGTATACGGTGTAGTGATCGTGTTGGGTAAATGCAATTCTCTTTAATGGAATCCTATTCACTTTAATGTGAGCCTAGAATGTGATTACTGCTGGGGAGGGATAAACTGTGAGCCCAAAATGTGATTACTGCTGGGGAGGGATAAACTGTGAGTCCAGAATGTGATTACTGCTGGGGAGGGATAAACTGTGAACCCAGAATGTGATTACTGCTGGGAAGGGATACATTGTAAGCTAAGAATGTGATTACTGCTGGGGAGGGATAAAATGGAATCCCTGCATGTGATTACTACTCAGGGGGGAACGAGATGTGAGCCCTGAAGGAAATTATATATGAAGGTGGGGGGTGAGATGTGAGTCCTGTGTGTGGTGTGTACTCTACAGAATGTTCTACCAGTAATTCTCTCTTTTTTCTTACAGTAGATAAGCCTTGGGGAGGGGGGTACTATTTCATGTCATTTAGGGGGCACGGTTACAAAGATGCCAATAACATTTTTCTGCATATTGAAAGTATATGCTGGTCTACAAGAGCTGAATAGATATTCACAGTCTACAATCTAACGCAGGCATAGGCAACCTTCAGCACTGCAGATGTTTTGGACTACATCTCTCATGATGCTCTTACAGCCAAAATGCTGCAAAATCATCATGGGAAATGTAGTCCAAAACATCAGCAGTGCCGAAGGTTGCCTATGCCTGATCTAACGTCTCGATATCAGACGAAGCAGGGTTACATTTATAGACACCAAATTCCTATCTGTTTTTGGGTCGTGGGATAAAGGGGGAGAACTTGATACATACAGTTGTTGTATAGGCTGTGTTCAATAGATGGCACAAGAGAGAAAAGCTTATTTCCATAATGTTTATCCCAGAGAGCATTACCTGCTCTATAAAACTCCCTTTGCCCACTGTGGTCTCCACAAGAAAAAATACTCCCCCCTAAGAGTTATTTAAATTTAATACACAGACTGCTATTAATGCTACTTGCTTCCTGCTCTGGCTCATAGAAAAAAGGCTCCAATCGGTGAACCAGACTCTGACACATCCATGACCTAACAGAGGAAGTTTAGATGACACAATACCTTTGAGGCAACATTCTTGCTACTACAGGGGTCACTGACAGCAGATCTATTGCTTCTTCTGAGGTTTACATATTATGAAGAGCCAGAAGCAGACAGCTCTGTATACGGTGTAGTGATCGTGTTGGGTAAATGCAATTCTCTTTAATGGAATCCTATTCACTTTAATGTGAGCCCTGAATGTGATTACTGCTGGGGGGATGAAATGTGAGCTCTGGATGTGAATATTGCTAGGGGTATAAGATGTGAACTATGGATGTGATTACTGCTGGGGGGGGGGGATAAGATGTTAGCTCTGGATGTGATTATTGCTGGGGGGGTGAGATGTGAACTCTGAATGTGATGTGATTACTGCTGGGGGGGGGGGGATAAGATGTTAGTTCTGGATGTGATTATTGCTGGGGGGGATGAGATGTGAACTCTGGATGTGATTACTGCTGGGAGGAATGATATATGAGCTCTAGATGTGCTTACTGCTGGGGGGATAAGATGTTAGCTCTGGATGTGATTACTGCTGCAGGGAAGTAAGTAAGCTCTGAATATATTTACAGATGGGGGATGAGATGTGAGTCCTAACCGTGATTACTACTGGGAGTATGAAATGTGAGCACTGGATGTGATTGTGATTACTACTGGGGATGATATGTGAGCCCTGAATGTGATTACAGCGGGGGATGAGATGTGAGCCCTGAATGTGCTTATACTCCTGGCGGGATGGGATGTCAGGCCTTAATGTGATTACTGCTTTGGGGGGGATGAGATGTGAGCGCTGAATGTGATTACAGATGGGGGATGAGATGTGAGCCCTGAATGTAATGACTGCTGGGGTGATAAGATGTGAGCCCTGAATGTCAATAGAGAGATGAGACGTGAGCGCTAAATGTGATTACTACTAGGGGGGGGAGGGGGAGATATGATCCCTGATTGTGATTAATGCTGGGGGGGGGGGGGGTGAGATGTGAACCCTGAATGTAATTACTGCCTGGGGGATAAGATGTGAGCCCTGAACGTGATTACAGATGGGAGAGGAGATGTGAGCCATACAGGTGAATAGTACTGTGGGGATATGATAGGGCTAGGGCGTATGAAATGTCAGCACTGGATGTGATTGTGATAACTGCTAATAGGGATGTGATGTGAGCCGTGAATGTGATTACTGCTGGGTGGGGTTGAGATATGAGCCCTGATCGCGATTACTGCGAGGGGGGAGAAGATGTGAGTACTGAATGTGATTACTGCTGAGGGGGTTAAGATGTGAGCCCTAAATGAGATTACTACTGGGGGTGATGATGTGAACTGACACCAACACACTCATGAGTCTAATCGCTTCACCTTGGTGAATTCCAACACCAGCAGCCTAATTCTATGAAATTCAGTGATGAGACTTCCCCCTCCGCTCACATTACAAAGCCAGAGAAATCATGAGTAGGCGTTATTACGAAATCATTTTAGTGATTAAATAAAATCAATATGACTGATATCCCATGCCTGCCACATCAGCTACAACAGGTAAGCACAAGGTATACAACAAGATTCTCTACCTTATTCTCTAATAATAGCCTATGTTCAGGGAAGTGTTTCCCAACCAGGTTGCCTCCAGCTCCTGCAAAACTACAACTCCCAGCATGCCCGGACAGCCAACGGCTGTCCGGGCATGCTGGGAGTTGTAGTTTTGCAACAGCCAGAGTGGATTTTAGGGTCAAATGGTTGCCTATTAAGTAGTACAGGGTCTCTAGAGAAGTGGAGAGCTCTTGTGTACCAGCAGTGAATGGAGTCTTTGCCGGTCTCAGGTATTATGACCGGCTCAAGGCCCTGATCTCAATACACTGGATACCTTAACCTGTTGCCATTAGCTGCAAATGGCACAACTACAGAGGCCGGCATTGTGTCTGTAGCAGGATACATGGCGGATGCCTTTCACTGGGAAACAGAGGGTTTCTTCTCTGCCGGAGGACTGTGGGATGTGACCAGCACATCAATTTGGAGCCCAATTTGACAAGTCGGAGGCTTTCCTTTGTTCCCTATGCTAATGTTGGGCCCTGGAGCCCGAGTCGCTCTGTTCTTTAACCAGCATGCTCCATGAAAAGCGTCTTCAGCTTTTCTACCCCCACAAATGCTTTCTGGAGACACTTTTTGGGATTTTTGGATGTGGATACAAAGTAACATAGACAATGACCTCACTGAGGGGCTCAAATCCTGTGCCCGGGCTCTAAAGGGCCCAACAATTTGTACTTAAAGGGGTACTCCAGAGGAGAAAAAAAATTCTTTCAAAGCAACTGGTGGCAGAAAGTTATGCAGATTTGTAAATTACTTCTATTTAAAAAAAATCTTAATCCTTCCAGTACTTATCAGCTGCTGTATACTACAGAGGAAGTCGTGTAGTTCTTTCCAGTCTGACCACAGTGCTCTCTGCTGACACCTCTGTGCATGTCAGGAGCAAATCCCCATAGCAAACCTCTCCTGCTCCTGACAGTTCCTGACATGGACAGAGGTGTCAGCAGAGAGCACTGTGGTCAGACTGGAAAGAACTATCCAACTTCCTCCAGAGCATACAGCAGCTGATAAGTACTGGAAGGGTTAAGATTTTTATATAGAAGTAAATTATAAATTATAAAGTAAATTATACATCTGTATAACTTTCTGGCACCAGTTGAGTACACCTTTACTTTTTTTTTTTTTTAAATAATCCACATATATGTAATGTAATATAATGCAGGCTGTATAAAAGGTAAACAGTGAGGTCCCTCCGAATTACCTGAAAGCCCTGAAAGTGGTGGTTACTGCTCTGGGGGATGAGTTATGAGCCCTGAACGTGATTACTGCTGGGGAGGGATAACATGGAATCCCTGTATGTGATTACTACTCGGGGGGATGAAATGTGAGCCCTGAATGTAATTACAGATGGGGGAATTAGATGTTGGCCCTGAATGTGATTACTGCTGTGGGGGTGAGGTGTGAACCCTGAGTGTTATGAAGTCTGGAGGTGGCGGATGAGATGTGAGCCCTGTATGTGGTACATACTGCTGGGGGGGGGGGAACGACAGTTGAAGTGTGAGAAGATTTTTTTTTTTTTAACTTGTGTGTTATTTGTTCTCAGCAATTTTTTTTCTTTCAAAAAAAGACCAAAAATTTGGTACAGGTACCCCAAGATCTAGGGACTGACTGATGAGTAGATAGCTATTGCTATACATATTATTGTGGCAGGGAGGGGGCCCCTAACTTCATGGGGGAGATTTATCAAAACCTGTGCAGAGTAAAATTGACCAGCTGCCCATAGCAACCAATCAGATCGCTTCTTTTATTATTTAGAGGCATTTTAATAAATAAAAGAAGCCATCTGATTGGTTGCTATGGGCAACTGGTCAACTTTTACTCTACACAGATTTTGCTGAATCTCCCCTGATATTCTTAGGGAGCTGAACCGACTACACAGATATGTCATCCCCTGATATTAATTATAAAAACTAACTAATTGTGATATTAGTGTAATCTATGTAACCTGACCAGGTGCCAGATTAATATTCTGGATTAAAAAGAGAACTATATATTTACCTACCCCAGAATAAAAGAAAAGCATAAATAAAGGATAATCCCAGTCACATGAAGCTTTACACTTCTTTTTAAGCACAGCGCCATCTGCTGGTTGTTGTTGTTATCACACTGCAAGTTCAGCAGCTGCAATTTATCTGTTACATTCTGTATTAAGGCTGCATTCACACCTCGTTTTTACGTTACGAGTGCTGGATCCGGCTGGGGGAGGGGCAAACCCCAGCCGGACCAGCGCTGAAATCCAGTTACTTTAATGAGCCAACTGGAGTCAAACGGTGACTCCGGTCGGCTCATTTTTGACCCGTATACGGTTTTGTGACCGGACCTAAAACCGTAGTATACTACGGTTTTAGGTCCGGTCAGGAAACCGCATGTATGTATGTACACAGTGACTTAACCAGCAGAATAGTGAGTACAGCTCTGGAGTATAATACAGGATATAACTCAGGATCAGTACAGGATAAGTAATGTAATGTATGTACACAGTGACCTCACCAGCAGAATAGTGAGTACAGCTCTGGGGTATAATACAGGATATAACTCAGGATCAGTACAGGATAAGTAATGTAATGTATATACACAGTGACCCCACCAGCAGAATAGTGAGTACAGCTCTGGAGTATAATACAGGATATAACTCAGGATCAGTACAGGATAAGTAATGTAATGTATGTACACAGTGACCTCACCAGCAGAATAGTGAGTACAGCTCTGGAGTATAATACAGGATATAACTCAGGATCAGTACAGGATAAGTAATGTAATGTATGTACACAGTGACCTCACCAGCAGAATAGTGAGTACAGCTCTGGAGTATAATACAGGATATAACTCAGGATCAGTACAGGATAAGTAATGTAATGTATGTACACAGTGACTCTAATGCACATTTATTCTTTATGTGTAATGGTGTTGAATGTTTAAACGATGTAGAAATGCGCAGTACTCACCTTCAATGGTCTCGTCGAACAAGCGCCCCCATTGTGCATAGAACAGTGATCCTCCTCCAGCCCAGGGGAAGCATATTAATCGGGTTACAGCGTTCGGCCGTTTATGGAAGCAGTTCACAAGTTTATCCATCCTGTAGAATTATAAAAGTCGCAATGGAATGTTGTTGTAACAAAGGTAACATCTCTACTATGAATAAAGACGCCACAACCTTTATGTGATCACGGGCGAGGGCCGCACTGCAGCTTTAACAGTACAGTCCCATGTTGTGGCTGCCATGTGTGACCAAAACCACAGCCACAAACACTGGAGAACCACGGCAAGATTCTGAAGGGAAAACGTTGGCATTACTAGTAGGGCTGGGCGGTATGACCAAATTTGTGTATCACGGTATTTATTTAACTTTTTGGCGGTTCCACGGTATATAACGGTATTTCCTAGCCCCCCCCCCCCACATATTAATTATCAGCCCACATCCCCATCAGGGTAAATACTCACATCACCCACAAGCGCTGCCCTCCTCGTGCTGTTTGATGCGGCCACCGGCGCTGGCACTCTATACTGTGTGGTATCCCTAAACAAAATAAACTTTAACGCACCTACGTCGGCCTTACACTGGGGACGGGAACGTCGGAGAGATGTCAGCCTATCACCGGCCGCAGCGATGTTCCTCCTCGGCCGGTGATAGGTTGAGCGCACTGTCATGTAAAAAGCCGGCTTCTTACATGACAGTGGGCTCAGCCCATCACCGGCCGAGGCGGAACATAGCTGCGGCCGGTGATAGGCTGACGGCTGTCCGACATTCCCGTCCCCAGGAAACAAGTGAGGCCGGTACCGGACCAATGGGAGGTGAGTTAAAGTTTATTTTGTTTATTTTTTGCAGCCCGGGCATAGGGATACAGCATACAGTATAGAGCAGTGGTCTCCAACCTGCGGACCTCCAGATGTTGCAAAACTACAACTCCCACCATGCCCGGACAGCCAACGGCTGTCCGGGCATGCTGGGAGTTATAGTTTTGCAAAATCTGGAGGTCCGCAGGTTGGAGACCACTGGTATAGAGTGTCAGTGCCGACAAACAGAACGAGGAGGGCAGCGCATGCAGGTGACATGTGAGTAGTACCCCGCTGGGCTGATAATGGGGGGGGGGGCGGGGCAGAACAGCGCTGGCGGGTCACATATGATTAGTTCCCCGATGTGGGGACAGCGCAGCGCTCAGCTGACAATTCATTCATTCCCAAGGGGAAGGGGCCAAACCGGTATTGCGGTATGGGGAAAAATTCCTTTCGTGCAACACAAAAATTTCGGTATTCGGGATGAACCGGTGTATATACCGCCCGGCCATAATTACTAGGAAAATCATGCAGACTTTGACCACCATGTGTGGACATGGCTGTGAGAACATGCGGCATCTCAGTCCCAATATATTGCTATTGTGTGTTGGCCAGGATTTACCATAAAGGAACCTTTACAGATGTAGGGTCTATTCACACGTACAGTATTCTGCGCAGATTTGATGCACAGGATTTCTAGCTGTGTTCAATCATTCAGTTTACATTGAAATCTGCAGCAGAAAATCCCTCGCATCAAATCTGCGCAGGAAACTGTACGTGTGAATAGACCAGTATGGAGAACTGCAGTGTAAGACAACTTATAGGGGATAAGTGTCTGATCGCGGGGGGTCTCAGCACCCAGCTCTCTTCATGCACGGAGCGGTGGTCGACATATCCCCTCCATGTATCTCTATCGGAGAGCGGGAGATACACGAAGGCTATATCCCCAGCTCTCCCATAGAGATGCAGGGAGGGGTCGAAATGCTCCATTCCTGGGGAGAGCAGGGGTGCCGCGCAGGAGATGGTGGGGGGTCCCAGTGGTCGGACCCCTCACAATCAGACACTTATCTCCTATCCTTTGGATAGGGGATAAGTTGTCTTACACTGCAGTACTCCTTTAATACATAACACAGAAGCCCGATACTGCCACCTATCTCTCCAAAGGGACCAGAACATTTTTCCAATCAGGTTTTTTTTTTTTTATAGCAAATACAGAACAACAATGTGTTTTACTATATTCCGTTTACAATAAAGAACCAAAAACTTCATTGAAGGAGTGTTCTGATCTTTTTTGAGAGATTGCTGGCAGCATCAGATACAATCAGTGTTTTCATGTTCTGTATTTTTTGTTTAAGGTCTTTCCCCCAAAATAACATCAAAAAAACGAATTTAAAGGGGTACTCCGGTGGAAAACTTTTAATTTATTTTTTAAATGAACTGGTGCCAGAAAGTCAAACAGATTTGTAAATTGCTTCTATTAAAAAATCTTAATCCTTTCAGTACTTTTTAGCAGCTGTATGCTACAGAGGAAAATCTTTATTTTTTGAATTTCTTTTTTGTCTTGTCCACAGTGCTCTCTGCTGACACCTGATGCCCGTATCAGGAACTGTCCAGAGCAGGAGAAAATCCCCATAGCAAACCTATGCTGCTCTGGACGGTTCCTGACACGGACAGAGGTGTCAGCAGAGAGCACTGTGGACAAGACAAAAAAGAAATTCAATAAGTAAAGATTTTCCTCTGTAGAATACAGCTGCTAAAAAGTACTAAAAAGGATTAAGAATTTTTTAATAGAAGTCATTTACAAATTTGATAAATTCACTAGCGCTGGATGGGTTTGGATGTGATCAGTGGCTGGACTGCTGCTTAGCCAATAGATGTGCTCCCCTGTTAATGCACACCAATATATAGTGGATATAGCAAAAAATATTATTGAATTGGCAAGCGCTGAATCAGACACATATCGATTAAAGCTATGTAGTAAGAACTAACCTGTAAATGCTGTAGAAGGAGGGAGAGATCCTGGTGATATGGATGGAACTGTGAGTGGTGTGAGGGAGTGCTCTCCTGATGACTAAAAATGAATACACAGTGACTTAATTATGTAAAATGATATGCGTGTCAATAGATTTGAGCTCTGTCTATATAGCGTGGTCTACCTTTAAATGACCAGTCGCGCTGGTGCGAGCAATGGAAGTTCGAACGGCTGGAGTGGTAAGCTGAGAGGGTGATGTTCCTGTTAAAGAGCTGTATTGCTGAATCCGTATGGGTATTATAGAGGAGAATGCTTGATGCTGTATGCCTGCGTGGGCTCTCCCTGAGGGTGCTCCAGAGGTTGAAAGTGCGAGAAAAGTCCCTTTCTACAGTTCAACTCTGTATAATTAGTAATAATAATGTTGTCACAGCTGAGTATTGCAGGCTAATGAATGTCACCAGGATCTCTCCCTCCTTCTACAGCATTTACAGGTTAGTTCTTACTACATAGCTTTAGATCGATATGTGTCTGATTCAGCGCTTGCCAATTCAATAATATCATTTACTAATTTGTTTTACTTTCTGGCACCAGTTCATTAAAAAAAAAAAAAAAAAGGCTCCACCGGAGTACCCCTTTAAAAGGAAATCTGCAGACAAAATCCCCCCCCCCCCTTATCCTGTAGATGGGGGATAAGTGTCTGATCGCAGGGTAGTCCGACCACTGGGACCCCTTGCGATCTCCCGAAGGGGGCCCTGGCATTGCCGCGCTATGCGTTAGCTAATGCGCATAGCGTCCAAGCTCACTGAGCTCAACGGACATGCCCCCTCCAGACAGGTCTATGGGAGAGGCGAGAAGGGGGGGGCACAAACGTTGCATCCCTGCCTCTCCCATAGAGATACATGGAGGGGTTGCGTTGGTCGCAACATCATGCTTTTGGCCGACACACCTCCTGCACGGGAGAGCCATGGTAATGCCGGGGTCCTGTGCAGGAGATCGCGGGGGGTCTGAACGCTGTGGATATGTTTTTTTCCGTTGCAGATTTCCTTTAAAGGGGGGCATTCAGGTTTCAGAAAATTGTATTGAAATGGGCACTGTCAGTATGAAAAACTTTTTATATGTTGTACCTCTTGACAAAACATTAACATAGTCATGTCCGGCAGCAGCATCATCTTTGTCATAGCTGAAGCACAAGGCAGGGACAAAGTCCAGGAAGTGAGGGCGGGACTAGCAGTTCTCTGTGCTCACTCCTGTCCTATCAGACTGCAACAGAGAGGAGGGGGGTTACAGAGCAGCCTGCAGTGATTGGATGAAGAGATCCAGCACAGTACAGCAGACTCAGGGAGGAAGTGAATGCTTGGTGAGTGAGGGCGGGACTAGCACCCCTCTGTGCTCAGTCCTGTCCTGTCAGACTAAAGCATGAAAGTAGAGGATGAAGAGGCCCAGCACAGCACAGCAGACCCAGGTATTCAGAGGAGTCATGCAGACTCGAATAAAAAATAAATAAAATGTGAATTAAAAAAAAGTTAAAAAAAATGTTAATAAATGTGAACGAGCCCCTCCCCTAATAAAAGTTTGAATCATCTCCTTTTCCCATTTTTCAAATTAAATGACGTAAACATAAATAAACAAAAACATAGGTGGTGTCACCATGTGCAGAAATGTCCGAACTATTAAAATATGAAATTTATGGAACCACGTGGTGAATGGTGTAAATGTAAAAGAAAATCCAGAATTGATGATTTTTGGTCACTTCTTTAAAAAAATAAAAAAAATAATAAAAATAAACGATCAAAAAGTCCCATCAAAACAAAAACAGTACCGATAAAAACTACAGATGACGGCGCAAAAAATGAGCCCTGTATACGGGAAAAAAGTGTTCTAGGGGTTAGAAGAGGACAATTTTAATCATAGTAATTTTCATACAAAAAGTTATAATATTTTTAACAAAACAAAAACCTAAATCAATGTTTTCCAAGCAGTGTGTCTCCAGCTGCTGCAAAACTACAACTCCCAGCATGCCCAGACAGCCGAAGGCTGTCTGGGCATGCTGGGAGTTGTAGTCTTGCAACAGCTGGTGACACACTGGAAAATACAGGCCTATATAAATCGTTATATTCGTATAAAACGTTTGATACATAATAACATTACAACATACTCAATGCCTCGCCGGCCTGGGCGCACAATGCCCTGAATTGATGATTTTTGGTCACTTCTTTAAAAAAATAAAAAAAATAATAAAAATAAACGATCAAAAAGTCCCATCAAAATAAAAACAGTATTGATAAAAACTACAGATGACGGCGCAAAAAATGAGCCCTGCATACGGGAAAAAAAAGTGTTCTAGGGGTTAGAAGAGGACAATTTTAATCATAGTAATTTTCATACAAAAAGTTATAATATTTTTAACAAAACAAAAACCTAAATCAATGTTTTCCAAGCAGTGTGTCTCCAGCTGCTGCAAAACTACAACTCCCAGCATGCCCAGACAGCCGAAGGCTGTCTGGGCATGCTGGGAGTTGTAGTCTTGCAACAGCTGGTGACACACTGGAAAATACAGGCCTATATAAATCGTTATATTCGTATAAAACGTTTTATACATAATAACATTACAACATACTCAATGCCTCGCCGGCCTGGGCGCACAATGCCCTGAGGACCCTTCACTGCGCCAACTAGAAAGACCAGCTCCTTCTCAGGTTGGCACCTTCATCGTTTCCAGGAACTTTGCCCTCTTCAAAGATGGCCGCCCGCGTGACCTGCTCTGATTGGCTGACGGCAGTGTTTACAATCACATGAGCCATCGGTCCGTCCAATGGTAGAGCGCGGCCACGCCCATCAGGAGGCGGGTTTCAAATGACAGGTCTATTGTGTTCATCCAATAGCAGCCCGGGAAGGGAAGATTGTCCCGTGCGCTGCGCCGTAGAGTTGTGTGATTTGGAGACTGTCCAAAGGGGCAGCGGACGGAGATCGCTACGGAGACTGAGACACAGGTATAACGAGTCCGCGGTTTACCGGAGGAAGGGGGTGGGGCTTGGGTTTTCTTGTGAAGCCTCCTGCAGCCTTCCGTAGCCATGTACGGCGTCTGTCATTATGGATTTAAAGGGCAACTTTACTGATCGAAGCCTGACTTGGTACATTAGTTGTTAATTGCTATGATCAGGGACTGGCTGCAGGACTTGGATATGATGAGGGACTGGCTGCAGCACTTGGTTATGATCAGGGACTGGCTGCAGCACTTGGATATGATCAGGTCGCCTGCAGCACTTGGCTATGGTCAGGGACTGGCTGCAGCACTTGGTTATGATCAGGTCGCCTGCAGCACTTGGGACGGGATCAGGGACTGCCTGCAGGACTTGGCTATGATCAGGGACTGGCTGCAGGACTTGGCTATGATCAGGGACTGGCTGCAGGACTTGGCTATGATCAGGGACTGGCTGCAGGACTTGTCTATGACCTGGGACTGGCTGCAGGACTTGGCTATGATCAGGGACTGGTTGCAGCAGTTGACAATAATCAGGGACTGGCTTCAGCACTTGGTTACGATCAGAGACTCGCTTTGACAGGATCAGGGACTGGCTGCAGGACTTTGCTATGATCAGGGACTGGCTGCAGGACTTTGCTATGATCAGGGACTGGCTGCAGGACTTTGCTATGATCAGGGACTGGCTGCAGGACTTTGCTATGATCAGGGACTGGCTGCAGGACTTTGCTATGATCAGGGACTGGCTGCAGGACTTTGCTATGATCAGGGACTGGCTGCAGAACTTGGCTATGATCAGGGACTGCCTGCAGCACTTGGGACTGGATCAGGGACTTGCTGCAGGACTTGGCTATGACCAGGGACTGGATGCAGGACTTGGCTATGACCAGGGACTGGATGCAGGACTTGGCTATGACCAGGGACTGGATGCAGGACTTGGCTATGACCAGGGACTGGATGCAGGACTTGGCTATGACCAGGGACTGGATGCAGAACTTTGCTATGATCAGGGACTGGCTGCAGAACTTGGCTATGGTCAGAGACTGGCTGCAGAACTTGGCTATGGTCAAGGACTGCCTGCAGCACTTGGGACTGGATCAGGGACTGGCTGCAGAACTTGGCTATGATCAGGGACTGGCTGCAGAACTTGGCCATGATCAGGGACTGGCTGCAGCAGTTGGGACTGGATCAGGGATCGGCTGCAGCAGTTGACTATAATCAGAGACTGGCTACAGAACTTGGTAACAATCAGAGACTCGTTTTGACAGGATCAGGGACTGGCTGCAGTACTTCGGACCAGATCAGGGACTGGCTGCAGCACTTGGAGATGATCAAGAACAGAATGTGGAAATTATGATCAGTGCTGGCTGTGGCACTTGGGACAGGGACTTGCTGCAGCACTTGGATATGATGAGGGACTTGCTGCAGCACTTGGATATGATCAGGGACTTGCTGCAGCACTTGGATATGATCAGGGACTGGCTGCAGCACTTGGATATGATGAGGGACTTGCTGCAGCACTTGGCTATGATCAGGGACTTGCTGCAGCACTTGGATATGATCAGGGACTTGCTGCAGCACTTGGATATGATCAGGGACTGGCTGCAGCACTTGGATATGATCAGGGACTTGCTGCAGCACTTGGATATGATCAGGGACTGGCTGTAGCACTTGGATATAATCGGGGACTGGCTGCAGCACTTGGATATGATCGGGGACTGGCTGCAGCACTTGGCTATGATCAGGGACTGGCTGCAGCACTTGGCTATGATCAGGGACTGGCTGCAGCACTTGGCTATGATCAGGGACTGGCTGCAGCACTTGGCTATGATCAGGGACTGGCTGCAGCACTTGGATATGATCAGGGACTGGCTGCAGCACTTGGATATGATCAGGGACTGGCTGCAGCACTTGGATATGATCAGGGACTGGCTGCAGCACTTGGATATGATCAGGGACTGGCTGCAGCACTTGGATATGATCAGGGACTGGCTGCAGGACTTGGATATGATCAGGGACTGGCTGCAGCAATTGACTCTAATCCATATTTTCCCTGCAGCAGTTTTCCTCCATCGTGCGGGGTACAGGCTGTAGGGCAGAGTTCAGATCACATCAGGACACATTGGCCACTGAATTCTGTAAATGTTTTCTTAGGTCTTATCAGCAGAGTCTGGAGCGCAGCCAGTGTAATCCTGGATCGGGCTGCAGGATACAGTGTAGTCACATGGTGCAGGGATACGTGTGCTGCTCCCCCCACAGCTCCTCCAGGATTTTATGACTATTCAATCAATAATTACAGTTTCCAGCCTGTTTCCAGAAAATGCAATGTGCACTGCAGACCGAAACAATTGCACAGGAAGGACTATGGTGTCCCTGTCATTTAACAAGACTTTTGACTCGTCACAGAGACTTCAAAAGTTTTGACCATTAGAAGAGTAGGGAGAAGCGCCCAGCTGTGTGCTTCAGTCCTCACCTTGCTGTGATCTCCGTCCAGTTGCAGGAGACGGACTCTATTATAAGTCTATGGAGCCCGTCTCCTGCAGTGAGTCTGAGGTTTTGGTGATCCGGGGAGTGAAGCGCACAGCTGCACTCTTCTCCCAGCTCATTTTAGTGATTGTGTTCAGACCCCAACGGATGAAAAGTTTTGACATTTATCTATAGTACCTTGTTTAAGTTAAGTGGGTGGATAAGCCAGTGTTTCTTGACCAGTGTGCCTACAGCTGTTGCAAAACTTAAATCAGTGTTCCCCAACCAGGGGGTGCCTCCAGCTGTTGCAAAACTACAACACCCAGCATGCCCGGACAGCCGAAGGCTGTCCGGGCATGCTGGGTGTTGTAGTTTTCCAACAGCTGGAGGCACTCCCTGGTTGGGAAACACTGACTTAAAGGGGTACTCCGGTGATTTATTTTTTTTTTTATTTATTTATTTATTTATTTTTTTAAATCAACTGGTGCCAGAAAGTTAAACAGCTTTGTAAATTACTTCTATTAAAAAATCTTAATCCTTCCTGTACTTATTAGCTGCTGAATACTACAGCGGAAATTCTTTTCTTTTTGGAACACAGAGCTGCCTGCTGACATCACGAGCACAGTGCTCTCTGCTGACATCTCTGTCCATTTTAGGAACTGTCTAGAACAGCATATGTTTGCTATGGGGATTTACTTTTACTCTGGACAGTTCCTAAAATGGACAGAGATGTCAGCAGAGAGCACTGTGCTCGTGATGTCAGCAGACAGCTCTGTGTTTTAAACGGAAAAGAATTTCCACTGTAGTATTCAGCAGCTAATAAGTACTGGAAGGATTAAGATTTTTTAATAGAAGTCATTTACAAATCTGTTTACCTTTCTGGCACCAGTTGATTTAAAAAAAAAAATATATATATTTTTTTGCCGGAGTACCCCTTTAACACTCACAATATGGCCAGACAACCGAAGGCTATTTTCCTCTCATGTGTCACGATCTTTACTGTTCCCCTCATGTGTCACGATCATTAGCGTCCCCTCATCTTTAAATAAAAAATAATAATAAAAAAACTGTTTAACTTATCTCCGCTCTTGTGCCGATCCCCTGTTCGTCCGCCGGTCATCGCTCTGGTGTTACATGTGCATCGGATGTCACATGACCGCCACAACCCATCATGTGACCACCAAGGCCGCTGATTGGCTGCGGAGGTCACCTGACGTAAAACTGCCAGCCAGTGGCAGAAGGGGTAAAAATCGGAATGGAGGTGGAGGTAAGTAACACAGTTTTTTTTTTTCCTGGACAAAAACCTTGGTGCCACAACTAAATCCTAAGTCGCCATGGCAACCTGGCCTCTGGGTTTTCTGAAGCCCTGCCCTACATACGTATATAAATGTATTGCCGAATGTTTATTACCACAGGACAGACATTGTCTATGACGAGGAGTTTATTTCCCCATCTTTCTCTGCAGATGACTGACTCCTGACCGTCATGGAGAATCACGTGTTTGGTTCTGTAGAAGAGAGGACGTTCCAGTACCAGGACTCGCTGCCTCCTCTCCCGGTTCCTTCTCTCGAGGAGTCTTTGGCCAAGTACTGTGAATCAGGTAATGTGTGAGGAAGATGTCCCCACCAGGTCCCTGTCATTTCCACCCCAAATAGGGCCGTCACTGATGGGACGGTCGTCCTCTGTGGACCCCGTGCCGTGTTTCAGTACAAGTGACCAAATCTCATTCTTCTTTAATTATAACAATAAAGATACATATATATAATGTGTGTACGTATATGGCAGGGAGATGGTGATGTAGGCCGTAGGGGTTGGTCAGAGGTGATGACATCACTCAGGAGGCGGGTCTAGAGCTCAGACACAAGATCCAGCCACACCTTCTAAGACAGCAGAGGATGAGGCGTTGTCTGTGGGGAGAGGGAGGAGTCAGGGAGCTGCTGAGACAACACCACACTGACATTGGGATAACTTAAACAACTTCCTGTCAGTAGAGGGGGAGGAGCCAGGGAGCTGCTGAGACAACACCACACTGACAATGGGATAATTTAAGAACTTCCTGTCAGGAGAGAGAGAAGCTGGGGAGCTGCTGAGACAATACCACACTGACAATGGGATAACCTAAACAACTTCCTGTCAGTAGAGGGGGAGGAGCCAGGGAGATGTGGAGACAACACCACACTGACAATAATAGGACTTCACAACTACCTGTCAGAAAAACGAGAGGAGCTGGAGAGCTGTCCAGAGCAGGAAAAAAATCTCCATAGCAAACATATGCTGCTCTGGACAGTTCCTAAAATGGACAGCAGAGGTCAGCAGAGAGCACTGTGGTCAGGACATCAGAGGAAATGCATTTCTTTTTTGAATTTATCTTTAGTATACAGCCCCTAAAAAGTACTGGAAGGATTAAGATTTTTTAATAGAAGTGATTTACAAATCTGTTTAACTTTCTGGCACCAGTTGATTAAAAAAAAAAAAAAAAAAAGTTTTCCACGGGAGTACCCCTTTAAACGATACCTTGGTTCCTGCAGCACCTACCTAAATTGTAGCTGCTTGGGTTGCCATTGTTCCAAACGCATCAGAGAAGTGACGATCGGATCCTGTGCCGTCTCTTAGGCCACATTTTTCGGTTTCTTTCTTGCAGTAAGGCCCTTTCTGAATGAAGAAGAGTACGAGAAGACTTGTAGCATCGTGAGAGACTTTGGAAATGGGATCGGCAGAGAACTTCACCAGAAGCTATTGGAGAGGGGAAAAACCAGGAAAAACTGGGTAAGTGATTTCCTCTGGTTAAAGTGCTGTGTAATGTATTTTTCTAACTTTATATTTATTTCTATCTCCTAAAGTTACATAATTCTCTAGAATATACCATCTTTTTATGATCAGTGGGGGTCTAAACTCTACAACCCCCACCCCCCACCCCCAAAAAAAGGTGATAATTAAAGGGGTACTCCGGTGGAAAACCTTTATTTATTTATTTATTTATTTATTTTTTTATCAACTGGTGCCAGAAAGTTAAACAGATTTGTAAATTACTTCTATTAAAAAAAATCTTAATCCTTCCAGTACTTATTAGCTGCTGAATACTACAGAGGAAACTCTTTTTTATTTTTGGAACACAGAGCTCTCTGCTGACATCACGAGCACAATGCTCTCTGCTGCCAGCTCTGTCCATTTTAAGATCTGTCCAGAGTAGGAGAAAATCCCCATAGCGAATATATGCTGCTCTGGACAGTTCCTAAAATGGACAGAGATGTCAGCAGAGAGCACTGTGGTCGTGATGTCAGCAGAGAGCTCTGTGTTCCAAAAGGAAAATATTTTCCTCTGTGGTATTCAGCAGCTAATAAGTACTGGAAGGATTAAGATTTTTTTTAATAGAAGCAATTTACAAATCTGTTTTACTTTCTGGCACCAGTTGATTAAAAAAACAAACAAAACACTGGTGTACCCCTTTTAACCCTTAGTGCACCTATATGCAACATCTCCTCACCCCAGGAGAGAGAGAGAAGCTGGGGAGCTGCTGAGACAATACCACACTGACAATGGGATAACCTAAACAACTTTCTGTCAGTAGAGGGGGAGGAGCCGGGGAGCTGCTGAGACAATACCACACTAACAATTTGATAACTTAACAACTTCCTGTCAGTAGAGGGGGAGGAGCCAGAGACATGTGGAGACAACACCACACTGACAATAATAGGACTTCACAACTACCTGTCAGAAAAACGAGAGGAGCTGGAGAGCTGCCCAGAGCAGGAAAAAAAGCTCCATAGCAAACATATGCTGCTCTGGACAGTTTCCTCTGTGGTATTCAGCTGCTAATAAGTACTGGAAGGATGAAGATTTTTTTTCATAGAAGTAATTTACATATCTGTTTTACTTTCTGGCACCAGTTGATTAAAAAAACAAAAAAACACTGGTGTACCCCTTTTAACCCTTAGTGCACCTATATGCAACATCTCCTCACCCCATAGCAGCGAGGGTGCATATTCTTGATATCCGTGAGCACCAATGTAGCACTGACACCAAGTTATTTCTCACACATATGTGACGGTAAGAAAACCTTACATTTAGTTTTAACTTCCATTTAATGGATTTAGATCAGTGTTTTGCCACCAGGGTGCCTCCAGTCGTTGCAAAACTACAACTCCCAGCATGCTGGGAGTTGTAGTTTTGCAACGACTGGAGGCACCTTATTGGGGAAACACTGTTGTAGCCGCACATTTTCCACGGAGGGTTCATGCACAGTCCTGCAGGGTTCTCTATCCCAGGATTAGAGTCGGATTACTAGGTGTTAAATCCAATCCCTTCTGCATAAGGCGGATTTACTTACATTGTAACGTAAGGAACTTGAGATCTCTCTGATTGTAAACAAGCCTGGTGTGTAGATCAGCAGAACCGTACACAAGCCTTAGTTTTGGGAGACAACTTGGTGACACCGCAAATTAAATTCTGTAAACTCTCAAAGCTTAAAATGTACCTGTCAATCAAAAAAAAAAAAAAAATTATTTTGAAATGTCAAAAGTGTCTATCAGTCGGGATCTGAGTGTCCAGACCCTGACCAATGAAGAGCGAGCGGGGAGTGAAGTGCACATCCTCACTCTCCTCTCGCTGCTCTATGTCTGTGCGGGCAGGACGGTCGCATAGACTTACATTATATGTCCATCCAGGTCACGGGACACAGAGCCGGGAGAGAACAACCGGTCGGGGTCTAAACACTCAGATCCCAACTGGTCAGAACTTTTTATATGTCTCTATGTTCAAAGCTTTCCAAACTTTTCATGTTGGTGACACCATTATTAGACATACATTTGGTGACGCACCCCTCGCCGTACTGCCAATTACATTTCGCGTCCTACAACACACTAGGTGATACTAGTATCGGCTTTACAAAGGTGGCTGCTAAGCCCCTGTGTTATTTCATCTCCTCCCTTCATTACCCTCTGCGCCATTTCATCCCCCCCTTCATTACCCTCTGTGCCATTTCATCCCCCCCTTCATTACCCTCTGTGCCATTTCATCCCCCCCTTCATTACCCTCTGTGCCATTTCATCCCCCCTTCATTACCCCTGTGTCATTTCATCCCCCCCTTCATTACCCTCTGTGCCATTTCATCCCCCCCTTCATTACCCTCTGTGTCATTTCATCCCCCCTTCATTACCCCCTGTGTCATTTCATTCCCCCTTCATTACCCCCTGTGCCATTTCATCCCCCATTGATCCCCCCTTGTGCCACTTCATTTCCCTCTTGATCCCCCTGTGCCACCTTATTCATCCTCCCTTTAAACCCCCCTTGTGCCACATCATCCCTTCCATTAATCCCCCCCCCCCCACGTGCCACATAATAATGTTATAATCCTTCCAGTTCACTGACCCCATCATGATAAACCACCCCCTGCCTTAATTTTTTTTATAATTTTTTAGTTTTCTACCTTGATATTGCTCTGTATTTTCTGCTCAGTCTCAGTCAGATTCACAGACTGGGAAGGGGCGTTCCCCAGCAGGTGTGACATCATCTGAAGCCATACGGGGGAGAACTTCCTCCCTCATTCTACTACACAGAGCCCAGAGCAGTTCAGTGTGAGATGAGCTATGATTGGCTGCACACACACCCCCTTCAGCACTCCAGACTGCATTTCCTGATTTTGGACTTCTGCCAGGCCAGCAAGAGTCCAAAGTCTGTGCAAGAGATGGGGGGGGGGAGAGGTAATGTGCTCCGAACAAGTAGGGAGACACCTAGTGGCAACTTTTTTAAACACAAATAAAACATAGAAAACTTTAATTTTTTTTTTTAAACAAAGTACATTAGAAAGATTTTTTTGACAGTGCCCATTTAAAGGTATGTTATTATAATTATGTCAAGAGAACTCCAGGAGACACATGCTATTATACCACCAATTCCTGACCTAGCATGCGATCTCGCCTAAGCCCCAGGAGAGGCTGCAGACTGTGCCCTGGGCAGCAGCATGCATGTGAGGCTGCATGCACACCACGTTTTTTCCTATACAGTTCCCATATCAGGTTTTTGATGAAAAACGGATTCCTCAAAATCGGACAAAACTGTATCAAAACGTGTGTACAAATTTCAACCCGTATAAAATTAAAATATGTCCGTTGCATCTGTTTTTTAAGAAAAAAAATGTATACGTTTTTAACTTTTCCCTCCTTTTTGAATAAAGTTTCACTTGTTAGATTGAAATTCCAAGAAAAAAAACTGTGCAAAGTCAAAAACCGTATGGTGCAAACAGATGGAACCGTCCGCACATAGGGTTCTGTACGGTTCCCATTGACTCCCATGTTTAAAAAAAAAAAAAAAATGCTGGAGTCCTAAATCTCAGACTGCCACCAGGACACAGACAAGCTCAGCACTGCTCCCTGCCAGGGAGCAGTGCTGAGCTTGTCTGTGTCCCGGCTGCAGTCTGAGATTTAGGACTCCAGCATGAGTCTGAAATCTATAAAAAAAAAATAGGCTTGCGGCCAGGACTGGTAGGGAGACCCCTAGTGGTCATTTTTTCAAAGTGGAAAGAAACATATTTTTTAATAACATGCAATGCTTCAGGTGCCTTAAAATGTACAGGATCAATAATGTAGGTCTCAGGCTGAGCTGTGAGATTCGGGTTTGGCCGCCTTTGGCTGTCCAGCAATGCTGGGAGTTGTAGTTTTGCAACAGCTGGAGGCACCCTGATTGAAAATATTGGGTTAGATGAATTTAGCAGAGTTTCCTCCTGCCATAAAGGGCTATCCTCAGCTTTGCCTGTGCTCTTCTGGGTCAGATAAAATCAATGTGCCGTCCCTACTGTCAAAGTGAAAGCTGCTGCAGTCATCTGGGTAAACCGTGAACCAGATCAAAGGAACCTATTAAACAGCGCAAAGTCAGCTCTGCTTGATCTGTAGCATTTATTTTGTTCTCATTACCCGGGTATGGCTACCGGTAGTCTCGGCACAGCGGCTCATTGATGGTTTCCGAACTGTGAACAGACATTGTGTCGGGTTCTCAGGTTCGGCCTATTTGTCTTCGGTAATGGAAGACGCGATGATCAGCTGATTTATATCCTGTGACCTAGAAAACCAGACCATGAACGTTCCCTTTTACACCACAGTGTATTCTTCTTATCTGCTGCTTCATCTGCAGTCATCTGTTATACAGTGATCCCTCAACTTACAATTTCCTCAACATACAATAGTTTCAACATACAATGGTCTTTTATGGACCATCGTAAGTTGAAACCAGACTCAACATACAATGCTACGAGAAGTCCAGATCTGTGAAACGTGTCAATGGCTGGAGGAACTGACCAATCAGAATGGGCATTCACTGGTAAAACCCCTGTATTACTGAAGTGTATGCACTGACTGGTGTTTGGTAGCGGCCCCCTACAGTACAGGGAGGTATTACATGTTCTGTACTACTCTTTACCTGTATTCCTGAAGTGTATGCACTGACTGGTGTCTGGTAGTGCCCCCTACAGTACAGGGAGGTATTACATGTTGTCTACTACTCTTAACCTGTATTACTGAAGTGTATGCACTGACTGGTGTCTGGTAGTGCCCCCTACAGTACAGGGAGGTATTACATGTTCTGTACTTCTCTTTACCTGTATTACTGAAGTGCATGCACTGACTGGTGTCTGATAGCGCCCCCTACAGTACAGGGAGGTATTACATGTTCTGTATTACTCTTTACCTGTATTACTGAAGTGTATGCACTGACTGACTGGCTGGTAGCGCCCCCTACAGTACAGGGAAGTATTACATGTTCTGTACTCTTTACCTGTACCAGAGTTAGCTGCTCCTTTGGACACCAGGTGAGGGCGGCACCATTACTTTTTTAGGACATCGCATGTACTGTACAGGACCCCAAAGAAGCTCCTGTCCTCTTCATAGACCAGTGTTTCCCAAGCAGGGTGGCCCCAGCTGTTGCAAAACTACAACTCCCAGCATGCCCGGACAGCCTTTGGCTGTTCGGGCATGCTGGGAGTTGTAGTTTTGCAACAGCTGGAGGCTCCCTGCTTGGGAAACACTGACATAGACAGTGATTTACAGCTCCCAGCAGATCTTTCCTACTTTTATATGTAAGGACTTGCTTTATTTATCTACTTATTTTTCTTTAATTCTCACTTTTTCCTATTTTTGGATGACATTTTGATGCCTTCAGAACCAATTACCAGGTTTCCATAGAGTTATGGTCTCAACATACAATGGTCATCCCAGAACCAATTAATATTGTAACTTGAGGGACTACTGTACTGGGGCAAGGTATTGTATGAAAGGAAAACGGCACCACTTTTGAACATGGGCCGTATATGGTACTGCATCGGAAGTGAATGGGACCGTACCACGGTAATTTGAGCCTCATCCCAAAGAAGACAGACATGTTTTTCTAATCTCATAAACCCCTTTGTGTTCCTATAATAAGAAGCATAGTATGTTCACACTGCAAATAATGGAGCTTAAAGGGGTATTCCAGGAAAAAATCTTTTTTCTTATATCAACTGGCTCCAGAAAGTTAAACAGATTTGTAAATTACTTCTATTAAAAAATCTTAATCCTTTCAATAATTATCAGCTGCTGAAGTTGAGTTGTTGTTTTCTGTCTGGTAACAGTGCTCTCTGGTTGTCTTGGGAACTGCACAGAGTAGAAGAGGTTTGCTATGGGGATTTGCTTCTAAACTGGGCGTTTCCTGAGACAGGTGTCATCAGAGAGCACTTAGACAGAAAAGAACAACTCAACTTCAGCAGCTCATAAGTACTGAAAGGATTAAGATTTTTTTAATAGAAGTAATTTACAAATCTGTTTAACTTTCTGGAGACAGTTGATATATATATATATATATATATATATATATATATATATATATATCTCAAGTTTTTTTCCTGGATAATCTATTACTGAGGTTTTATGACTTTGTCTTGTCTTCCAGCTAGAGGAATGGTGGCTGAACGCAGCATATCTGGATGTACGGATGCCGTCTCAGCTCAATGTCAACTTTGGCGGCCCTGCCTCTTACCTGGAGCACTACTGGCCCCCTAGAATGGGCACCCAACTTGAGAGAGGGAGCATAGCGACGTGGTACACGCTGAAATACTGGGATCTCATCAGAAGGTGATATTTCGGAAAGTAATGAAAGGTTCTACAGTTGTATCCAGTCTAGACAATGCTCTGTGAGCTCAACAACCTGGACCCCAGACTGTACATAATCCTGCTCTCAGCTGAGAAGTGATACAGTTGTATCCAGTCTAGACAATGCTCTGTGAGCTCAACAGCCTGGACCCCAGACTGTACAGTACATAGTACAGAGTTTTGTATTACTATCTAGCTTTAGAAAGAGGAGTCCAGCGTCCAGAAACTCGGAGGAAAATATTTATTCACCAGATGGTCATGACAGGAACACAGGGTACAGTGACGCGTTTCGGCTTTACAACGAAGCCTTAGTCATACACTTAGTATGACTAAGGCTTCGTTGTAAAGCCGAAACGCGTCACTGTACCCTGTGTTCCTGTCATGACCATCTGGTGAATAAATATTTTCCTCCGAGTTTCTGGACGCTGGACTCCTCTTTCTTCTGCTGTTCAATTGGGCGAGGTCCGCGCTCTGTCCGTGCGCACCTGGGGTGAGCTGAAGCATTGCTGTTTCTCTATCTTACCATCTAGCTTTGTATCGCACTGGTAGATTTAGCAATATCCTATAGGAAGCAAATTACTGTACAGAAAACGGTCAGAATCACTAGTTCCAGATCTAGAAGTAAATGTACTGTGTGTGTGTGTGTGTGTGTGTGTATATATATATATATATATATATATATATATATATATATATATATATATACACATACACTCACACGCACACACACATATATACATACACATACACATGCACACACACATATACAGTCATGGCCGTAAATGTTGGCACTCCTGAAATTTTTCTAGAAAATGAAGTATTTCTCACAGAAAAGGATTGCAGTAACACATGTTTTGCTATTCACATGTTTATTCACTTTGTGTGTATTGGAACTGAAAAAAAAAAAAGCAAATTGGACATAATGTCACATCAAACTCCAAAAATGGGCTGGACAAAATTATTGGCACCCTTAACTTAATATTAGATTGCACACCCTTTGGAAAAAATAACTGAAATCAGTGGCTTCCTATAACCATCAATAAGCTTCTTACACCTCTCAGCCGGAATGTTGGACCACTCTTCCTTTACAAACTGCTCCAGGTCTCTTATTGGAAGGCGCCTTTTCCCAACAGTAATTTTAAGATCTCTCCACAGGTGATCAATGGGATTTAGATCTGGACTCATTGCTGCCACTTCAGAACTCTCAGCGCTTTGTTGCCATCCATTTCTGGGGCTTTTTGACGTATGTTTGGGGTCATTGTCCTGCTGGAAGACCCAAGATCTTGGACGCAAACCCAGCTTTCTGACACTGGGCTGTACAGTGCGACCCAAAATCTATTGATAATCCCCAGATTTCATGATGTCTTGTACAAATTCAAGGCCCCCAGTGCCAGAGGCAGCAAAACAACCCCAAAACATCATCGAACCTCCACCATATTTCACTGTAGGTACTGTGTTTTTTCTTTATAGGCCTCATTCCGTTTTCGGTAAACAGTAGAATGATGTGCTTTACCAAAAAGCTCTATCTTGGTCTCATCTGTCCACAAGACATTTTCCCAGAAGGATTTTGGCTTACTCAGGTTCATTTTGGCAAAATGTAGTCTTGCTTTTTTATGTCTCTGTGTGAGCAGTGGGGTCCTCCTGGGTCTCCTGCCATAGCGTTTTGTTTCATTTAAATGTCGATTGATAGTTCGTGCTGAGACTGATGCTCCTATGCCTGAAGGACAGCTTGAATATCTTTGGAACTTGTTTGGGGCTGCTTATCCACCATCCGGACTATCCTGCATTGACACCTTTCATCAATTTTTCTCTTCCGTCCACACCCAGGGAGATTAGCTACAGTGCCATGGGTTATAAACTTCTTGATAATGTTGCGCACTGTGGACAAAGGCAAATCTAGATCTCTGGAGATGGACTTGTAACCTTGAGATTGTTGATATTTTTCCACAATTTTGGTTCTCAAGTGCTCAGACAGTTCTCTTCTCCTCTCTCTGTTGTCCATGCTTAGTGTGGCACACACAGACACACCATGCAATACTAAGTGGACTTCTCTCCTTTTTATCTGCTTTTAGGTTTTATTTGTATACTGCCCACACCTGTTACTTGCCCCAGGTGAGTATAAAGGAGCATCACATGCTTGAAACAATCTTATTTTTCCACAATTTTCAAAGGGTGCCAATAATTTTGTCCAGCCCATTTTTGGAGTTTGGTGACATTATGTCCAATTTGTTTTTTTTCCTTCCTTTTTTGGTTTAGTTCCAATACACACAAAGGGAATAAACATGTGTATAGCAAAACATGTGTTACTGCAATCCTTTTCTGTGAGAAATACTTCATTTTCTAGAAACATTTCAGGGGTGCCAACATTTACGGCCATGACGATAGATAGATAGATAGATAGATAGATAGATTTTTTATATATATTATAATATATATATTTTTATATTCTCATGGGAGCATTATATAAATCTTCCTTTCACAGGGAGAAGCTGGCTGTTCACAAAGCTAAGAATTCACCCCTGGATATGTCCCAGTTCAGAAATTTGTTTAACACTTGCAAAATCCCGGGTGTGACCAGAGATAAGATTTGCAACTACTTTATAACTGGTGAGTAGAACTTATTTTGCTGCAGATTTCGCCCCCTCGTATTGTATTGGTGAAAATCTTTTCAGAGACAACCATGTGTTCGCCCCTGAACCCTGCTACTGGCAAAACCTGCAAAAAACGGATTTCAGAAGAGGAAGCCATGGACAAAATTATTTTTGTCCTGCAGCGCCCACTGCAGGGGAAATGTAGAATTGCATGGTAGCTATTCTGATAAATGGGTGACAATGTAATAAAAGAACAGTTTAAAGGGGTACTCCGCCCCTAGACATCTTATCCCCCTATCCAAAGGAAAGGGTATAATATGTCTGATTGCGCGGGATCCGTCAAGCCACGCCCCCTTAATTCATGTCTACCGGAGGGGGATGTCACGGCATGACGTTACCTACCACGGCCTCCCGAAGCTGGCTTACTAAACCAAAATGGAGATTGTGGGAGTCCCAGCCGCCGGACTCCTCAAGAATAGACATCTTATCCCTTATGCTTTGGATAGGGGATAAAATGTTTAGGGGCGGAGTACCCCCTTAAAGGGGTACTCCACTGGAAAACATATATATATATATATTTTTTTTTTAAATCAACTGGTGCCAGAAAGTTAAACAGATTTGTAAATGACTTCTATTAAAACAATCTTCATCCTTCCAGTACTTATCAGCTGCTGTTATGATCCACAGGAAGTTCTTTTCTTTTTGAATTTCCTTTCTGCCTGACCACAGTGCTCTCTGCTGACACCTCTGTCCATGCCAGGAACTATCCAGAGTGGGAAAGGTTTACTATGGGGATTTGCACCTACTCTGGACAGTTCCTGACATGGACAGAGGTGTCAGCAGAGAGCACTGTGGTCAGGCAGTAAGGAAATTCAAAAAGAAAACCACTTCCTGTGGATCATACGGCAGCTAAGTACTGGAAGGATTAAGATTTTTTAATAGAAGTCATTTACAAATCTGTTTAACTTTCTGGCACCAGTTGATTGAAGAAAATATGTTTTCCAGTGGAGTACCCCTTTAAGTTCCGCCGGAAGGGGCGCCTCTCTGTTTAGACCCATATTCCCCTAACTAATGAATATAGCAGTATTTTCCAACCAGGGTGCCTCCAGCTGTTGCAAAACTACAACTCCCAGCATGCCCGGACAGCCGTTGGCTGTCCGGGCATGCTGGGAGTTGTAGTTTTGCATCAGCTGGAGGCACCCTGGTCAGGAAACACTGGCATGTAGACATGGGTTATCATTAGAGATGAGCGAACTTACAGTAAATTCGATTCGTCACGAACTTCTCGGCTCGGCAGTTGATGTCTTTTCCTGCATAAATGAGTTCAGCTTTCCGGTGCTCCGATGGGCTGGAAAAGGTGGATACAGTCCTAGGAGACTCTTTCCTAGGAATGTAGCCACCTTTTCCAGACCACCGGAGCACCTGAAAGCTGAACTAATTTACGCAGGATAAGTCATCAACTGCCGAGCCGAAAAGTTCGTGATGAATCGAATTTACTGTAAGTTCGCTCATCTCTAGTTATCATCCCCCTTTAATAGATGGAAACCTAGGAATTCCTCATCTATTAACTGGAGCAGAAAACTCTGCAATACTTCATGTGTCCTACGGGGGCGCTGAAGGTAAATTGAACACTGGCGGCTAGTTTCCTCCATATTACTCCTGATAGATACAGGTCCTGGCACTCGGGGACCGCTATACGCAGGTTATCTGTGGGGAATTGTCCAATGTGCTCCATTTAGGGATCTAGGGGGGAAGATTTATCAAAACCTGTCCAGAGTAAAAGTGGCTGAGTTGCCCTTAGCAACCAATCAGATGGCTACTTTCATTTTGCAGAGGCCTTGTTGAAAATGAAAGAAGTGATCTGATTGGTTGCTATGGGCAACTGGACAACTTTTCCTTTGGACAGGTTTTGATAAATCTCCCCTCCTAGTCTCTTTTTTATTTATTTAGTGGACTTTTATTCTACTTTTATTTTAGAGTCAGAAGGCCGCTGTCCCACCCACCTGATCGCCATGTGCCGGGGAAGGATCTTCACCTTTGAAGCTGTTCACAACGACCAGATTATCTCTCCTCCAGAAATATTAAGGTTTGTGTCCATAGAAAGGAAGGGGATACCCCTATATGGGTATGTTCGCACTGAGGAATTCTAGAGGAATTTCCACAAGTAATTCCGCTAGCTTTTTCAGCTTGAAATTATTCAATTGATTTTTCCGTTCACTTCAATGTATTTTTTTCCCGCTTCTCAGTTCACACTGTGTCAATTCTGCTCGCTGAATTCCGGCGCCAAATTCGGTTCCGCTTGAAGAAAGAACATGTTTATTCTTCAAGCGGAATCCGCAAGCAGAATCCAATAGAAGTCAATGGTAGAAAAAAAAAAAAAATTCTGCCCGACATTGTTTTCTCTGCTGACCTCTGCTGTCCATTTTAGGAACTGCCCAGAACAGCATTTGTTTGCTATGGGGATTTCCTTTTACTCTGGACAGTTCCTAAAATGGACAGAGATGTCAGCAGAGAGCACTGTGCTCGTGATGTCAGCAGAGAGCTCTTTGTTTCAAACGGAAAAGAATTTCCTCTGTAGTATTCAGCAGCTAATAAGTACAGGAAGGATCAAGATTTTTTAATAGAAGTAATTTACAAATCTGTTTAATCTTTCTGGCACCAGTTGATTTAAAAAAAAAATAAAAATAAAATAAAAGTTTTTCACAGGAGTACCCCTTTAAAGGGATACTCCGCCCCTACACATCTTATCCCCTATCCAAAGGATAGGGGATAAGATGTCAGATCGCTGCGGTGCCGCTGCTGGGGACCCCCAGGATCCCCGCTATCATTACAGCACAGAGCGAGTTCGCTCTGTGCGTAATGACGGGCAATACAGGGGACGGAGCCGCGTGATGTCACGGCTCCGCCCCTCGTGACATCACGGCCCGTCCCCTTAATGCAAGTCTATGGCAGGGGGCGTGACGACCGCCGCGCCCCCTCCCATAGACTTGTATAGAAAGGGGCGGGGCCGTGATGTAACGATGCTCCGGCCCCTGTATTACGCGTCATTACGCGCAGAGCGAACTCGCTCTGTGCTGTAATGATAGCGCGGTGCAGCAGTGGGGATCCCCAGCAGCGGCACCGCGGCGATCTGGCATCTTATCCCCTATCCTTTGGATCGGGGATAAGATGTCTATGGGCGGAGTGCCCCTTTTAAGTAGCCTCCTCCTTCATTCCTCTTCATTTCCACGTGGAATTCCGCTCCAATGAATTCCGCTTGATGGATAAAATGACATAAGGCAACAATTTCCTGACCAAAATTATTCCTCTTGAATTCCTCAGTGTGAACGCACCCTATGACAATTGCTTCCCCCTGTGGTGGGGTATCCCTAGCTTCCATTCTGTGACCTTTTTGTGACTATTAATTTCCTTTTAGGCAGCTTTCCTACATCCAGAACGTTTGCCAAAGTGGCCCGGATGGCCTGGGTCTGTCTGCACTAACCACAGAGGAGAGGACGCGCTGGGCTCTGGTTGGTTTAGTTCTCCTATGTTGCTTGTATGTTTCTGTCTGTAAAATATGACACGGTCAACCATGGAGAAAGAGCGAGATCTTGCTTGTATAGAAAACATACATTTATTGTAACCTTCTTGACATTATGGCAGACATGAAACAAGATCTCTTCATGTAAAAACAGTCTTTACCATACAGTAGGAAGGTTATGTAGGCCTGTCCTTAGACTTGTCTCACCAGCTGGGGTTTTTGTGTGTTGGATCCATCTTGGGGTCCTTCAAAGATGGCCGCCTTGGTTAGCATCCTCTTAGTTGTCATCCTTCGTCAGGCTGGCTTAGTCTAGTCTGGCATGGCCCCGCCTTTCTTCCTTCTTGGTTAGCTTAGCTTTGAAGCCCCAACCTTATACAGTGACCCCCGCGACGTACGATAATTTCAGCATACGATCACTCTGAGGCCATCGCATGTTGAACGCCGCATCAACATACGATGCTTTTTTATGTCGGGGCCATCGCATAAACGGCTATCCGGCAGCGCAGACTGCTTCAGCTGCCACCGGACAGCCGTTTACGGTGCCCCGTGTGGTCCGCTGACTATCACTTACCTGTACTCGGGGCTCCGGCGCGTCCTCTTAGGGATCCCCTGCATCGTCGGCGCTCTCCATCGTCCTCATCACGTCGCTGGACACGCCGTCCCGTCATCCAATAGGAGCGGAGTGCGTAGCGACGTGATGACGGCGACGGAGAGCGCGGTTGCCGTGGAAGCAGAGGCCTTGCCGGAGCGTCGGGGACACCCCGGGGACGCGGCGACAGCAATGGACGGCGACATCCCGGGCAGCGGTGACGGTCCGGAGCGGCGGGGACAGGTGAGTACAACTTTCACTAACAGTGGTCTACAACCTGCGGACCTCCAGATGTTGCAAAACTACAACACCCAGCATGCCCGGACAGCCAACGGCTGTCCGGGCATGCTGGGTGTTGTAGTTTTGCAACATCTGGAGGTCCGCAGGTTGTAGACCACTGTCCTATACTTTACATTGCAGGGATCCCTCAACAAACGATGGTCCATTTGGAACGGATTACCATCGTATGTTGAGGGAATACTGTATACCATAACTATGGGTGTGTTTACTATGATTGAAGTGTGTCCTTTATTTATATATATATATATATATTGGGCGTGTTTATCCTAAGTAATCCTGTGTCAACTATCCATAAATATACCTATAGGGGGAGATTTATCAAAACCTGTGAAAAGGAAAAGTTACCCAGTTGCCCATAGCAACCAATCAGATCGCTGCTTTCATTTTTCAGAGGTCTCTTTAAAAATGAAAGAAGCAAGCTGATTGGTTGCTATGGGCAACTGGGCAAATTTTCTCTGCGCAGGTTTTGATAAATCTCCCCCCATATAGTATATATCTCCTCCTAGTGGGTTGGCTGAATGTGTGTGTGTGTGTGTGTGTGTATGTATATATATATATATATATATATATATATATATATATATATATATCATGGGTGTGTGCATTATGTTATGGCTACATTGTTATCTGATTGGATACTACCAACCTTACATATATGGTACTTCAACGTGACTACGTGACTATTCCCCTGAAATAGTATATAGTGTGTCATGAAATACTTCTTGGCTTAGCTATTCTATCTATAGGAGCCAGCTAGCTACACTTATATTTAAAGGGGTATTCCAGGAAAAAACTTTTTTTTTTATAACAACTGGCTCCAGAAAGTTAAACAGATTTGTAAATTACTTCTATAAAAAAAATCTTAATCCTTTCAATAATTATCAGCTGCTGAAGTTGAGTTGTTCTTTTCTGTCTGGCAACAGTGCTCTCTCCTGACATCTCTGCTTGTCTCGGGAACTGCACAGAGTAGAAGAGGTTTGCTATGGGGATTTGCTTCTACTCTCGACAGTTCCCAAGACAGGTGTCATCAGAGAGCACTTGGACAGAAAAGAACAACTCAACTTCAGCAGCTCATAAGTAATGAAAGGATTAAGATTTTTTAATAGAAGTAAATTACAAATCTGTTTAATTTTCTGGAGCCAGTTGATCGATATATATACACATATATACACAAGTATAGGAAGTTACACTCACCTGTCCCCGCCGCTCCGGACCGCGTCCTCACCGCTCCCGAAGCTGTCCCGCTGCTCCGGCGTCTTCTTCGGGATCCTCCGGCTTCTTCCGCATCTTCTCCGGTGTCCGGGCCTCGCTTTCTGGTGACGTTATTACGCTGCTGCGCTGGCACGGTGTGTGCAATGACGTAATAACGACGCCGGAAAGCGAGGCCCCGACCCCGGAGAAGATGCAGAAGACACCGGAGGATCCCGAAGTGGACCCGGAGCAGCGGGAATAGGTAAGTGAACCTGTCCGGGATGCAGTTAATGCGATGGCCCCGACATATAAAAGCATCGTATGTCGATTTTATCATATGTTGGGGGGTTACTGTGTGTGTGTGTGTGTGTGTGTGTGTGTGTGTGTGTGTGTATATATATATATATATATATATATATATATATATATATATATATAATATTTTTTATTTTTTATTTTTTTCCTGGATAACCCCTTTAACTTGTTCCACAGGTCCTCAGCATCTTGATTAGCATACCCTTGTACAATTGCCTTGATCCACAGGTTACAATGATATTGTATATTAAAAATACCTTACCACATTTTACACTGTCCAAGCATCTTGCTGTTTTTGTCACGTTTATCATGCGGTCCCTGTGGTCTTTCATAGACTCGTGAACACCTCATAAGCCTCGACCCAAAGAATTTATCCCATCTGGAGCGGATTCAGAGCAGTTTGTTTGTTGTGTCGATTGATGAAGATTGTCCCCAGGGATCGCCTGAAGATTACAGCCAGGTGATCAGAACCTTTATAACATCATATTTATAAAGAATTTCTATCCCAAATAGACAAATCAATGTGCCAGTCAATACCGAACCAACGTACAGTGAAGGAAAAAATTATTTGACCCCCTGCTGATTTTGTACGTTTGCCCCCTGACACAGAAATGAGATATAATTTTAATGGTCGGTTTATTTGAACAGTGAGAGACAGAATAACCACAAATATTTGAAAAAAGGTATTTAAAAAAAAAAGTTCTAAATAATGGGGGAAGATTTATCAAAACCTATCCAGGGGAAAAGTTGCTGAGTTGCCCATAGCAACCAATCAGATCTCTTCTTTCATTTTTGAAAAGGCCTCTGAGAAAAAGAAGCCAACTGATTGGTTGCTATGGGCAACTCAGCAACTTTTCCCCTAGACAGGTTTTGATAATTCTCCCCCAATATCTCTGATTTCTCTGTCTTTCTTTCTTTTTGCCTTCTTTTGCGTCATGTAGCGGGTTGATTTGCTGTATCTTCATAATCCTTTCACAGTACGCATATCCTTTATGCCCCTTGACAGCTTTGTCTGCATGATGTAAAAGTGTTAATACCTTTTTATGTTTTTTTTTTTTATGTATTCCCACTGCTTTTTTTTTTTTTTTAACACTTGTTTTGTTGTAAATCTTGAATAACTTTCAATAAACATTTTTGAAAAAAGTGATTAAAGGATAGAGCTGAGATTAGGAGCACTCTCTCAACCCCTTAAGGACATTGGAAGTAAATGTATGTCCTGATTTGCTGATACTTATCGCACCCGGATGTACATTTACGTCCTATGCATGGAGCAAGCACAGGAGCTGCTCTCGCTTCATGCACGGTAGGTCCTGGCTGCTATACGCAGTCATGGACTCGTCGGTAATGGCAGACATCAGAGATTGCGCTGATGTCCGCCATTAACCCCTTAGATGTACTGATCACGGCATCTGGGGCAACGTGGTGCTTGTAATGGCTGATTGGATCGCCCACGGCATGACTGCTGAGAGCCAAAAATCTTCCTTCTTGATAGGGGATCAAATACTTATTTCACTGAGTGAGGCTGTGTTCCCACCACGTTTTTGCAATACAGTTCCCATATACGTTTTTAATTTGAAAACTGTATGCATTGACTCTCCATTGAAAACCGTATGCCAAACGATGCATCTAGTTGTGTCCGTTTTTCTGTACGGCTTTGTCCGCTTTTTTCCCGTACCCAAAACCATAGTCTACCACGGTTTTTGGTCTGGGTGAAAAACCGTATTGAAACCGTATACGTTTTTTTTCAATGGGAACCGTACAGAACCGTATGTGCGTACGGTTCCATCCAGTTTGCACGATACGGTTTTTGGCTTTGCACAGTTTTTTTCCTTGATATTTCAATCAAACAAGTGAAACTTTATTCATAATATAGTGAAAAGATAAAAACTTATACGTTTTTTCTTATAAAATGGATGCAACCGGACATCATTTTTCAAACCAAATACGGTTTTCAACGGGTAAAAATTTTAATACAGTTTAGTCCGGTTTTGAGGAATCCGTTTTTCTTCCAAAAACCTAATATGGGAACTGTATTTCAAAAACGTGGTGTGAACCCACCCTAAAATGGATTTTTTGTTTGTTACTCTGTCTCTCACTGTTCAAATAAACCGACCATTAAACTTATTGACCAATCATTTCTTTGTAATTGGGCAAATGTACAAAATTAGCAGGGGATCAAATAATATTTTTTTTCATTGAAGATCCTACTCAGCTTTCCTAGAGTTGAGAATAAAAAAATAAAATAAATAACCAGCCTTCTTGTGCATCCTATGATCTGAAATCACCCTTTAGGGTGTATTCACACTTACAATATACTGCGCATATTTGATGTGCAGGATTTGAAGCTGCAGAGCTCAATGTAAATAAATTATCTAAAAAACACAGCTTCAAATCTGCAGCATCAAATATGCGCAGTATACTGTATGTGTGAATAGACCCTTAAAGGAGTACTCCATTTAGTTCCAAACACTGTGCGCACTGCGGGGGTTGGCCACGCCCCCTCGTGACATCACGTCATGCCCCCTCAATGCAAGTCTATGGGAGGGGGCGTGGTGGCCGCCACGCCTCCTCCCATAGACTTGCATTGAGGGGGCGTGGCAGAGCCCTGCAGTGCGCGCACAGTGTTCGGAACTAAAAGTTCAGAACGCTGGCCAGTTGAGTACCCCTTTAAAGGAGTTTTCCAACATAATGCATGATTGCATAATTGAAGGTACTGATCGGTGGGGGGCCTCGTAGTTGGACCCCTGCAATCTGTAAGTGAAGGCGTATCATTGGATATGCCAACTGCAGTACAAGAAACTGCAACACAATCCTGATCGCTATATCTACATTAAACAACCATCATTGCTCACCTTTACCACACATTTATAATGTTAAACCTGTGCATTATCTATACGTGTCATCATGGTTTGTAAGAAACATAAGATAGGGCTTGGACTTTGTAGTCATTATAGGACACACCTATTTGCTTTTCAGCCTTTTAATATTCCATAATATGACTTAATCCTTTTGCAAAATCATAACTCTTAGGCTTTATTCACACCATCGTATTAGTTGTATTAGGTTGGAATCTATAGGGCAGTAGTCTCCAAACTGCGGCCCTCCATTTATTCTAAAACTACAACTCCCAGCATGCCCAGACAGCCGTAGGCTGTCTGAGCATGCTGGGAGTTGTAATTTTGCAACATCTGGAGCGCCACACTTTGGAGACCACTGCTATAAGGGTTATTCATTGAGGACCCTGTCTATATATATTATTTTTATGATTTTACAGAAAAATCTACATAAGTGGAATAACTATATTAGCTGAGTACCCGGCGTTGCCCGTTTTTTCCTTTCTAATCCTTGTTGGGGAGGAAAATCAACAAAGGAGGAAGCTTTTGACTTCATATCCCATCCCCATATATTGTTGTCATATCCAGACCTCATATCCCGTCATCATATCTTGACCTCCTATCCCGTCCTCATATCTCAACCTCATATCCCGTCCGCATATCCCGACCTCCTATCACATCCTCCTATCCCGCCCTCCTATCCCGCCCTCCTATCCCGAACCTCATATCCCGAACCTCATATCCCGAACCTCATATCCCGAACCTCATATCCCAAACCTCATATCCCAACCTCACATACTTTCCTTATATCCCCTCCTCATATCCCAACCTCATATCCTGACATCATATTCTGGTCTCATCCTCATATCCTGTCCTCAGGTGGGACTGATTTGTGATGAAGATATTGTAAGCTGAATATGGAAGGGGACGTGGCTTTGTGGGACTGGGCGTGATTTGCAAGCCAGACCGATGCACAAAAAGGATAGATAATAAATGGGGTGGGGCTTAAACTGTGGGCGTGTCTTTGTGAGATGGGGTGTGGCTTGCAAGCTGGACTGACACATTCACCAGTAGATGCAGAGCGGAGCTTGTGGAGTAAAGTACTGGAAGTCCCATATACTTGCATGGGACTTGAAACAAAAACCCATCTTTTATATAAGGGTGTGGGTAAGGGTTAATTTAACTATCATATCTTTTTATTTGACATATAAGTAATATGTGTGCCAGGTAATGAAATATCTCCAACCGTACAGAAGTTATGTGGGAACATACATTTCCCATTGATTTGCATGGGACTTTAAACAAATACCCCGCCCCTGGCAAATGGGGTTGAGTAAGGGTTAAATCACCTATCCTATGTTTGTTGCTGACATATAAGTAACATGTGGCCAAGTTTCATGTTAATATCTTTAGCCGTTTGGACGTTTACACACACACACATTGAGTTTTATATATATATATATATAGATTGGAGGAGATTTATCAAAACCTGTCCAGAGGAAAAGTTGCTGAGTTGCCCATAGCAACCAATCAGATCGCTTCTTTCATTTCTGAATAGGCCTCTGAAAAATGAAAGAAGAGATCTGATTGGTTGCTATTGGCAACTCAGCAACTTTTCCTCTGGACAGATTTTAATAATCTAAATTTCTGTCTGAATAGGAACCAATGGGTTGCTATGGTAACTTGGAGCCAAACAGTGCTTCCGGCGGGGGTCGACACGCCCTGTTCCCGAGGAGAGAGGGGTCCTGTGCTGGAAATCGCTGGGGGTCCCAGCAGTCGGACCCCCTGCGATCTGAAACTTATCCTTTGCATAGGGGATATGTTTTTCTGCATGATAGTTCTTTTTAAATGTTAATACTATTTTGCCATTTTGGAAGATTAAGTTATTAGAATGTTCTATGTTCTCTAATGCACAGATTACAAACGCGGCCTTGGCCGGAGACCCCACTATACGCTGGGGGGACAAATCCTACAACTTCCTCTTATTTCGCAATGGCGTTTTTGGCTCCAATTGTGACGTGAGTAGCAACATTAGCATCCAGATTCTCTGCAGACGTGACCGGTCAGTGAAGTAGACGACCTCCTTGGTCCCATACATGAGGTCACAGCGTGTATTCTGTGGTTTCTTTTCCAGCATGCGCCCTATGACGCCATGGTACTCGTAGCATTATGCGACTACATTGATCAGAACATCCAAGCCTGTGAGGGGCGCTGGAAGGTACGCAGCCACTCATGGGACCCTATTCCCAATTGTTGGGTCCATGCGATGTCCTTATGGCCGTCTTCTGTTTTTTTATCATAGGGGTCGTCCTTTGTTCGGGAGCTTCCAGATCCTGAAGAGCTGGTCTTCACTGTGGATCAGAAAATAATAAATGATATCGAATTGGCCAAAGCTCAGTATCACACTCAGGTATACACAGATAAATCTTGTAGCATATACAGTGTCCATTTTACTACATAGTCAGTCGTCAGCCGTAACTCCGTCCTCCGTCAGGTGAAACGGCGTCCCGCCTCCTCCCTCACACCAATCGGCGTCATCCTTCAGCCACAACTCCATCCTCTCTCATCCGAAACTCCGTCGTCCAAAACGCTGCTATGCCTCAGACGATTCTCCCTCAGACGCAACTTCCTGCCGCACAGCAGAGCCGACGCAGCACAGCATGTATAGCAGAGCCGACGCAGCACAGCATGTATAGCAGAGCCGACGCAGCACAGCATGTATAGCAGAGCCGACGCAGCACAGCATGTATAGCAGAGCCGACGCAGCACAGCATGTATAGCAGAGCCGACGCAGCACAGCATGTATAGCAGAGCCGACGCAGCACAGCATGTATAGCAGAGCCGACGCAGCACAGCATGTATAGCAGAGTCCAAACTGTGAAACTTGCACATGTACTACAGACACTACATGTGCTACGGAGTCTGTATAGCAGAGCCGACATTGAATAGCGTGTACAGCAGAACCTGTATAGCAGAGCTGACACTGAATAGCGTGTACAGCAGAACCTGTATAGCAGAGCTGACACTGAATAGCGTGTACAGCAGAACCCGTATAGCAGAGAGCTGACACTGAATAGCGTGTACAGCAGAACCCGTATAGCAGAGAGACGACACTGAATAGCGTGTACAGCAGAACCTGTATAGCAGAGAGACGACACTGAATAGCGTGTACAGCAGAACCTGTATAGCAGAGAGACGACATTGAATAGCGTGTACAGCAGAACCCGTATAGCAGAGAGACGACATTGAATAGCGTGTACAGCAGAACCCGTATAGCAGAGAGACGACACTGAATAGCGTGTACAGCAGAACCCATATAGCAGAGAGACGACACTGAATAGCATGTACAGCAGAACCCATATAGCAGAGAGACGACACTGAATAGCGTGTACAGCAGAACCCATATAGCAGAGAGACGACACTGAATAGCGTGTACAGCAGAACCCATATAGCAGAGAGACGACACTGAATAGCATGTACAGCAGAACCCATATAGCAGAGAGACGACACTGAATAGCGTGTACAGCAGAACCCATATAGCAGAGAGACGACACTGAATAGCATGTACAGCAGAACCCATATAGCAGAGAGACGACACTGAATAGCGTGTACAGCAGAACCCATATAGCAGAGAGACGACACTGAATAGCATGTACAGCAGAATCCATATAGCAGAGAGAAGACACCTAATAGCGTGTACAGCAGAACCCGTATAGCAGAGAGACGACACTGACTCGGCTCTGCTACACGGCAGGAAAGTTTTTCGCATGAGAGACTTGAAGATGACAAAGGAAGGAGGAGGGAGTTGCGGCTGACGCCTGACGGAGATTGGCCCGAGGGAGGAGGCGGGACGCCGTTTCACCAGACGGAGGACGGAGTTACGTCTGACAACTGACGATGTCCTAAAATGGACAACTTAAGCATATCCCAGTGTGGATCAATAAAGAACCATAGGGGTTCCCACCATAGAATGTGATCCGTCTAGTGCAGTGGTCTCCAAACTGTGGACCTCCAGATGCTTCAAAACTACAACTACCAGCAGCTGGAGAGTCCAACTAGCTGTGCTGTAGTAGCAACAAAAAGGGTCGGCACTCGATACCCGTAGTGCAGCACATGGAAGGCAGTGTACTTGAAGGAAAGAATTCCCGGCACTCACTGTTTTCTTCTGCCAGGTGTAACGTGTTAATTAAAGGGGTACTCCGGTGGAAAACTTTCTTTTTTTTTTAAATCAACTGGTGCCAGAAAGTTAAACAGATTTGTAAATTACTTCTATTAAAAAAATCTTAATCCTTCCAGTACTTTTTAGGGGCTGTATACTACAGAGGAATTGTTTTATTTTTGGATTTGTCTTATGTCACGACCACAGTGCTCTCTGCTGACCTCTGCTGTCCATTTTAGGAACTGTCCAGAGCAGATCTTTGCTATGGGGATTTTCTCCTACTCTGGACAGTTCTTAAAATGGACAGCAGAGAGCACTGTGGTCGTGACGTAAGACAAATCCAAAAAGATAAACTTTTCCTCTGTAGTATACAGCCCCTAAAAAGTACTGGAAGGATTAAGATTTTTTTTTTTTATAGAAGTAATTTACAAATCTGTTTAACTTTCTGGCACCAGTTGATTTAAAAAAAAATAAAGTTTTTCACGGGAGTACCCCTTTAACACAGTGCTAATTACAAGTAATGACGCGTTTCGGCCAAAGCCGGTCATTCTGAGTAAGGCTTTGGCTGAAATGCGTCATTACTTGTAATTAGCACTGCATTAATAAACACATTACACTTAGCAGAAGAAAACAGTGAGTGCTGGGATTTCTTTCCTTCAAGTGGCTGTGCTGAGCTGCAGCAGCGCCTCCTTCCTCCCCCCCCCATCCTTTATTGACTGATTGACATACAGGACCGGAAGCCGAGCCCTGTAGGTCGGACATGCTCTTACATTCTCTATTACCTCCCCAGGCTTCTGACTTACAGCTGGCCAATTACGCCTTTACGTCTTTTGGGAAGTCGCTTGTGAAGAAGAAGAAGCTTCACCCGGACACGTTCGTCCAGCTTTCCCTCCAGTTGGCATTTTACAAACTTCATGGACGGTAAGGGTTAAAGCGTTCCCACGACTTCTGCAACCTTTTAGATGGGTGGGTCTCCCCATTTGGATAATCTTTAACTCAGTGTTTCCCAACCAGGGTGCCTCCAGCTATTGCAAAACTACAACTCCCAGCATGCCCGGACAGCCAAAGGCTGTCCGGGCATGCTGGGAGTTGTAGTTTTGCAACAGCTGGAGGCACTCTGGTTGAGAAACACTTCCCTAACTTGCCCTAACTTGAAGGCTCTCTAGGCATATCGCATATCTGGGACCCCCAGTGATCAGCTATTAAAGGGGTACTCCAGTGGAAAAAACATTTTTTAAATCAACTGGTGCCAAAAAGTTAAACAGATTTGTAAATTACTTCTATTTAAAAAAACGTAATCCTCCCAGTACTTATCAGTTGCTGTATGCTCCACAGGTAGTTGTGTAGTTTTTTTCTTTCTAATCACAGTGCTCTCTGCTGCCACCTCTGTCTGTGTCAGGAATTGTCCAGAGTAGGAACAAATTCCCATAGAAAACCTCTCCTGCTCTGGACAGTTCCTGACATGGACAGAGGTGTCAGCAGAGAGCACTGTGGTCAGACTGGAAAGAACTACACAACTTCCTCTGGAGCATACAGCAGCTGATAAGGATTACGATTTTTAAATAGAAGTAATTTACAAATCTGTATAACTTTCTACCACCAGTTGATTAGAAAAAAATAGTTTCCCCCCGGAGTACCCCTTTAACCTGACAGTAAGGGCTTGTTCACAATAAGGGCTTGCTGATGTTGAGTTGTTCTTTTCTGTCTAAGTGCTCTCTGATGACACCTGTCTCGGGAACCGCCCAGTTTAGAAGCAAATCCCCATAGCAAACCTATTCTACTCTGTGCAGTTCCCGAGACAAGCAGAGATGTCAGCAGAGAGCACTGTTGCCAGACAGAAAAGAACAACTCAACTTCAGCAGCTGATAATTATTGGAAGGATTAAGATTTTTTAATAGAAGTAATTTACAAATCTGTTTAACTTTCTGGTGCCAGTTGATGTAAAAAGAAAATATTTTTCCTGGAATACCCCCTTAAGAAAGTGTAAATCATCACTGCAGCCCCCATGTTTCTTAAGATTGATCCAGGTCCCAGAGGTTGGAACACTATTCCCGCAGACAGGTTTTTTGACAGGTAACAATAAATAAAGCGCCGTTTGTGAAACGCTGGTCGGTTGTTCATATTGTGTGCTCAATTAGCTGCATATCTCCAAAAAAGTACAAAAGCAAAAATTAGTAATGACTAATATGTCTGTTTTGTTTCCTCTCTGTGGCATAGCCCTGGTTGCTGTTATGAAACCGCTACGACTAGAATGTTCTATCACGGTCGCACAGAAACCATGAGGCCTTGCACAATGGAGGCTGTGAACTGGTGCCGGTCCATGCTGGATCCTGCTTCCACTGTAGGTTCTCACTTGCGCTTTACCTAATTTCCACTAGAGGGCGTGTACAAGACTATAGTATTATGCTGTCTATGTCTGATCGGTAGGGGTCCGTTCTAGCACTACTGCCTATTGGCTGAATAATCCCCTGTACTGTTTACCAGGCACAGCACAGTACTATTAAGGGTTAATGACATTTGGCGCATCTGAAGCTTTATTTTTTAAGCTTAATTTTTTAACTAGTGTATATTAAAAACATACATTTAATGTTATCTACATTATATAAAATATTGTTGCAAATAACAGGTACACTTTAAAGGGGATAAGATGTCTGATCACGGGGGTCCCGCCTCTGGGGAATCCTGCGATCTCCGTGCTGCACCTGGCATTTGTTTAGAGTGTCTGGTTCAGCGCCGGAGGCTCGTGACATTACGGCCACGCCCCCTCAATGCAAATCTATGGGAGGGGGCGTGGCGGCCGTCACGCCCCCTCCCATAGACTTGCATTGAGGGGGCACGGCCGTGACGTTGTGAGCTGGGCGTGACTGTGGCGTGACCGTGACTGAGCCTCCGCCCCCGCATCGCCAGTCATATGGCACGGAGCAAAGTTGGCTGCGGCACCTCAGACATCCGGTGTACGGAGCAAAGATCGATGGGGTCCCCAGCGGCAGGACCCCTGCGATCAGACATCTCATCCTCTATCCTTTTGGATAGGGGATAAGATGTCTAGGGGCAGAGTACCTCTTTAAGTAGTGGCTGTGCATGTTACTGCACCTCCCAGCAGATCAGTCCCATTCAACTGAATGGGACTGAGCTGCAGTACCGGGTACAGCCACTACTTTATGTACGGCGCTGTGACTGGTAAACGGTGAAGGAGATGAAGCAATTACAGCCCTTACATTCTGATGCCCGGTGAGGAGGCCAGGAATCCGACCCCCGCCAATCAGATATTGATGGCCTATCCTTAGAATTTAGGAAAATAATTTAAACTTATTTGCCATTTTTTATCATTTGCAGAAAGCCCAACGCCAAGAACTGATGCTCAAGGCTTTTGCGAAGCATAACAAACTGATGAATGAATGCCAACATGGCAAAGGTAAGTGGAAATAAGTCAGAAAACTCTGTGTAGCAGGGTGCCTCCAGCTGTTGGAAAATTACAACTTCCACAGCCTTTGGCTGTCTGGGCATGTTGGGAGTTGTAGTTTTGTCACAGCTGGAGGCACCCTGGTTGGGAAACACTGATCTGTAATGACTTTCCCTGCACCATTACCATCCATGGCTTTGCAGGTTTTGCATGTCAGTCCATTGTTCTTTGCGCAGCGCATTTAGTTCTTTCTTGTGATCAGTAGGGGGCGCTCTAGAAGGACGGCACATTACAGCATTATGAGATGTATTGCTCTGTCTGGAATATTTCTTGTTCTCTATTTCTGGATAGACACTATGGGGGAAGATCTATCAAAACCTGTCCAGAGGAAAAGTAGCTGAGTTGCCCATAGCAACCAATCAGATCGCTTCTTTCATTTTTGAAAAGACCTCTGAAAAATTAAAGAAGAGATCTGATTGGTTGCTTTGGGCAACTCAGCAACTTTTCCTCTTGACAGATGTTGATAAATCTCCCCCTATATGGATTAATAAAACATTTTGCTTTGTCTTGTTGTCATCCAACCCCCCCCCCTCCTCAAACCCCACATTGATAAAACTTTAAAGGGGTACTCCAGTGGAATTTTTTTTTTTTTAATGAACTGGTGACAGGAAGTTAAACAGATTTGTAAATGACTTTTATTAAAAAATCTTAATCCTTCCAGTACTTATTAGCTGCTGTCTGCTACAGAGGAAGTTTTTTTTCATTTTGAATTTTTTATTTTCTGTCTGACCACCGTGCTCTCTGCTGACACCTGATGCCCGTATCGGGAACTGTCCAGAGCAGGAGGAAATCCCCATTGCAAACCTATCCTGCTCTGGACAGTTCCTGACATGGACAGAGGTGTCAGCAGAGAGCACTGTGGACAAGACAAAAAATAATTTCCTCTGTAGCATACAGCTGCTAAAAACTACTGGAAGGGTAAATATTTTTTTAATAGAAGTCATTTACAAATCTGTTTAACTTTCTGGCACCAGTTCATTTACCCCTTAAGGACTCAGGGTTTTTCCGTTTTTCCACTTTCATTTTTTCCTCCTTACCTTTTAAAAATCATAACCCTTTCAATTTTCCACCTAAAAATCCATATTATGGCTTATTTTTGGCGTCGCCAATTCTACTTTGCAGTGACATTAGTCATTTTACCCAAAAATTCAAGGCGAAACGGAAAAAAAAATCATTGTGCGACAAAATCGAAGAAAAAACGCCATTTTGTAACTTTTGGGGGCTTCCGTTTCTACGCAGTGCATATTTCAGTAAAAATGACACCTTATCATTATTCTGTAGGTCCATACGGTTAAAATGATCCCCTACTTATATAGGTTGGATATTGTCGGACTTCTGGAAAACATCATAACTACATGCAGGAAAATGTATACGTTTAAAAATGTCATCTTCTGACCCCTATAACTTTATTTTTCCACATACAGGGCGGTATGAGGGCTCATTTTTTGTGCCGTGATCTGAAGTTTTTATCGGTATGATTTTTGTTTTGATTGGACTTTTTGATCACTTTTTATTCATTTTTTAATGGTATAAAAAGTGACCAAAAATACGCTTTTTTGGACTTTGGAATTTTTTGGCGCGTACGCCATTGACCGTGCGGTTTAATTAATTATTTATTTTTATAGTTCGGACATTTACGCACGCGGCGATACCACATATGTTTGTTTATTTTCTTTATTTACACTGTTTTATTTTTTTTTATGGGAAAAGGGGGGTGATTCAAACTTTTATTAGGGAAGGGGTTAAATGACCTTTATTAACACTTTTTTTTAAACTTTTTTTTTGCAGTGCACACACTGATCTATCATGCAGATCACTGGCGTGTATTAAAGGGGTATTCCAGGCAAAAACTTTTTTTTTATATATCAACTGGCTCCGGAAAGTTAAACAGATTTGTAAATTACTTCTATTAAAAAATCTTAATCCATCCAATAGTTATTAGCTTCTGAAGTTTTCTGTCTAACTGCTCAATGATGATGTCACGTCCCGGGAGCTGTGCATGATGGGAGAATATCCCCATAGGAACTGCACAGCTCCCGGGACGTGAGTCATCAGAGAGCAGTTAGACAGAAAAAAACAACTCAACTTCAGAAGCTAATAACTATTGGAAGGATTAAGATTTTTTAATAGAAGTAATTTACAAATCTGTTTAACTTTCTGTAGCCAGTTGATATATAAAAAAAAGTTTTTGCCTGGAATACCCCTTTAACACGCCTGTGATCATTGTTATCAGCGCTTGACTGCTCCTGCCTGGATCTCAGGCACGGAGCAGTCATTCGTCGATCGGACACCGAGGAGGCAGGTAAGGGCCCTCCCGGTGTCCTGTAAGCTGTTCGGGATGCCGCGATTTCACCGCACCGGTCCCGAACAGCCCGACTGACTATCCGGGATAGTTTCACTTTCACTTTAGAAGCGGCGGTCAGCGATCGGCGATGTGTGGTATTAGCCGCGGGTCCCGGCCGTTGATGTGCGCCAGGACCGACGCGGGGTAAAAAAAAAAACAAACGTTTTCCACCAGACTACCCCTTTAAGTTCAAGATGTTAAAGGGGTTATCCAGGACAGAGCTAGTTTCTTTCAAAAAAATCTGTGCCACCCCTGTCCTCAGGTTATGTGTGGCATTACAACTCTGCTCCATACACTTTAAAGGGGTACTCCGGCCCTGAGACATCTTATCCCCTATCCAAAGGATAGGGGATAAGATGTCTCACCGCGGGGGTCCCGCCACTGTGGACCCCGGCACGGCTGTCACACCCCCTCCCATAAACTTGCATAGCGGGGGGTGATGTCACATGGGGGGGCGGAGTCGTGACGTTACGATACTCCGGCCCCGTGGTCGCCACCCGGCTGTTAGGGGATAAGATGTCTCAGGGCCGGAATATCCCTTTAAAGGACTGAGCTGCAATACCACACACAACCTGAGGACAGGGGTGGTGCTATGTTTTATTTAATTTCAGTTCTGCTTTGCTAATGACACATATACGGCACTGAAAATGTCTTTATTTTTATCTACTTGCAGGATTTGATCGGCATCTGTTGGGTCTTCTCCTCATTGCAAAAGAGCAAGAACTTCCTGTACCAGAACTGTACAGCGATATGGCATTCACAAAGAGGTTATTATAATTCCGACATTATAGGGCAGTATTTCGCAACCAGTGTGCATTCAGCTGTTGCAAAACTACAATTCCCAGCATGCCCGGACAGCCGTTGGCTGTCCGGGCATGCTGGGAGTTGTAGTTTTGCAACAGCTGGAGGCACGCTGGTTGCAAAACACTGCTATAGGGTATATATTTAGCTGGGAGGATACAGGTTTACACAAATAGTTGTAGGTATAAATTTTTCCACTGTACTTTGTGATAATACTTTAATACATCAAAATGTACACTGCAGTGAAGATAGTGTGTGTGTATATATATATATATATGTATATATATATATATAATATATATATATATATATATATATATATATATACTCGAGTATAAGCCGAGTTTTTCAGCACGATTTTTCGTGCTGAAAACACCCCCTCGGCTTATACTCGAGTGAACTCTCCGACCTCAGTGGTCTTCAACCTGCGGACCTCCAGATGTTTCAAAACTACAACTCCCAGCAAGCCGATGGCTGTCCGGGCATGCTGGGAGTTGTAGTTTTGAAACATCTGGAGGTCCGCAGGTTGAAGACCACTGCCCTGACCTTCGTCATCATCCAGCCCCCCCTCCCCCCTTTAGTTTTGTACTCGCCTCCGCTCGGCAGGGCGTTCGGGTGAGCTGGTCCGGGCCATCTGTGCTGCAGGACTGTCCGGTGGGGAGGGATAGTCATTCCGGGCTGTCCATCTTCACCGGGTGGGCCTCTTCTCCGCGCTTCGAGCCCGGCTCCGTAATAATGACGTTGCCTTGACGACGACGCTCAGGGATGTTAATGAGCAACGTCCCTGTGCATTGTCGTCAAGGCAACGTCATTATTCCGGGGCCGGGCGCGAAGAAGAGGCCCACCCGGTGGGGTTTAAATTTTTTTTTTTTCCTGTTTTTTTGGGGTGAAATTAGGGGCCTCGGCTTATATTCGGGTCGGCTTATACTCAAGTTTATACGGTGTGTGTGTGTGTGTGTGTGTGTGTGTGTGTGTATATATATATATATATATATATATATATATATATATATATATATATATATATATATATATATTTATGTATGTATATGTGTATATATATATAGCAGGAACGCAGCACTCCAGAGGAAAAAATGTGCACAGATGCCTACTGTGTCAGGTCCAGGTTGGGGACCCCTCCAAAACGCAAAGCAAAAATGGACAGTGGCACACCAAGTGAAAAAAAGAAAGGTGATTTATTCAAAAAAACGTGTTAGGCAACGTTTCAGCTGGCTCACCCAGCCATTTTCAAATTAGGGGCCTCGGCTTACATTCGGGTCGGCTTATACTCGAGTTTATACGGTGTGTGTGTGTGTGTGTGTGTGTGTGTGTATGTGTGTGTGTATATATATATATATATATTTATGTATATAAAATCTGTATACCAGCGCTACTGATGGTGATGCCTACAGCAGCTGAAAAATACAGGGGGACTCCCCTGATAACCACACCACAAAATTGTACAAAGAGTAAATATAATGTATTTCAGCGCTTAATAGGACTTAAGAATTATATATATGCTTGAAAATGGCTCTGGCTTTTTTGGAGTGCTGCGCCATTGGAATTTTATATATATATATATATATATATATATATATATATATATATATATATATATATATATAGTGCACTAAATATTTCTACCATTAGTTGGTACATTACAGTATTGCCTATTTCTTCATATTCTGATATTCTGTTTTGAACATGGGCATGTGTCACATTAGCACACCATGTGGTTATACATGGTATTGCAATCTAAACCTTACTTAAAGGGGTACTCAGGTGGAAAAAAAAAAATTTCAAATCAACTAATGCCAGAAAGTTATACAGATTTGTAATTTATTTCTATTTAAAAATCTTAATCCTTCCAGTACTTATCAGCTGCTGTATGCTCCAGAGGAAGTTGGGTGGTTCTTTCCAGTCTGACCACAATGCTCTCTGCTGACACCTCTGTCTGTGTCAGGAACTGTCCAGAGCAGAAGCAAATCCACCTCTCCTGATCTGGACAGTTCCTGACATGGACAGAGGTGTCAGCAGAGAACACTGTGGTCAGACTGGAAAGAACTACACAACTTCCTCTGGAGCATACAGCAGCTAATCAGCTGATAAGTACTGGAAGGGATACGATTTTTAAATTTAAATGTAATTTACAAATCTGTATAACTTTCTGGCACGAGTTGATTTAAAAACAATTGTTTTCCACCGAAGTACCCCTTTAAGTGTTATATAAAAGATGCAAAGCGATAGAAACCTAACGGTTACATTTTATTTGATGAATGTTTACTATGTTATTCTGCATTGGCGTCAGACATCTAATATTCCATATACTCCTCAGATATGTTTTATTGGTTTTTCAACAGTGGGGGCGGCGGGAACTTTGTCCTTTCCACGAGTCTTGTCGGCTACACACCGGTCCATGGAGCTGTGGTTCCCATGATACACGATGGATATGGCTTCTTCTACCGAATCCGAGATGATAGGTTTGTCTTACAATTACAAATGTTTAAAGGGGTATTCCAGAAAATAACTTTTTTTTTTTTTCATATCAACTGGCTCCAGAAAGTTAAACAGATTTGTAAATTACGTCTATTAAAAAATCTTAATCCTTTCAGTACTTATGAGCTAATGAAGTTGAGTTGTTATTTTCTGTCTAAGTGCTCTCTGATTACACCTGTCTCTCTACTGACCTCTCTGCTTTCTACTGACCTCAGTGCTCTCTACTGACATCTCTGCTTGTCTCGGGAACTGCACAGAGTAGAAGAGGTTTTCTATAGGGATTTGCTTCTAAACTGGTCGATTCCCGAGACAGGTGTCATCAGAGAGCACTTAGACAGAAAAGAACAACTCAACTTCATCAGCTCATAAGTACTGAAAGGATTAAGATTTTTTAATAGAAGTAAATTACAAATCTGTTTAACTTTCTGGAGCCAGTTGATATATAAAAAAAAGTTTTTTGCTTGGAAAACCCCTTTAATGTTGAGCACATGACTACATATGACCCTGGATGGTGCAAAAAAGAGTGAAAAGCTCACACACGTTCCTACATCAGCTCGTCCCTGGAGTACATTTATGCATTTTTGCGCAAGTTATAAATTCAGCGCATCAACCAATGCTACTGGAAGCGCACAACAAGATAAATGACTATTCCAGCGCAGACAGCATAAGAATAGCGCAAAGTTAGATGATAATTTCAGCATAAGTCAATTTGCAATGTAAAAACACACTGCACGCGCAATTTTGCAGGTGCACGCCAAATGATAAATTTTCCCCTATAGTGTCCGCCTGCCGGGATCCTTAGTGATCAGCAACCACCTGTGGGGAAGCCTTGCAGTAAGTGTTCAGTTCTGTTTGCAGCGCCACCACAGTCGAAGTTAAGCATTACACAGTGTCCCTCCATTTCTACACATTGTCTACGTGTTGTCTGGACCGGACAGGATAGGTCCTCCAGAGTAAGAGACCCTCTTTATAACTGTTTTTTACTGTGGCTCAGAGATATGATATTAAATAGGAGGGTATAGGAAAACAAGGTTTTGTAAACTGGACTCCCCCATTAGGTAGAAGTCCCCAGTAGATAGGGGATCCCCCCTGTTAGGTAGAAGCCCCTAGTAGGTAGGGAATAGCCCCCATTAGGTATGAATTTCCCACTGTTAGGTAGAAGACCCCAATAGGTAGGAAATCCTCCCCCATCCCCTTAATTAGGTAGAAGACCCCAGTAGATAGGGAATAGCCCCCAGTAGGTAGGAACCCCCCCCCCCCTATTAGGGAGAAGCCCCCCAGTAGGTAGGAAATCCCCCCTATTAAGAAGAAGCCCCCAGTAGGTAGGAAATCCCCCCTATTAGGTAGAAGCCCCCAGTAGGTAGGAAATTCCCCCCTATTAGGTAGAAGCCCCCAGTAGGTAGGAAATCCCCCCCTATTAGGTGGAAGCCCCCAGTAGGTAGGAAATCTCCCCCTATTAGGTAGAAGCCCCCAGTAGGTAGGTATTCCCCCTATTAGGTAGAAGCCCCCAGTAGGTAGGTATTCCCCCTATTAGGTAGAAGCCCCCAGTAGGTATGTATTCCCCCTCTATTAGGTAGAAACCCCCAGTAGGTAGGAAATCCCCCTATTAGGTAGAAGCCCCTAGTAGTAGGTAGGGATCCTCCTATAAGATAGATGCCATCTTTACAATTGACAGCCTTATTTTTTTTTTTTTTGGCCCATAATAGCAGAACCTGACCATCTATTTGTATATGGTGGTCATCTTGGGTGGCAGTTTTTACAATAAGGTTAATCTTGCGACCCTGTTGATTCTATCATTGTTATAGATTATATTAATTTAATAGTCTGAACATTCTGGTAATCCAGCAATCTTCTAGACTTCTTTTTTGTCATTCTTCAGGTTTGTTGTAGCCTGCACTGCTTGGAAGTCCAGTCCTGAGACCGATGCCGAGAAGCTGTGCCGGACCGTGTTCCAAAACTTCAGCGACATGCTCGAGCTGATGGTTAGCGCTCAGCTGTAGTCGGTGATGGCCTCCCGCCTGTGCGTCTGTTCCTTTACATCATCACTTCTAGTCCTTAGCACAATGTTTACAAATCCTCACAGAGCAATAGTCGTATATCTGGATCCGCCACCGCGCTACAGACAGAGCCGGCCACATTGTCCTCCACAATCATCAAGGCAATTTAAAGGGGAGCTCCACTTGGACTGACCTCTTTTCATACAGCAGTTGTCTTCCGCAATGCCAGCCTGTTTGGCGTCTACTTATGCAACTGCCTCAAGTGTCCTATGATACCATGGTGCCTTTCTTATCCTTTATCCAAAGAAATATAAAGTGCGCATTGGTGAAGCCAATCCCAACGTTCGTATCACTGGGTGGGAGATTTATCAAAACTGGTGCAATGGAAAAGGTTACTTTTGGTCCACGGCTCCATCTTTCTTTTGCACCAGCGTTGATAAATCACCCCTGGGTCTTATAATTGGGTCACCTGGCTTTTCCATAGCATTGATGATGCTTGTTGAATGTACAGCACATTTCTTAGAGGGCCTGTCGCCTCCCCTGACACATCTGTAGTCCCCATTAAAATAACAATTAAAGGGTTACTCCAGTGTCCAGAACATTTACGGGTATTTGCTCGGTACGGGCTACGGCGCTCGTGACGTCACACCACACCCCCTCAATGCAAGTGACGCCACGCCCCCTCCCATAGACTTGCATTGAGGGGGGGGTGACATCACAAGGGGGCGTGGCCATGATGTCACGACCCCCCCCCCCGCACCCAAGAGTTCTGAATAAACGTTCCGGACGCTAGGGTAGTGGAGTACCCCTTTTTAAGGAGAGTTTTTAAAGCCCAACATTGTGTTATTCCTCCCTGAAATGTGAGTGTGTCTAATTGGGGGGGTTATGTCCCTACACAGCCTGACATTGTACGATCAGAGCTGACTTTCCCCTTCGACCATGAGGAATAAAGTACAACACACAATTTAAAGAAAGGATGTCAGGGAATTCTTTTATAGGCAATAGGATTGCCTCGATACCATTTTTTTAAAAATGGAGTACTCCCTAACACCGATTACCCCCAATAGGTCGGTAGGGAATCCGCCTCAATAGGTAGAATCCCTCAGTAGGTAAGGAAAAAACCCTATAAGGTACAATCCCCCAGAAGATAGTTGGGTAGGGAATCCCCCTATTAGGGAGTAGCCCCCAGAAGATAGAAAGGTAATACCCCCATTGGGTAGAAGATCCTAGTAGATAGATAGGAAGTTAATACCCCTATAAGGTAGAAGCCACCAGTAGGCAACGAATTCCCCCTATTGGGGAGAAGCCTCCAGTAGATAAGGAATTCCCCCTATTGGGGAGAAGCCCCCAGTAGATAAGGAATTCCACCTATTGGGGAGAAGCCCCCAGTAGATAAGGAATTCCACCTATTGGGGAGAAGCCCCCGATAGATAAGGAATTCCACCTATTGGGGAGAAGCCCCCAGTAGATATGGAATTCCACCTATTGGGGAAAAGCCTCCAGTAGATAAGGAATTCCACCTATTGGGGAGAAGCCCCCGATAGATAAGGAATTCCACCTATTGGGGAGAAGCCCCCGGTAGATATGGAATTCCACCTATTGGGGAGAAGCCCCCGGTAGATATGGAATTCCACCTATTGGGGAGAAGCCCCCAGTAGATAAGGAATTCCACCTATTGGGGAGAAGCCCCCGGTAGATATGGAATTCCACCTATTTGGGAGAAGACCCCGGTAGATAAGGAATTCCCCCTATTGGGGAGAAGCCTCCAGTAGATAAGGAATTCCACCTATTGGGGAGAAGCCTCCAGTAGATAAGGAATTCCACCTATTGGGGAGAAGCCCCCGGTAGATAAGGAATTCCACCTATGGGGGAGAAGCCCCAGTAGGTAGGGAACCCTCCCAATTAGGTAGAAGACCCCAGTAGTTAGGTAGGAAACCTCCTATTAGGTAGATGCTCCCATTTAGTAGTTTACCTCCAAAAGAAAATAAAAAAAAATCCCAGTCACTTTTCCTCTGCTCCCGCGCTGAGGCCTTTGCATCCTCTGCTCCGTTAGTGGTCCAGGACATTCTCCTTCTAGCAGGTCCTGCACCACTCCAGATAACATGAGGAACGATGAAGAGGCCTCCGTGTGGAAGCAGAGTGAAAGTGAGAGGGAATTTTCATTTGTAGGAGACTTTTTTTGGGGGGGGGAAAACTACGTCTGTCTCTGCCAAATGATCACATGGCGTCCACTTGATCTGCAGGTTTCGGGGACATTTGTATAAGTACGCGTGCAAATGTCTGTTATCGGTGCCGATACAAGTATCTGTATCAGGTCATCCTTTAAGGGGTACTCCACTAGAAAAAAAAACATTTTTTAAATCAACTGGTGGCAAAAAGTTAAACAGATCTGTAAATGACTTCTATTAAACAATCTTAATCTATCCAGTACTTATCAGCTGCTGTATGATCCGCAGGAAGTTCTTTTCTTTTTGAATTTCCTTTCTGTCTGACCACAGTGCTCTCTGCTGACACCTCTGTCCATGTCAGGAACTGTCCAGAGCAGGAGAGGTTTTCTATGGGGATTTGCTCCTACTCTGGACAGTTCCTAAAATGGACAGAGGTGTCAGCAGAGAGCACTGTGGTCAGACAGAAAGGAAATTCAAAAAGAAAAGAACTTCCTATGGAGCATACAGAAGCTGATAAGTACTGGAAGGATTACGCTTTTTTTAATAGAAGTCATTTACACATCTGTTTAACTTTCTGGCACCAGTTGATTTAATAAAAAATAAATAAAAAAATGTTTTCCAGTGGAGTACCCCTTTAATAGGCAATTTAGGTATTTACTAAGACAGATCAGGAGAGGCCTCAGGTCAGCACTGAACTATAATTGCCCTTTGAACGTCAGATAAAGTCCAGGCATGATGGGGGTTGTAGTTTTCTAAACACTGGACCCACCCTGGTTGGGTAATACTGCCCTAAGGTATCCGCTCCACCCATTTTTTTTATTACACTGATTTATCCCACAATGCAGCTGGCTCTGTCTGTATCGTGACCTTAAACAATGGAAACCAAATGGGGATCCTCAAAAAAAAAAGCCTAAAACAATGCAGTACACAATGCAAAAACAATGCAATCTCATAGAAAGCCCACTAAAGACTACATCGACCATGTCATAGACATGTGTCGGCCATTTTATCACCTACCCCCAGAGCGAGGTTCTCGGTATTTTTTAATTATTATTATTTTTTAATGGTGTTGCTTTTGCTTTAAGATGATCCTGCGACGCCTTAGATGCCGTGGCGTTACTAGATAATGTTGCACATTATTATAATTTTTTTTTATTTCCTTAATCTTGTTGGTACAATGGGAAAAATTCCAGGCTAAAAAGGTAAATCATACCTTTAATCTATTTTGCAGATAATAGTTTTCGCTTTGTGCGCTTATTTTGTTTTATAACCAGAAAAAAAAATACTTTTTTTTTTTTTTAACATAATAATAGAATAAAATTAAATTGAATTAAATATAATAATGTGATTAATCCTGAGCAGTATTTCATGACATATGTAATTACCCTCTTAGGAGTAAGACCATGTTCACACACCGTAAACAAGGGCGTTTTTTTTTTTTGCCTTAAACGGGCGAAAAAACATCAGCAATCCAAGACACGGCCATCGCTTTTACAGTGTGTGAACATGGCCTTAGTGTTAAAGGGGTACTCCGGTGGAAAACTATTTTTTTTTATTTTTATTTTTTTAAATCAACTGGTGCCAGAAAGTTAAACAGATTTGTAAATGACTTCTATAAAAAAAAATCTTAATCCTTCCATTACTTATTAGCTGCTGATTATTGCAGAGGAAATTCTTTTCTTTTTGGAACACAGTGCTCTCTGCTGACATCTGTGTTTATTTTAGGAACAGTCCAGAGCAGCATATGTTTGCTATGGGAATTTTCTCCTACTCTGGACAGTTCTTAAAATGGACAGAGATGTCAGCAGAGAGCACTGCTCGTGATGTCAGCAGAGAGCTCTGTGTTCCAAAAAGAAAAGAATTTCCTCTGTAGTATTCAGCAGATAATAAGTACTGGAAGGATTACGATTTTTTAATAGAAGTAATTTACAAGTCTGTTTAATTTTCTGGCACCAGTTGATAAAAAAAAAAAAATAATTTCCACCGGAGTACCCCTTTAAATCTAAAGCTGTTGAATGTTCTCTTGAGGCAGGCATGTTCTAGGCTATAAACCAGTGTTTCCCAACCAGGGTGTCTTCTGCTGGTGCAAAACTACAACTCCCAGCATGCCCGGACAGCCTTCGGCTGTCCGGGCATGCTGGGAGTTGTAGTTTTGCAGCAGCTGGAGGCACCCTGGTTGCAAAACACTTTTTATTTTTTTTAGAGAATCGGTACCATGCAGTCCAGTTTAGTACACTCGGAGGGTATACACTAATATACAACAGGGTATACAATAATCATATACATCATTGCAATGACCAATTAGATCTGTAGGTTTTTGGACTACAGATAGTTTTCACATATTATCACCACTAGGTGTCACCAGTCCACACATCATGGGGGAGATTCATCAAAACGTGTTCAAAGGAAAAATCAATCAGTTGCCCATAGCAACCAATCAGATTGCTTCTTTCATTTTTGAAAAGGCCTCTGAAAAATAAAAGAAGCGATCTGATTGGTTGCTATGGGAAACTGGTCAGCGTTTCCTCACCACAGGTCTTAATGAATTTTCCCCATTCTCTCAGGAAGAGAAGCCATTATGCCCATAGCACCAGTTTCACTTTCATTTTAAAGTTGCTGAGTTGCCCATAGCAACCAATCAGATCGCTTCTTTAATTTTTCAGAGGCCTTTTCAAAAACAAAAGAAGCGATGTGATTGGTTGCTATGGGTAACTCGGCAACTTTTCCTCTGGACGGGTTTTCATAAATCTTCCCCCTATGGCCCTGATTTACTATTGTAAACCGACATGTTTTGTCAAGTTGTGCGCCAGAATTTGTGCCAACCACCTCTCAATTTTTCTGAGAAAACCCGAAAAAGGGGCATGGTAGGGGGGGAAATAGGCGTGGTCACCGAAAAGGGGCATGGCCCTGACATTTTCACAAAAACCCAACATATTTACTGAGGTTTCCACAGAAAAATGTGGTGGATTTGAGCTGAGGAAAACAGATCAGAGCATGTGTAAAAAAAATAAAAATGTAGGGAAAAGTGGAAAATGTAGGGAAACCTTAGTAAATACCGTGGCAAAAAAAATTGTAGGGAATTAAAACCCACAAAGAAAACTACACAACACTCTTAGGGCCCATGTATTAGGGCCCATGTATTTTGAGATCATATCATTTATGGCTAAATATGCCTTAGAAGTAATGCAAACAGTTCAGCGGAGTTGCGCAAATAAATCATAATTGATGTTTTTCATAGTACATGGAGGTAACCACATCAGTTACTTGTTTTCTTACATTATCCACAATGTCTGTACATTAAGGCTGGGGCTACACAACAGCTTAAAATAGTTTTCCTACTTGTCAGAGGGGCCATTTAAAGGAGAACTCCAGAATAGGAAAATTGTCCTCCATACTGCCGGCAGTAAAAAAAACAGGTACATACCTTCCTTCGCTCCCCCAGGGCCTCCGCCGCAATCCTCTTCCTGGTTGCCGGTGGTCGGCGAGTCATACTGCGCTCAGCCTATCACCGGCCGCAGCGAAGTCCCAACTCGGCCGGCGATAGGCTGAGCGGCAGTGTAAAAACGATTCAAGACACAATTCTTCACTACACCGGCACCTGCTGCTGGGGCCGAAAACGTTACACTGCCAATCAGCCTATCACGGGCCGAGTCGGGACTTCGCTGCGGCCGGTGATTGGCTGAGCGCAGTATGACTCGCCGACCACCGGCAACCAGGAAGAGGATCGCAGCGGAGACCGGAGCCGGTTACCGGAGGCATCGGGGGAGCAAAGGAAGGTATGTACCTCTTTATTTTTTTTACTGCCGGCAGTATGGGGGACAATTTTCCTATTCCTGAGTTCTCCTTTAAGAATAGGCTGATCATAAAATTTCTTCCTGTTCAAGTACCCCCCAGTGATCAGCGATCACCTGGTAGTACATGTTCAATTTCCCTGCAGTGCCGCCACAGGAGAAATGAGGTATTACGCAGTGTCCATTCATATCATTGGGTTGCCTGTGTAAGGCCATGTTCACACAGCGGAATGTCCCCTGGGCATCCATGAAAATAGTGGACATTGGTAAAACATGCCGGCACTAGGACGATTTTCTATGGGGGGGAACAATTGCAGAGAACTTAACTGTACAAGTAGCTTCCAATACGTGTGAATAGTTATATACAGTATGCGATGACTTGGATGTATAATGTTAAAGGTGACCTAACAGAATACAAATACAACCCTTTGGCTTTATAATGTATTCTAAGATGTAATGTAAATGAGAACTGTTTTAATATCTTCTATGCTTAGATGATGACTTGAAATTAAAGGCCCAAACCTGAGGCTGCATTACTGAGGGGTTCTGAGTAGAGATGAGCGAACTTACAGTAAATTCGATTCGTCACGAACTTCTCGGCTCGGCAGTTGATGACTTATCCTTTGTAAATTAGTTCAGCCTTCAGTGCTAAGTTCGCTCATCTCTAGTTCTGAGGACACAACCCCTTCTGATTCCTAGACGTATCATAGTCCAAATTTGCCATTTCTGGTAACTATGGGAGTGTCAAGAAGTGAAAATGGAACAGGGGTAGAAATGTCCTGCCATTGTGTTTTTTAGCTGTTGTTAAATAAGCAACACCTACTCTACATGGAGAGTGGGGGGGGGGGCGGGCAGTGCGCGATTAAAATGGCGCTGGAGTCTCCTTCATAACTCTGTGCCACCGGATCATCACTCGGGTAATAGAGTCTGCCTTAGGGCTGGGTTCACATCACGTTTTCTCCCATATGGGAGCGCATACGGCAGGGGGGGGGGCTAAAACCTCGCGCTCCCGTATGTAATTCATTTCAATGAGCCGGCCGGAGTGAAACGTTCGGTTCGGTCGGCTCCTTTTTGCGCCGTATGCGCTTTTACAACCTGACCTAAAACCATGGTTGACCAGTTTTAGGTCCGGGGAAAAGCGCATACAGCGCAAAAATGAGCCGACCGAACGTTTCACTCCGGCCGGCTCATTGAAATGAATTACATACGGGAGCGCATACGAAGGCATACGGGAGCGCAAGGTTTTAGCTCCCCCCTGCCGTATGTGCTCCCATATGGGAGAAAACGTGATGTGAACCAGCCCTAAGGCAGACTCTATTCGCAGAGCGCCAATCTTACTAACAGTGCGATGCTATAGCAGAGAAAGCAATCTAATGATTGCATATAATAGTGTAAAATAAAGATGTTTTAAAAAAATATAAATAGGCCCCTCCCCTAATACATTTTATTTACTTCCCTTTTATTTTACTAATAAAAACATATTTGATATCTGAATTTTCTGAACTATTAAAATATAATGCAAGTGATCTCGCAAGGTTAACATTTTTTCGTAAATGTAAAAATATATCAAATGCCAGAATCGCAGCTTTTTGTTCACATCACATGAGAGAAAAATAAATAAGAAATGATCAAAAAGTTCCATCTAAGCAAAAAAAAAAAAAAAAAAACAGATCACAACGCAAAATATTTGTCCTCATGCAGCGCTGTGTATGAATAAATAAAAAAGTTGTAGAAGTTAGAAAACTTGCATTTTTTTTCATAAAAAAAACTTTGATTTTTTTAAAATAAGTACAATAATAGTATATTCTAAATAATACAATAATAGAAAAGCTATGTAAAGATCATTTTAATCATATTGACCCACAGAATAAAAGAGAACATGTCAGTTTTCAAAATTGCGCTTTATTTTCCAATTTTACCCAACAAATTATATATTTTTTTTGTTTCGCCGTACATGTTCTGGTAAAATGAAAGGCGTTGTTACAATTGGTCGTGCAATAAAAATAGAAGCGCTCATATGGCTATGGAAAAATAGGTAAGGAGAAAAAAAAACGAACATGCAAAAATGAAACGTGGTTGTGTCCTTAAAGGGGTACTCCGGTGGAAAATAAATGTTTTCAAATGAACTGGTGCCAGAAAGTTATACAGATTTGTAAATTACTTCTATTTAAAAATCTTAATCCTTTCAGTACTTATCAGCTGCTGTATGCTCCAGAGGAAATTGTGTAGTTCTTTCCATTCTTACTACAGTGCTCTCTGCTGCCACCTTTGACTGTGTCAGGAACTGTCCAGAGCAGGAGCAAATCTCCATAGCAAATCTCCCTTACTCTGGACAGTTCCTGAAATGGACAGGGGTGTCAGCAGAGAGCACTGTGGTGAGACTGGAAAGGACTACACAACTTCCTCTGTAGTATACAGCAGCTGCTAAGTGGAAGGATAAAGATTTTTAAATAGAAGTAATTTATAAATATGTATAATTTCTGGCACCAATTGATTTGAAGACATTCGTTTTCCACCAGAGTACCCCTTTAAGGCCAAATCAGCTGCGTTCTTAAAGGGGTACTCCACCCCTAGACCCCCTCAATGCAAGTCTATGGGAGGGGGCGTGACGGCTGTCACGCCCCCTCCCATAGACTTGCATTGAGGGGGCGGGTCGTGACGTCACACTGGGGAAGTCGTGACGTCACGATCTTCCGTGGTCGGGAGCCAGAGCCTCCAGCGCCGCCGGAAGCAGATACAGGTGGGTTCTGCATGCTATATTGTGGGGGTCCCCAGCGGCGGGACCCCCGCTATCAGATATCTTATCCCTTATCCTTTGCATAGGGGATAATATGTCTAGAGGTGGAGTTCCCCTTTAAGGGGTTAAACTAGACCTCATGGCAACTTTTCTTGTTACTTTTTAAATTTAACAAAATGACAAAAAATAATAAAGAAAATTGGATGCATATTCTGTTGATTATTATTATTATTTTTTTTTAAAGGAGCATTTTCCACTAATTTTGGTCTTTAACTGAAATCAAAAGGAAACGCGTTGTCCTCAGTAGTGCAGCCTCAGGCTTTGAGACACGTCATTTCAGGATTTATAAAAGATACTGTAAAGAAAGGGGTTTCCCAGTTTTTAGGTGGCGGTAGCCCCGGCCTGTGTTGTCTTATTCCTCAGGAATCTGTATAGTCGTTATGATAACGGGCGATTAGATTGATGACTGCGCTTATGACTTTTATGTATGAATGTATTTTTATCTGTAACCAAGAGCTGCATTTCAGGAGAACGCTTTGTAGCGGTGACATCTTATGACTATACTGTTATTAAGGAGAATTTTAACATAGGAAATAAACTATTAAAACAGAATGTGCTGCGGTTGTCACTCTCCATCGATACGGTCAATCTAAACGCAAATGCAAGTTTTTTTTGGGGGGTGGGGGAGGGGGGGTACTTTTATGCAGAAATGTGGGATCAGGCGGGGAATAGCTATAGTGGTTGAAGAGGAAGGAATATCACCCCGGTGCTAGAGGGCGTCCAAATACATAGAAAGATGCCAGTATTACAAACGGTACAAGGTAACCAGTGGGGCTGCACGATTTGGGGAAAATGTGCGATTATAGAGGAAAATATTACAATTTCCATATGTGATTGCGATATAAAAAACAAATTGTGAAATCCCCCAATTTCTTTGCCAATGTTCCCCATTTCATTTCTACCCCCCCATTTCACATCTCCTCCATTTTATATTCACATCCCTATTTCACGTCTACCCCCCCATGTCATGTCACATGTACCCATGTCACATCCCCCCTATGTCACATCTCCCCAATTTCACATCCACACCCCATTTTAAGTCCACACCTCACTGTCACGTTGTAGGCAAATAGTCACTCTCACCAACAGGATGGTTATAGCTGGAGGCTCCATTTACTCCAGACATATAGGGGGAGATTTATCAAAACCCGTCCAGAGGAAAAGTTGCCAAGTTGCCCATAGCAACCAATCAGATTGCTACTTTCATTTTGCAGAGGCCTTGTTAAAAATGAAACAAGAGAGCTGATTGGTTGCTATGGGCAACTAGGCAACTTTTCCTCTGGACAGGTTTTGATAAATCTCCCCTATAGTTATTCACACAAAAGAACAAGTAACAATGAGATTGCCTTTTCTGTTTGCACTTTTATCCCAAAAAATTCACAATGGTACAAACATATATTCACCCAGGTGTAAAGTCGCTAGAAACTTTTTATGGATCCGGCCACCTAGGAACCCACTTCGCTCCAGCAGGAGCCTTTTATTCCCAGCCGAACATCCAGCTTCTTCTGCGGACTATACATGTGTGTACAGTGACCCCCCCCGACCTATGATGGCCCCGACAGCTGCCACCGGATAGCCGTTTACGGTGCCCCGTGTGGTTCACTGAAGATCACTTACCTGTCCTCGGGGCTCCGGCACGTCCTCTTCATGATTCCCTGCATAGTCGGCGCTCTCTATCGTCATCACTTCGCTGCGCACGCCGTCCCGTCATCCAATAGGAGCGGCGTGCGTAGCGACGTGATGGCGGCGACGGAGAGTGAGGATGCTGGGGAAGCAGAGGCCTTGCCGGAGCATCAGGGACACCCCGGGGACGTGGCGACAGCGATGGAGGGCGACATCCAGGGCAGCGGTGACGGTCCGGAGCGGCCGGGTCAGGTGAGTATAACCTCAATATCAGTGGTCTTCAACATGCGGACCTCCATATGTTGCAAAACTACAACTCCCAGAATGCCCGGACAGTTGTAGTTTTGCAACATCTGGAGGTCCGCAGGTTGTAGACCACTGTCCTATACTTTACATTGCACGGACCCTCAACATACGATGGTTTCAACAAACGATGGTCCATTTGGAACGGATTACCATCGTATGTTGAGGGACCACTGTATACATATATATATTAGGGATCGACCGATATCGATTTTTTTAGGGCCGATACCGATAATCTGTCACCTTTCCAGCTGATAACTTATACCGGAATATCGGTCTAAGTTATCGGCTAATTCAAACCCCCCCCCGGCGGGGCAGAAGCTGTTGCAGATCAATGATTTAAAGCGGGTGCTTTAAATCAATGAACTGCAGCGGCTTTTGGGGGGCGAGAGACCGCCGCCGCCACTGCCCGCTTTTCTCCCCCTGCCTGTCCCGCTGCTGTGGGAGTCCAACCACCACAGCTGCCCCATCACCTCCTCCCCCCCTCCTCTGCCCACATACTGCCGCCGCCCCATCGCCTCTCCCCATCCCCGGTGTTATAATTACCTGTTCCCGGGGTCCGTGATCCTTCTGGCTCTGTCGGCGTCCTACGATGTCACTGTGCGCACTGACGGTGACGTCGCGTTGGGGACATCACTCGTCATTGCGCAGCGCACAGCAACAGCGCAGGAGCCAGAAGGATCGTGGACCACGAGAACAGGTAATTATAACACCGGGGATGGGGTAGGCGATGGGGCGGCGGTATGTGGGCAGAGGATGGGGGAGGCAATGGGGCAGCGGTATGTGGACAGAGGATGGGGGGAGGCAATGGGCAGCGACGGTCGTCTCTGGCCGGGGGCGGGGCATATCGGCAAGGTAATTGCTGATACCGATAATGTCCAAAATCGTGATTATCGGACGATAATATCGGCCAAACTGATAATCGGTCGATCCCTAATAAATATATATATATAATTTTTCTCTTTTTTTTTTTTTTTCTTTCATGTTGTGTTGCACTTGGCCAGCATTATGATTTGCTCCCAAACCTCTCAATAGGGTGCGAGAATAAACATCTGCAGCCTTCCATTTGAAGCCTGGGACCCCAACTTTAGACTACGCCACCTTTCAAGCCTGGCTTGTTAGGACCAGTTCTAGGAGAAAATCATGGCTTCTCTGGAGATGCGACATCTGGTCTCTTGTCATGTGGGTCCCAGCTTTATTGTGACCAGTGAATGATACGCCCCCTTCATCTGCAGGAGCTGCTGATGTGTCCCCTGTTCTACCACTTTCCCATTCTGGATGACGGCGATTTTATCTGCGTTCTGAATGGTGGACAGCCGGTGGGCGATGACGATACATGTGCGGCCTTCCCGGGCTTTGTCCAGAGCTTCTTGTACAACCTGTAGGGTTGAAGGAAACACATTATCTGATGTATTTTACATTGTAAATGATCTCTACATGAGCTTGGTGGACATTCCATGTGGAGTTGGGTCTGAGTTGGCTGTGAGAGGACCATTGTAATTTAAATAAGAAAATTTTGTTTAAATTAGACTATCACCATTAGACATATATAACTTACTAATAGGGTACATTCACACGGGTGGATTTTTTTGCAGGTTTTCCGCTACGTATCTGAAAGTGGGCGGGCTCTTAACGGCTGTCCGCAGCAGATTTTCCGCGGCGGAATTTACGCTACGGAAAATCAGCCGCAGTCCCTACTGACTTCAATGGGGCTTGTGGCGGATTTTCCGCAGAGTAAATTCCGCCGCTGAAAATCTGCTGGGGACAGCCGAGAAGAGCCCGCCCACTTTCAAATACGCAGCGGAAAACCTGCCAAAAAATCAGCCCGTGGGAACGTACCCATATAGTGTTATCACAAACTGTACTGGCTTCAGCATGCATTTGCATACTGCACCCCTGACTGGAAGTTATGTAGTCCTCTCATTGTTAGTGTGGTGTTGTCATCAGCTTTCTAGCCCCTCCCTCTCTACTGCGATGACACATCCTCATCTGATGTCTCAGGAGCTGTGGCCGGATCTGGTCTCTGAGCTCAAGCCCCACCCACTGAGTGATGTCACCACCTCTCACCAGCCCCTACAGCCTACATGATCACCCCCTGTCATATACGAATACAGTATATGTTTTTCAGGCAAGTGAGGAATAAGGTGTGTTTACTGCATGCTGCCTAATGATAAACGATGCCAGGCAGGAAAAGACGGTTAATGAATACAGCAGGTGCTGCACCATTACTGATTGTGTAATAGTCTTCTGTGCAACAGATCTGGGCAGGAGTGGTGTGAGTGGGGAGCAGGCAAAGAAAGGAGGACTATGAACAAGAGCTGAAGGACAGCAATGCATTCTGGGAATTGCAGTACGACCGGCAAATACAGGATTTTAACCCCTAAATCAATTGGATTTTGGGTGATTTCAGGACTGCGGAAGGCAGGTAAGCAATGCTATATGCTATAGCTGCATTTTATTTTTATTTTTTACCTGTCTTTGGAGTAACCCATTTAAGATATTGTTTACCCTTTCCAAACCTCCTATATCAGAGTAAAAAAAATAGCTACAAAATGTGGATCTTGCTCCAGAGGATGCGTCACAAACTCTGCAGCTTCGCTAGGAAACTACACAACAAAAAAGGCTAAGGATCAGTGGTCTCCAACTGTGGCCCTGCAGATGTGGCAAAACTTCAACTCCCAGCATGCCCGGACAGCCGCTGGCTGTCCAGGCATGCTGGGAGTTGAAGTTTTGCCACATCTGGAGGATCACAGTTTTAAATGATTTGTTCAATCTACCATTTATCCCCATTACCTTCTCACTCTCTGTATCCAGAGCAGATGTGGCCTCATCCAGTAACAGGATTTTGGGTTGACGGACCAGCGCTCGGGCTATGGCGATTCTCTGCTTCTGACCCCCGGAGAGCTGCGTCCCCTTATCTCCGACACGGGTGTTATATTTCTGTAAATCGTCCAATTACAATATAATAATTATGTATACACTATCAGTCACTATAGACACATCTAAGTGTAAAGTAACAACAGTGACTACTTGAGTCGCATTTCGGGTGTAATGATAGCCCACTGTGATCCCTAGCCAGTGCCATGTGTTATACCGGTGTGGTGCAAAGCAACTGTAACAATATGAACATTGACTGATAATAATGCCGCCATCATTGACCAACGGAGAAGAGACTTTTACCTCAGGAAGCGATTCAATGAAGCTCTGGATATTGGCCGTCTTGGCCGCTCTTTCAATCTCTTCAAACGGCACCACCCGGCTGTTATCTCCATAGGCGATATTGTCAGCTATACTGCAGTCAAACAGCATGGGCTCCTGGGATACAATGCCCATCTGTGCCCGGAGCCACTGGATGTTCACAGCCTTCACGTCAGAGCCGTCCACACTCTACAAGACACATAATGATGACTGGATGGGAGAGACGGAACACTGGGCTTCACTACAAGGACACCGGGAGTTCCCGATGGGCACTGAGTCTTCCATTAAATTCCTTACCACTTCTCCATCAAACGGGTCATAGAATCTCTCCAGAAGCTGGACTGTGGTACTTTTCCCACACCCGCTGCTGCCCACCAGTGCCAGGGTCTCTCCCTTGCTCACGCTGATGTCCAGTCCTTGAAGCACCGTCACATCTGGTCTGGTCGGATAATTGAAATGAACTCCCTTAAACATGATATTCCCATCACAGCTTGACTGTAATAAATACACAAAATAGAATGTCAGTCAAAAAAAAAGAAAAAGAAGGATTGAAAATGGCTAAAACATAACCTTTATTAGAAAAATACAGTTAAAATAATAATTGCAAAGTGTATGCAGTATGCAATAACCCTATATCAACCAAGAGCCATCAGTAGTGGTCAACAGGTTCTGGACAATATAGGAGTAAACCTGAATAGGTACAGTTTAAAACCCTCAGTCAGTGTCATCGGTATGACAAAAACGTATCTGGTATCTCACACTGTCCTCCCTACATGTTTCTGTCACTAAATGGATGTGATGTCATCAGGGGACAGACAGGCAGTGTGTAAATATAGTATCAGTGTATAATAAATTGTCTAGGGTATGGCCCAGCTGCATGTATAGACTGTTTCCCTAGAGTACATTACAAAATACCCCTCAGTTAGATGTTCATTCTCAGCCTTGAACTATGCTAAGAATATAATTGATAGACCTGACAGGATAAGTTCACATAGGGATCACGCACAGTGGTTTGGTTCCCAAAGTCCTTCATGGAGTGTGTCGGCCGCTTGATACATATGCCAGCCATTTGGACATTGTGGTGGAACATACCTAAATTCACAGAGTTATATATATATATATATATATATATATATATATATATATATATTTAGATAGATAGATAAAGCAGAGTTAGCATAATGCTGCAAAACCCCTTTAGATTTTGTCCAGAGGCCCTGAATATAAATAAGATGTCTTGGCTGGATCTACTTACTGGTTTGTGACCGGCAGCGCTGTAGCTGTCTATAAGAGGAGTCCTCTCCAGTAGATTGAATATATGAGCTGCTGAAACTTTAGCTTTTGCATAGTCTGGAGCAAAAGAACTGGTTTGTCCCAATGCCATGGCACCAAATACAATGGCTGCGAAGACCCTAAAAAATAAAACTTTGAAACATCAAAGACCATTTATACAAGATTCAGTAATACAACAAGCCTTCTATGGGTCCCAGAGCCAATTTTGGTCCCGGACAAACACCCTTTTTTTTTTTTTATATATGTAAAATATGTTAAAGCAAATTAAATCTGTGAACCATGTTCCCCAGTGGATAGAAGTGAGTTCTCTGTAGTTGATGTTCTCTTTAGTTTTAATTGCTATCTAAAAAAGATGAAAACAAATGTAAGCTTTCAAGACTACCTGGGTCTGATGAAGAGACCTAGGTTGTCTCAAAAATGTACAAATTGTCATAATCTTTTTTTAGTCAGCCATTACAAGCTACCATGTTAGTGCAATATATTATTTGACTAGACCCTAGACTTGACCCCAGAATCAGATGAGCCCCGCTGTAATTTACAAAGCACTTCCTCTTTTGTCAGGGTCGAGCGATGGCTGTTGCCCAGGACCCTCTGACTGCACAGTAAATTCAGGTGCATACATTCCCCTTCCCCCCCTGAGCCTCTGTACAAGCTGCTATCCCAAAGTATCTGCCCTTCCCCCACTACTCTATCCTCCCTTCCCCCCACCTTTTTGAGGGAACGTTCCCCAGGGTCAGTCAGCCTATAGGAAGGGTGTTTTTTCCGGGTCCTGGGATCCCGTCCCCCTACCTTATATCAGGCTACGGTGGATTTTGCCACCATTATCACCCCCACACAGGGTCCCGGAGGTTGTCCCGCCCTCCCTCCCCCTTTTTTATTTTAACAGTTATTCTGGATTGTTGTTATGTTTTTTGGTGCTGTTTCTGTAAAATTTTCAGTGTGTTCCTGTTGCAAGTCACAGTGAGGCGGTATTTTAAAGGCTATTTGCACAATGGATGGGGTTTTCGTGCTTTCGTGCTCACCGGAGTCGGGGTAGCATACCGCAATTACCCTATGTTTACAGTTTGGGTGCCTTATCCAAGTTATTTATATATTTAAATAAATGCTGTGGCCTACCCCCCCCCAGTTATAAGTTAAACTGTTGTCCTGTCTTTATTTCACGATGGGTCAGGGGACAGTTACTCAGGTTACCATAGTCTGGGCAGTCAGTCCCCTAAGTACCATGTCAGCCATGTCAGCCTCAGCAGGTTTTGCAAGATGTGTGGGTTTCTCTTGTGCTTTGCACAGTTTGGAGCATTCCAAGGGGGAGAGAGGTGACAGGGTCAATGGACTGCATTGCACACTGTGAGAAAGTGACAGGAGTAGTGGGGGACTTATTTATACATTGCCCCAAGGTATCAGGACATCAGTTTCCAGGACGCACATATCATCTTTAGGAGAAGATGGGTGAGTTATGAGGAATCCAGGAGATAGTTAATCCCTGACCAGATTTAGCTTGCTAGGAACTGTTGATAAGTCTTCTTTTCGGGGCCTGGAATTTGATGGACTGAAAGGCAGGATTTGTATTGGGGTCCTTTAGTCCTCCTCCTAGGCCACTGCAAGTTTTAAGACGAGCCCAGCGCAGCACAGGTGCTGAAGACAGCTCTTCAACTGGGTATTAAATATAACTAAGAGTCAGTTCGCCTTGAGTGGTTGTGTAAGGAACTTGACCTGGAGTCCTCCAACCTTACCTGAGATAATTGCAATTTATGTGAGGTAACACATTGAAAGTTTGTTTTGTCGGGTGGCTAGAAGTAAGCCACCTATATAGTAAAAACAAGATAAACATCTTCACCGGGCTAAACTCCCACAACACTGAATTACCAATGCGGGTGAATGGAAACGTGGTTTTGGGAGTCAGTTTCCCCTTTTTGCAAGAGTCTCTAAGTGTAAACTTAGCCTAAATAATCCCTAGCAAAGAATGGACCCAGAGTTCACTTGTCACTGATACTTACAGAAACACATTATCAAATGTCATGGATCCTTCTGCCACTAAAAATGCCCCGAACTGGAAACTTCCAGCATATGCAAAAAAGAAGATGGCCTGAGAGAGTCCATAGGAGAAGCCTTGTGTATGCGCATTCTTGATAGAGTTCCTTAAAGACAAAACACAAATAAATATGATAACACATTCGTGAATTAGGAGGGCTTAGCCTTCCTCTCTTCATTGAAACTGCATGCATGCTTGGCTGAGCAGAGCATACATGTGTAAGGTGCGATAGATTTTAACCGAAAGAGTGTTCAGCAAACAGCTATATAACATGCATGACCAGCTTTACACCCTGTTCCAAATTATTATGCTAATGATATTTAAGTGTCACAAAGATTACATATTTAGTTTTTCAGTTTAACTCATAGATGTCATTGTGTCTCAGGCTCTTTTGATCACTGAAAACAATCTCGGACACCTGTGGTAATTAGGTGAGCCCGATTTAAGGAAAAACTACTAAAGGTGAGTGTTCCACATTATTAAGCAGAAATAAAAAAAAGCACAAACGGATGCGCTCCGTAGTGTAACACCAAAGGTGAGTTGGTAACGCTAAGTGTGAATTGCGCTTACCACATGAAGTTGTACTCCAACCAAGTACAACAATGGAACAGGGCGTATCATCAAGGGGTCTCTGCAGCTTCGTCCCGCTGAAATAGAATCACGAAAAAAACAAGCAATCTCCAGGTAGCAGAGCGGGATCAATGGAAGCGCTGAGACCAGATAAGAAGTTAAAATGATTTATTTCCCATAATGCAACGCGTTTCACGGTCACCCGCTTCCTCAGGCATGTCAAGCATTAATGACATTATTAAGCAGACACCATTATCAAGCCATATGGGGAAGAAAAAGGATCTCTCAGCTGCCGAAAAGAGTGAAACCGTTCAATGTCTTGGACGAGGTATGAAAACATTAGATATTTCACGAAAACTTAATGTCTTAAGGACGCAGGACGTACCTGTACGCCCTGCACCCAGTCCCGGTATTTAAAACGGGGTCACAGCATCATATCGGGTCGGTCAGGGCGGCTTATGATAGCCGGAACCCTGGGCTAATAGCGTGCGGCACAGATTGTTGTGCTGCGCGCTATTAATCCTTCAACTTTGATCGCCAAGTCTAGAACTAAAGTAAAAGCTTCCCAGCGGCTCAGTCGGGCTGATCGGGACTATCGCGATAAAATTGCGCTGTCCCGATCAGCTAGGAAGCGAGCGGACGTCCCCCCTTACCTTGCTCCGTTGCGTCCGATCGGCGTTTGATTGCTCCAAGCCTGAGCTACAGGCTTGAGCAATCAACCCCCTATAACACTGATCCATGCAAAGCTATGGCTTTGCAGGGATCAGTGTAAAAGATCAGTGTGTGCAGTGTTATAGCCCCCTATGGGAGCTATAGCACTGCAAAAAAAAAAGTGAAAAAAAAAAAAAAGTTAAAGGTCATTTAACGTCTTCACTAATAAAAGTTTGAATCACCCCCCCCTTTTCCCATAAAATAAAATAAAAAAACTGTGTAAATAAACATATGTGGTATTGCCACGTGCGGAAATGTACGAACTATAAAAATATATTGTTAATTAAACCGTATAAATTTTCCTGCATGTAATTATGATTTTTTTTCAGAAGTACGACAAAATCAAACCTATATAAGTAGGGTATCATTTTAACCGTATGGACCTACAGAATAATGATAAGGTGTCATTTTTACCAAAAAGTTACCAAATGACATTTTTTCTTCAATTTTGTCGCACAATGAATTTTTTTTTTCCATTTCGCCGTGGATTAATTTGGAACAGGGTGTAGTCTTAGGTATCATTACATATGCGTATACAGTGAAACCCTTTAGAGGAACACACAGACTTGTTTGTCTACATGAGTGACCTTCACAAACAAGTATTCAAAATCCATCATAGAAAAATCTGGTCTTCGCATAGAGGTGGTCTTTTATTGTTCCACATATCTACCTGTAGGGTCCTTCCAGTTTTTCTTCATAAAGAGTCTCAAATTTCTTTTCTCTGGTTAAGGAAACTACAGTACGAATGTTCTCAACGGCATCAATGGCCACCTATGGTGAAACGCAAACGTGAACAGAAATATACTGAATTAATAAGGTAAAATGCTAAAAAGGTTTTAATAACAATAGTCCTGTGTGAGAAAAATCTGCTCATAAGTTGTTTAAATTGGTACTCCGTTGGAAATCTTTTTTTTTTTTTTTTTTTTTAAATGAACTGGTGCCAGAAAGTTAAACAGATTTGTAAATTACTTCTATTAAAAAATCTTTATCCTTCCAGAACTTTTTAGCAGCTGTATGCTATAGAGGAATTTCTTTTCTTTTTGAATTTCTTTTTTGTCTTGTCCACAGTGCTCTCTGCTGACACCTCTGTCCATGTCAGGAACTGTCCAGAGCAGCATAGGTTTGCTATGGGGATTTTCTCCTGCTCTGTACAGTTCGTGATACGGGCATCAGGTGTCAGCAGAGAGCACTGTGGACAAGACAAAAAAGAAATTGAAAAAGAAAAGAATTTCCTCTGTACCATACAGCTGCTAAAAAGTACTGGAAGGGTAAAGATTTTGTAATAGAAGTCATTTACAAATCTGTTTAATTTTCTGGCACCAGTTTAAAAAAAAAAAGTTTTCCACCGGAGTACCCCTTTAAAGGGTACGTCTAACCTCACAGACAATTTTTGTTCCGATATAAGGGTGCACTCACACCACGATTTGGGCATATGGAAGGAAAATACGGCGGGAGAATTTAAAAACCGTCTGCTGCCGTATCTTGAGATTAACTGATCCCATTGATGTCAATGGGTATATTTTGTGATCAGTTCATCTCAGTTTAGTTAAGTTCCATTTGCAATCAGTAGTTTTTGTCTGATCAAAAACTTTGGCATGGCATTTTTTGTCTGGCCTTTATTGTATGGTAAGAAATAACATTACAGTCTATGGTGCTGGATGTGACTGGAAGGGGTTTTGGTTTGTAAAACCGCATGTTCAGAAAAAAACCCACAAATACTGTAAACTATTCAAAATAAAAAAATGACACAAACATTGTGCTTTTTTAACTGAATATTCAAACTGATGCTTTAAAAAAAAAAATTTAAGTTTCTATCAGTTTGTTATCCATTCAAAATAATTAAAAAAAACGTCTGCTGTGGTAACCCTGCCGGATTGGCGCCGAACTCCATTTATTTCATTGAGGCGGATGGAGTCAGCTAGTGACTCCGGTTGTCTCACTTTTGGACGGTATTGGTTTTGTTGCGGGACTGAAAACCGTGGTTTTAGTCCAGCAACAAAAACTGATACAATTCAATAATGAGCCGACCAAAGACTCCGTCTGGCTCACTGGAGTGAATGGGGTACGACGTAGGTATGGTGGGGATACAGCAGCAGTTGGTTTCTAAGTTCTCTCATCAGATCTGCCTGCTGTATGCCCAAATTGTGGAGTGAATGTGCCCTTATATGGAAATTGAAACAATTTTGCAGCCTCTCTTGACAAAAAATCATCTATCATTTTGTGCCTACAGCTTCTATACAGACCTTTTTGTTTCCATAGTAACAGACTACAAATCCTGTGTAGTCTGATTCTGAAATCAACCTTTTTCTCTTCTGACTGCTAATTCTTACCAACCTACATTTGGTAGATTAGCAAGAAGTGTGGGCCACATATATCAGACTACACTGGGATTGTCTGTAGTCTGTTACCATGGAGAGATACAGGTCTGCATAGAAGCTGTTCACACCCATTAAGGAGTTAATACATTGAGAATTTGCAAAATTGCTTCATGTTCCATTTTATAAGTTAATATTTCTTTGTGATGGTGGATTAAAGGGGTACTCCGCTGCTCAGCGCTGCTTTGGAACAAACTGTTCTGAACACTGGAGCATGCGCCGGGAGTTCGTGACTTCATAGCCCCGCCCCTTATTATGTCACACCCCGCCCCCTCAATGCAAGTCTATGAGAGTGGGCATGACGGCTGTTCCAATAAAGAAAAATTTTCTGCAGCACCTGTCATATGAAGGGAGTACAGTGACCCCTCGACCTACGATGGCCCTGACATACGATCATTTCAACATGTCAGAGGCAGCATCAATATACAAAGCTTTTTATGTCGGGGCCATCGCATAAACGGCTATCCGGCAGCGCAGACTGCTTCAGCTGCCACCGGATAGCCGTTTACGGTGCCCCGTGTGGTCCGGTGATGTCACTTACCTGTCCTCGGGGCTCCGGCGCGTCCTCTTCAGCATCCCCTGCATCGTCGGCGCTCTCCATCATCGTCATCACTTCGCTGCGCACGCCGTCCCGTCATCCAATAGGAGCGGCGTGCGTAGCAACGTGATGGCGGCGATGGAGAGCGAGGATACTGGGGAAGCAGAGGCCTTGCCGGAGCGTCGGGGACACCTTGGGGACGCGGCGACAGCGATGGACGGCAACATCCCGGGCAGTGGTGACGAGCGGTGACGGTCCGGAGCGGCGGGGACAGGTGAGTACAACTTCCTCTAACAGTGGTCTTCAACCTGCGGACCTCCAGATGTTGCAAAACTACAACTCCCAGCATGCTGGGTGTTGTAGTTTTGCAACATTTGGAGGTCCGCAGGTCGTAGACCACTGTCCTATACTTTACATTGCACGGATCCCTCAACATGCGATGGTTTCAACAAATGATGGTCCGCTTGGAACGGATTACCATCGTATGTTGAGGGACCACTGTATTAGGAATGACCCATAAAAGGGAACCCGAGACCTATTTTATGTTGCAAAAACCGCGAGCAGCATGAAACAGGTGCAGGGAGGGGATTCCGACACCATTCTCTAAAATGCTCAGGAGTTTCAGAGAAATCAGTCTAAAAAAGCGAAGCGGGGGCTGCTTCCCGCCCCGCCGGCCCTGAGTTACACGTCTTTGTATATCTGTGCAGGTGAGGTGGACGGCGGCTGCTGGGACCTGCCCTAATGACTATGAGGATTTTTCTGAAACTCTTTAGTGCTTTAGAGTAATTCATAGTATACCGGGGTCATGCTCCCTGCACCTGTTTCATGCGGCCCATGGTTTGGACAGCATTAAAGGGGTAGTTCAGTGGTGAAAAACTTATCCCCTATCCTAAGGATAGGGGATAAGTTTGAGATTGCGGGGGGTCCGACCGCTGGGGCCCCCTGCGATCTCTCTGTACGGGGCCCCGGCTCTCCGCCGAGATAGCGGGTGTCGACCCCCGCACGAAGCGGCGGCCGACACGCCCCCTCAATACATCTCTATGGCAGAGCCGGAGATTGCCGAAGGCAGCGCTTCGGCTCTGCCATAGAGTTGTATTGAGGGGGCGTGTCGGCCGCCGCCTCGTGCGGAGGTCGACACGCCCCCTTCCCGCCGGCTGTCGGGGCTCCATACAGGAGATCTCGGGGGGCCCCAACGGTCGGACCCCCCGCGATCTGCAACTTATCCCCTATCCTTAGGATAGGGGATAAGTTGCTCACCACTGAATCACCACTGGACTACTCCTTTAAACAAGTGACAGGTTTCCTTTAATACTCCAGAAGCCAAAGTTACAGATCAGAACGATTACTACTCACTTTGCCGGCTATTTCCAAGTCAGCTTTGTCCTTTTTTGCATGTCCAGTGAACATCTTCATCCGGATGATGGAGGATAAAGCCAGGAGCGGTATTATTATCAAGAGGAGGAGAGTCATCTGCCATCCATAGATAAAGGATATAATAATAGCCGTCACTATATTTGCAATGTTCTGACAGAACATCGCCAACTGGGCTCCTGTTGCCTACAATAAAGAAATATGGAAAAAAAATTAAGAAATAAGGAAAAAAAAATGGTGAATTGTGACAACCGTCTCTTTACACAACTGAGCTAAAATTGTCCTGGCTGTTCTAACCTTGTCACATACCCCCTGCTCCACTCCTTTTCCCTACACTTGGACCAGTTCCCCATGCTTGTGTTGTGACATGGGGTTGCAAGGAATTCTTATTCCTTCGTGACGCCAGGGCACCGTTAGCCTATACACGGTCCGTGGTGGAGACAGCTTCTCCTGGGCCAGAGATGGGGTGTAAGAAACACACCGATGTTGGGTTACAGATAACTGCCTTTTACTAAGCAGATGCTGATGGTATTATACACATTACGGAGCAGAGTAGAAGGGATGCAGTGTAACCCTTTGGGAGCCCGGTTGCCTTGCTGGGACTTCTAGTGCTTTTCACCCACTTGAATAATACTGACGAGATTAGAGACTGTAGATTTACCATGCAGACTAGGGCTCTGACAAGGCCCAATTACTATTACCTCCAGGGCTGGACTCCCCGCTGTACAGGGGGGGGGGGGGACACTTGCAGAATAGCGGGGCAGACTTGAGAAGATATTTTCTTAGGCTTCCCTCAGGATTTTTCCAGACACGACTTCACCTCCTTTCCACACTTGAGCTCAGACTAAACTGGAACTAGACTCTGAACTGGAGCAACTCCTCCCCCCCTACACTATATACTGGCCAATTTAGGGGTTCCCATTGGGCAGAAAGGGTCACCTGGTTTCCACTGCTCCTCTTGCTCTTTAAGGCATAGTACACAGATAACATATTATGCAGTACATATAGAAAATACAATAAAGTGCATTAACAGGATGAACATACCGACACTTTCACTGTGGGCCCAACACATGGTCATCTGGCCGGCCCGAGAAGAGCCGCAGCCCACAGGACAGGCTTTGGTGCTTGGACACCACACTTGCTAAAAAATACAGTTTATCTCTAGAGGGAAGCCATGTGACCCACCTGTATTATATATCAAGTACAGCCACTATTTCTGAACTGTATCAGGTTTCTGAGCTGAATTTTTTACAACGGATTCTGGGGTGTGAACATGGCCTAAGTAGGAAGATTCTGCTGAAATGCGCACTTACCCCTTGTATCTGTGACGCCTCAGTAGCTAGCCTTGTGCTTAATGCTCCCGTACTGTTCTTAGGGTGGTCAAACCAGCCAATTTCCTGAAAAATAAACCATAACCATAAACAATCATACAGCCTGTGATAAGTTGGCTAAATGCGGGTTATTGTAATGTCATCACTTTTCTAACTTTATATTTTTTTTTTGCAGTAGCACATTTACAACAGCGATGAAATATTATGGAACAGAACATAATAGTAACTATTTGCAGAGACATAACTTAAGGCTCCTAGGACCCATTACCAATTCTGAAATTGCAGCGGTAACAGTCCGGAGCGGCGGGGACACGTGAGTATAACATTCTATATTACTATTCCACGGATCCCTCAACGTACGATGGATTCAAATAAAAATTCATTTGGAACAAATTACCATCGTATTTTGAGGGATCACTGTACAAGGATTATTGGAAGGAACCTGATCCTATGCCCAGAACCGCAGTTGTAAGCAGAACAATATTACAATAATAATAATAATCCAAGAATTGTAAATATTCTTGTGTGCATTAAGAGAAAAAGGTAAGAACTGTAAAATATAAACTTTCCCCCACCTGTCTCAACATGGCTTTGAAGGCCAGAAGCCTGAGCCTCTTTGTTAGAATCTCCCCAGCTTTTCCGAATGTGAAACCCTATTTGTGAAAAAAAAAATGTGTCGTATAAATTTGATGTAGAATTTGGGACAATAAGTAAACATAAAAGATTCACAATAATAATAATTATAACAAAATTATAGTAAAATTCCTCCAGCTTCTTCTCTGTTTTAGAGGTTGTGCCTCTCCCGGTGATATGCTTAATACTTGATTTATGGATCACGTTATGGATTTGGCTATATCAGGTCACCATTCTGTTAGGCCCCTTTCAATGGGAAAATTCATCATTTTTGGATGTAGAGTCCACAATTATTTTGCACCCAAATCAGGATCTGTTCTACTTACAAACCACCTCCCACTGATTTATCTCTGGTCCCCCGGAGCTCCCGTTCTGGTCCTAAGATCTTCTATCTTTTTCCTACTTCCAAGACAAGCGCTTACAGTAGGACCGGTTTAGCCAACTACTGGCTGAGATGGAACAAACCACAGCCAATGATTGGTTGGGCTGGAAGGTCCTGCTCCCAGCACTCCTCTTGGCAGCTGGAAGAATACAGAAGGTCAGGTTACTGGATGGGGGAGCTGCCGGAGAACTAGAGAATAGCTACCTTATAACTGCATATCTTCAAACCCTTTCAGAAAACTAAAGAACCTTGAAGGGCCTTTGCCTTCCCAACGAATTGACTTTACTTGGCATGGCCCAATTGTCCTTCACCTTCCCTTTTGTGTCATTTTTGTGCCTCCTCCCACCTTTTCTCTGTCTTTCTTTTACTGTTGGTTCTCCATTTATGGACCGTAATGTTGATTACACTCCAGAGCACTAATAGACCAGTCAGGCTTTGTTTTGATGGGCACTGTCATTGGCAAAAACTTTGTATACAATATAGATAATCACATTATATGTTTATTTGTAATTTACATTGGTTACAAAATGTTTATATTTTTTGGGAAAAAAATTCTTCATACATCTGACCACTCCGGTCCCTCCACTGTCCAGAACACAGTCTTTCCCCTGCACCTACTGCCTGTGGGTCTCTGTACAGTAAGAGTAAGCGGGACAAGCAGGGCTTTTTGCAGGCTCCTGGCTTGTCAGCCTGCTGTGTGAGCCGGGGGCATGTCACAGAAAATCAGTGCACAGAGCAGCCAGCTGTCAGCTCTGAGGAGGGAGGAAGTTCCCACATAAGAAATGAGGACAAGCCAGGGAACATCCCATCCTCCTCAGTGAACTGTATGCAGTGTGAGCAACAAAAACAAGCAAGTAGGAGCCATAAAAGAGTGAAAACTCTTTACAGGGGTACTCCACTGGCCAGCGTTTGGAACTAAATTTTCCACATGCTGTTTTTGCGCTGCGCGGGTCGGTCACGCCCCTCGTGATGTCATGGGTACGCCCCCTCCATGAAAGTCAATGGGGCTAGTGGAGTACCCTTTAAAGCATGTGGACAGGATCAGCACCAGTTAAAGTGTATGCCTGGAGATTTTTTTTTTATATATATCTCGTAACAGGTGCACTTAGAGAGATTTAGTCCAAATTATGGCAATAAGAGACGCAGATGGTTCATGTGCTGCAAAACAGACATGAAGAGTATTCCACATATACATGGCATGAAGCCATCAGACATTGTGGGAGCAATGTTTCTATGGGCACCCTATGAAATGATAAAGGTAACATAAGGGCCTATGATTTTTTTTTTTTAAAGGAAATCTGTCACTAGTGTCACCTGCACTAACCTGTCAGGTACCGACAGGTGGTGTAGGTGACACTGATGACAATGATACTCACCTTGTCCCGTTCCGTGGCGGTAATCTCCGGTAATCTTCTCCGTTAGTCCAACTCCCGGCAACCAGCTTGGGGGCACAGACGGAGCTTAGTGTCGTCACTGCTGCTGCAAGACCCAGCAGAGAGCAGCAGCGGCTTGGACATGGGTGGAGCTTAGTGATGTCAACGCTGCTGCTCCCGCTTCTAGAGAACAGCAGCGGTGACATCACTAAGCTCCACCCATGCCCCAAGCCGGTGCCTGGAGCTGGACTACCAGAGAAGATTACCGGAGATCCCCACCACGGAACGGGACAAGGTGAGTACAGTTGTCATCAGTGTTTCCTTTAAAGGTTAAATATATCTTGCTCCTCAGTCCATCATTTTTCATTAAAAAAAAAAAAAAAAACACTGATTATTTATTTAGGGACTAAACCAGTCAATAAATAAGAAAATATTCCATAAGCTACTTACCTGAAGGAAGAAGGAAAAAAAAGCAACCAGTCCGAGTCCCAAAAACAGCAGTGAAAACGTGTTACTCCTCACCCTGATCTCATCGGCCTCTCCGGCAAATACCTGTGAGGAAAATAGAATACAATCCTATTGGTGTCTGTCCTCAGATGGGCCCAAACAAAGGAAGACACCCATAATCATGGAGAGAACATAGAAGTATTGATTTGCTACATAGTAACCACTGGACTATTTTTAACGCATAATAATTCTACATGTGAACAATTGATCATGTAGAGCAGTGGTCTCAGCCGTTGGCTGTCCGGGCATGCTGGGAGTTCAGGGGCCACAGTTTGAGACCATTGAAGTAGAGGGTCATCCAAGCTTTTTGGCCACAATGTCCCGGTTGAGCCTTACCCCAATGATCCTGGAAAATATAATGGCAAAAGCAGGTCGGGTTCCACCATTTATTGTCGCGCAGATAATTCCCACCACAAAGTACGGCCACTCGGATCTGTTTAGCTTCAGGATCTTGAAAAATGAAACAGGAGGCGGATCTTCATTCTATAATATGGAGTACAGTAGACAATATTTATGTCGCGTGTGCATTATAAATTTTTTTTAATTTTCTTATTCAAACAATCTTGCCGGTAAAGAAGGTATTTTAACAGCTTTTAAAGGTGCAAAGTTTTGTACCAAACCAATTTATTTCCTTTTGGGAAAAGAACGGTGTATTGGGTTTAGAGCAGGTTTCCCTTTAATATAATGTCTATTACACTCATAGAACAAAAAGTCCCAGCACTCACCAAGTTGCAAGCCAATTTGCATTTATTGTATACAGGGAAACAGGACGCGTTTCGGCAAAGCCTTCCTCTGCTGTCTAGACAGCAGAGGAAGGCTTTGCCGAAACGCGTCCTGTTTCCCTGTATACAATAAATGCAAATTGGCTTGCAACTTGGTGAGTGCTGGGACTTTTTGTTCTATATGCCTGTATTTTCCACGTGCACCACCCACCACAGAAGTGCCGACTCTCTTTCCTATATTACACTCATAGAACATCAATGATATTGTACATGTTAACATGATAAACTAAGGCATACGTTATTTTTTATTTTTTTTTATTTTAATATGGATAAGTGCCCAAAAACTTTGACATTTAAAGGGGTACACCAATGGATTTTTTTTTAATGGTGCCAGAAAGATAAACAGATTTGTAAATTTCTTTTATTTAAAAATCTTAATCCTTCCAGTACTTATCAGCTGCTGTATACTACAGGGGAAGTTCATTTCTTTTTTAATTTCTTTTGTCTGACCACAGTGCTCTCTGCTGACACCTCTGTCCGTGTCAGGAACTGTCCAGAGCAGCAGAGGTTTGCTATGGGGATTTGCTCCTGCTCTGGATAGTTCCTGCACGGACAGAGGTGTCAGCAGAGAGCACTGTGGTTAGACAGAAAAGAAATTCAAAAAGAAAAGAACTTCCTGTGGAGCATACAGCAGCTGATAAACACTGGAAGGATTAAGATTTTTTAATAGAAGTAATTTACAAATCTGTTTAACTTTCTGGCACCAGTTCATTTAAAAAAAATTGTTTTCCAGTAGAGTACCCCTTTAAAGCTTTAAAGTGTGTGTTTTTTTCTTCCTTATTTTTGTATATTACATTTTATGGCAAATGTTATTATAAAGCAACATGACCTTAGATATATTTTATTTCTAATCTTATATAAGGACATAGGAATTAAAGTTCTAACATTGGTATGGGGGGAGTTTTTCTCCTTGAAGAGAGAACCATAAAGACATATGGAGAATTATAGACCCTCCCTCCGGGCCCCACTAAGAATTCTGGGCAGACGGATATGCAAAGCAGCTCTCTGGCGCCACCTTTTGGAAGTAGCTTTCATTTAAATTTTCCCTTAATAAGCCCAAACTTTAAAGGAGATATTTCATGGAAATAAATGTATCCCCTATTCGCAGGATAGGGGATACGTTTTAGATTGCGGAGGGTCCGATCACTGGGGCCCCCCACGATCTCCTGTACAGGCCTTCTACTCTCCACTGTAGCGGCGCTTCACGACCCTGCCCGAAGCGAAGGCCGCCATGCCTTCTTCCATGTCTGTCTATGGGAGAGCCAAAGATAGCCAAACTTCTATAGAGATATATGGAGGGGGCGTGGTGTGCCACTCCAAGGGAGAGCAGAGGGCCCCGTACAGGAGGTGGTGGGGGGCCCTAGAGCTCGGACCCCCCTGCAGAGAGGGGATATGTTTTTTTTCCATGAGACTACTCCTTTAAATCCTCAATCCCTAGCCATTACTTCTCCAGAAGGAGAAGAAGTAAGGATGGGTCACTTTTCTGGCTAGGCTTTTAAAACCCTCAGTTATGTTCTTAAAGGAGCCAAATATTGGTTTAATGGAAAATTTACCTTCAAAAGGTGGTGCAAGAGCTGCTTTCCCTATACTTCTTCCCAGTACTAACATACAACATAGTACAATTTTTTTTATTCATCTATTTAAGTTGAGCTTTGGGCAGCTTAAGGTCAATACACATTTTAGTTAAATGTAGGTTGAACTCATCACGGACTAACCTCCTGACCATCCCCCGTCAGTTGATGTTGCGGGATAGAAAGGTCGGGTAAGTTAAACTTAAACCACCCAACCCATTTTATCACCTAAGCTGTCTGGCAGTGGCTTACCTCTCCTCTCTCCACAGAGAACACATGAACATTTGGCTGAGCCAAATGTTCTTGTGTATGGGAAAATCGGGAGGAAAAAAATAGCTGTCAGCCGAATGAATGTGTCACCTACAGAAATTGAAGGCGTATGACCATCTTTAGGACCCATTTGGTTTCATCATGTTACATGTGTGCCCCAATGTTTTTTTTTTTGTTTTTTTTTTAAATTATCAATGTACATTTCCCACCACTTCTTTATTCTTCACATCCAAGTCTTTGTCCTGTTCTGCAGAATTCTTGATGCTTTTTCGGCTTGATTGTCTCCTTACTAGCTTGGTGCTGGTGTCTATATTTTCCCTCTTTTCTTGCTCTTCATTATCATCCTTGGCATTCACAGTCTGCAAGAAGAAGTAACAATATCGATAAAAACTTTCCTCAGAATTATAGAAGAGATTTGCTTCCCATTTCCCCTAATGCTTCAGTGGATTGTCATAGCTATAGAGGTTGCAGATGTAGACGTTGCTCTCGGCCCTGGTACCTCTGCCGCTTAAAGGGAACATACAAACAAGGTAATAGGTGGGCTCAGCCTAGATAAATACAAGGGTGCTACCAGGAGTCCCCTCAAACCATACAACACAAAAGAAAAAAAGGGGAAAAACACTACTACAATGCACCCCCAAATGCATGAAAAATGTAACAATTTTATTTAGAAAACTATAGGCATAAATGTTATTCGCTCTGTGCGTAATGACGGGCGATACAGGGGCCGGAGCAGCATGACGTCATGGCTCCGCCCCTCATGACATCACGGCCCGTCCCCTTAATGCAAGTCTATGGCAGGGGGCGTGATGACCGCCACGCCCCCTCCCATAGACTTGTATTGACGGGGGCGGGCCGTGGGGTCACGAGGGGCGGAGCCGTGACGTAACGATGCTCCGGCCACCTGTATTGCCCGTCATTACGGGCAGAGCGATCTCGCTCTGTGCAGTAATGATGGCGGGGTGCTGCAGCAGCGATCCCCGGGGTCCCCAGTAGCGGGACCCCGGCGATCTGACATCTTATCCCCTATCCTTTGGATAGGGGATAAGATGTCTAGGGGCGGAGTACCCCTTTAAAATGCTATACAGCCTCCTAATAAACCACAAGAAACAACAAAGGACTACGTGTCTAAAGGATGTACAAATACAGTGGTCCCTCAAGTTACAATATTAATTGGTTCTGGGATGACCATTGTATGTTGAAACCATTGTATGTTGAGACCAGAACTCTATGGAAACCTGGTAATTGGTTCTAAAGCCCCAAAATGTCATCCAAAAATAGGAAAAAGTGAGAATTAAAGAAAAATAAGTAGATAACTAATATAGATAAAGCAAATCCTTACATATAAAAGTAAGAAAGATCTGCTGGGAGCTGTAATCACTGTCTATTTCAGTGTTTTCCAAGTATGGAGCCTCCAGCTGTTGCAAAACTACAACTCCCAGCATGCCCGGACAGCCTTCGGCTGTCCGGGCATGCTGGGAGTTGTAGTTTTGCAACAGCTGGTGGGACCCTGCTTGGGAAACACTGGTCTATGTAGAGGACAGGAGCTTCTTCAGGGTCCTGTACAGTACACACAGTGTCCTAAAAAAGTAACATGGAGCCGCCCTCACCTGGTGTCCAAAGGAGCAGCTAACCCTGGTACAGGTAAAGAGTACAGAACATGTAATACCTCCCTGTACTGTAGGGGGGCTACGAGACATCAGTCAGTGCATACACTTCAGTAATACAAGTGTTTTACCAGTGAATGCCCATTCTGATTGGTCACATCTTCAGGCCATTGACAAGTTTCACAGATCTGGACTGTCTTTGTCCAGATTGTCATTGTATGTTGAGTCTGGTTTCAACTTACAATGGTCCAGAAAAGACCATTGTATGTTAAAACTATTGTATGTTGAGGCCATTGTAAGTTGAGGGATCACTGTAACACATGTAATGGGCTGCTCTCTGCTACCAAACCTCCAAGTACACAAACCACAGAATAATAAAATGAATGGTGAATAGAGTGCAACAAAAAAGATATCAATACACAATAAATAATCCTGTAATATGAAACACAAATGGCACATACATTTTGCTGACAAAATAACACTATAGACACTAATAATAAAACGGATGACCAGTACTAATAGTGAAAAAAGAAGGTTGAAAACATAGTGGGGGAGATTTATCAAAACGTGTGGAGAGGAAGAGTGGTGCAGTTGCCCATAGCAACCAATCAGATCGCTTCTTTCATTTTTAAAGAGGCCAGTGAAAAATGAAAGAAGCGATCTGATTGGTTGAAAACATAGTGGGGGAGATTTATCAAAACGTGCGTAGAGGATGAGTGGTGCAGTTGCCCATAGCAACCAATCAGATCGCTTCTTTCATTTTTCACTGGCCTCTTTAAAAATGAAAGAAGCGATCTGATTGGTTGCTATGGGCAACTGCACCACTCTTCCTCTGCACAGGTTTTGATAAATCCTCACGAGCAGCCGTAAAACCTATATGGCCAGAGCATAGCCCCATGAAGTAATGAATACAATCACGTGTCCAGCAGAGACCCAACACGACCCTTTACACACATAGGGGGAGATTTATCAAAACCTGTGTAGAGGAAGAGTGGTGTAGTTGCCCATAGCAACCAATCAGATCGCTTCTTTCATTTTTCACAGGTCTCTTTAAAAATAAAAGAAGCAAGCTGATTGGTTGCCATGGGCAACTGCACCACTTTTCCTCTGCACAGTTATTGATAAATCTCCCCCATAGTCCTTTGGTGTTTCTTGTGGCTTATGTATAGCCTTTTTAAGTGTTTTAAACATTTACGCCTGTAGTTTTCTAAATAAAATTGTTACCTTTTTCATACCTTTTTTTGTGCACCATAGTAGTGTTTTTCCCCTTTTTCCCTTTGTGGCTTAAAGGGAACATGTCACAATAAAAATGCTATCTCTCCATCCGTACAAGCCCTAACCAATAGGATTCTGGAAGTTAGGCGGATGGAATATCTCTCTGCAATGACAGATAACAGGCTTTCTCATTTCTACGAAACTTGGAAGGAATGGGATGATTATATAGAAGACGATAACCAACACTGAATGGAGGAGAGTCGGAAGAGGTCGCATAGGCATGGACCTATTCTATAGTTCACATCTTGGTCAAACAGGTACTTTATTTTTATTATTTTTATCTTTTATTTTTTATTTTTTTTCTCTTTCTTTTCCTTCTTCTTTTCATTTTCTTTATTCCGTTTCTGGAATCTAACCAAAATAATATAGATTGCTATGTTCCTACCTAATACACACTCGGATTTGAATGTATTGTAGATAATCTATAAATCTGCAACTCAATTCCTATAGAAACATGGCAACTGCTTCAAGCTACCTAGTTGTAGGGTTCTTGTTACAATATTGCATATACGCTTTGACAATGAACTCTATTCTTGCTGCTGCAAGATTTTTCTTTCTTTGTTATTTTTATTTTTCTATTTTACTGAATTGAAAATTGTATTGATAAAACGATAAATAAACAGTTAAATAAAATAAAAAAAATAAAAAATGCTATCTAATATATCTGCGCTTTCTAATCTAACTAATAGAGTGCGGTCTCAAGCATAAAACCTGGTACAGTGGTCCCTCAACATACGATGGTAATCTGTTCCAAACGGACCATCGTTTGTTGAAACCATCGCATGTTGAGGGATCCGTGCAATGTAAAGTATAGGACAGTGGTCTACAACCTGCGGACCTCCAGATGTTGCAAAACTACAACACCTGGAGGTCCGCAGGTTGTAGACCACTGTTAGAGGAAGTTGTACTGTCCCCGCCGCTCCGGACCGTCACCGCTTGTCACTGCTGCCCGGGATGTCGCCGTCCATCGCTGTCGCCGCGTCATCGGCGTCATCACGTCGCTGCGCATGCTGTCCCGTCATCCAATAGGAGCGGCGTGCATAGCGACGTGATGGCGGCGATGGAGAGTGAGGATGCCGGGGAAGCAGAAGCCTTGCCGGAGCGTCGGGGACACCTCGGGGACGCGGCGACAGCGATGGAAGGCGACATCCAGGGCAGCGGTGATGGTCCGGAGCGGCGGGGACACGTGAGTATTACCTCCAATACCAGTGGTCTTCAACCTGCGGACCTCCAGATGTTGCAAAACTACAACTCCCAGCATGCCCGGACAGCCGTTAGCTGTCCGGGCATGCTGGGTGTTGTAGTTTTGCAACATCTGGAGGTCCGCAGGTTGTAGACCACTGTTAGAGGAAGTTGTACTCACCTGTCCCCGCCGCTCTGGACCGTCACCACTGCCCTGGATGTCGCCGTCCATCACTGTCGCCGCGTCCCCGGGGTGTCCCCGACGCTCCAGCAAGGCCTCTGCTTCCCCGGCATCCGCGCTCTCCGTCGCCGGCATCACGTCACTACACACGCCGCTCCTATTGGATGACGGGACGGCGTGCGCAGCGACGTGATGACGTCGATGGAGAGCGCCGACGATGCAGGGGATCCCGAAGAGAACGCGCCGGAGCCCCGAGGACAGGTAAGTGATAGTCAGCGGAGCTCACGGGGCACCGTAAACGGCTATCCGGTGGCAGCTGAAGCAGTCTGCACTGCCGGATAGACGTTTATGCGATGGCCCCGACATAAAAAAGCATTGTATGTTGATGCTGCCTTCAACATGCGATGGCCTCTGAGAGGTCATCGTATGCTGAAATGATTGTATGTCGGGGCCATCGTAGGTCGAGGGGTCACTGTATATATAGGGGGAGATTTATTAAAACCTGTCCTTAGGAAAAGTTGCTGAGTTGCCTATAGCAACCAATCAGATCGCTTCTTTCATTTTTCAGAGGCCCTTTTCGAAAATGAAAGAAGCGATCTGATTGGTTGCTATGGGCAACTCAGCAACTTTTCCTCTGGACAGGTCTTAATAAATCTCCCCCCCCATAGTTTATTACAATAAACTAGTGTGCCCATAGTTACCTGCATTGTGACCAGCTTGTGATAGATCCCTTCTTTTTTCATAAGTTCTTCGTGACTTCCCCGCTCAGCAATGACTCCATTGTCAAATCCAGCAATTGTATCCACACTTTTGATTGTGGATAAGCGATGGGCAACTATAATGGTGGTGCGGCCTTCTCTAGCCTGGGGGGTGGAGGGAGGAAGCTAAATAGTTATTTTGTCCCACTTTGCTATTTGATCTCTAGCAAATACTCACACAATGAGAGAATATATTGATCATACACTGCTCAAAAAAAATATAAAGGAAACACTTAAACAACACAATGTAACTCCAAGTCAATGACACTTCTGTGAAATCCCACTGTCCACTCAGGAAGAACACTGATTGACGATCAATTTCACATGCTGTTGTGCAAATGGAACAGACAACAGGTGGAAATGATAGGCAATTAGCAAGACACCCCCAATAAAGGAGTGGTTCTGCAGGTGGTGACCACAGACCACTTCTCAGTTCCTATGCTTCCTGGCTAATGTTTTGGTCACTTTTGAATGCTGGTGGTGCTTTCACTCTAGTGGTAGCATGAGACAGAGTCTACAACCCACACAAGTGGCTCAGGTAGTGCAGCTCATCCAGGATGGCACATCAATGCGAGCTGTGGCAAGAAGGTTTGCTGTGTCTGTCAGCGTAGTGTCCAGAGCATGGAGGCGCTACCAGCAGACAGGCCAGTATATCAGGAGACATGGAGGAGGCCGTAGGAGGGTAACAACCCAGCAGCAGGACCGCTACCTCCGCCTTTGTGCAAGGAGGAGCAGGAGGAGCACTGCCAGAGCCCTGCAAAATGACCTCCAGCAGGCCACAAATGTGCATGTGTCCACTCAAACTGTCAAAAACAGACTCCATGAGGGTGGTATGAGGGCCTGATGTCCACAGGTGTGGATTGGGCTTACAGCCCAACACCGTGCAGGACGTTTGCCATTTGCCAGAGAACACCAAGATTGGAAAATTTGCCACTGGTGCCCTGTGCTCTTCACAGATGAAAGCAGGTTCACAGTGAGCACATGTGACAGATGTGATCTGCAGACGCCGTGGAGAACGTTCTGCTGCCTGCAACAACCTCCAGCATGACCGGTTTGGTGGTGGGTCAGTAATGGTGTGGGGTGGCATTTCTTTGGGTGGCCGCCCAGCCCTCCATGTGCTTGCCAGAGGTAGCCTGACTGCCATTAGGTACCGAGATGAGTTCCCCAGACCCCTTGTGAGACCATATGTTGGTGCAGTTCCTCCTAATGCATTGCTAGACCTCATGTGGCTGGACTGGCCCGCCCGTTCCCCAGACCTGAATCCAACTGAGCACATCTGGGGCATCATGTCCAGGTCTGGGAGGACATCCCTCAGGAGACCATCCTCCACCTCATCAGGATCATGCCCAGGCGTTGTAGGGAGGTCATACGGGCACGTGGAGGCCACACACACTACTGAGCCTCATTTTGACTTGTTTTAAGGACATTACATAAAGTTGAATCAGCCTGTAGTGCGGTTTTCCACTTTGATTTTGAGTGTGACTCCATATCCAGACCTCCATGGGTTGATACATTTTGTTTCCATTGATAATTTTTGTGTGATTTTGTTGTCAGCGCATTCAACTATGTAAAGACAAAAGTATTTCATACGATTAGTTCATTCAGATCTAAGATGTGTTATCTTAGTGTTCCCTTTTTTTTGAGCAGTTTATTTAGTTACCTTATCCAGAGCTGCCTGAACAACAGCTTCGCTCTCCGTGTCCAGGGCAGATGTGGCTTCATCAAGGAGAAGAATTTTAGGGTTGCGAACCAGGGCCCTGGCAATGGCGATTCTCTGCTTCTGACCTCCGCTGAGCTGAGTTCCTCTCTCTCCCACAAGAGTATAAAATTTCTGTAAACAATTATAAAAGCCATTTGTTCACTATCACCAACTTTACATGCGTGCACCCATATTATGGCCAAGTAGTGGGTTAGGGTGGGTTCAATGACAGGGTCGTGCTCTGGTCATTAAATCCGTGTTCAGACCAGGATGCTCAGCTGTAATATGGGTGCAGAAAATTATCTATATAGCTTATCCAACGTCTGGGCACAAGCCCTAAGCACCTTCTAATCCAATTATTGTGGGAAGTAAGTGTTTGACCCTATAACTTCTTTGGTATGTATTTAACTTTTCCTTTACACCCTGCAGCAGGACATATATTGATGCAGCGGCTTTGGACTAAAGGAATAAGAATCTACATTGAGTAAAAAAAAAAATCAGACTTTCCTTTACATTCTGCAGCAGCACCAGCAATATATGTGCTGATGCTTTGGATAAAGAAAAGAGAATTTACACTTTTCCTTGATTTCTATGGGAAATGTAATTCAAGTATTAAAGGGGTTATCCACCATAAGGTGATTTTAGTACTTACCTGGCAGACAGTAATGGACATGCTTAGGAAGGATCTGCGCTTGTCTTGGGGATAAATGGCTATGTTGTGAGATTACTATAACACTGTGGCTAGCTGTTTGTGAACTTGTATTTCCTGTTTGACTTTTCTTTTTTTGACTACAAATCCCACAATTCCATCTTCCTCCATCCCACACATCAGCCACCCCACCCATTGAAACATAAATGAGCTGCATCCATTCAAAAGGCCTGTGGTTTTCAATACAGCTGTTGCATTAGTTGCAAATTGATCCCTCCCCCCATTGAAGCAGACAGGCTCCCTTTCATCAGCTGACTAGTGATATCAGGTCTCGGCCGCATTGCAAGCTGGGAAAAATCTGAGACAACAGTCATTTTGTATGCTGGTAAAAATGAATATTGGGGTGAAAATCACAGAATTGTGAGAAATCCGTCACACACAGGTACAGACACTATATTATGAACAGAGGCAAAATGTCCAGCGCGAATATCAAAAAACAGGATGTTTATTCCAATAAAAGCCACAAAGACCAGGAGAACATGACAAGGTGACGCGTTTCGGTCCTAAAACTGGACCTTAGTCAGGTCCAGGTTTAGGACCGAAACGCGTCACCTTGTCATGTTCTCCTGGTCTTTGTGGCTTTTATTGGAATAAACATCCTGTTCTTTGATATTCGCGCTGGACATTTTGCCTCTGTTCGCTGTTTCCAGTCGGTGTTGCCCACGCCGGTCCTGGCGCGACGGGCTGAGGGAGTGAGCTGGACTACACATATCTTTGCTTGCACTATATTATGAACTACACTAACTTCACAGCCTCTGTAGCATAGTCAAATAAAAAAAAAATCCTGGAATACCCCTTTAAGTACCAACGAAAAAAATATTAAAAGAGCAACTCGTCAACTAAGTTACCTATTTTTTCCTCAGACTTTTAACATATCATAGTGACATAGTCAGAAGTTTTGATTGGTTGGGATCAAGGTGCTGAGACTTCCACTGATACCTAAAACAAAGGTTTAGAACAGTGGTCTTCAACCGGCGGACCTCCAGATGTTGCAAGACTAGAAAATCCCAGCATGCCCGGACAGCCGTTGGCTGTCCGGGCATGCTGGGAATTGTAGTTTTGCAACATCTGGAGGTCCGCAGGTTGGAGACCACTGGTGCAGAAGTTCTTGTCTGTGATCTGTTAACCTCTTCTTGGCTCTTCTCGGTGAGCAGAGCAATTATCGTACACCACTTGCTCTTCTCTCTGAGAAAAGTCATGCAGAGGTGATCAGAAATAAAGGGGCACAGTGCTCAGCCGAATGCTTCTGCAGCTTCATTCTAGCGGTCAAAATTTCGTTTATGATCACAAGATCAAAATTATAATAAAGATCTACTAACATCCGGAAAACTCATGATAAAGTTGTATGCGTTGGATTCCTTGGTGGCTTGTTCGATTTCCTCCATTGTGACGTCTTCTCTGCCATAACGGATATTTTCAGCGATTGTCGTGTCAAACAGAACTGGTTCTTGGCTCACCACGCCGATCAGCTCTCTTAAATATCGGATATTGAGTTTCCGGATATCATGGCCATCAATCTTGATCTGTAAAACAAAGATTCAGCAGTGGTTACTTTGCAGAGCCATTGATGTCGTTCCTTTTGTTAAAGGGGTAACGTTCCCCTTACCGTTCCTTCCTCGGGGTCGTAGAATCTCAGAAATAGTTGGACAGTTGTGCTTTTACCACAACCGCTGCTTCCTACAAGGGCCACGGATTGTCCACTATTGATCTTAAGATTTAACCCCTTTAAAACCTAAAAATGAAATTCATAATATTAGCAAGTTATTAATTGCGTTCAACGTGAATCTCAATGACATGATCACGAAACTAAACTTCGCTGTACTGTTTGGTGCAGGGTTGTGGCTTTCCTTGCACCATCTTGACTCTGTTTATTTCCATCTCTGTAGTGATTGAAGCTGCACCAAATAGGGATCAAAAGGGGTACGACAAGGGGGATGAGAAGGAGGCTGAGCGATCAGGCTTTAACCCATAAGAGTCTCAAGTATACATATATGGCCAGCTTAAAGGGTACTTGTGACCACTCCAAAACAATAAGATGTTACCATCATTAAATAGCTTAGGGCACCCTGATCACACGCCCTCCCATGCCTGAAATATTAGGGTTTATAGTTTGTCTGACAATTTAGGGAATCAGTCAGATGGGCGAGAACTTAAAGGAGTAGTCCAGTGGTGACCCAGTGGTGAAAAACGTATCCCCTATCCTAAGGATAGGATATAAGTTTGAGATTGCGGGGGGTCCGACCGCTGGGGCCCCCTGCAATCTCCTGTACGGAGCCCCGACAGCCCGCGGGAAGGGGGCGTGTCGACCTCCGCACGAAGCGGCGGCCAACACACCCCCTCAATACAACTCTATGGCAGAGCCGAAGCGCTCTCCGGCTCTGCCATAGAGTTGTATTGAGGGAGGGTGTCGGCCGCCGCTTCGTGCGGGGGTCGACACCCGCTTTCTGGCCGGAGAGCCTGGCCCCCATACAGAGAGATCGCAGGGGGCCCCAGCGGTCGGACCCCCTGCGATCTCAAACTTATCCCCTATCCTTAGGATAGGGGATAAGTTTTTCATCACTGGACTACCCCTTTAAAGGGGTACTCCATTCATGTCTATGTGAGGGGGCATGACGGCCGCAATGCCCCCACCCATAGACATGAATGGAGTGAGCGTGGCATGACGTCACAACCACGGCCCCGAACCCAGCGTTCAGAATGAAGAATTCAGAATACCGGGGTGGCGTGCAGGAGATTGCTGGGGTTCCCAGCAGTGGGACCCCCATAATCAGACATCTTATCCCCCAATCCTTTGGATAGGGAATAAGATGTCTAGGGGGGAGTACCCCTTTAATTTATTTTTGGGAGTGATCAGGCGATGGGCGGGATTATACAGTCGGGGGCATACATTAAGTAGATATACAGGAGGAGGGTGTATCAACAGGAACAGGAGGGTGTATCAAGAAACTGTAAAAATGTGTGTGATCAGGGCACCCTAAACTAATATGGGATGGTAATATTTAAAGGGGTATTCCAGGAAAAAACTTTTTTTTATATATCAACTGGCTCCAGAAAGTTAAACAGATTTGTAAATTACTTCTATTAAAAAATCTTTATCCTTCCAATAATTATCAGCTGCTGAAGTTGAGTTGTTCTTTTCTGTCTGGCAACAGTGCTCTCTGCTGACATCTCTGCTTGTCTCTGGAACTGCACAGAGCAGAATAGGTTTGCTATGGGGATTTGCTTCTACTAAGGACAGTTCCAAAGACACGTGTCATCAGAGAGCACTTAGACAGAAAAGAACAACTCAACTTCAGCACCTCATAAGTACTGAAAGGTTTAAGATTTTTTTAATAGAAGTAATTTACAAATCTGTTTAACTTTCTGGAGCCAGTTGATATATATATAAGTTTTTTTTCCTGGATAACCCCTTTAAGTTTATTTGAAGTGGCCACAGATCCTCTTTAAGGGTGGGGTCACATGGAACAGATCGGCAGTGTAGTTTACACTGTGGATCCGCCGATGACAGACCCTACAGTGTGCCTCAAGCTGTGCCTGCTCATAGCTGCAATCCGCCACTGCGAGTCGCCACACGTATGCGCAGTGAACTCGCACACATCACGGCTGCTCTCGGCCTAGCACAGAGAGCAGGGGGGTGGCCGCAGTGTGTGCGAGTACACTGTGCATGCGCCCGGCAACTCGCAGATTGCTGTGTCTCTGCACATAGTGGCGGATTACTGCTACAAGCAGACAGGCACAGCTGGAGGCACATTGTGGGGTCCGTCATTGGCAGATCCGCATGGTAAAATCCGCTGCAGATCTGTTCCGTGTGACCCCGCCCTAAGTCAGGTAATTTAAACCAGGTGTGTGTCTAGACTGCATTACTTACCTGGATGTCAGGTCTGGATGGATAAGTAAACTTTACATTTTGGAATTCAATGTCTCCTTTTATCTTGTCTGGTTTAAACCCTGATGTTGAAAAACTGTCAATGCTTGGTTCCTGCAAAAAATTTGAAATCTTGGTCTAAAATTCATTGCAGAAGGGTAATATTGGTTTACCGAAAAACCAAAGAATGGGGTCCTTAATACAACAAGGCCCCAAAGGTCCTGCGTAAAAAGCTGAGCAATCATTTGGCACTAGGACCAATTTATTTTTAATTGGCACTAATTCACAAATAATCTGCTAGACCTTAAAGGATGTGACCAGTAGAGTACAAAGAAAAAAGGGGGCCCCATAGCAAATAATGAAATGGGCCTCCTATTATGGCATCGGATTTTCCCCTCCAGGACAGAAAGGTCTAGTGTTTATTTATCCTTTGCTTTCCATGACCCAATGGTTGTTACGCCGAACGCTCCGGGTCCCTGCTCCTCCCGGGAGCACTCGCGGCGTTCTCATCTCTGCAGCGCACCGGACAGACCTGCTGACCGGGAGCGCTGCACTGACATTTCCGACGGGGATGCGATTCGCATAGCGGGACGCGCCCGCTCGCGGATCGCATCCCAATCCACTTACCTGTCCCGGTGCCTGGCTGTCACATCCTGGCGCGCGCAGCTCCGCTCTCTAGGGCACACGCGCGCCAGCTCTCTAAGATTTAAAGGGCCAGTGCACCACTAATTGGTGCCTGGCCCAATCAGTGTAATTAGCTCCCACCTGCTCCCCACCTTTATAACCTCACTTCCCCTTCCCAGCATTGCCGTATCTTGTTGCCTTGTGCCTAGTGAAAGTGTTACTGTGATTGCCTTACCAGTGTTTCCAGACCTTCTGCCGTTTCCATTGACTACGAACCTTGCCGCCTGCCCCGACCTTCTGCTACGTCTGACCTCGCCTCTGTCTAGTCCTCCTGTCCCACGTCTTCTCAGCAGTCAGAGAGGTTGAGCCGTTACCGGTGGATACGACCTGGTTGCTACTGCCGCAGCAAGACCATCCCGCTTTGCAGCGGGCTCTGGCGAATACCAGTAGCAACTTAGACCCGGTCCACCAGTACGGTCCACGCCAATCCCTCGCTGACACAGAGGATCCACATCCAGCCTGCCGAATCCTAACATTGGTCTATACCCCCCTCCATTAAATTATTGACACAGTTCCCTGGAGACCGGAGTTCTGCACAGTTTTTTACCAACAGAAAAAGTAAAGGGACCAACCAAGATGGGGCCATTCTCTCCAAGGGCCCCCTGCAGCCGCATTGTGTGTCACTATAGTACATACACTCTGTCTAAAGAGGCGCCAGATTTATCACAGTGGCTCATGTTGCATGAAACATTTGGTGCATATTGCTAGACGTGTTGGATACTGTTATCAGAATTTACATGACTAACTGTTTGCCAAAAATTTTGGAGCTCAGCTTTACCTTTCAAGGCAGACCCCTTCCCACCAACTCATGCCCATTTCCCTCTAAGCTTTACCCCTTGTCCAGCAGGGCACAAAAAGTATCTAAAACATATAATAAACATGCAAGGCGCGAACATTAGTTTTTGGTGCAAATTGAACCAGAAATAGTTTGGTTAGTAATTCTTCCCCGATATGCCCTCCAGGCCAGGGAATTGGGATGAATTGAGTTTGATATTTGAAAAATAGTGATATCCTGGTAAAAATAACACCATGATAGCTATAGAAACCAGGGTTAACTGTGAAAATGGATTGTACAGGGGGTATTACTTACACTGTCAATGACACTAAAGATCGAATATGCTGCACCTCTTGCGGTGGCGAAAGCTTCTATATTGGGGGCGGCGTGTCCAAAACTGAAGGCAGCCATAGTGACAGCATATAATACCTTAAATAATAATAATAGTAAAAAAAATATAATTATTATCATGACCACATTTTAACTAATTCTCTAGTTCTTGTGTGAGTTTCAGTACATAAGCCAGTGTTTTCCCAACCAGGGAGCCTCCTGTTGCAAAACTACAACTCCTAGTATGCCCGGACAGCCAAAGGCTGCTGACATGCTGGGAGCTGTAGTTTTGTTACAGCTGGCCCTTTACCAGACAGCCAACACCCTGCTCTGTACCGATAAGGGGCAATAACCCTGCAGATGGATTTTCTTTCCTTCTCTAGAGATCACTGGCTTGGCATACATTCCCAGTCAGTTTCTATGGCTCCTAGTTGGAGTGAAACAATAACTAGCTGGGTAAAGCCGTCTGACAAGGTGGTTTGAGAGCTGCTTTGCCTTTTCTTTTCCTCCTAATGTACAAAAAAAATTATAGAAACATACACTGCCAATATGTAATAGTGACATACAGTAAACATAGAACAGCACCATACAGTTCTTAAATTACACTGCTATATAGTGCTTTAGGAATAGTGTTATACAGTAAACACAGAACTGTACCATACAGTACTCCAGTTGCACTGCTATATAGTGCATGAAGAACAGTGCTATACAGTAAACACAAAACAGCACTATACAGTACTCAAATTGTTCTGCTATACCTGAAAACAGTCCACTCATCTGCCCCTGTGTCACAGTCATTGCTGTCCTCTCTTCTGTCCCCTCATCTCCCACCCCTGTGTGTCAGTTATTACTGTCCCCTCATCTCCCACCCCTGTGTGTCAGTTATTACTGTCCCCTCATCTCCCACCCCTGTGTGTCAGTTATCACTGTCCCCTTATCCTCCTCCTATGTGTCAATTATTAATGTTCACTCATCTCTCTCGGAGTCACAGTCATTAGTGTCCTTTCATCATAAAAAAAAAATATGTTTCATTTATTTTCACCTCTGTTCCCATAACTGACCCCCCCATTCTGCCTCCGATGTTCAGCATCAGATGTCTTCGGTTGGCGCTCCGATGTCAAGTGACTGCTGCAGCCAATTGGGAAGCCTCGCTGTGACGTTCCGTACTCCTGAGTGTCACCAAAGAGTCCGCTAACTAGGTGCTCTTGTAACACCAGAGCGCCAACTACAGGCAGAATGGGGGATCAGTGCAGGAACATAGATGAAGGTAAATAAAACAGTCATTTTAAGGATGGATATGGCTGAAAAAACCTGCTCTACCACGAAATTCTTAGCCAACATGGTAACCTGGCACATGGGATTTATTATACCCTGCATAGAACAGTGCCACACTTTATTCGTATTAACACTTCCATATGGTGCCTGAAGGATAGTGCTATACAGTAAACACAGAACAGTGCCATACAGTTCTCAAATAACAAAGAACAAAAGGGAAAAGTTGGGTGACCATTCAGGCACTGCATACAGTACCAAATAACTATGAACCGGGGCGGTGGGATACTGTGAACCGGGGCGGTGGGATACTGTGAACCGGGGCGGTGGGATACTCTTGCAATATGAATGAGGTCAATAAACGAGGTCCTAGCAAATGGAGCAGAAAAATCCACAGGGCTGTAAGACACGGTAATAAAGAAAAAAGGTTGCACTCACTCGTATGGTAGACGGTAGACCTCTTTATGAATCCATAGCCGATCAGTCAGCAGGAATGAATCGGATCCATGGAGCGGGGAGCGGAGGGACGCCAATCTCCTGTGTGCCTCTCTGCTCCCCGATCCATGGATCCGATTAATTTCTACTGACTGATCGTCTATGGATTCATACAGAGGTCTACCATCTACCATACGTGTGAGCGCAGCATAAATTTTTTTCTTTATTACCAGTCCTCAAATAACGCTGCCATAAAGTACCCAAACACAGAGCAGTTCCATACAGTATTCCGTTAATACTGATATATAATGCTTGAAAAATAATGCTATATAGTAAACACAGAACAGCAGAGGCTTAGCTTGTAGCTTCTGGGCCCCGATGCTAAATCTGTAACAGGGCCCATATATGCCAAATATAATACTGGTCTCTTCTGGGGAACATGTGCTTTGGGGCCCCCTTAGGCACCAGGGCCCAGGTACGAGAGCTACGCCCCTGCAGAACAGTATAGTACAGTATATAGTACTACAGCTGGCAACATGAGATCTGTATACAAACTCCCAAAGAGTAAAGCTAGAACAGGTTGTAACTGGTAAGAGCCAAGTGGTGAAGGTCCTTGGATAGTGGCGGTAGTACATTTAGTCCATGCTATATTGTAGTCATATATGTAGAAACAAAAGTATACATTTATTTAATAAAATATAATCCTTTACTTACTGTTAATATTTCTCCAACAGAAAAGCCTTCATGGAGGACCAGCGTGGTCCCGTACCAGAATGCTAGCGCATAGGAGGAGTATAGTGAGAAGAATGCAAACCCAAAGGAAACATTTGTTGTGATGGTCTTTTTGATTCCTATGCTCTTGGCATGTTCCAAATTCTTTTCATATCTAAAATATAACCAATATAAAATATCATACTAAATGTGAAATGGACTATTAGACCTCAAGGTACGGCCACATTGTTCACTGATCACTACTCATCTATAAAGTCTCCCAGGTTGCACATATATATGTCCACCACCCCCTCCCCCTTTCCCCATTCTTGCAAGAAGCTGAACCTAAGTATATAGTTTTAGCATTATATACAAATGTAGCATCATATGTCTGTGCTATACATGGACAAGCTGGGTCACCCTTATGTGGTGGCCTAGTGTGAACTGTACTGTGGTGTCCCAGCACCAATGGCTGTCGTGTGGGCTGCGGATCTCCTCGGGCAGCCTCACAGCACAGGTGTTGGGCCCACTTAGTGACTGTCTGACGTATTTCTATGGTTCAAGCACTTTATCATATGTTTATTATGTTTCTAATATGCACTGTAAAATATGTTATTTATGTGTGTTGAACCTTTAAGAGCAGAGGAGCAGTGTAAACCATGTTACCCTGCCTGCCCAATGGGAACCACTAAATTGTTAGGTATATAGTGTAGTGGGGGAGGAGTTGCCCTAGTGCTAAGCCTGAGCACAGTGTGGTAAAGAAGTGAAGTGGTGTGTGAAGAAGCTCTGAGGAAAGTCTAAGAACAAATCTCTTCTCAGTCCTACCCAGCCATTCTGCAAGTGATCCCCCGTACAGTGGAAAGTCAAGCCCTGGCGGAGAAAGCAACTGGACCTTGTCAGAACCCAAGCCGGCCTGGAGAATCTTCAGTCTCATATCAAGTAAGTGGGTGAAAAGCACCATAAGTCTACACCAGACTGTCTGCCTGTAAAACCATCTGCACCCTGCTCAGTAAAAGGCAGTTATCCATAACCGGACATTGGTGTGTTTCTTTACTCCCCGTGTCTGGCCCAGGAGAAGCTGTCTTTACCTCGGACCATGTATAGGCTAACGGTGCCCTGGCGTCACAAAGTGATCAAGTATTCTTTGCATCCCTGTGTCACCACAGTACCAGCTGCTACACCAAATTTAGTCAAGTGGCTGGAATATTATAAGGTTTTCTGGACAGTAAAATGTTTATTTTAGGTGCCAAAGGCCTAAGCAATTGTGTTATCCACATTGACTATGTGTCTGTCATAAAATGTTTACACTTAGTTCTCCAGCGTGCAAAGGGTTAATTTTGCTAAAACTTGTCTTACGTTGCACTGCATTTCTGTATAGAAGTAAGGTGCTAGTCACATGTAAGACTTCTAGCCAATAGGTGTAGGAGTTGTCTGAACTCTACCCCCTAACCCGGGAAAAGAGGTGGAACTTGTTTCCGTTAGGTAATCTAGCCTTGACTTTGGTCAGGAGCACATGTTAGTTCCACAGCTCCTGTCGCACTACATATTTCTGAGGAGACTGAGTTTTGTAAGCCTAAGTATAGCTAATATCAAGCATACCTCCAACCAATAGGCCACACTGTCACTAGTCCTGTCTACAATCAAGTTCAAGCCTGTGCCTAGCAAATCCCACTGCAAGGATTGTTCGGCATCATCTTCATGGGGTTTTGCCAATTTAAGTTATACAAGGACTTTATTGTCTTCACACTGGATCTTGTTTTGCCTCCACCTATTAAGTTGGGGGAACTTTACCTTGCCAGAAAAGTAAGTGGTGTGGAGTACTACAGTCTTTTTGCCACGAAGGGACAGTGACTAAATTCTGCTTTTCCTGACGCTCAAGTTGTATTCTGAATCTGTACTTCTCCAAGCTACATTTTAAGGGGTACTCCACTCCCCCAGCATCTGAGGGGGTGGTGACATCACGGTCACGTCCCTCATTATGTCACGCCACGCCCCCTCAATGCAAGTCTATGGGAGGGGGCGTGGCATCTGCCATGCCCCCTCCCATACACTTGCATTGAGGGGCGTGGCATGACATAATGAGGGGCATGGTCCCGACATCACGACCCCCGCAGCCCGAACCCAGCGTTTGGAACAAAATGTTCCGAACGCTGAGGCAGTGGAGTACCCCTTTAAGTTTACGTGCTGTATCGAACTGCATCAGGAGTTAAATAAAGTCTTATTCCTGGGCTTTGAGGATGGGAACAGCGAAATTGAAAAAGGACATTTTGGGGTTTACAGAGGGACCATCAGGTTGCGCCACTTAGCCATGTGACATATCATGAATTACTACCCTCAGCATCACCTTGTGCTCTTTAAACTTACGGCCGACCCCCTCCATTATGTGACATGACAGGGATTGTTGTAGCGAGATGAGAGGACACCTTACCTTTCACTTGCTTTGTGTTGTCCTCCAAAGGCAATGACAGTCCTCATGGCAGCTAGAACCTCCTCAGCCACTGCTCCTGCTTTGGCGTAAGCTTTCAGCTCCTGAGTGGTGAATGCTGCCAATATCTATGGAGAGATGTCACTTTACTCAATAATTATACTCAGTTATTAAGTAGATTTGTGGTGCAATGTATAGAGGGAACATGGAAAGAAAGTTCCCATGGTCACTTACGGACAGATTTCTGATTGGGTCTCTACTACTACTATAAAACTGTTCAGATCCACATTCTAGATCATAAGGGGCAGTGTTTCGGATTTTGGTTCTATCTAGTTTTTTCTTTAGGAAAAGGCCTACTACTGTGCCAGTCAGTGCATTACTCAACAGGGGGCAACCATGAGCTTCTCCTAATGGAAAAGGGTCCTAAACTTGTGCTCTACTGTCACGTGACACTATTAGCCAAAAGGCCCAATATGGCCACAAACACTCATAAAACCCCTCTCCCAACCCCCGGCTAAAAGGTAGCTTTTATTATGCCATATTAAATACATTGTGATATAAATGATGCAAATAGACACGCGCTTGTTAAAACCACATCTACATACACCAGTATATCATGTGAGATATTAGATACAGAGAATAGATAGGTAGAGAATCACATGCTTGTACCCTGATATCCTATACCAGCAACTCATGTATTGTAATAAAGATTTCCTTGATAAATATGCAGTAGCTGCAGTCTACCTAAACCTGCTGGTGTATGATTGTTTTTAAAAAAAAAAAGACAAATTGCCCCGCCAACATGTTTCACTTCACCAGGAGTGTCATCGAGGACTAAGGGCCTGATGACGCTCCTGGTGGAGGGAAACATGTTGGAGGGGAAATTTGTTATTTTTTGTATTGCATTAAGCCCCGGTGGCTTTTTAAATGTGAACATGAACTGTGTCTAGAACTACTCTTTACACTGAGGAATTGGCGAGGAATTCTGACTTAAAAACTCCGCCATGGAATTTCCATCTTTTTTTTCCCGTGCGGAATTAGCGCGGAATTGATGCGCAGAAATATAGGTGTTTTTTTTGCTGGACAACAACCACCAATTGAAATTACCCTTTTTTTGTGTGGAATTATCGTGAAAATTCAATGGGTGGATGGGTGGAACATTTTTTTACAATTGAGTTCTATGGGATTCTGCTTGCAGATTCCGCTTGAAGAATGAACATGCTCTTTCTTCAAGTGGAGAGGAATTCCGCAAGCGAAAAGAGCAAAATACATAAGGAAAGAAAAGATGTTGTATTTTTTCAAGCGGAGAATTCACGAGGAATTACTCGAGCAAATTCCTCGTGAATTCCTCAGTGTGAACGGCAGCAGATATCTGACATCCATTACCTTTGACCACAGAGCAGCGGAGAGCACCAAAAGAGGACTGATGGCCAAAATGACCAACGTCAGCTTCCAGCTTCTATAAAAGCCAACAGCAAACCCTCCCAGGAAAGTAGCTGCGTACTGGAAAAACATAGCGATCTTCTCACCGATGCCTTCACTTATTTTGGAAATCCCACTAAATATAAGAAAAAAAAAAAATATATATATATATATATATATATATATATATATATATAAAATATATGAAATATTTTATTATTTGCAGTTAGCTGCATAATTTATTGGTATGTACAGCGCCCTCTGCAGGTGCCAATGGTGACCATACTAAGGGTAGGGCTCCCTGCTTCAAAAGTCCACAGGGTAAAGAACAATTGCCTCCGTAGATTCTGCCCCTTGACATGGTTCCATACAAACTCCACAGCAGTATAGAAATACACTACAACAGCTTTTGTACCACCTTTTCCAGGCAGTGTTTCACTCCAACTCTGAGAAACTGACTGGGAATGTATGCCAAAACCAAAAACTGTTCAGGGGAAAAGAATGTCCATCTGCAGACAGCTGTTTTGGGGTTACTGCCCCTCATCAGTACAGACATATTGCATTAGGGTGTGCACCCTAGAGCACATACTCACGCTGCGCGCGTGCATATATATATATATATATATATATGCACACAGTTAGTATAGTTCCCCCACATTAGGTGTAGTATAGTTCCCCCACATTAGGTGCAGTATAAGTCCCGCCACATTAGGTGCAGTATAGTTCCCCCACATTAGGTGCAGTATAGTTCCCCCACATTAGGTGCAGTATAGTTCCCCCACATTAGGTGCAGTACAGTTCCCGCACATTAGGTGCAGTATAAGTCCCACCACATTAGGTTGGCAGTATAAGTCCCACCACATTAGGTTGGCAGTATAAGTCCCCGCACATTAGGTTGGCAGTACAGTTCCCCTACATTAAGTGCAGAACAGTTCCCCCACATTATGTGCAGTACAGTTCCCCTACATTAGGTGCAGAACAGTTCCCCTACATTAGGTGCAGTATAGTTCCCCACATTAGGTGCAGTATAGTTCCCCCACATTAGGTGCAGTATAGTTCCCCACATTAGGTGCAGTATAGTTCCCCACATTAGGTTGGCAGTATAGTTCCCCACATTAGGTGCAGTATAGTTCCCCCACATTAGGTGCAGTATAGTTCCCCCACATTAGGTTGGCAGTATAGTTCCCCACATTAGGTTGGCAGTATAGTTCCCCACATTAGGTGCAGTACAGTTCCCCCACATTAGGTGCAGTATAAGTCCCTGCACATTAGGTTGGCAGTACAGTTCCCCCACATTAGGTGCAGTACAGTTTCCCCACATTAGGTTGGCAGTATAGTTCCCCACATTAGGTGCAGTACAGTTCCCCCACATTAGGTGCAGTATAGTTCCGCCCACATTAGGTGCAGTACAGTTCCCCCCACATTAGGTGCAGTACAGTTCCCCCACATTAGGTTTAGTACAGTTCCCCCACATTAGGTTCAGTACAGTTCCCCCACATTAGGTGCAGTACAGTTCCCCCACATTAGGTGCAGTACAGTTCCCCCACATTAGGTGCAGTACAGTTCCCCCACATTAGGTGCAGTACAGTTCCCCCACATTAGGCTGGCAGTACAGTTCCCCCACATTAGGTGCAGTATAGTTCCCCCACATTAGGTGCAGTATAGTTCCCCCACATTAGGTGCAGTATAGTTCCACCACATTAGGTGCAGTATAGTTCCCCCACATTAGGTGCAGTATAGTTCCCCCACATTAGGTGCAGTATAGTTCCCCCACATTAGGTGCAGTATAGTTCCCCCACATTAGGTGCAGTATAGTTCCCCACATTAGGTGCAGTATAGTTCCCCCACATTAGGTGCAGTATAGTTCCCCCACATTAGGTGCAGTATAGTTCCCCCACATTAGGTTGGCAGTATAGTTCCCCACATTAGGTGCAGTATGTTCCCCCACATTAGGTGCAGTACAGTTCTCTACAAAAGCAAAATAGACATGGAGGCCACCAGCATCTGGGGGTGCTACCTTCCTACTGGCAGGAAGAGGGGGTTAATTTGAGGGTACTACCTTCTTACTGGGGGGGGGGGGGGGTTAATCTGGGGGTACTACCATCCTACTGGGGGGGGGGGAGGGGGATAATCTGGGGGTACTACCTGCTTACTCGGGGCCCCAGATTAACCCCCTCCCCCCCCCCCTGTAGGAATGCAGTACCCCCCAGATTAACCCTATCCCCCCACCCTGTTACAAGGTAGTACCCCCTGATGACCCCCTCCCCCCCCCCAGTAGGATGGTAGTACCCCCCCAGTTTAACCCCCTCTCCCCCCCTGTAGGAATGCAGTACCCCCCAGACCCAGTAGGCAGATTGAATTAACATTCACTCACTCAGCGCGGTAATCCTGCGAACCGCGTACCGTCACGTCACACACTGGGGCCGGCGTCCTTGAATACAGCGTGACGTCCTGATGGTCATGTGACGGCAGTAACGCGCCGTCACATGACCGGACCAACTGAAGGTGAGCCTGAGCGGGGCGGGGCACAAACAGGAGTAGGAGGCAGCGCTGTGCGGTGCGCCAGACGGACAGGCGCACCGCACAGCGGGGGAGCGGGGGTCTGGGCTGGTGAAGGACGGTCGGGCACAGATGGGGGGTGCTGCGGAGCGTCTTGGTGTCACCCGGTGCGGGTCGCAACGCCACTGGATTAGGCACACCCCGTGAGCACGCCTATGAGTACAGAGCAGGGTGCTGGCTGGTTAGCGAGAGGCCTTTCATTGTGGGACCAAAGGGAAATGTTCCTCCTTGAGCACAGCGTCATAAAGACATGGGGAGACCTATAGGCCATTTATGCCTCACTGTCTGTACTGAGGAAGGGCAGTTACCCTGAAACAGCTGTCTACCGATGGGTATTCTTACCTTCTGGACGGTTTTTTGGCTTGGTATACCTTCCCAGTCAGTTTGTAAGACTTCGAGATGGAGTGAAACACTGACTTTGAGGGAAAGCTGCCTGGAAAAGGTTTTATGAGAAAGCTGCTGTACATATTCTTTCTACCCTATAGTACTGTGAGGCTGGAATTCCACTGAGGTTTTTCAAGCAAAAACGCAAATAAAAACACCCATTTTGCCACATGGTGTTTTTTCTGTAAAAAAAAATGTTGTGGCAAGATGTTAGCTGCAAGTTAATAGTGAACTGCAAAATGCCAGATCCACTTGGTGTTTTTCATTTTGGCATTTATTTTTTATCTTTTAGGCATTTTTCAGCTCTTTTGGGCTCAGAGGCTGTTACCCAGAGAACCCCAGTGACCATATTGACCTCCCAAGTGACCTACGGGCTCCTTGCACAGCCCCCCTATATAATATGGGGAGGGTCTGTTATTTTTCTCTTCTCTCTGGAGTTCCTGCTGAGGTCCAGTGCAGTCATCTCAGTCCCTGTGTCCGGCCATTGGAGGCCTCAAGTCTAAATTACTGCCGCTACCAGTCGGTCCTGAGTGAGTCAAGTCATCTCAATTGTCTGTCACCATCTCAAGTCAAGTCACCTATAGTCACCGTGGCCTGCATTATAGTCTGTCAAGTCACTGCAAGTCCCAGCAAGCCTGCGAGGTCTCCCTGTGTCATTGGCCACCTCTCTGGGATATTGGCTGAACTGTATAGACTGTATCATCTGTCTAACCTCAGTAAAGATACCGTTACCCTTAACCTGGCCTTGGACTCTTTATTGGGCCTGCCTAACCTAGGATTAGCGGTACTACCTTCGAGTGGTTATAAGACCAAACCGCGCTCTGGCATCACGACAAGAAGGGGTTCATACTATCTACCCCTGGAGCAATAACATCTGCCCCCCTTACACCTCACATCACACCCCATGGCGCACAACAGAAAAAATTGTATTTAATGAAATTTTTATTAATTTTTAAACAGTATTTTAAAATCTCTGGGCGGGCAGAGAACTAAACATCAAGCTGGCAGTATAAAAATGTAAAAAGGGGCCATTTGATTATAAAAATAATATATTTTTTATAATTAATTTAGTAAAACTTTTTATTAGTAATGTATTTTAATTATGTGTTTAATAAAATGTGTTTTTTTTAAACTTTTGTAACTTTTTTTTTTTTTTTAAAGATTTGTTAGGTAGTACTACTACTTTCAGCATGGAATAAACTGTTCCATGATGGGAGTAGTAGTACCTGTACTAATAGCCAGATCGCAGCGGGTGTCACTTCTGACATCCACTGCAATCCTCTGGTATAAGCTATAGAAGCGGGCGGCATGCTGCACTTGTCTGGTCCCCTGCCTGACACTAAACTCCGCTGTGATGTGAAGTTCTCTTCACTTCACAGATTCATATTTCCCGCTGAGAGCTATGATTGGCCGGATAGTGTTGGCCACTGACAACTCTCAGCAGCATATACAAATCTGAGTATAGTGCGGACAGGGGACCAGACAAGTGCGGCTGCCGCCCGCTTCTGTAGCTTATACCAGAGGATCGCAGCAGGTGTCAGAAGTGACACCCGCTGAGATCTGACCTTAACTGCAGGTACTACTACTCCTAACATGGAGCATACTCTGCTCCATGCTGGGAGCTGTAGTACCTGCATTAATAGACGGATCACAACTGGTGTTAGTCAAGATACTACAGCTCCCAGCATGGAGCAGAGTGTACTCCATGTTGGGAGTAGCAGTACCTGCAGTAAGGGACAGATAACAGCAAGTGTCACTCCTGACACCTGCTGTGCTCATAGCTACAGAGCTGGGAGAACAGCTGATGCTGAGCAGTAGATATACGTTGTATAAGTTGTATATCTACTGCCCAGCAAGAACTTACAGTGAGCCTGCAATGTGTATACAGTATACACATTGCTGACTCACTTAACCCCTTGCAGAGCTGTGCCCTATGCGCCAGCCCAGCAAGGAAAGAGTTGATTTACATTGCTGGACAGTGTAGGTTAACCCTTTGGGTGGTATACAGAATATACAGCTATCTATATATAGCTGTATATAGTGTATACAGAAGATGAAGAAGTCCCCTTATCCCACTCCAGTCCCGGCTGGGTCCGTGTAGCTCCGCTTCTTGTGATGACATCATTAGGGGCAGAGCTACATACGGGAGCCAGGCTAGTAAGGCTCTGTGAGGCTCTATTAACATTGTATGTTTTGTATAAAGTGAACAGACCCTTCTGCCAGTGTCCTCCCAGACAGCGAGACTCCAGCTGTTGCTAAACTACGACTCCCAGCATGCTCAGACAGCCAAAGGCTGTCTGGGCGTGCTGGGAGTTGTAGTTTTGCAACAAATGGAGGCTCCCAATTTGGGAAGACATTGCAATATGGGCGCTCTCCCCATGTTTTGTGTTTTTTTTTCTTCTCGTTTCAGATCCGTGTATGCAGAGGATTACAGCGGATACAGAGGACTACTGCAGATGAACTGGATTTTTTTTTCCTTTTAATAAGATGGCTTAAGAGGGCTACGAGGGAGTGATTTTTTAAATAATATAATTTTTCCAATGTGTCAGTTTTTTTTCTTTTATTGAATTTTCAGGCTTAGTAGTGGAAGCCGTCTTATTGACGGAATTCATTACTAAGCCGGGGCTTAGCGTTAGCCCCAAAAGCAGCTAGCGCTAACCCTCAATTATTACCCCGGTACCCACCACCACAGGGTTCCAGGAAGAGCTGATACCAACAGGCCCGGAGTGTCAAAAATGGCACTCCTGGGCCTAGGCGCTAACAGGCTGGCGTTATTTAGGCTGGGGAGGGACAGTAACAATGGTCCTCGCCCACCCTGGTAACGTCAGGCTGTTGCTGCTTTGTTGGTATCTGGCTGTGAATAAAAATACGGGGAACCCTATGCGTTTTTTTTTCTTTTCATAAATAAATAAAAGACTAGGGGTGGAGCTACACTGACCCGGCAGGGACAGGGAGCGAGGGAAGTAAGCAGACCTTGTCTTCTGTAGACACTACATACAGCTTTCTATAGATAGCTGTATATTCTGTATACCGCCCAAAGGTGCTATAGGAGCAGGAAGTCCTGTCACTGACAGGATTCCCGGCTCCTGTATAGTATACACGGGGACACTATGCACCCCTGTATACTATACAGCTGGGGGAGGTGAGTAGTGATGCTGTACATCCCTCCTCACCTCCTTACACTCTGAAAACTGGCTATTTCCTTACACCAGGAAAAATGACAGAAAAGATGCCCCAAAAGCTGCCAAAACGCAGGAAAAAGCTGTGGCAGTTTTTCTGGCAGTTTTTTCTGGCGTTTTTGCTGGTGGGAATAAACCTCAGTGGAATCCTAGCCTAACAGGGCTTCCTGTCCTTGTGGTTATTTCTCTATGCGGTTCTGGTGTTAGCATGGAGCCATGTTAAGAGGGCACAATCTAAGGAGATGGGCATTCTTTCTTTCTGGGCAGTTTTCTGGTTTGGCAGACATTCCCAGTTAGTTTCTCAGACTCTGAAGTTGGAGTAAAATACTGACTTTAAAGGAAAGCTGCCTGGAAAAGGTGGTGAGAGAGCTGCTGTGCATATCCTTTCTTCTCAAAATTCCCAGTGAAACATAAATGAGCTATATGTCTCCACACATCTTTATGATGCTCTCCTCAAGGAAAACCATTACCCCTTTGGTCCAGATATTATAGGGTGAATGCAAGGCAACCCTATAAGAAACCTATATCTCAGTCATCCTGTTCAACCCTCCGTTTCGTCTCCCAATAAAGCTTTGGTCCTGAGATGTCCCCTCCCAACCCCTTTTTTCCAAACTCCTATGCCCCTGTCTGTAATGCTTTATTGTTTGACTTTGTTTCATAAAGTGTGCAGGAATGTTAGTGTAGCATGTGGTATGATGTATAGTGTAGGGACACTGTTGTACTTTCATGCTATGTATGGTAATGGTTTGTCTTCCTAGTGGCAATGCAGAGTTTATAATGGAAGATCTGGAATAAACAGCTTGTAGAGAAAGACTGTTTTAAAGGGGTTCTGCAGTGGAAAAAAAAATGTTTTCAAATTAATAGGAGGTTGAAAGTTATACAGATTTGTAAATTACTTCTATATAAAAATCTTAATCCTTCCAGTATGTATCAGATGCTGAAAGCTCTAGAGAAAGTTGTCTAGTTCTTTCCAGTCTGACCACAGTGCTCTCTGTTGCTAGGGGGATTTGCTTCTACTCTGGACAGTTCCTGACATGGACAGAGGTGGCAGCACTGTGGTCGGACTGAAAAGAACTACACAACTTCCTCTAGAGCATACAGCAGCTGATAAGTACTGGAAGGATAAAGATTTTTAAATAGAAGTCATTTACAAATCTGTATAACTTTCTGGCACCAGTTGATTTGAAAACATTTGTTTTCCACCGGAGTACCCCCTTAAATCTCTCCTTATAACATTGATTGGATTCCATAGGAATTCTATAGATGGTGACAGTGAGGACTCACTCGGTCAGCCTGGTGTTCAGCTCTCCTGCAGCATTGACATCAAACCAGCCGATCTCCTGCCTCAGCACCGCATGGAAGAAATTCTGTCGGATTCTTCTGACCTGTCGGCCAGCGTTCAAGGTCCAGAAAGAAATCTGAATGTAGCCGGCGAACAAGGCAGCGCATCCCAGGCCTGTGTAATAATAGGCAAACCTAAGGGAGGAAAATATGTATTCATTTATAGAAGACGAGTTAGATACTTCTGTATATTTGCAAATATATAATAGAATAAAAAAAATTTTAAAAAAAAATTATTCTTCCATACAATGACATGCTGCAATGTTTCGACTCCAATGGGTCTTTATTTTATTCTCTGCTATGGGGGACTGTGGAGCACAGCAGCTTTGTGCTGTGGTTGACGCCCTATTGGGAGGAGAGCTGGGGCGCCATATGGGAAATTGCAGGACTCCCAGCAGTCGGACCCCCACGATCTGACACTTATCCTCTATTCTTAGCATAAGGGATACGTTTTTATAAATGGGTGTTCTTGTGGGTAGGGTTACACGTAATGGATCCGCAACCTAAAATATGTATTTTACACTGCGATGACCTGCGTTTTCTGCTCGTAGCAGCAATTCGCCACTACTAGTAGACACACAGGGACCTGCAAGTCGCCGCACGCTCGCGCAGTTTACTCACAGGCATCTCGGTCGCTTCCCCTGCTCCTTGAGCTAGGCCGAGAGTGGCCGTGATGTCTGAGTACACTGCCCATGCGCGTGACGACTCACAGGTCCCTGTGGGTCTGCTTGTAGCAGCGGATTGCGCACACTCTGGGGTCAGTCATCGGCGGGTCCATTACGTGTGAGCCTACCCTTCATATAGACAGAGACAAGTCGGACCCTATTCTTGGCTGAACCACCAATTTACTTACGTGGTCATTTGCTCCAGAAGAGAGTTGGTCATGTTTTTCTCATCTCCTACTGTTATGTTGCCTAACAGAAAAATATGTATATTTTTAGTTTCCCGTATTTTGATTTATAAGATAATGACATATACACATAGGAGGGGATTTCTCAAAACATGTATAAAGGAAAAGTGGTCTAGATGCTTATAGGTGTGAGAAGAAAGTATAAAAGGAGGGGCGCTCTCTCGTGTGGAGGAGGAAAGAAGTTGGACAATAGAGCACCCACTGCACCCAAAGTGATGTGATGTCTCGCTGGGGTGATCCGCAACGACAGCACGTCACTTGGGTAGGGTGGGGGTGGAAAGCGGTAAGGGCAGTTATGCAGCACAAATTCCCCTATCCGTATTCTCAAGGGAACACAAACAATGGAGGCAGGAGGAAAATAAAAGCATAAAAAAGGGGTTTGGAACGAGCGCTCCTCAACAGCAGTAGCGCTCGTTCCAAACCCCTTTTTTATGTTTTTATTTTCCTCCTGCCACAGTTGTTTATAGCAACCAGATTGCTTCTTCATGTTTCAGGGGCCTTTCTAAAATTGAAAGCAGCAATCTGATTGGTTGCTATGGGCTGTTTGGTTACAGTGCATCTATTCTATTTTAACTTTATTTAAGGTACCATTTTAACCCCTTAAAGTGTACCCGTCAGATCCAACCAAAATTTTTTTTTTTAAATATATCACCCAGTACCTAATCCTGAACATGTACATCTAATTTTTATGTGTCTAGCACCTTTATTTATTTTTTTATTACACTTTTAATTTAGCTCACTAGTCTGAATTCCTCTCAAAGGGAGGGGGCGTGGCCTCACTGTGCAGGTCTCCGCCCCCTCCCTCAGTATGCTGTCTGTTCACATCTCCCCTAGCATTAGCAAAACTACAACTCCCAACCATTGCCTCTTTAGAAAGCCGCGGAGGCGGAGAAACATGTAGAGGCAGCAATAGTGTTTTGTTTTTAAGCGGTACCAGTGTGTCACCCTATATACAACTAGCCCCTGCAGGGCTATCTTTGGAGAAATAGTGGAGACTAATCTCTTCACCTTGATGTTATAAGTACTAGGTACACCTGGTATCAATTTTAAAGCTTCATTCTTGGGACATTTTTATTAGTTTATTTTTTAGGGGTAAGCAATAGGGGTTTCTTACCCCGGGTTTAGGCCCTGGGGTTTAGTGTATTATTACCCTCATATTCATACCTCCGAAGCCTGATTCATGTCTCTTTTTGAAATAAGTTCCAGCCCATCTGACTATTCAGGGAAAAGGCAAATAATCAGTCAAATAGTAAAATCCTTGGGGGAGATTTATCAAAACACTGTCCAGAGAAAAAGTTGCTGAGTTGCCCATAGCAACCAATCAGATCGCTTCTTTCATTTTTCAAAGGCCTTTTCACAACTGAAAGCAGCGATCTGATTGGTTGCTATGGGCAACTCAGCAACTTTTCCTCTAGACAGGTTTTGATAAATCTCCCCCAGGGCCTATGTATTGGGAACAGTAGGATATTGCAACAAAATAAAAACAACCCTGGAATCTTCTGATGGCAGATGTTGGGAGACAGAATGATCAGGCAATTGAAATTTAACATATCCGATCTTTTTGTTCTGAACTGATATAAACCAACTCCAGAGGAGTCTGGCAGTGGCTTACTCCCCTCTTTATTTTCCCCACATGTAACCTCAGCTTGGCTGAGCATACCTGGGTGGGTCAGAAGAGACAGCTGTCAGGTGATCGAGCCCAACAGCTGCACAGTATAAACAACCCGAGGCTGTCCCTCAGCAATTATTTCATTATAATGATGGATCCCTTACTGTCCCTGTTGTAAACACCTGGGGGGAGATTTAACAAAACCTGTCCAGAGGACAAGTTGCTGAGTTTCCCATAGCAACCAATCAGATTGCTTCTTTCATTTTTGAAAGGGCCTTTGAAAAATAAAAGAAGCAATCTGATTGGTTGCTATGGGAAACTTAGTAACTTTTCCTCTGGACAGGTTTTGATGAATCTCCCCTACGGTGTTAGTGCTACTATTTGACTATGCTACAGAGGCTGTAAAGTTAGGGTAGTTCATAATATAGTGTCTGTACCTGTGTGTGATGTGGGCTCACAATTCTTATGTGATCTTTGCCCCAATGTTAATTCTTAGCGGCATACAAAATGTGTGTTGTCTTAGCTTTTCCCAGGTTGCAGTGCAGCCCGAGACATTACATCCCTAGTCAGATGTTGGAATGGAGCCTGTCTGTGCTTCAATGGGTGGAGCGACCTCTGGGTGGCAGGGTAATCATTCTGCACAAGGCTCCAGGGAATGGATGGTATTTTCAAGCACAGCATGCATGGAAGGGAACTCAGTTGTACTGCAATGAGTGGAGTGACTGATGTGTGGGAGGGAGAAAAGTGACTCACACTTGCAAACAAGGGATCCTGGACTTGTAGCTGGAGGGAGTGAACTCCAACAGGAAATAGCCATTTTACAAAAAGAAAGCAGCATTATGGTGAACTCTCAACACAGCAATTTAGCCCCAAGTCAAGCAAAGATCCTTCTTAGCATGTCCATTACTGTATGGCAGGTACATATTAAAGTCACCTTTTTGTGGATAACCCCTTTACGTTTCTGTATTTGAAGCCTCCTTAAACTTACCTGAATATTTGTGTTCTGAAACAAAACTGTTTGTCATTTCCCCAAAGACAACGGTTATGAGAGGCATGCATGCTCCATGGATGATGGCGGCCATCGTTCCAATCAGCATCAGCAGCCAGTCTGCAGGCCCAGAGTATCGAAACTGAGAAAAATCACAAACATTGATTTCTGAATGCCCAGCATGCCAACTGCATTGTGTCACATTCTTTTGTGATGTTTACTATTTTTACACACCTTTGTTGATTGATTAGCGTTGTTTACCTGATAATCATGTATTCTGGGGTTTAAGGGTGCATTCACACCACGATTTGGGCATATGGCAGCTGGAGCACTTATATGGTATACAGATAATGTGAAGAGCTGGTATCAACCTCTATATGGTCCTGTATGTAATCACTTATATGGTATACAGATCCTGTGTAACTCTATATGGGCACTGTATGTGGGAATACTATTCTGTGTATAATGGTTTTATACAGTACAGTATGGTGGTATGTGGTATATATTTCCTCTTTGTATACTGGTATTATTGGTCATGGAAAATTATATAATCTATGTTAACATGTTTGAGATATATATATATATATATATACATATATATATATATATATATATATCTCATTTTATTTTGTGTATAGGGGTGGGGCATGAGGAGGGATGTGCATGGAATAGGGGCAGGGCAGAGGTGTAACCACGGGTGGAGTCTCACAGGGGGCCCTTGCTTCATTTGGTCAGGGGGCCCTGGAGTGTTGTCAGTCCATCCCCGGGGGAGAGGAGTGTATCTTTGCACCCCTGTTGTGCAATATAGAAGAACCATTTTCCTTTTTTTTTTTTTATCATCTCTTTAAAGGCTTCTCCAGGATTAGAAACAGAGCTGATTTCTTCAAAAAACAATGCCACATCTATCCTAAGTTTTGGATGGTATTGCAGCTCAGTTTTACTGAAGTGAATGGAGTCAAGTTGTAATACCACAGTAAAACTGAGTGGCGCTGTTCATGGAAGAAATTGGCTCAGGTTTTCTATTCCTGGATAACCTGTTTAAGAGGAACCTGCCATCAGAGAGTAACATTGTTGTGTGGATATGCAATTGAGGTTATCCTATGTTGTTTGGCTCCTTCTAGTCCTAACTTTGCTGTTATGCGAATGATTAAACAAGAACTTATTTTTATTGCGAGAGACTAGATAGGCAGGATCCCACAACTGATAATATCAGAGGATAAAAAATATTTAGGGACATACACTAAAATCAGGTCCAATAGTTAAAGTGAGAATGAGCCCCTCTGACAAATGAATTATACATTAATTTACATTTTTACTCCTAAAAGGGGGAGCAGTACCTTGTTTCCCACTAGGAGTTTCAACTAGTCTTACTGGCAATGCTCCATGGGAAAAAAAATACATGCAAATGAGCTTCCTATAGTGCCACCTATAGGTAGCTCTAAGTCAGTAGGTACCCTTTTAGTAAAAGTCCGACCTATCAAAGAGCCTTAAAACATGAAATAAGCCAGACCCGACACCCATTTGTAGACAGCTCTTTCAGGGTTCTTGCTATGATCAGGATACTGGTTGGCCTGATCCAAATGATGCAGCTCATATCACAGTCCCTGATCTGCTGTTAGGGTGTCGTAAGGTCAGTTTCCCCCTATAAGGAACATAGTGTTCCATGTCCTTACCATGGTGAATGCACCAACCATTTTGGCCTTTTCTTTTTTCTTAGAATTTTTATTTTCTCTGCAATAAACAAACATGTAAACCATTAATATTGACCTACAAACTCATATAAACATGCAATATCTGAATGTAGTAGATAATATTATACCAAAAGAAAAACAGAGCTCTGATAAGTGGATGATATGTACATGGATCTTTATGTGGCAAAAGCCAGTGCTTATTTTCCTAATTTACTAGATCTAAATTTGGGGTATTTAAATTAAAGTAACCCTGATCCTGTATTTGCTAAGTAAGCAGCATGGCGTACAGTACATTGTATGCCTCTCCTCTCAGTAAACATTCACTGGGCCAGGTCCAGGGAATGTGTGGTAGCCATGAGGGTGGTAGGAAAATACCTTATCACTTTGTTACAAACATATAACAGGCCTTGGAGCTCTCCTTGGGTTGCAGCAGTTACGACTAAGGGTACTCTGGAGGCGGGCCTGAGCTGCCATAGGCTATCCTTCGCTACCGTTTCTGTGCCATGGGGCTCATTGGCTTCAAGCATCTTCTCCCCGCGACAAAGGTCGAGTTTTCCTCATTGGCCACACCCAAGGACACAACAAGGACACAGACAGACTCCTCCTTCCAAGACCAAGTTTCAGCCAAGGTATCCCCTTGAATTTTGGGGTAACCTAATGCGCTTCAGCAGACAAATAGGACAGACAACATAGAACATGAAGAGAGTTACATCCTAACCTTAAGATACATTTCTATATATATATTAAGGCATTTGTTCACTGTTTGGCTTAAAGGGGTACTCCGGTGCTTAGACATCTTATCCCCTATCCAAAGGATAGGGGATAAGATGCCTGATCGCGGGAGTCCCGCCGCTGGGGACCTCCGTGATCTTGCAGACGGCACCCCGTTTGTAATCAGTCCCCGGATCGCGTTTGCTCCGGGACTGATTACCGGCGACTACAGGGCTGTGATGCCGAGCGCTCCGGGTCCCTGCTCCTCCCCGGAGCGCTTGCGGCGTTTCTCTCTCTGCAGCGCCCCGGTCAGACCCGCTGACCGGGAGCGCTGCACTGACATTGCCAGCGGGGATGCGATTCACATAGCGGGACGCGCCCGCTCGCGAATCGCATCCCAAGTCACTCACCTGTCCCGGTCCCCAGCTGTCTCGTCCTGGCGCGCGCGGCTCCGCTCCTTAGGGCGCGCGCGCGCCAGCTCTCTAAGATTTAAAGGGCCAGTGCACCAATGATTGGTGCCTGGCCCAATCAGTCTAATTAGCCTCCAACTGCTCCCTGTCTATTTAACCTCCCTTCCCCTTCACTTCCCTGCCGGATCTTGTTGCCATTGTGCCTGGAGAAAGCGTTTATTGTGTTTGCCATTTCTGTGTTCCTGACCTCTTGCTATATCCATTGACTACGAACCTTGCCGCCTGCCCCGACCTTCTGCTACGTCTGACCTCGCCTCTGTCTCGTCCTTCTGTCCCACGCCTTCTCAGCAGTCAGCGAGGTTGAGCTGTTGCCTGTGGATACGACCTGGTTGCTACCTCCGCAGCAAGACCATCCCGCTTTGCGGCGGGCTCTGGTGAATACCAGTAGCAACCTAGAACCGGTCCACCGACACGGTCCACGCCAATCCCTCGCTGACACAGAGGATCCACATCCAGCCTGCCGAATCCTAACAAGGGCGAGCGGCGTGTGACGTCACGCCCCCGTGTGATGTCACGCTCCGCCCCTCAATGCAGCTATCACGACCCCTCCCGTAGGCTTGCATTGAGGGGCGGAGCGTGCCATCACCGCCCGCCCTGTAGTCGCCGGTAATCAGTCCCGGAGCGAACACGCTCCGGGGACTGATTACTAACGGGGTGCCGCGTGCAAGATCACGGGGGTCCCCAGCGGCGGGACTCCTGCGATCAGGCATCTTATCCCCTATCCTTTGGATAGGGGATAAGATGTCTAAGCACCGGAGTACCCCTTTAAAGAAGTTCATGTTATAAACGGGCACATAAGCGTATCGGTTTCTTCGTAGCCCTAGGCCAGGCATTTTCACTTGAACTGTTGCAAAACTTGGTAACAGAACAAATATCAGTCTTGGAGGATTTTTACCAATGTCTTACACAGGCTGGTAGATAGTCAGAAAATAAGAGCAGGAACTTTAGGCTCTTGCACCAAACAGGAAACAAAAGATTTGTGAAGGGGTGAGCATTATTGTGTCTCACCTCCTCCACTGATGCAGCTCTTCTTTACTAGGTAGGACAGTGACAGCGGTCCTTGGTAAGCATAGTTTCTCTCTCAGCAGAGCAGTAGGTGGTTGGACCGTCTCCAGCTCTGGCAATTGGGAGACCCAGTCACTTGTCATCTTCTCCTTCTCCTCTCTGCTGAGACTTGCCTCCGAATACCCACCGCGGCAGCGGGGGAGACTTGGGCCTCACTGAAGTCTCCAGCTTGGCGGCATGAACACTGGCGGCCGCCCACTCGGGACTGGAGTAGAGGAGGGTGTGCTGAACCTGGCCCCTGCAGGAGTAATGACCTTTGACCTGATCTCCGCCCAGGACCCCCACCAGGTGAAGTGGGGCAAGAGCCTCAAGTAAGATGTGCCCACGAGGACGCTGGGGATAGCATCCTAGGACTTCCTCCGGCTGGCAGAGTCCTCCAGCCACTGTCATCTGGAGTCACTGGTGATCCTCGGCCATCGCCGATACAGTCCTTCAGCCCGACAGCTAGGGCCACCAAAACTTTGGCGGCAGCCACCACTTGCTGCGGACTCGCCTCTCTCAGACTTGCACGCTGCTTCTCCGCCATCTTGGTGCTCTCAAACGAGGTGCTCTCCGCCATCTTCTCCGCTCTGATCACAGGCAAAGCTGGTGGGTGGAGTCCTGCTGTTTGCTTTATAGCAGGCTCCCACAAAATGGCTGCCAACCGGAAGTGCATCATCTGTGCAGCCTCTTCAACCTTCCCCTGTGCAACAAGGGAACAGTCCTTTGAGTTCCACTTTGGCTTTGGGACAGCAACTTGGTTCCCGCACGCGGTGGTGGGGCATTTTATCTGGTGGGAATTCTTTGCGTGCTTTGCGCTCTCTGGATAAACCCCTCTTGGGGTGGACTGGAATTTGTGGCGCAGCATGAGCTCGATGCGCTGCATACACATGTAAAGGAACTAGAAGTACACGGTCTCTGGTCACACTCTTCACACACTGTATGGCTGTAAATAAAGTGCTCCCCCTCTATTTTGTTAGCGCCGGTCGGCATAAGCAAAGTCCCATACAATAATTTTGGCACACAATCTGTCGCACGCTCCGTGTGGCTTCTAGGATACAGTTCATACTGGGGGGGTTTAACAACACTCTCCCCCCCCCCCCCACCCACTGCACTATATGGACTTGAATTTAGGGGTTCACATTAGCAGGCAGGATTACATGGGGTACACTGCTCCTCTCTTAAAGGTACCATAACACTCCTAAATAACATACAAAGAAAGAATATAGTAAAATAATTATAAAAGAATATATTAACTCTTGGTAAAGTGCTGAGACACAATTAACACAGCAATAAGTCTCTCAGTTAACCCAACACCTGTGCTGAAGGTCTGCCTGAGGAAGTCCGAAGCCACAGGACAGCCTTTGGTTCTGGGACACCACAAATGTGTGCTTCCCCAAAGTAAGTGGCCATAGTGTATGCATTGCCTCTTTCACATTTTCTGTGCTGGGCACTCTGCACCCAGTTTGGAAATTGTTCACTGAGCAGCAAGGCATACAATGTCTTGCTGCTCAGTAAGCGCAGGAGCAGACACTTCTGTACAGTAAATGATCATACTGTAGTTATCGTTACTTATTGAGTTATTACTTATTTGTATATTCACAGGAGTACAATTGCTCTGTCCTGGCCCATCAAGTGTGTGAAAACCCCACTGGTCTTCCTATTTCAGGGAAGGAGAAGTTCTTGGGACAGGCCCTATATTCACTGTAGCTGCCGGTTGTCTGCTGCAAGGAGGGGTGCACACACTTGGATGGTCCAATTAGTCCAAATCTTCCCAGGTGTCCTAGTGACATTTCTGACATACTGTACTTTTACTGCTTTGCTGCTGCGCGGGAATCAAGAGTGATGGCTGCCTGCAACTTCCCTGTCCTCCTAAATATCTGGCACCCAGTAGAATAGCTGCTTATCCTACAGTCATCTTCTTGACGTTCCAAACTGCCTTAGTTTCCCTCAGGTGTCGGGTCAGAGATTGAGGGGAAGACTCACACAGTATGGCAGTCTAAATGCCCCGAAACAGCAGGTCATAACAGAGCATTATATAAACATGTACTAACAAAGGGAAATCACCCCGAAACATCTGTCTGCAGGCTTCTGGAGAGATCTCCGGAGATCCTTCTGGAGAGATCTCTGGCTTGGCATACATTCCCAATCATGCATATCTTTTCTTCCTAGAATTCCCAGTGGAATGGCCTATACATTTCTAAATGTCTTTATGACACTCTCCTTGTCATGACTGGGGGTGGACATGGAGAGTGAGCCCTAAGCTTTCCCTAGAAACATTCTCCCTGCCTTATTGTCCATCCACCCTAAACGGCGGATCGACAACCACGGTGCTGGTCCCTTCCTGCGCTAAAGTGCATTGGGTGTAAAGGTACACAAATAATACTTAACATAGTCGGAAACAGGTCAGAAACATAACGGGAAAACAACCAGATAAACCAGACAGGATATAAATATACAAATGGCAGGATATGGCGTACTAACATACAGTTTAGAAACCGGAATCAAGATAAATGGCAGATATGAATAAATGAACAAGACTAGATATGGAATAAGTATACAGCAGAAACCAGGAGATGTATTGCAAGAACAGATGAACTGAATGTAAAACACTAAACAGGTCAGGAAACAAAGAACACTGTTCACACTGGACACAGAACAGAAACACACTGGACACCTCACTCCACAAAAGGAGTGGACAGCAATAATAACTTCAAATGGTCTCCTTGTTAGCGGCACACTCACCAGTGTGGAACGGATACCAGCCAAGGAGTAAACAGAAATATAATATACGGAACACTGGACTGAGCAAACAGTCTGAACAGACTCCACAAAAGCCAAACTCCAACACATGGATGAATATGGGTCAGGGATAATACAAAACCAAACTCCATAACATGGAGGAATACGGGTAGAAGCAAAACACTAACAGTGTGAACACAGACTAAGCAGAATGGACATGCATATCCTAACAACTGACAGATGTACTAAAAACCAAGCAGACTAAAATCTGTCATAAACAGGCATAATAACCATGGTTAAAACTTAGATATTAACAGAAAGACTAAAACAGTCATAGTTAGAGTAATGCACAAATAACCAGCACAGAGCACTGCAGCGCTCAAATTTAAATAGCCCCACCTGAGTTCTCATTGGCACAGAGCATTAACTATTCCCCAGCCAGGGTGAATAGCACAGAAAACAGATAATACATAAAACCAAAGAACAGGGCCTAAAACGGAAAAATAAAAAAATTGACATTACACATTACAAACAACAGTCATCTAGATAAACATGGTATGAATATTAATTCAACAGGAGTGTTAGTGTACCATGTAGTATGATGTATAGCATGGGGAACCAGTGCTGTATATTGTGCCGCCATGCCATGTATGTTGATTGTAATATAAATTGCATGTGAATGACGATTGATTGCAAATAAAGTTATTTTAAATCAAAAATTTGTCTCTACTTGAAATGCTCTCAGTAGCTGTACATGACCTCATACCACAAAAATTACGAGCAAAAATATCGGCAAACCATAAATCATAGTTTTGTGAAAATGATAATTTTACAATGATTATTACCTGGCGGCCCTGGGATCTTCTATAGTTATTACAGCTTCTTCTCCATCAGGAACATCATCCTGAATCATCCCGTTCACTTTCATTTCTCTCGCCATTTTAGAACTTATCCAACGCAAGGCACCCACAGTAATATCAGACAAAAAGCTCCTACCTACAGAATGACAAGAAACACAACGATGAGTGTAAATTTGGTTTTATGCATTCGCCTTCACTAGATGTTGGGAGTTGGCATTAGGAACAAGTGTAGTGCAGGTCTGCTGAGGGTTGTAGTCCCTTGGCAGGGTGGCTAATCCAGTTTCCCGGTGACCCAACTGCAACCTCTTGTCAGTGAAGCTGTTTCTGTATACAGAGAGCAGGAATGAAACCTTTGGACACTTAGATAACTTTACTCAAACTTCTGGTGAAATTAGATTAAAATACAGTTACTTTTGATACAGCTTGGAATGTTAAAGCTTTTCAGCCTGAAGAATGAATATTTGGTCACTGTCCCTTTAATTAGCACTTATAAAGCAGCTTTACTGAATGTATTAATCTTTAGGGTGCCTATCTTTGGCAAAGATTAGGGTGCATATCTTTGTATTGGATGCACAATTTATAATTTTATTTAACTCCTTAAAGAGTACCTGTCATCAAACCATATTCTCTAAACAAACTCAGATTGTATTCCCTAACTACTCCTAACACCCCTTGCATCAGGGAACTAAACAGAGCCACCTAGTTGCCGTTTTTTCAATCACATTAAAAACATGTAAAGGTTAAGAATTTTAAGAGCAAGTAAATAACGAAGTGTCTTATACTTACATAAGGAACAATATATTAAAAGTTTAGTTTGGTGACAGGTACTCTCTAAGGAGGTGACCAATTTTAACATTTTTGCCAGTTTTTTTCTCCTTCCAGACCTTTTTTTTTTTGCGCCACCAGTTGTACTTTGTAATGAGATCAAACAAAATTAATGGCGAAAGAAAATAAAAATTATTTGTGGAGCAAAATTGAGGAAAAGCACCATTTTGTAACTTTTGGGGGCTTCCGTTTCAACGCAGTGCACTTTTTGGTAAAAATGACACATTACCTGTACTCTGTTCGATTACAACAATACCCAATTTATATAGGTTTTATTTTATTTTGCTACTTTAAAAAATTTGTAACTTTTTGTATGAAAATTAGTATGCTTAAAATGACCCTCTTCTGACCCCTATAACTCTTTTATTTTTCCATATGCAGGGATGTAAAAGGGCTAATTTTTTTGCTCTGTGAGCTTTAGTTTTTATCGGTACCATTTTTGATTTGATGGGAGTTTTTTAACGATTTTATAAAAAAATTTTGGGATATATCAAGTGACGAAAAATTTGCAATTTTGGACTATTTTTTACGTGTACACCAATGACCGTGCAAATTACTTAACATTATTTTAATAGTTTGGACTTTTTTAGATTTTTTTTTGCACGGGGTGATACAAGATATCTTTATGTTAATTTTTGTTTACATTAGTTTACTTAAAACATGGGAAAAGGGGGGTGAGTCAAACCACTGAGTACTTATCAGCTGCTATTTGCTCCACAGGAAGTTATTTTCTTTTTGAATTTCCTTTCTGTCTGACCACAGTTATCTCTGCTGACACCTCTGTCCATTTTAGGAACTGTCCAGAGTAGGAGCAAATTCCCATAGCAAACCTATTCTGCTCTGGACAGTTCCTAAAATGGACAGAGGTGTCAGCAGAGAGCACTGTGGTCAGACAGAAAGGAAATTCAAAAAGAAAAGTCCTTCCTGTGGGCATATAGCAGTTGATAAGTACTGGAAGGATTAAGATTTTTTAAGAGAAGTCATTTACAAATATGATTAACTTTCTGGCACCAGATGATTAAAAAAAAATAAAAAGTTTTACAGTGAAGTACCCCTTTAAGAGGTTAAATTGTGTTTTTCTGGATTTATTGTTGATATTCTGTCTTCCACTGTTAAGTAAACCGAATATAAATATTATAGATACATAATTTCTGTATCAGTGGGCAAAAATACTAAATCAGCAGGGGGTCAAATACTTTTTCTGTTCAGTGTATATATACCCTGTTCCAAATTATTATGCAAATGATATTTAAGTGTCACAAAGATTCCTTTTTTTATTTTTCAGTTTGACTCATGAATGTCATTGTGTCTCAGGGCTCTTTTGATTACTGAAAACAATCTCGGACACCTGTGATAATTAGGTGAGCCCAATTTAATGAAAAACTACTAAAGGTGGGAGTTACACATTATTAAGCAGAAACCATTTTCAAGCAATATGGGGAAGAAAAAGGTTCTCTCTGCTGCCGAAAAGAATGAAATAGTTCAACGCCTTGGACGAGGTATGAAAACATTAGATATTTCAGGAAAACTTAAGCGTGATCATCGCACTATTGAGAGATTTGTGACTGATTCAGAGCCCAGACGGGTTTGTGCAGAAAAAAGACACATTGAGGAAGATTTCTGCCACATCCATGCATCGGATCAAGAGAGCAGCTGCTAAAATACCATTCCATAACAGCAAACAGATATTTGAAGCTGCTGGTGCCTCTGGAGTCCCACGGACATCAAGGGGTAGAGTCCTCCAGAGTCTTGCAACTGTGCATAGACCAATGCTTACAAGCAGAAACTGCTGCAATGGGCAGAAAAATACATGAAGACTGATTTTCAAACAGTCCTGTTCACTGATGAGTGCCGTGCAATCCTGGATGGTCCAGATGGATGGAGTAGTGGATGGTTGGTGATTGGCCACCCTGTTCCAACAAGGCTGCAACATCAGTAAGGCAGTGGTGGAGTCATGTTCTGGGCCAGAATTATGAGCTGGTCGGCCCCTTTAGGGTCCCCAAAGGTGTAAAGATGACCTCTGCAAAGTATGTGGAGTTTCTGACTGACCACTTTCCTCCCTGGTACAGAAGGAAGAACTATACTTTCCGTAATAAAATCATCTCATGCTGCAGAGAATACCTCTACATCAATGGCTGCTATGGGGATTAAGGGACAGAAAGTCATGGTGTGGCCTCGATCCTCCCCTGACCTTAATCCTATTGAGAACCTTTGGAGCATCCTCAAGCTAAAGATCTATGAGGGTGGGAGGCAGTTTACATCCAAACAGCAGCTCTGGGAGGCTATTCTGACATCTTGCAAACAAATTCCGGCAGAAACTGTCAAAAAATTAAAAAAGTTCAATGGATGCAAGACTTATGAAGCTGCTATCAAATAAGGGGTCCTATGTTAAAATAATAACGTGACCTGTTAAAATGTTTAAAAAGTTAAAATGTTGTTAATAGTTTGATTGAAATAGCCTTTGATTTCAGTAAATGCTGCAAACACAACAAATGACAATTTTCAGTTCTCTACAACCTATAAAGTGCTTTGAATCTTACTGGCCCTGATTTACTAAGAGTGAAGTGTTTATTCTGGAGTGATTTCAATATCACTTGTCTTTTTTTTCAGGCTTATTTACTATTCTGTCGCACATGTTGGTTATTTTTCTGTCGCACGCTTTTTTGTGTCGCACTGGTCAATTGTGTTGCACAAACTCCGAGCTAAAGAAATTAGTTGTGTGAGTCAAAATGGTTTCGACTTATTTATTTAAAAATGTTTTATCATGTGTTATCATTTTTTCAAACATTACAACAATTCTCCTTGTTTATCAGGTTGGGTGTTAAATTGATTTAAACCTAATATGGCAAATGTGTTAAAAAGAAAAAGAAATATATAAACATTAACTATCACAAAAGCATTCAATATTTTATTCATAAAAGTGTTGAACTGTACAAAATGTTTTCAGGTTATAAAACAAGTTACATTCACACAAAACACAATGGCAAACGGTCCCTTGTTACAAATCATTTTTTGATTTTCACTCGTTCTCTGGGAGGCAAATTCACACTTTTTCTAGTGTGATTTTGGAAGTATTTTTAGTTTTTTGTCGGTAAAACGCCCATTTTTGCATAAAACACGCCCATTTCAGAGTGAAAAAAACCCCACTCCGATTGGTTTCTAAAGTGTCGGTTGTGCGGCGTAAAATTTGGTGGCAGAAATAGTCGCACAGGTGTTGCGACAAAAATTTAGGCGCAATAACCGAGAAAAAGAGTCGGTTGGACTTTAGTAAATCAGGGCCACTGCGCGTAACAATTTGGAACAAAGCATTGTAAGTTTTTTATGTTTAAAAAAATCCTGTTATCATTAGGAGGTTTGTTCAATAAAAATTGAATTGTACTCTTAATAGTTGATAACATGAGAATTTACGTCAATTATTTAGGTAAACGAGAAAAATATCATTTGCATAATAATTTGGAACATGATGTATTTTTCCTCTTTTTCAATCACCTTTTTATTACAGGGGCCCGATAGGGGTCTCAATTCTCATCAATATGTGTCAAATGACGCTTTAGAGTCACCACAAGGCAAATTATCACACAGTTCCTATTGAAATCAATATAGTTTATGGGCATTTCAGGCCCTTCAGGGCGACGCTTTTGGCTAAGATCAAGTGTAGTATCTGTTCTTATCAGTGGTCTAGTTTCTGCCATTGATCTAGAATGGGTGCTGCATGTAGGGGGCAGGTGTACTGGGGCATTGCGGTGCTGGTTCTGAAGAATCAGCTTGACGGCTGCCCCGATGTGACCTGTTTCCTCCGGGTCTCGCCATGAGGCTGAGAGGGTCTAGAGCTGAAGTACTTTAGTGCCCCGGGGAGTGGTGACCCCGAGGTGCCGAAACTCACTGGGTGTACTGGCTATCTGAGTGAAAGCACCGGCACCATGATCTCTGCACCGGCACTCACCTCTTGATTCCCGACCTTCTGGATAGGATCAGAGACATTTTTATAGATCCGTCTGGATGTCCAGGCAGTATATCTGCGCACATTCACTTATTTATTTTTGTCACTGTGTCACTTTTTGCGTGTTGTGTGTCCACAGGATTGTTAGGATCCGGTAGCCCTTCTGGGTGTCCCTCCTGGCGGTCTAGGGGAGGTGTGTGTGGCCATTAGGTTCCTCACCTCCCTGCTAAAACCCCAGGTACTCCTGCATGGGCACGTACTGACCATTAACGGCTCTGCGGGCAGATGCCTTGGCTGACGTCAAGGGGGATGCCGGGAGCATTTGTGGTCCCTTTGTAGCTTCGGCGAAAAGGGACATCGAACCTGGAACCTTGCAGGTACCTTTTGGTCCGGTGGCGAAGGGTAAGGTTTGTTGGGGGCCTCTTACCTGTCGGAGAAGGGCTTGCGATAGACCGGATCTTTTGTGCATGTTTTTTTTTTAGTTTAACACGTTTACACTTTTTCTTGCACTTTGGGTGATTCGAGAGCACGCACCTCGGCTCTTAAAGGGGTACTCCCGTGGAAAACTTTTTTTTTTTTTTTTAAATCAACTGTTGTCAGAAAGTTAAACAGATTTGTAAATTACTTCTATTAAAAAAAAAATCTTAATCCTTCCAGTACTTTTTAGGGGCTGTATACTACAGAGGAAATGCTTTTCTTTTTGGATTTTTCTTCTGTCACGACCAGAGTGCTCTTTGCTGACCTCCGCTGTCCATTTTAGGAACTGTCCAGAGCAGAAGAAAATACTCCTAGCAAACACATGCTGCTCTGGACAGTTCCTAAAATGAACAGCAGAGGTCAGCAGAGAGCACTGTGGTCGTGACAGAAGAGAAATCCAAAAAGAAAAGCATTTCCTTTGTAGTATACAGCCCCTAAAAAGTACTAAAAGGACTAAGATTTTTTAATAGAAGTGATTTACAAATCTGTTTAACTTTCTGGCACCAGTTCATTAAAAAAAAAAAAAAAAAAAAAAGTTTAACCCTTCAGAGAGACGCTCTCTTTTTTTTTTAGTCATTCCCCACTTTGGCTCATAGAGAAGTTACTATACTAACTAAGTGTTCCCCAACCAGGGTGGCTCCAGCTGTTGCAAAGCTACAACTCCCAGCATGCCCGGACAGCCTTTGGCTGTCTGGGCATGCTGGGAGTTGTAGTTTTGCAATAGCGGAAAGAACAACTGCAGAAATAACAAACTCATATTACGTAATTCAGCTCTTACCTTAGATGACTTGTAACCAGCGGCAATTCCAACGCTACTTATGTCAGAGTCACAAGATTTAGTCAGTCACGGCTTATATAGTTCTGCCAAAAACTGAACGGGAGGGGAGGTCATAAATCCGACCCCTCATTCATTGACGACAAGCTGATGTATAAACAGAGATAACTCCTCCTTATTTGTGTTACACATTAACCGGCTCTTATACCTGATAGGGATCTTCATTCTCCTCTGTGTTCCTTTCCCCTTAATTGTAATGTAATTGTAGAGATATTAAAGGGGTTATCCAGGAAAATACTTTTATATATATATATATATATATATATATATATATATATATATATATCAACTGGCTCCAGAAAGTTAAACAGATTTGTAAATTATTTCTATTAAAAAATCTTAATCCTTTCAGTACGTATGAGCTTCTGAAGTTAAGGTTGTTCTTTTCTGTCTAAGTGCTCTCTGATGACACGTGTCCCGGGAACCACCCAGTTCAGAAGCAAATCCCCATAGCAAACCTCTTCTAAACTGGGACACGTGTCATCAGAGAGCACTTAGACAGAAAAGAACAACCTTAACTTCAGAAGCTCATAAGTACTGAAAGGATTAAGATTTTTTTTATAGAAGTAATTTACAAATCTGTTTAACTTTCTGGAGCCAGTTGATACAGCTGCTTTCTTCTTAAAAAAGAACAGCACCACACCTGTCCTCAGTTGGTATTACAGCATGGCTCCATTCACTTCAAAGGAACTAAGCCGCAATACCATACACAGACTGAGAAAAAGAGTGGCGCTGTTTTTGGATAACCCCTGATTAAGCTTTTTCTAATTTGGGGGGACAGAATGAAAAAAGAAAAATGTAAGTATGAAATGACATGTAAAATTTTTTTTCCTGTGGATCAGTATAATTATGCCAATACCAGATTTGAGTGTTTTTTGTTTTGTTTTACTACTCTTGCACAATAGAAACATTTTTATTTTAAACCAACAGAATACACATTGTTGTCCGGTCTTCCTACCTAAACCTTGTGGGAGAAGAAAAGAAACAATGAAACTCCTGTCCTCATATCCTGTCCTTATATCCTGACCTTATATCTCAACCTCATATCCTGTCCTATTATCCCATCCTTATATCTCATCCTCATACCCCCCCATCATATCCTGTCCTCATATCCTGTCCTTATATCCTGACCTTATATCTCAACCTCATATCCTGTCCTATTATCCCATCCTTATATCTCATCCTCATACCCCTCCATCATATCCTGTCCTCATATCCTGTCCTTATATCCTGACCTTATATCTCAACCTCATATCCTGTCCTATTATCCCATCCTTATATCTCATCCTCATACCCCCCCATCATATCCTGTCCTCATATCCTGTCCTTATATCCTGACCTTATATCTCAACCTCATATCCTGTCCCATTATCCCATCCTTATATCTCATCCTCATACCCCCCCCCATCATATCCTGTCCTCATATCCTGTCCTTATATCCTGACCTTATATCTCAACCTCATATCCTGTCCTATTACCCCATCCTTATATCTCATCCTCATACCCCCCCCCATCATATCCTGTCCTCATATCCTGTCCTTATATCCTGACCTTATATCTCAACCTCATATCCTGTCCTATCATCCCATCCTTATATCTCATCCTCATACCCCCCCATCATATCCTGTCCTCATATCCTGTCCTTATATCCTGACCTTATATCTCAACCTCATATCCTGTCCTATTATCCCATCCTTATATCTCATCCTCATACCCCCCCATCATATCCTGTCCTCATATCCTGTCCTTATATCCTGACCTTATATCTCAACCTCATATCCTGTCCTATTATCCCATCCTTATATCTCATCCTCATACCCCTCCATCATATCCTGTCCTCATATCCTGTCCTTATATCCTGACCTTATATCTCAACCTCATATCCTGTCCTATTATCCCATCCTTATATCTCATCCTCATACCCCCCCATCATATCCTGTCCTCATATTTCGCCCTCATATGTCGTCCTCATATCTTGTCCCCATATCCCCTCCTCATATCCCGCCCTCATATCCCCTCCTCATATCCCGTCACCATATCCTGTCCTCATATCCCGTCACCATATCCTGACCTCATATACCGTCCTCATATCCTGTCCCTATATCCCATCCTCATATCCCGTCCTCGTATTCTGACCTCATATCCCGTCCTCATATCTCCCTCTCATATCCCGTCCTCATATCCTGTCCCCATATCCCCTCCTAATATCCCGCCCTCATATCCTGTCCTCATATCCCGTCCTCATATCCTGTCCCCATATCCCCTCCTCATATCCTGTCCCCATATCCCATCCTCATATCCCGTCCTCATATCCTGTCCCCATATCCCCTCCTCATATCCTGTCCCCATATCCCATCCTCATATCCCGTCCTCATATCCTGTCCCCATATCCCCTCCTCATATCCTGTCCCCATATCCCCTCCTCATATCCTGTCCTCATATCTCGTCCTCATATCACATCCTCGTATTCTGACCTCAGATCCTGACCTCATATCCCGTCCTCATATAACGTTCTCATAACCCGTCCTCTTATCCCAACCTCATATTCCAAGATCATATCTCGTCCTCATATCCCGTTCTCGTATCCCAACCTTGTATCCCATCCTCATATCCCGTTCTCCAGTAAGAATGAGCTGAGATGAAGAGATTTTAGACCAAAAAAAAAAATAGATAATGGGGCTTTAAGAGGGACAAGGCTTGTGGTTGTGGTGGGCTTGGCTTGTGGTGCCGGTGGGTGTGAGGTGTGTGTGTGGCTTGCAAGCTGGACCAACTCATTCATCTGGAGATGTGGAGCTTGTGGAGTAAGGTGGAGTTGAGCTGTGATGAAGAGATTGTGGGTGAAGGCCCGGTGATGTAGGTGTATCAGGCGGAAATGGTTTTATCGGCCATGAGCTTAAAAAAAAAGGGGCTGAAAATAGAAGTGGCGTGGCTTGCAAGGTAGACACTCACCAGGAGATACAGAGCAGAGCTTGTGGAGTAAGGTACCATAGACTTGCATAGGACTTTAGGGTTAATTTAACTATCCTATATACACTGCTCAAAAAAATAACGGGAACACTTAAACAACACAACGTAACTCCAAGTCAATGACACTTCTGTGAAATCCCACTGTCCACTCAGGAAGAACACTGATTGACAATCAATTTCACATGGTGTTGTGCAAATGGAACAGACAAAAGGTGGAAATTATAGGCAATTAGCAAGACACCCCCAATAAAGGAGTGGTTCTGCAGGGGGGGGACCACAGGCCACTTCTCAGTTCGTATGCTTCCTGGCTGATGTTTTGGTCACTTTTGAATGCTGGTGGTGCTTTCACTCTAGTGGTAGCATGAGACGGAGTCTACAACCCACAAAAGTGGCTCAGGTAGTGCAGCTCATCCAGGATGGCACATCAATGCGAGCTGTGGCAAGAAGGTTTGCTGTGTCTGTCAGCGTAGTGTCCAGAGCATGGAGGTGCTACCAGGAGACAGGGCAGTACATCAGGAGATGTGGAGGAGGCCGTAGGAGGGCAACAACCCAGCAGCAGGACCGCTACCTCCGCCTTTGTGCAAGGAGGAGCAGGAGGAGCACTGCCAGAGCCCTGCAAAATGACCTCCAGCAGGCCACAAATGTGCATGTGTCCACTCAAACGGCCCGAAACAGACTCCATGAGGGTGGTATAAGGGCCTGACATCCACAGGTGGGGGTTGTGCTTACAGCCCAACACCGTGCAGGATGTTTGGCATTTGCCAGAGAACACCAAGATTGGCAAATTCACCACTGGCGCCCTGTGCTCTTCACAGATGAAAGCAGGTTCACACTGAGCACATGTGACAGATGTGACAGAGTCTGGAGACGCCGTGGAGAATGTTCTGCTGCCTGCATACATCCTCCAGCATGACCAGTTTGGTGGTGGGTCAGTAATGGTGAAGGGTGGCATTTCTTTGGGGGGGCCGCACAGCCCTCCATGTGCTTGACAGAGGTAGCCTGACTGCCATTAGGTACCGAGATGAGATCCTCAGACCCCTTGTGAGACCATATGCTGGTGCGGTTGTTGGCCCTGGGTTCCTCCTAATGCAAGACAATGCTAGACCTCATGTGGCTGGAGTGTGTCCGCAGTTCCTGCAAGAGGAAGGCATTGATGCTATGGACTGGCCCGCCCGTTCTCCAGACCTGAATCCGATTGAGCACATCTGGGACATCATGTCTCGCTCCATCCATCAACACCACGTTGCACCACAGACTGTCCAGGAGTTGGCAGATGCTTTAGTCCAGGTCTGGGAGGACATCCCTCAGGAGACCATCCGCCACCTCATCAGGATCATGCCCAGGCGTTGTAGGGAGGCCATACGGGCACGTGGAGAACACACACACTACTGAGCCCCATTGTGACTTGTTTTAAGGACATTACATAAAGTTGGATCAGCCTGTAGTGGGGTTTCCCACTGTGATTTTGAGTGTGACTCCATATCCAGACCTCCATGGGTTGATACATTTGATTTCCATTGATAAGTTTCGTGTGATTTTGTTGTCAGCGCATTCAACTATGTAAAGACGAAAGTATTTCATACGATTAGTTCATTCATTCAGATCTAGGATGTGTTATCTTAGTGTTCCCTTTATTTTTTTGAGCAGTGTATATTTAGTTGACAGATAAGAAAAATGTGACCAAGTTTTAATAAAATATCTTCAGCCGTTGGTGGCACATACATATATACACATACCTGTACACACACACACCTATACACACAGACACACCTTGAATTTTATATACTGTATATAGATTCATTTTCTTTTGTGTTGCCATATTTTGAAAATATACAAATATAAAATATACTTTCTTATTTTTCTGTGTACAGAGCTGTGTGAGGGATTGTTTTTGTAGGACGAGCCCATAGCAAGTAAAAGCTGTGCTGTGATTGGTCACGACTGTTCTTTTGGACAGGTTCAGAAATCTCAGTAGTCCTCTTATTTAAAACTTCTTAATAGTAAAACTGTTTTGGTTGCCCATAGCAACCATGAAAGATGAGCTCTAATTGGTTGCTAGCGGCAACAAACACAGTTTTGATGTGTACTGAAGGTAATAGGGGGGAGAGTTATCAAAACCTGTCAAGAGGAAACTGACTAGTTGCCCTTAGTTACCAATCACATTGCTTTATTTATTTATTTATTATTATTTTTTTTTTTTTATTAACCGCTTCATGACCCAGTGAATTTTGCTTTCTTGTTTCTTGCTCACATTTTTTTCCCTCCTTGTTTCTCCATTTTTGTTAAGGATTATTTGTTGTGGAACAAGTTGTATTTTCCATTGGTATACTTTATTTTATCATATAATGAATTACAAAGCCAGAAAAAATTATATTTTGGGTAAAATAGAAAAAAAAATGGAATTGCCCAATTTTGTAAGGCAATAATACGGTAAAACTGACATGTTAGCTTTATTCCATGGGTCACTTCAATTTCAATGATACTGAACTTGAATCATTTTTGTTTCTTTTTATGGTTTAAAAAAAAAAAATGGAAAATTGGAGAAGAAAAAAAAAACGCTGTTCATAACCATGTTCTGATTCCCTATAACTTTTTTATTTCTCAACCGACGGAGCTGAGTTAGCGTTTATTTTTTGTGCCATGAGCTGCAGTTTTCAACAGTACCACACTTGTGCAGTTATAACTTTTTTAAATCACTTTTTTTTTCATTTTTTCTGGGATGTGATGTGACCAAAAATCAGCAATTTTGGCGTTTACAATTTATTTATTTTTTTGACGTGAACATCATTGACTGTGTGGGATCAGGAATTTATTTTTATAGTGTTTTATTTGAAAAATGGGAAAAGGGGGGGGATTTCAACTTTTATTAGGAATGAGATTTAAAAAAAATATTTTTTAAAACATTTAAAAAAAAATTTAAGAAGTTTTTTACACATTTTTTGCCCACCATTAGATGGCTGACATAGATCAATGTAATGCTATTGCATTGCATTGATCAATGCTATCTGCGCTCGATTGCTAAGGGCAGCCTAAGGCAGCCTTCAGCAATCACCGACCCAGGGAAGTCGGGAGAGCAGAGGTAAGTCCCAGGGCTTCCCTTGCAACCCATGATCACCTCGAGATTATATTGTGTGTGTGTGGGGGGGGGGGGGGTGTTGGTGGGCTTTGAGAGTGGGGTTGCGATGTGACCACTAGACACCAGGGAATAGCAGCATTTAATGTTTAAATGACGTGATCTGTATAGATCACAGTATTTAACAGTAAAATGATGGACATTGGAGCGATCTGTGATGTCCGTCATTACCGGCAGAAGGCAGCGGGCATCTGCGGTTATAACATGGACTTGACCCATGGGCCCGCGTCAACTCTGCTCACCCGACCCATGACGTACATGCATGTAATGGGTCGGAAAGAGGTTAAAGAAGAGATCTGATTGGTTGCTATGGGCAGTCGGTCAGCTTTTCCTCGGCACAGGTTTTGATAAATTTCCCCAATAGTGTGGTAACCACGAGCAAAAGCTGGGTGTAGTAGTGCCTGATTGATGTCACATATGAGTAGTAGTAACCCAATGTTCCTCTGTCACCCATATAAAGCACAGGAATTAGACCTCTGTTTCTGCATATGACGCACAGAATTGAGACCTCTGATGCTCGAACTCTGTGAAATAACTTTATTAAGCCCCTTTCACAATTCTATAGATGTATTGCATTGCGGAATTTTTAAACTTTAGGTGATTTATAACTTTCATTTGTAATTGGTTTGTAGACGGATTGGTTCACCATCGTGCAAGATTCAAATATAGACACTTTAGTCACTCTTTGGCAGCAATCTGTGACACGAGGCTCAGAAAAGCAATCCAGTGAGGTCTTCCTGACTTGGTAGACAGACAGCACTGACCCCACTGTAGGCCCACAATAGATCAGTGTAAAGCAGAGAGGCCCTTGTGCAGCTTCTCTTCTCTTGGAAAGACAGTGTTCTTGTGGTGGCCCAGTACAGAATTAAGCATTCTTCTGTACTCCTGCCCATCCTGTGTGGCAGATGCTGTTCAATGTCCGTCATGGGTCCACTCTCCTCAGAACTCTCTCTATATATTACAGTATTATGCAAAGCTATGCAATGGTTAATGTATTGTATTTTCTATGCACTTGTTGCCTTAAATCTATTGTTGCTAAGGACTTTGTTGTTAAGAGTATGCAGAGGTGAACATGTGACTTATCCTGCCAATGAGAAGGCTCTAAATTGCCCCCTTATATACTGTAGCTAGAGTTCAGAGTCTAGTCTTATGCTGGGGTACAGTTTGGTTAGGAGGGAAGTCTGTGAGGTGGATCTGAAAGGAGGCCTGAGGCCTAGTCCAGCAACCACGCATCTACTACAAGTTAACCCCACTACCCAGGTGAGTAGTCAAAGCCTCGCAGTAAGCCTACAGTCAAGTCAGCAAGTTTAGTCAAGTCCAAGTCTTTAACGTATAGCGTGGGCTGCATCAGTCATTTACAGCACAATCAACTATAAGTCCCAGCAAGTCCATAAGCTTCCCTAAGTTCACCCTGCATCTCCTTCAAGATAATCTGAGCTGTAACGGATTGTACCATCTTTCCAACCTCAGTAAAGCGAGCCAGTTAACAGTAACCTTGCATTGGAGTGATTTTTTGCCCTGTGCCTGGCCCAGGTGAAGACGGCCTACCTCGGGTGGTGTACATGTAACATCCCAGTACAGAACATGGTTCTGTACTACCCTTAGGCCCTGTCAGGTTGAGACCCTCAGTGACCTGGGGGCTCTCCTGCAGTTACTGTGATGTTATCTATTCTATTTTATGCATAGTCAGTGTACAGACAGTATAAAGGACAAAAATTAAAAATGGGGCCCCCAGATTGTGTGACCAAAGATCACCATGTTACACTCCCTGAATTGTGCTGCATCTCGGCTAATGTGAGTAAATGAGATTGTGCTGCAAACCACAAATGGCTGTGACTACAACATGAGAAACTTAATAATTCCATCAAGGATGAATTTGTGGCTGCAGTAATTTGGGGGTCACAATGTGACCCCATTTAGTGCAAATCAGCTCAGCTCCCCCCAAGAAAGAAGTGCACGGACACCTGTGGAGCAACAGCAATTTGTAAGGACACACGTAGGTAAATCCAGCGCAAAACTGCATCACAAAATGTATGGTCACAGGAAAACACAGGGTCACAGACAGCCATACATTGTATGATGATGTTTTACGGGTTTTATAAACCATCGGAAGAGCAAGAACTTATTTGCGCTGGATTTCTCTATGTGTGACCACATTTACTTACATTAGCTGAGATTCAGCACCATTCAAGGAGAACAACATGGCGATCTTTGACTGTGCGACCCATTTTTGCCATGTAGCCCTAACCTAATATTGTCACCTTGTTCTTGTAATAGTCACCGCACAAAGATAAACAGTGATCTTCTCAATGCTGCCTGTCAGTAATAGCGCCCACATATACTATAAGGCTATGTTCACACATGTATGTCCGTACAGAGGATCTGCATGCTGGCATTCTGTAAACTATGGGGCACTGGCATAATATGCTAGGGCCAGACAGGAATGCGTTGTCTAATAGACAGTTATGCATTCTGTGCGGACTCTGTTTTGTGCACAGAGCAGCAGAATCCTGTTGAATTTAATGGGGCTGCAGCGGAATCTCCATGCCAAATTCCAATGTGGCAATCCGGCAAGGAAATTCCGACGTGTGAACATGGCCTAACAGTGATCTTCTCAGTGCTGCCTGTCAGTAATAGAGCCCACATATAGTATAACAGTGATCTTCTCAGTGCTGCTTGTCAGTAATAGAGCCCACGTATAGTATAACAGTGATCTTCTCAGTGCTGCCTGTCAGTAATAGAGCCCACATATAGTATAACAGTGATCTTCTCAGTGCTGCCTGTCAGTAATAGAGCCCACGTATAGTATAACAGTGATCTTCTCAGTGCTGCCTATCAGTAATAGTGACCACATGTACTATAAAAGTAATCTTCTCAGTGCTGCCTCTCAGTAATAGCGCCCACATATACTATAACAGTGATCTCACTGCTGCCTGTCAGTAATATCGCCCACATGTTCTATAACAGTGATCTCCTCAGTGCTGCCTGTCAGTAATAGCTCCCACATATGCTATAACAGTGATCTTCTCAGTGCTGCCTCTCAGTAATTGCGCCCACATATACTATAACAGTGATCTCACTGCTGCTTGTCAGTAATATCTCCCACATGTTCTATAACAGTGATCTCCTCAGTGCTGCCTGTGAGTAATAGCTCCCACATATACTATAACGGTGATCTTCTCAGTGCTGCCTATAAGTAATAGTGACCACATATAGTACAACAGTGATCTTCTCAGTGCTGCCAGTCAATAATAGCACCCACATATACTATAACAGTGATCTTCTCAGTGCTGCCTATAAGTAATAGTGACCACATATAGTACAACAGTGATCTTCTCAGTGCTGCCAGTCAATAATAGCGCCCACATATACTATAACAGTGATCTTCTCAGTGCTGCCTATAAGTAATAGCACCCATATATACTATAACAGTGATGTTCTCAGTGCTGCCTGTCAGTAATAGAGCCCATATATACTATAACAGTGATCTCCTCAGTGCTGCCTGTCAGTAATAGCTCCCACATATACTATAACAGTGATCTTCTCAGTGCTGCCTATAAGTAATAGCACCCACATATACTATAACAGTGATCTTCTCAGTGCTGCCTGTCAGTAATAGAGCCCATATATACTATAACAGTGATCTTCTGAGTGCTGCCTGTCAGTAATAGTGCCCACATATAGTATAACAGTGATCTTCTCAGTGCTGCCTGTCAGTAATAGCGCCCACATATACTATAACAGTGATCTTCTCAGTGCTGCCTATAAGTAATAGCACCCATATATACTATAACAGTGATCTTCTCAGTGCTGCCTGTCAGTAATAGCTCCCACATATACTATAACAGTGATCTTCTCAGTGCTGCCTGTCAGTAATAGCTCCCACATATGCTATAACAGTGATCTTCTCAGTGCTGCCTGTCAGTAATAGTGACCACATATACTATAACAGTGATCTCCTCAGTGCTGCCTGTCAGTAATAGTGCCCACATATACTATAACAGTGATCTTCTCAGTGCTGCATGTCAGTAATAGCTCCCACATATGCTATAACAGTGATCTTCTCAGTGCTGCCTGTCAGTAATAGCGCCCACATATACTATAACAGTGATCTTCTCAGTGCTGCCTATCAGTAATAGCTCCCACATATACTATAACAGTGATCTTCTCAGTGCTGCCTGTCAGTAATAGCGCCCACATATACTATAACAGTGATCTTCTCAGTGCTGCCTATCAGTAATAGTGACCACATATACTATAACAGTGATCTTCTCAGTGCTGCCTGTCAGTAATAGTGCCCACGTATACTATAACAGTGATCTTCTCAGTGCTGCCTGTCAGTAATAGCTCCCACATATACTATAACAGTGATCTTCTCAGTGCTGCCTGTCAGTAATAGTGCCCACGTATACTATAACAGTGATCTTCTCAGTGCTGCCTGTCAGTAATAGCTCCCACATATACTATAACAGTGATCTTCTCAGTGCTGCCTGTCAGTAATAGTGCCCACATATACTATAACAGTGATCTTCTCAGTGCTGCCTGTCAGTAATAGCACCCACATATACTATAACAGTGATCTTCTCAGTGCTGCCTGTCAGTAATAGCGCCCACATATACTATAACAGTGATCTTCTCAGTTCTGCCTGTCAGTAATAGTGGCCACATATAGTATAACAGTGATCTTCTCAGTGCTGCCTGTCAGTAATAGCGATCACATATACTATAACAGTGATCTTCTCAGTGCTGCCTGTCAGTAATAGCGCCCACATATACTATAACAGTGATCTTTTCAGTGCTGCCTATAAGTAATAGCACCCATATATACTATAACAGTGATCTCAGTGCTGCCTGTCAGTAATAGTGCCCACATATACTATAACAGTGATCTCAGTGCTGCCTGTCAGTAATAGTGCTCATTATTATGGACATTTATCAACGGGTTTAGTCAGGTTTTCTTTACTATAACTGTTGCAAAATTGTCGCAACTGCGACTACGCGATTTTTCGTGCGACATTTTGACTGGAAAGCGAGAAAAGCAAGTTTTCCAAAAATGAACTACGTAGTAATCATTTTAAAATGGACTACGGGTAGTCAGGTATTTATTAACTGCGAAAGTCGCAACTGCGCCAAAAAAAAGTCGCAACAGGGTTAAAAATTGACTAAATTTACTCCAGCTCAAACATGGAGCAGAAAAAGCTACTACCAAAGGAAAAAAGGAAAAATTGCTTACGTGAAAGAAAATTATCAACGGGCTGAAAGCAGTTGATAAATAAGTCACACATAAGCAAAAAAAAAGTAAGGAAAAAATTACTAAAAAAAAGAATACATAAGCAAACATTGATAAATGTCCCTCCATATTCCTTACACAGTAGTAGTTACATAATGTCATTGGGCCCCATGTTCCTTTACTGAAGGAGAGCGTGTGATGTGTGTTAATATTTAGAATAGATAAGCTCACGGTTGGGCATTGAGTGAATGAGGAAACAAAAATACTCCTACTAGTAACATATTATCAGATCTGTGCTTTTTCGTTTTTGCTCTGCGGTACATAAAAGTTTACATGGGTAATGACAATGACGATGACCTCACACTGTACTCGCCTCACAATCCTGAAGGGTGATAAAGTGGCTCTGTGCCAAATTGTGTGTCATAATCCATTACATAAAGAGGAGTGATGTCTGGACATGTCCCGATGAGGCTGGGGCTAATCAGGGATTTTGGTTGCATTGCAATATAGCATCTAATCATTATTAATATTATTTATGCAAACATTATGTTTTAATATTTATACGTGTAATCTATATTTTATTTATTAACATTAAATTTTTTATTATAATATATATATATATATATATATTTATATTATAAATAAAAAATATTATTTAGTATAAATATGTAATAATGTAATAATATAATTATTAATTCATACACTATGTTTTCACATTTATATATTTTATTTATATTTTATTCTTATTATTATTTTATATATATATATATATATATATATATATTAAATATTATTTGATATAAATATATAATCTAACCATATAAATATAATATATAATAATCAATGTAGTATAAATATATTATTATATATATATATATATATACATGCACACATATATTATTATGTCTATTTATGTTTATTTATTTATATACTTTATGTTCAGAAATATATAATTAATTTATTAACTTTTTTTTTAAATGTAATGGATTATTGGATAATTATTTTTAGATTATTATTATTAGATAATGGTAATTATTAGGGATCGACCGACATCGGTTTTTTAGGGCCGATACCGATAATCGGTGGAGGTTAGGGCCGATAGCCGATAACTTATACCGATATTCCAGTATAAGTTATCGGCTATTTATCCCCCCGTGACACCGCTGCAGATCATTGATTTAAAGCGGGCGCTTTAAATCAATGCACTGCAGTGGTTTTTGCGGTGCCATAGGCCGCCGCCGCCACCCGCTTCTCTCCCCCTACCTGTCAGGGTGGTCCGGGCCATCCATCCTTCCTGTAGTGTCCGGCGGCATTCCGGGTGGAGGGTGAACCGGTCCGGGCTGTCCTTCTTCTCCGGGGGTGCTCTTCTCCGCTCTGGGCAGGCTCCGGCCTAGTAACGCAGCATAGACGCCGCTGCGCAGTGATGCCCGTGCGCAGCGACGCACCTGACGTCACGGCGTAGCGGCGTCTATGCAGCGTTACTAGGCCGGAGCCTGCCCGGAGTGGAGAAGATGACCCCCGGAGAAGAAGGACAGCCTGGACCGGATCACCCTCCACCCGGAATGCCCCCAGATGGCCCGGACCACCCCCATTACGGGTAAGTTTAATTTTTTTTTATTGACTCGGAGGGTGGGGGAGGGGCCCGACTGGTATAGCGGTATGGGCAAAAATCCATACCGTGGGGAAAAAAAAACGGTATCCGGTTCATACCGGTATACCGCCCAGCACTACGGTGGGGGGGTGCGACGCGGTGGGTCGGGGGGGGCGGTCGCGGTGCGGTGGGCGGGGCGGTCACGGTGCGGGGGGCGGGGCATTATCGGCTTATCGGCAAGGTAATTGCCGATACCGATAATGCCCAAAATCGTGATTATTGGCCGATAATATCGGCCATACCGATAATCGAAACAAACAACAAAAAACGTGGTCTCAAATGGCTGGAGGTGCTCAACCCCAAATGCGGTTGTGCATTTATACTGGGGGAGCAGATCCTGCCCTTGTAGTCCGTTGCTAGGGGCGATCCCCAGCATAAAAATGCATACAATGGAGGATGCCTGCAGCGGACTACAAGTGCCACAATAGAATCCTACACCAGATAAACGGTGTGGATGTGTAACAATTAGAATACAATACAGGGATTAGGTGCACTACTGTGGTAGATGTAAACAATACATTGGCTATCCCTCAACACTGATGTTAAAATTGAGACATTCGCCAGTGTATCCTTATATGAAGGACACACCAGAGCCCGCACACCAACGCCAAGGTTTCTCAAATTGGTGCGAGACCTAACGCTAAACCTACCTGTGCTTGATAAGCAGAACAGGGGCCAGTGGGCAATTACGGCAGCATTCGGTTGACTCACAACTTCCTTCCAGATACCCTCCAGCATGACTGAGCACACATGCAATGGGAGTCCGTCGCCCCTAGCAAAGGACTACAAGGGCAGGATCTGCTCCCCCAGTATAAATGCACAACCGCATTTGGGGTTGAGCACCTCCAGCCATTTGAGACCACGTTTTTTGTTGTTTGTTTAAATTTTATATTTGGAGGTGTGTAAGCTCCAACATTAATGCGCCTTGAATATCTACAAGGCAGCATTAAGGTAGCACCTGTGAGGCCAGGCACCCATATTAGCCAACTCAGGTGGGGCTTGCAGCTTGCCTCCCTCCTCCCATTGCATGTGTGCTCAGTCACGCTGGAGGGTATCTGGGAGGAAGTTGTGAGTCGACCGAATGCTGCCGTAATTGCCCACTGGCCCCTGTTTTGCTTATCAAGCACAGGTAGGATTAGCGTTAGGTCCCGCACCATCTTGAGAAACCTTGGCGTTGGTGTGCGGGCTCTGGTGTGTCATTCATATAAGGATACACTGGCGAATGTCTCAATTTTAACATCAGTGTTGAGGGATAGCCAATGTATTGTTTACATCTACCACAGTAGTGCACCTAAATTCCTGTATCATACCGATAATCGGTCGATATATAAGTAATTATTATTGACAACCATTAGATAACCATGATGGATGTTTGGTTGCAGGTCATATGTTGCATCTCAAATTGTTTAGAAAGTAGAAGCCATTAGGCTGGGTTCACATATTTCAATTTGAGACGTTTCATAGATAAACAGACACATGACGAGGAGATTGGTCAATCTCCTGAGAAACAGAAATGAAAGCGCTGATATCACTGTCCGACTCCTGTTATAATGTGATATCATTGCGGTCAGACATGGATGTCGCAACTTGTTGGGTATTGTCACAACATGTAAAACTTTTGTACTATTCTTGTTAGGGATCCTCTTGGATTATATACACGGGTGTAGCTATAGGGGTGCAGAGATAGCAGTCGCACCGGGGTCCTGGTGCCTAAGGGGGCCCCAAAGCACATCTGCCCCATAAGAGACCAGTAATATAATTGGCACATGGGGCCCTGTTAAAGATTTTGCATCGGGGCCCAGAAGCTACAAGTGACTGCTCTGATTAGATAGATTCAGATTGGAAAAGGGCTCCACATTTGTGGCGTACATGCAAAATGGTATGACGACATATACTGTGGCATTCACATGATGGGCCCATCCACTTTAACAGACTAAACAAAGCCAACAAGTGATTGCATTCAGTCCATTTCAGAACGTCCACTTTGTTTGAGAAAGTTAAAAACTTTGCAGACCACACTTCTAAATCCTGCAAACAAACAAAAAAAAGTATATATGTGTTATATGATCATCCAAGAGCAGCACCCACCTCTGCTGATCATACAAGAGCAGCACCCACCTCTGCTGATCATCCAAGAGCAGCACCCACCTCTGCTGATCATCCAAGAGCAGCACCCACCTCTGCTGATCATCCAAGAGCAGCACCCACCTCTGCTGATCATCCAAGAGCAGCACCCACCTCTGCTGATCATCCAAGAGCAGCACCCACCTCTGCTGATCATCCAAGAGCAGTACCCACCTCTGCTGATCATCCAAGAGCAGTACCCACCTCTGCTGATCATCCAAGAGCAGTACCCACCTCTGCTGATCATCCAAGAGCAGTACCCACCTTTGCTGATCATCCAAGAGCAGCACCCACCTCTGCTGATCATCCAAGAGCAGCACCCACCTCTGCTGATCATCCAAGAGCAGCACCCACCTCTGCTGATCATCCAAGAGCAGCACCCACCTCTGCTGATCATCCAAGAGCAGTACCCACCTCTGCTGATCATCCAAGAGCAGTACCCACCTCTGCTGATCATCCAGGAGCAGTACGTACCTCTTCTGATCATCCAAGAGCAGCACTCACCTCTGCTGATCATCCAAGAGCAACACCCACCTCTGCTGATCATCCAAGAGCAGTACCCACCTCTGCTGATCATCCAGGAGCAGTACGTACCTCTTCTGATCATCCAAGAGCAGCACTCACCTCTGCTGATCATCCAAGAGCAACACCCACCTCTGCTGATCATCCAAGAGCAGCACCCACCTCTTCTGATCATCCAGGAGCAGTACCCACCTCTTCTGATCCCCAGAATAATCCACTGAACACTAATCTGCATCAGAGAAGGATTCTCCTTCTCCGAAACCTAAATTCTGTATCCTCAAACCGAATGCTAGTGTAATACCAAATTTACTCCAATAAGAAATGAGTAGACATTGCTTGGAGCTGTTGTTCTGATATTCAGAACTAACTGGGAAACTGTTCCTGAAAGTTCTCTGTTATAATACTGTGGTGTCCCGGTACCGTATTGCATACTGTACCTAGTGTGGTGGTCCCCAAAGTCAGAGTAACTACACTCAGGTAGGGTCCCCCAGGTGGGACAGCCCCTAGTCGCCTCTCCTCTACTCTAATTCTATAATGTTAATACATTATATGTGACCTTCGGTCATGTGACCATGTTAATTTCCTCTATGATATGTTGGAGGACCTTTGGAGGTCCTTGGGTCACGTGTTACCGTGTTACCCATAATCCTTTGTAATGGGGATTGACACAAGTATTGGACCAATTTGCACTAGTCCAGCCCCTGCCCGTATAAGGGAGCTGTAGCCAATTATCGCTCTCTTGGGTTGCTGCTCCCGTGGATGCCGGACTAGCAGGACGGATCTGCGCAACTTTCAAAGACACGCTAGGCCAAAAATCTGCCGGCCTCAGCCTAAACTAAACCGTGAGTTCTAAACTACTCCCCGCTAAAGCTAGCTTGACTACTGGACCGCAACTAAATCCCCTAAATCCAGTGGAACAGCGCATATTGACCTAAAGACTCTAAATTGCTAAAGTCCCAACCTTTGTCAATCTCCAAAGGAAGCTTGCATGTATAGCAACTGTTCCGGTTATAAAGCTTGCATAAAATCTTCAGTAAAAGTTACAACTGTTTCAGCAAACTCTCCGGTTGTGGACATTCCATTATTATCTACCTACCTATCACTCTTGGGAAGGGTGGCAGTAGGACAAGCATTACTGAGGAGCCCCCACCCTGGCGTCACGAATAGCAAGGGTTAACAAGCACCCTTTAGTCACCGCACAGCTATACTCCCCATACCCTACTCCCCCAGGCTCTCACAATACTATTGCACTAATAGTTCCCAGAAGGGACATTATAAGGCTAGGTCAGTGTTTCCCAAGGGTGCCTGGCGCCTGTTGCAAAACTACAACTCCCAGCATTGACTGATATTAAAACTTAAATCAACGGGATCAAATCATTTCGTATTGTTTTCCTGAAGCCAGAACAGACAAAAGCAAGGACAGGTGTGAACTCTGCCCAAGGTGAACAGACATTCTGGTTTCACTGGGAAAGTCCTGGTTTTCGGACCGCTGTACCTGTGTCCCAATAATTTTTTTTCGGGACGCAGGGATGTTAAGTTTTTTCTACCTCAGCCACTGATCATTTTTCTTAACCACTTAGGGACCAAGGGCATACAGATATGAATCATTCAGCAGGTACCCCGTGCAAACCCCTGGTGGGATCCTGAGACCCCCCAATATCAATTCCGTCCAACGATCTGTGGAGATTCTGGGTCATACGGGTCTCCGATGACCCAGAAAATAAGGGGGATCGGGGCTGTCCAAGACACCCACAATCCCCCTGAAGGGATAGGAGTGCCACCCCTCCTATCCCTGCTTTTGGTCAGTCAGAAGTGACCGACCAATAGCAGATCGGGGGCAGGGGGGTAGTTTAAAGTTCAGTTCCCCTGCTCTGCCTACCCATGGTAGTCCGGGCAGAATGGGGGAACGGTGATGTGACCGGTGGTCATTTACCGGTGGCGGCGGGTTGCGATGAGGTGCGGCTTCCTGGTGCAGACTACGGAAGCCGGTGAGTTGTTGCCTAGCAACATCTGGAGGGCTACAGTTTGGAGACCACTATACACTAAATAAAGGGTAAAACACTAAACATACACCCCTTTACACTGTCCCCCCCAATTAAAATGGAGCCTCCAGCTGTTGCAAAACAACAACTCCCAGCCTTTCTGGACAGCCACTGACTATCCAGGCATGCTGGGAGTTTAGCAACAGCTGGAGGCACCCTGTTTGGGAATCACTGGCATGAAATACCCTTATGTCCACCCCTATGCAATCCATAATTTAGTCCTCAAATGTGCATTTCAAATGTGCATGTCGAATTTCAATGAAACAGTTTAGGGCCACATATATTTCCGTACTCAGGAGCAATTGCGTTACAAATTTTTGGGGCTTTTTCTCCTTTTATCCATTGAAAAGGAAAAGTTGGGGTCTACACCAGCTAGTTAATGTAAAAAAAAAAAAAAAAAAAAAAAAATGTTACACTATCATGCTGGTGTTGCCCTTTACTTTTTATTTTCAGGTAAAAAGGTAAAAGGAAAAAAAGACCTCAAAAATTTGTAACGCAATTTCTCCTGAGTACAGAAATACCCATTATGTGGATGTAAAATGCTCTGCGGGCGCACAACAAGGCTCAGGAGTGAGAGCGCACTATGTACACTTGAGGCCTAAATTGGTGATTTGCACAGGGGCGGCTGATTTTACAGCGATTCTGACATAAACACAAAAAAATGAATACCCACATGTGTTTACAAAGCCCCCGTGGTGCCAGAACAATGCATCCCTCCCCACACGTGTGACCCCATTTCTGAAACTACACCCCTCATGTAATGTAATAAGGGGTACAGTTAGCATTTACGCCCCACAGGTGTCTGACAGATTTTTGGAACAGTGGTCCGTGAAAATAAAAAATTTAATTTTTCATTTGCACAGCTCACTGTTCCAAAGATCTGTCAAACACCATTGGGGTGTAAATGCTCACTGTACCCCTTGTTACGTTCCTTGAGGGGTGTAGTTTCCAAAATAGTATGTCAGGTGTTTTTTTTTTTTGCTCTATCTAAATGTGACATGCCCCCCAAATACCATTTCAGCAAAATTCACTCTCCAAAATCCCATTGTCGCTCCTTCCCTTCTGAGCCCTCTAGTGCACCCACAGGGCACTTTACATCCTCATATGAGGAATTTCCTTACTCGGGAGAAATTGGGTTACAAATTTTGGGGGGCTTTTTCTCCAATACCCCTTGTAAAAATTCAAAAACTGGGACTACAAGAACATGCAAGTGTAAAAAAATTAAGATTTTGAATTTTCTCCACTTTGCTGCTATTCCTGTGAAACACCTAAAGGGTTAACACCCTTACGAAATGTCATTTTGAATACTTTCTGGGGGGTGGTGCCGTTTTTTATAACGGGGTCATTTATGGGGTATTTCTAATATGAAGGCCCTTCAAATCCACTTCAAAACTGAAAATTACGATTTTGAAAATTTTGGGAGAAATTGGAAAATTGCTGCTGAAATTTGAAGCCCTCTGATGTCTTCCAAAAGTAAAAACACGTCAACTTTATGATGCAAACATAAAGAAGACATATTGTATATGTGAATCAACATATAATTTATTTGTTATGTCTATTTTCTTTATAAGCAGAGAGCTTCAAAGTTAAAAAATGTAAGTTAATTTTTAAATTTTTCATCAAATTTTAGAATTTTTCTCCAAGAAATGATGCAAGTATGGACAAAAATTTACCACTGACATAAAGTAGAATATGTCACGAAAAATTATCTCGGAATCAGAATAAAAAGTAAAAGCATCCCAGAGTTATTAATGCTTAAAGTGACAGTGCTCAGATGTGCAAAAAATGCTCTGGTCCTTAAAGGGGTAGTCCAGTGGTGAAAAACCTATCCCCTATCCTAAGGATAGGGGATAAGTTTGAGATCGCGGGGGGTCCAACCGCTGGGGCCCCCTGCGATCTCTCTGTACGGGGCCCCGGCTCTCCGCCGAGATAGCGGGTGTCGACCCCCGCACGAAGCGGCGGCCGACACGCCCCCTCAATACATCTCTATGGCAGAGCCGGAGATTGCCGAAGGCAGCGCTTCGGCTCTGCCATAGAGTTGTATTGAGGGGGCGTGTCGGCCGCCGCCTTGTGCGGAGGTCGACACGCCCCCTTCCCGCGGGCTGTCGGGGCTCCGTACAGGAGATCGCAGGGGGCCCCAGTGGTCGGACCCCCCGCGATCTGCAACTTATCCCCTAACCTTAGGATAGGGGATAAGTTGCTCACCACTGAGTCACCACTGGACTACTCCTTTAAAGGAGTAGTCCAGTGGTGATTCAGTGGTGAGCAACTTATCCCCTATCCTAAGGATAGGGGAAAAGTTGCAGATCGCGGGGGGTCCGACCGTTGGGGCCCCCCGAGATCTCCTGTATGGAGCCCCGACAGCCGGCGGGAAGGGGGCGTGTCGACCTCCGCACGAGGCGGCGGCCGACACGCCCCCTCAATACAACTCTATGGCAGAGCCGAAGCGCTGCCTTCGGCAATCTCCGGCTCTGCCATAGAGATGTATTGAGGGGGCGTGTCGGCCGCCGCTTCGTGCGGGGGTCGACACCCGCTATCTCGGCGGAGAGCCGGGGCCCCGTACAGAGAGATCGCAGGGGGCCCCAGCGGTTGGACCCCCCGCGATCTCAAACTTATCCCCTATCCTTAGGATAGGGGATAAGTTTTTCACCACTGGACTACCCCTTTAAGGTGAAAATGGGCTGGGTCCTTAAAGGGGTACTCCTGTAGAAAACATTTTTTTTTTAAATCATCTGGTGCCAGAAAGTTAAACAGATTTGTAAATGACTTCTATTAAAAAATCTTAATCCTTCCAGTACTTATTAGCTGCTGAATACTACAGAGGACATTCTTTTCTTTTTGGAACACGAGCACAGTGCTCTCTGCTGACATCTCTGTCCATTTTAGGAACTGTCCAGAGCAGGAGAAAATCCCCATAGCAAACATATGCTGTTCTGAATAAGAAATAAAGTTCTCTCAGCTCACCTCCTCCACGGTCTGCAAGGACCCGAGCCCGGCCAGGCTTGAAACTTGTAGGTAAATGAAGAAAGGTAGTCCAGCAGTCCCTTAAAACGTAGATCCTTTATTTCACTTTTCTTTAAAAATACAGAGCACACACCATCCACCTTCACCTGGTCAGCAAACAACTCCTACTTAGGAGTTGTTTGCTGACCAGGTGAAGGTGGATGGTGTGTGCTCTGTATTTTTAAAGAAAAGTGAAATAAAGGATCTACGTTTTAAGGGACTGCTGGACTACCTTTCTTCATTTACCTATATGCTATTCTGGACAGTTCCTAAAATGGACAGAGATGTCAGCAGAGAGCACTGTGCTCGTGATGTTAGCAGAGAGCTCTGTGTTCCAAAAAGAAAAGAATTTCCTCTGTAGTATTCAGCAGCTATAAGTACTGGAAGGATTAAGATTTTTTAATAGAAGTCATTTACAAATCTGTTTAACTTTCTGGCACCAGTTGATTTAAAAAAAAAAAAAAAAAGTTTTCCACCGGAGTACCCCTTTAAGGGGCTAAAGACATGTACATACCAGTGCCAGACACAGCTTGTTCTACTTTTGTGTCCGAATAAACAAATAATATTATTATAATAATAAAATAATATAATATAATAAGAAACAACAAACTTGAAATGTAAAAGGAAAAGTTTTTATTTTTTTATCTTCGAAAACACTATTTAACAAAACGTCATTCCAGTGCTGGAGTGATAAAACATGGAGAGGTAGCAGCAGTAAAACATTCTCTGACATCTCTGTCTCTAAAATTATCAAGTGATCAAAACGTGTTATTAAATAAGAGGTATATAATACGGGATTTAAAATATTAAAGGAAATTATTTATAAAAAATATATATATGAGCATTAGAGGGGTCATCTGATAATATACTAAAAAGTATTGTGTTCATCCAGACATAGTGCCACTGTTTTCCATAGATTGTGTCCGGTATTGCAACTGGGGTTGGGCCGAGCTGCAATACCAAACACATCCCGTGTACAAGAGTGGTGCTGTTTTTTTTTTTGGGGGGGGGGGGGGGGGTAAACAGCCCACCCTTAAAGGGGTACTCCACTGGAAAACATTTTTTTTTTTAAATCAAGTGGTGCCAGAAAGTTAAACAGATTTGTAAATTACTTCTATAAAAAAAAATCTTAATCCTTCCAGTACTTATCAGCTATGATCCACAGGAAGTTTTGAATTTCTTTTCCCCCTGACCACAGTGCTCCCTGCTGACACCTCTGTCCATTTTAGGAACTGTCCAGAGCAGGAGAGGTTTTTTATGGGGATTTTCTCCTATTCTGGACAGTTCCTAGAGGTGTCAGCAAGAGGGCACTGTGGTCAGGCAGAAAGGAAATTCTAAAAGAATAGAACTTCCTGTGGAGCATACAGCAGCTGAGAAGTAATGGAAGGATTAAGATTTTTATTTTATTTTATAGAAGTAATTTACAAATCTGTTGATTTAAAAAAAAAAAAAAAAAAAATGTTTTCCAGTGGAGTACCCCCTTTAATTCTAATTCCTAATTCTAATCCCAGAAGACCCTTTAATTTACATTCCTTTGGTGGGATAGCAATAGACACACGAATGAACAAACAAACAAACTCTTTGGCATTTCTAACCTTTATGTGTAAAAGGAAACGTTCCCATCATGTAGTGCCGCTCTCTCTCTTGCTCCCTATACCGATGCCTTTCCCAGCACCTTTGTTTCCTCCCCCCTCCCCCATACTGCATAGGCCTTGAAAAAGGAACATATTCTTATACAACATAACATACATTTTTGTAATTTTACATTTAGTTATTGTAGGACGGTAATAAAGAGAGATCAGCGCCCAGTATGGTCCGGCTTGTCGGGCACTGTCTATAGTACTGGCCCTTTAATAGTCTTTCACATTAGACGTCATATTTCCCCTGATGGGGGTGACAGGGTCCGGTCTTGTCATGTGGGTCCGAGCTGTATTGTGACCAGTGAATGATACGCCCCCTTCATCTGCAGGAGCTGCTGATGTGTCCCCTGTTCTACCACTTTCCCATTCTGGATGACGGCGATTTTATCTGCGTTCTGAATGGTGGACAGCCGGTGGGCGATGACGATACATGTGCGGCCTTCCCGGGCTTTGTCCAGAGCTTCTTGTACAACCTGAGGAAGGGGGAAGAGGGAAACAGAAACATTATAGTCAAATACAATGAATATAATACATAGTGTACAGTACAAAAAAAAATAGCTTAAAGGGGTTATCCAGGAAAAAACTTTTTTTTTATATATCAACTGGCTTCAGAAAGTTAAACAGATTTGTAAATTACTTCTATTAAAAAATCTTAATCCTTTCAGTACTTATGAGCTTCTGAAGTTAAGGTTGTTCTTTTCTGTCTAAGTGCTCTCTGATGACACCTGTCTCGGGAGCCGCCCAGTTTAGAAGCAAATCCCCATAGCAAACCTCTTCTAAACTGGGCATTTCCCGAGACAGGTGTCATCATAGAGAACTTAGACAGAAAAGAACAACCTTAACTTCAGAAGCTCATAAGTACTGAAAGGATTAAGATTTTTTAATATAAATAATTTACAAATCTGTTTAACTTTCTGGAGCCAGTTGATATATATAAAAAAGTTTTTTCCTGGAATACCCCTTTAAACATGTCTAATCCAAAATGGAACCCAATTTTGATTTCTTTATGAAAAGATGTCCAAGTCGTTTGATTATGTAGCTTTATAGTGATTGGAACAAATGATCTGCAATGATATAGTCGTATGATAGAATTATCGTGTACTTCTCGGTTATCTTCTGATATCTAATAATGAAGACTAAGGAGGAGTCTGTTAGGAATGCCTCCAAAGAAAGTTCTGGTAGAGAAGGATCTGGGTGTACTTGTAGATCACAGACTACAGAATAGCATGCAATGTCAAGCTGCTGCTTCCAAAGCCGACAGGATATTGTCATGTATAAAAAGAGGCATGGACTCGAGGGGCAGGGACATAATACTCCCCCTTTATAAAGCATTGGTACGGCCTCACCTGGAATATGCTGTTCAGTTTTGGGCACCTGTCCATAAAAGGGACACTGCGGAGTTGGAAAGGGTGCAGAGACGCGCGACTAAACTAATATGGGGCATGGAACATCTTAGCTATGAGGAGCGATTAAAGGAGTTACAATTGTTTAGTCTTGAGAAGAGACGTCTAAGGGGGGATATGATAAACATATATAAGTATATAAATGGCCCATACAAAAAATATGGAGAAAAACTGTTCCAGGTTAAACCCCCCCAAAGGACGAGGGGGCACTCCCTCCGTCTGGAGAAGAAAAGGTTTAGTCTAAAGGGGCGACACGCCTTCTTTACCATAAGAACTGTGAATTTATGGAACAGTCTACCTCAGGAACTGGTCACAGCAGGAACAATTAATAGCTTTAAAACAGGGTTAGATACATTCCTGGAACAAAATAACATTAATGCTTATGCAGAAATATAAAACTACATCCCTTTCCCTTATCCCCTTACATCCTTCCCTTCAATCCCCTGGTTGGACTTGATGGACGTATGTCTTTTTTCAACCATACTAACTATACTATACTATACTAACTAAGTTAAAGGGGTATTCCGCTGCTCAGGGTTTGGAACAAACTGTTCCGAACGCTGGAGCCGGGAGCTCGTGACGTCATAGCCCCGCCCCCTCATGACGTCACACCCCCGCCCCCTCAATGCAAGTCTATGGAAGGAGGCGTGACGGCCGTCACGCCCCCTCCCATAGACTTGCATTGAGGGGGCGTGACGTCATGAGGAGGCGGGGCTATGATGTCACGAGCTCCTGTCGCCGGCTCCAGCGTTCCAAACCCTGAGCAGCGGAGTAACCCTTTAAAGGGAGTCTGAGTCTCCTGAATCTCCATCTTGAGCTGAGAGGTTGCATTAGCTACAGTCTGCAATTTTTTTTCACTCTTGAGAAGGCCTATTAGGCTCAAAGAACCCAGGATAGCTTGGGGTCCCCCTATTAAATCTTTCGGGTCATGTGCTGAGAAAAGCATTTGAGTTAAAGGGGTATTTCAGGAAAAACTTTTTTTTATATATCAACTGGCTCCAGAAAGTTAAACAGATTTGTAAATTACTTCTATTAAAAAATCTTAATCCTTTCAGTACTTATGAGCTTCTGAAGTTAGGGTTGTTCTTTTCTGTCTAAGTAATCTCTGATAACACGTGTCTCGGGAACCCCCCAGTTTAGAAGCAAATTCCCATAGCAAACCTCTTCTAAACTGGGCGGTTCCCAAGACACGTGTCATCAGAGATTACTGAGACAGAAAAGAACAACCTAAACTTCAGAAGCTCATAAGTACTGAAAGGATTAATATTTTTTAATCAAAGTAATTTACAAATCTGTAACTTTCTGGAGCCAGTTGATATGTAAAAAAAAAGTTTTTCCCTGGATAACCCCTTTAAGGTAAAAAAAAAAAAAAGAGACATTTTTCTATTTCTGTCTTAATGAGAGATAAAAAAAAAAAAAGGCCTACATCTGAAGAGAAGTTTTTTACTTGTACTTCATAGGAAAGAGCTAAGGACCTTTGTTGACCAGGCAAAGGGAGGAGTAACTGCCCAAGCTACCACTTCAAGACCTGCATGCCACATATGGGAATTGCAGCACAAGTGTGAATAAAGTTACTTTATGGGACTCCACTGGGAGCCATCCAGTAACAACAGCTATTTTAGAAAAGATAAAGAATTAGGGGACTAGTGCACTACATATAACCAGCCAGACCAAGACACTTTACTACCAACTAACTGCTCCCACCTATGAACCGATTACAATTGGCGCATGGGATTGCTCTGTGATGCTCCCTATTGCCATCCTTACCATAACCATAAACAAAAGAGAATGTTCGGCACTGCTGGATACGGGTCACAATACCATGTGTGGGAAGGAAACTGGCACTTGAAGGTAGGTGGTGCTCTGACCTGACACAACAGTCATATTAGCATTAGAGTTGGGTGCGAATATTCGCATTTCAAATTTTTATCGCGAATATCGCAAATTTGAAATTGTGAATATCCGCTTTTTTCCGCATATGCGCATATTCCTTCTTTTCACTTGTGGGCCAATTAGAATGATGCAAATACACTTGTCAGAGGTTATCAACAACATCCCTAGCAACCAATAGTAAAGTTGCCCACCCCTCACTGTTTTCTTCCTTGGATACGCGAATATGCAAATAGAATGAATACGCGAAATTTGCGAATATAGGACGAATATTTGTCTATATATTCGCGAAATCGAATATCGGCAATGCCGCTCATCACTAATTAACATAGCAGGAAGAGTAAAGGAACGTCGGCCACTCACCAAATCTTCTTACTCTTCTTTATTGCAAGAGCATACATCAATACAATCTTGTGGACACACAGGGGGGGGGAGATTTATCAAAACCTGTACAGAGGAAAAGTTGCTGAGTTGCCCATAGCAACCAATCAGATCGCTTCTTTCATTTTGCAGAGGCCTTGTTGAAAATGAAAGAAGCAATCTGATTGGTTGCTATGGGCAACTCAGCAACTTTTCCTTTGCACAGGTTTTGATAGATCTCCTCCTTGGTGAGTAGCCGACATTCCATTACTCGTCCTGCTAACTATAACCATGTCAGGGCTGTAAAACCATTGGTCTCGGCCTCGCTGCAGGTGTTTTCTTCATCTGCTGCCGCAGCTCACGCCTTTCCTTCTGCGCTCACTACACTGCGCTGTGACCGTCTATGCTGCGGTATTTTACCTTCTCACTCTCTGTATCCAGAGCAGATGTGGCCTCATCCAGTAACAGGATTTTGGGTTGACGGACCAGCGCTCGGGCTATGGCGATTCTCTGCTTCTGACCCCCGGAGAGCTGCGTCCCCTTATCTCCGACACGGGTGTTATATTTCTGTAGGAGAGATATGATATTTTAAATTAAAAATTAATGAAAAAGTAAGTGACCCCTTATTGGACTCCTGTTCACCCACATTATAACCCAATGTATTGGGTTTAGTGTGTATGAACAGGCTGACAGTTTTCCTTTAAGCAAACGGAAGTTAGCTGTTAAAGGAGTACTCCGGTGGAAAACTTTTTTTTTTTTTTACATCAACTGGTGCCAGAAAGCTATTAAAAAAATCTTAATCCTTCCAGTACTTATTAGCTGCTGAATACTACAGAGGAAATTATTTTCTTTTTGGAACACAGAGCTCTCTGCTGACATTACGAGCACAGTGCTCTCTGCTGACATCTCTGTCCATTTTAGGAACTGTCCAGAGCGGCATATGTTTGCTATGGGGATTTTCTCCTATTCTGGACAGTTCTTAAAATGGACAGAGATGTCAGCAGAGAGCACTGTGCTCGTGATGTCAGCAGAGAGCTCTGTGTTTCAAACGGAAAAGAATTTCCTCTGTAGTATTCAGCAGCTAATAAGTACTGGAAGGATTAAGATTTTTTAATAGAAGTAATTTACAATTCTGTTTAACTTTCTGGCAACAGTTGATTTTTAAAAAAGTTTTCCACCGGAGTACCCCTTTAAGGTACAGACAATATACCCCCATAGCAGCTGAGACAAAACTTACCTAACTTCTTAGCTGCAGCTCCCCTTATGTGGGAAAAGAGCTGTGCCACAACTGCATGACATGATCAGAATTTTTGCAACCATCACAAGTCATAGGAGATATCCAGTGGTGAAAAACGTATCCCCTATCCTAAGGATAGGGGATACGTTTCAGATCGCAGGGGTACGACCGCTGGGGCCCCCCCACGATCTCCTGTACGGGGCCCCGTCAGCCCCTCAATACAACTCTATGACAGAGCCGGAGCGCTGCTTTTGAGAAATCTCCGGCTCTGCCATAGAGTTGTATTGAGGAGCGTGTCGGTCGCCTCTTCATGTGGTGGTCGACACCCGCTATCTGGCCAGCAAGCCGGGGCCCCGTACAGAGAGATCATGGGGGGCCCCAGCGGTCGGACACCCCGCAATCTGAATTTTATCCCCCATCCTTAGGATAGGGGATACGTTTATCACCACTGGACTACCCCTTTGACTGCAACTTTTCTGAGGTTGATCAATGACCAGTTTTACTGCGACCATTGCATAAGCAAATGTCTCTATTGAGAGGTAAGCATTAAAAATTACACAGAAATTAAAAACTTACATCTGGGAGTGATTCAATGAAGCTCTGGATATTGGCCCCCTTGGCCGCTCTTTCAATCTCTTCAAACGGCACCACCCGGCTGTTATCTCCATAGGCGATATTGTCAGCTATACTGCAGTCAAACAGCATGGGCTCCTGGGATACAATGCCCATCTGTGCCCGGAGCCACTGGATGTTCACAGCCTTCACGTCAGAGCCGTCCACACTCTACAAGACACATAATGATGACTGGATGGGAGAGACTGAACACTGGGCTTCACTACAAGGACACCGGGAGTTCCCGATGGGCACTGAGTCTTCCATTAAATTCCTTACCACTTCGCCATCAAACGGGTCATAGAATCTCTCCAGAAGCTGGACTGTGGTACTTTTCCCGCACCCGCTGCTGCCCACCAGTGCCAGGGTCTCTCCCTTGCTCACGCTGATGTCCAGTCCTTGAAGCACCGTCACATCTGGTCTTGTTGGATAATAGAACTGGACTCCTCGGAATCTGACGTTTCCATCACAGCTCGACTACAGTGAATAGAAATTGTCTTGTGTCATTCAATGCATTCATGGGACCGTCAACACTTAAAGGGGCAGCACAGGAATATAAAAACATGGCTGTTTCCTATAGATACAGTGCCATACCTGTCTATGGGTTATGTCTGGCATCATGGTCGCGCTTTTTTGAAGTAACGAGGGATGGCAAGCAATACCAGACACAAACTGTAGATGGGGTAATGCTGTTTTTGATGAATAGCTCAAGAGAATGGCTATGCTTTTTTAATACTGCACATCCCTGTTAGGTTGGGTTCACATCACGTTTTTTTAAGTACGTTTCCCGTATACAGTTTTATTATTGAAAACGTATGGAACCGTATTAAAACAGACAAATAATTGAAAACCGTATGCACCCGGATGCATCCGGTTGTGTACGGTTTGCTGGCAATACGGTTTTCTCCTGTACTCAAAACCATGGTTGACCATGGTTTTGTCTCCGGTTTATAAACCGTACTGCAACCAAATATGTTTTTTTTTTAACATGGACGTCAATGGGAAATGCAAATGTATAAGGTTCCATATGGGAAACCGTATACGGTTTTTACTTTGCACATGCGCATTTGCATCCTAAAGTCCCCACCCAAGACCCCTCCCATTAAAAATGGACAACATTTTCAAAAACGTATGTTTAAAAAAAAAAAAAAAACGGACGGAACTGTATGCAATTTTAAAAACAGTATACGGTTTACTTTTTCCCATACTGTTCCATCTGTCTTTTTGCCATACGGTTTTCTTTAGAAAAACGGATTGAAAACAGTATGGCAAAAACGTGATGTGAACCCAGCCTTAAAGGGGTATTACGGGAAAATTTTTTTTTTTTTTTTATAGATCAACTGGCTCCAGAAAGTTAAACAGATTTGTAAATTACTTCTATTAAAAAATCTTAATCCTTTCAGTACTTATGAGCTTCTGAAGTTAAGGTTGTTCTTTTCTGTCTAGGGGCTCTCTGATTACACGTGTCTCGGGAATCGCCCAGTTTAGAAGAGGTTTGCTATGGGGATTTTCTTCTAAACTGGGCGTTTCCCGAGACACGTGTCATCAGAGAGCACTTAGACAGAAAAGAACAACCTTAACTTCAGCAGCTCATAAGTACTGAAAGGATTGAGATTTTTTAATAGAAGTAATTTACAAATCTGTTTAACTTTCTGGAGCCAGTTGATATATATAAAAACATTTTTTCCTGGAATAACCCTTTAAAGATATCAGAGCCTTTGTACTATTGCACCCTCTACACCAGTGGTCTTCAACCTGCGGATCTCCAGATGTTGCAAAACTACAACTCCCAGCATGCCCGGACAGCCAACAGCAGGTTGAAGACCACTGCTCTACACTGATACTCGTACCTCATACTGTTGAAAAAGCTAGGTCCAACTAGCGAAACGTTGAGCCAGAGGAGGAAGTTTTAGCTCAGTCCCCGTACTTATAATATGGATGGATCACGGTGCGCTGTGACACTATGTCTGTAGACGGTGTCAGAGCAGAGCGCTGCAAACAGAGCTCCGTGATCGGTTTCATCCCCGCATAGAATGCGATAAAAACTATTACAAATAGGGACTGTAATTTTAAAGCACACACTGCCACCTAATGGTAATTTTGAACACAAAAGTTATTATTTTGGAATTTATTAAAAGCTAAGTTTTAGACCACAGAGGGTCTCTATTCAGGGTTTCCCTGAGGTGACATATATCCCCAAGGTTGTTGTTGAATAATTAAGTGCCCGTAGACCCCCTAGGGGGTATTTGTTAAGCTAAAACCCACTGCTCTACACCACATAAAGTAGATACAATATTAATTATAACATATTTAGATAAGCTTAGTTGTACTTACAGGTTTATGGCCGGCAGCGCTGTAGCTGTCTATAAGAGGAGTCCTCTCCAGCAGATTGAATATATGAGCTGCTGACGTCTTGGCTTTTGCATAGTCTGGCGCAAAGGAACTGGTCTGGCCCAATGCCATAGCACCAAATACAATGGCTGAAAATACCCTGAAAAAAATAATAATAATTATATATATATATATATATATATATATATATGTAGATAGCTGTCTATGTATTTTGGGAGTTTATGTTGGTAGAGATGGGCAAAAGGCAGTAAACAGCCGTCTGAGACAGGGACATAGATCAAGTTCAGGGCTTGTTCTGCAGTTTATTGACAAAAAACTAAATACCACCGTATTCACATTAGCATAAAACAAAAACCTGCTGGTCCAGCACAAACTAAACACTTTTAATTGGCCCTCACTATACAAGTGGTTTACTACCTGCCACTCGACATAACAAACTTTCAACGTGTCACCTTACACAATTGGCAATTACCACCAAATCCACTTTTGAGGCTGCAGTCTTGTAGCATTCAAGTCCCCTCTGAGTTCCAGATTCCTCTTCACTTTTCTAGCAGACTAACTTCCAGCTAGTTTTAACACCCAGTGACCAGCAGGGTCACTCCAGCACCCGTGCTGATCTGGGGTACTGTGAAAACCTAGACTGACCCAGGAAGCGGAATGAAAAGCCCCACTGCCAATCATTCCATAAAAATCCAGGCCCGAAGATAAGAGATTTAAGTCTTTACTGAATTTCTCATATCTCACTCAGCTTTGCCTAGATAGAATATGTGCTACCTGATACCTAAAATCTACATATGACTGGTAACATGGGGAAATATAGTGATCTCCAACCACTATACATAAAAAGATAGACAGACAGACAGATAGATATGAGATAGATAGATATGTGATAGATAGATAGATAGATCTGAGATAGATAGATAGATATGAGATAGATAGATAGATATGAGATAGATAGATATGTGATAGATAGATAGATCTGAGATAGATAGATATGAGATAGATAGATATGAGATAGATAGATAGATATATATTAGAGAGAGATGGATGGATAGATAGATATTAGAGAGATGGATGGATAGATAGATATTAGAGAGATGGATGGATAGATCTTAGATAGACAGACTTACAAGAATACATCCTCCATAGTCATGTGACCATTTGCTATCAACCATGCGCCAAATCGGAAACACCCGGCATAAGCAAAGAACATGATTGCCTGGGATAGTCCAAAAGTCAGTCCATGAATGTGCGCCTTCTTCATAGAATTCCTAGACAAAGAGACAATGAATTATTTGATGAGAGATGATGGATCTTCTTTGCCGTATCTCAGCAGGTCACAAACATCCATATAATTCTGCCAGACATACACATACATGCACATACAATGTGCTCTCTTACATGTAGGGTCCCACCAGTTTCTCCTCATACATGGTCTCAAACCTTCTCTCTCGTGTTAGTGAGACCACAGTGCGAATGTTTTCTACAGCATCAGTGGCGATCTATAATAGAGGCAAAATGAAAATAATAACCGAAAAAAAAATAGAGTTAATAAAATATAAAAAAAATATTTAGTAGGAAAATAGATCAAAGACTGGGCAGTGACTCTAACCCCACCTATGGATAAATTTGTGTTGTTGGATGTTGAAAAGAATTAAAGAATACTAGCTTTTGATCCTTGCAGTCACTCCTCCACCCTGCAGTCACTCCCCCGCCCTGCAGTAACTCCTCCACCCTGCAGTCACTCCCCCACCCTGCAGTAACTCCTCCACCCTGCAGTCACTCCCCCACCCTGCAGTCACTTTTCCACCCTGCAGTTACTCCTCCAACCTCTAGTCACTCCTCCACCCTTCAGTCACTCCTCCACCCTTCAGTCACTCCTCCACCCTTCAGTCACTTCTCCACCCTTCAGTCACTTCTCCACCCTTCAGTCACTTCTCCACCCTGCAGTTACTCCTCCACCCTGCAGTCACTCCTCCAACCTCTAGTCACTCCTCTATCCTGCCGTTACTCCTCCACCCTTCAGTCACTCCTCCACCCTTCAGTCACTTCTCCACCCTTCAGTTACTCCTCCACCCTGCAGTCACTCCTCCAACCTCTAGTCACTCCTCTATCCTGCCGTTACTCCTCCACCCTTCAGTCACTCCCCCACCCTGCAGTCACTCCTCCACCCTTCAGTCACTCCCCCACCCTGCAGTCACTTCTCCACCCTTCAGTTACTCCTCCACCCTGCAGTCACTCCTCCAACCTCTAGTCACTCCTCCACCCTGCAGGTATTCCTCTATCTTACAGTCACTCCTCCACACCCTAGCCTCTTCTTTACCTTGCAGACACTTTTTCACCCTTCAGTTACTTCTCTACCCCGTAGTCACTCCTCCACCCTGCAGTCACTCCTCCACCCTGCAGTCACTCCTCCACCCTGCAGTCACTCCCCCACCCTGCAGTGACTCCTCCACCCTGCAGTGACTCCTCCATCCTGCAGTTACTCCTCCACCCTGCAGTCACTCCTCCAACCTTTAGTCACTCCTCTATCCTGCAGTTACTCCTCCACCCTGCAGCTACTCCTCTATCCTACAGTCACTCCTCCAGACCCTAGCCTCTCCTTTACCTTGCAGACACTTTTTCACCCTTCAGTTACTTCTCTACCCCGTAGTCACTTCTCCACCCTGCAGTCACTCCTCCACCCTGCAGTTACTCCTCCACCCTGCAGTCACTCCCCCACCCTGCAGTCACTCCCCCACCCTGCAGTCACTCCCCCACCCTGCAGTCACTCCACCACCCTGCAGTGACTCCTTCAGCTCAAAGTCATTCCTCTTTCGTGCAGTGAATGCTCCAGCCTGGCCAATCTATTCATTAGACAGATTTAGATTACCATCTTCCCCCATGTTATCACTGGGGAAAACATGTCAGAAACTATAATGACAACCATCAGGTTGGTACTGGCAGCTCTTAGCTGTTAGGTACTTAGTCCTAACAATATTTACAAATATTTTCCAATGTCACGGTATATAACATTTCATAAAGAGAAGCTCTGGTTTGGTGTAGTACAAGCCCCGCCAGCAGAATGCAGACAACATATATGCAATCCATAGTCTGTCAACGTACTGCCGCAAGGGGATATTCTAGTTTATTGAAAGAGCTTGGGTGAACATTCAGTCATCATTACAAGTCATACAATAAATTACAATCATACATAATAGTACAATATACAGCACAGGTTCCACTGTACCACATGCTGCACTAACATTCACTCATTATCGAAAAAACAAAGTCGCAAAAACAACGCAATCTGTATTCGGGAGGGGTGTGGGATCTATGGGGGTAGGGAGGGGCGGATCATCCTAGGTCTCAGGTAGGCAAATGTCTTCCTCAATTCTGAAATATCAAAATTTGTCCTGCACTGGTCGGCATGTTACAGATGACATATTACAGCCGACATCTCACCTTTCCAGCTACTTCAAGTTCCTCTTTGTCTTTCTTTGCATGTCCGGCAAAAGCTTTCATTTGCAGTAGAGCTGATACTGCGAGGATTGGTACAATGGCCAAGATAAGGAGGGTTAGCTGCCATCCATAGATGAAAGATATTATGGTTGCGGTGCCCAAATTTGCAATGTTCTGAGCCATCAGGGCCAGTCTGGATCCTGTCGCCTGTAATAAAGTGGTGAAATATGTTGAATAATTTTCCTAATTTTATACACTAGGGAATTCAGCAAGATCACAGTGTTACTTTGGCTATAACTAAAGACTTGGGACATTGACAAGTGAAGAAGACTTTACATAACATTGCGTGTACACTATGATGTAGATTTCAAAGAAGAAGCAAAACCTAAAGCTCCTGGGCCTGATGTTCCTTTTTCATACACACTTTTCTCCCACTCCCCAAATATGTAGCACTTATTGTACTGCTGTCCATTTATGTGCGGGGGTCGGGAATCTGTCCTCTTAAATTTGAGGATCGGGGGTCTGTCCTCTTATGTTTAGGAGTCTGTCCTCTTATGTTTAGGAGTCTGTCCACTTATGTTTGGGGGTCTGTCTTATGTTCGGGGGTCTCTCATCTTAGGTTTAGGGGTTTCTCCTCTTATGTTCGGGGGTCTGTCTTCTTATGTTCGGGGGTCTGTACTCTTATGTTTAGTGGTCTATCCTCTTGTGTTTGGGGGGTCTGGCCTCTTATGTTCGGGGGTCTACCATCTCTCGGCTCTTTTCTAGCTGTGGTTTTGAGAAAAGTCAAATATTAGTGCATACCCCCTGGACTTGGGAAGCATCAGTAGCCAGTCTTGTAGTTAAAGCACCAGTGCTATTCTTCTTGTCATCAAACCAGCCAATCTCCTAAAATATGGAAGACAAAAGAAAATAATTTAATACATATAAGATTTAGTTCTAATAAATGTCCTCACTTAGCCATAAGTTCATAAGACCATAAAATGATACGTGCTAAAGTGCACATATCATCAGCATTACTCTTCCCTGCCAGCAGGGAGGCAGCATTTTGTAAGATATTCCACATATCATTGCATACAGTGGTGTACCTGAGAGAGAGGGGGCCCCAAAGAAAACGTTGAAATGAGCCTCCCGTTATGGCTTCTGATTTTGCCCTCCAGGACAGAAAGGCCTAATTTTTGTTTCTTTATTTTCATTATCCAATGGTCAATACCCCCCTCCATTAATTGGTTGACTAGAGAGAGGAGTTCTGCACACTTTCTTACCAATGGAACATGAAATGGGACCAACCCTTCTCTCCAAGGGCCCCATGGCAGCAGCACTGTCTGCCACTATGGTACGTACGCAGTGGACTGCACAAAGGTATCGGACATCCCTGTTTTTTAGATTATACTATGAGAATTGCTATGTGTATGGCCTTGATAATATAAGCAACAGTGGCCTTCATGTTGTGACCAGAATATGCAAAGGAGAAGAGGGAATAAACAATGGACAAATGTTTGCCGAATTAATTGATTTCAGCCATCTAAACCAGGATTGACACATGGTATTATAGACAGAATTCGGACCAAGGCTGACAAGCCTCTGACCACTATGTTAATTATATGGCCAGCTTAACTATTCCTACCTTTCTGCCAAAGGCAACAGAATGGTTAGAACTAATTCTAGATTATATTTATAGATCAGTATTTGGATACAAACTATACAAAACAGAAACTGACCTATCAACATTTTTCATAGTATATAATTTTAATTAAAGGGGTATTCTGCATCAGACAACCACTATCCAGATGCCATAAAGGGGTACTCCGGAGGGGAAAAAAAAGTTTACAAATCAACTGGTGCCAGAAAGTTATACAGATTTGTAAATTACTTCTATTAAAAAATCTTAATCCTTCCAGTAATTATCAGCTGCTGTATGCTCCAGAGGAAGTTGTCTAGTCCTTTCCAGTCTGACCACAGTGCTCTCTGCTGAGACCTGTCAGGAACTGTCCGGAGCAGGAGAGGTTTGTTATCAGGATTTTCTCCTGCTCTGGACAGATCTGGACAGACAAATATGTATAACCTACTGGCGCCAGTTAAGTTAAAAAAATGTTTTCCTTTAAATGGCCATTGTCATTTCACACACCTTCACATCACAGCCTATGTGACTCCTAACATATTTGTAAATCACTTAATTTACCAAAAGGGACTCCTTACCCTTAATGGAAAAAAATTCTAAAGTTTGGGTCTCCCTTCTCTGCAATCTGCTGTCCACTGCCTGTTGTTAGGCTCAGTCTGTTTCTAGTCACAAAGACTAAGACAGAAAACAGAAACATGGGGGCAGGGCTTAGCATGTGCTATGTGCAGGAAAGAGCCTGGGCTATGTTAATGCAAGTTCAGCCAGTCTGCATGCTGAAGATGACTGTTCCAGAAAAAGAGATTGAGGCTTCCATCTCAACTCTCACCACTCATGAAGCTCTGGGCAGCCAGGTGTAAATACCAGAGTATCCTCTGCTGTATATCCACTGTGGAGCAGTGTTATCTCCCCTCCCCCCCCCCCCCCCATTTCTCTTTAGCTTCGCGGCAGCAGCAGTAGTTCAGTTCTTTGTGTAACCCCTTCCTTGAAGTGCTCCTGCTGTTTCTTTCCTTTCCGCACACATAGTACATTGTAGAGACAGTGAATCAGAAGCCACTTCTCCTTTAAAATGCCATCTATAGTACTGACCAGTGTAAATCATAGGCCTAGCATAGTGCCAACCTGTTCAGTTCACTTTCACTAGCACTATGTCATAGCATAGCAACAAGGAGTATGTGCTGTGCTGTGACTGGCTAGAGAAGTAGAGGAAAAGAAGTCCATGTATGTGTACTACTGGCAAACAGCCCAGCTCTGGCCCCTTTAAATGGACAGAATGAGAAATAGCTGTGCACCATGGATAAGTGTACTTAAAAGAACAAAAATCACCTTGTCTCCACTTTGAAGGGTTAATGTAACCAAACCATGTAGGCTTTTAAAAATCTTGTGAAAAGACAGGTATGCTTAAAGGGGTACTCCGCTGCTCAGTGTTTGGAACAAACTGTTCCAAACACTGGAGCCGGCGCCGGAGCTCGTGATGTCATAGCTCTGCCCCCTCGTGACATCACTCCCCGCCCCCTCAATGCAAGTCTATGGGAGGGGGCGTGACAGCTTTAAAGGGCTGTTAGTTCCTCTATAGTAAATAATTGTAACATGTTATACATCATCATACCTGTCTCAGCATGGCTTTAAAGGTTAACTGCCGGAGTCTCATCGTAAGAATCTCTCCCGCTTTTCCAAATGTAAATCCCTGTAAAAGAACAAACAGAAAATATTACCACGTGCTGTCGGGAAATCTCTACATTTCATAGATTTTGAACTATGAAGTTATTTTGTTTTGCTTCCTCTAGACTATTTTCTTAGCTATCAGCCATGTGACCCATAAACTTAGCTTTAAAAGGTTAATCCCCAGATCCAAAGTTATCCCCTGTAAACAGGATCAGCTGGGATCCAGTGACTGGGGCCCCCACCACATGTCCTTTAAACAGTTGGGATGGTCTGAGCTCGGTTCGTTCTCTATGGAAGATAAACACATTGGGGGAGATTTATCAAAACCTGGGGAGAGGAAGAGTGGTGCAGTTGCCCAGAGCAACCAATCAGATTGCTTCTTTCATTTTCCACAGGCCTCTTTAGAGGCCTGTGGAAAATGAAAGAAGCAATCTGATTGGTTGCTCTGGGCAACTGCACCACTCTTCCTCTGCACAGGTTTTGATAAATCTCCCCCATGGAGCTCAGCGCTTACCAATGGCCAAAAGCCCCATCCAATCAGTTTATTATCCCCAATCCTGTAGACAGGGGATAACCTTGCATCTTGAGATAACCCCTTAAACTTTGCACTGTGGGGGGGGGGGATCTACCATGTTTCTCTGTTCCTGTCTCAAATAGAATTCAGACCTGTTCTCCTGACCTGTCAGGTCCCAGGGGCCAGTATGTAAAATCATGCGTATCTAACAAGTATTCTTTAAACAAAAACAGAGTAGCATGCAATGTCAGGCTGCTGCTTCCAAAGCCGGCAGGATATTGTCATGTATCTAAAGAGGCATGGACTCAAGGGACAGGGACATAATACTCCCCCTTTATAAAGCATTGGTACGGCCTCACCTGGAATATGCTGTTCAGTTTTGGGCACCTGTCCATTAAAGGGACACTGTGGAGCTGGAAAGGGTTCAGAGACGCGCGACGAAACTAATATGGGGCATGGAACATCTTAGCTATGAGGAGCGATTAAAGGAGTTACAATTGTTTAGTCTTGAGAAGAGACGTTTAAGGGGGGATATGATAAACGTATATAAGTATATTAAGGGCCCATACAAAAAATATGGAGAAAAACTGTTCCAGGTTAAACCCCCCCAAAGGACGAGGGGGCACTCCCTCCGTCTGGAGAAGAAAAAGTTTAGTCTCAAGGGGCGACACGCCTTCTTTACCCTGAGAACTGTGAACTTATGGAACAGTCTACCTCAGGAACTGGTCACAGAAGGAAAAATTAACAGCTTTAAAACAGGATTAGATACATTCCTGGAACAAAACAACATTAATGCTTATGAAGAAATATAAAATCCCATCCCTTCCCCAATATCGCGCCACACCCCTACCCCTTAATTCCCTGGTTGAACTTGATGGACATATGTCTTTTTTCGACCGTACTAACTATGTAAAAAGCAGTGCATGCGGGAAGAGCTCATTGATGACAATAACACAGTTACACCTTCAATAGCTGTCGGACAAACATTCCTTCGGCCCATAATTGTCTTTCCCTTTTACCCCATACACATGAATGTCTGTCAGGAAAGAGTCATGGCCTTCATAACCATCAGAGAGTTGTTCAACCCTGCCAATTTTGGGGGGCCCAAACGACTATCGAATGTGAGGACCTGTCAAGTCACATGTCTGACAAAGTGGAGGAGATTAACTGTTGCCTGTTTCCAATGGCAACTTGTGGAAATTTAACAGCAGCTATGGATGTAAATGTAGATAAGTACAATAAATCAAAAATCGGTGACAAAAGCTTTAAAAAAAAAAAATGTTCAAATTGTAATGCAGATTTAAAGGGAAACTGTCCTGTTGAGAGTGTTGCCCGATCTGCAGATGGCATGCTTTAGAGCAAAAGGACCTGAGCAGATTGTTTGTTGGAAAAGATTCAGTAGACATAGTAATTTGCTCATTCTGGCCTAAGGAGTCTAGTGGGAATTTCTAATAAGCGATTTATGACTAACTCATTAGGACCGCCCACTGGACTCCTTAGCCCAGAAGCAGCAGAGATTCAAAAGAATAAATTACTTATTATAATAACGCTTTTCCCACTAATATGTATATGAATCAGCTCCTCCTGCTCAGTGAAATGCTGCCCACAGACTGGACTGGATTTTCAATATGATGTGGAATCTGGTTATCTTATTGTAATTTCACACGAAAAAATGAAGCTACAGCACTGGGTATACTTTGCAGTTAAACGCCTTCTTTATTGCAGCATAGGGGGTCAACGAGGAGCTGGACCAAGACGCTGACGAGCGCTGGTTTCGCGTGCAATCCCGCTTTGTCTTGACAAAGCGTGATTGCACGTGAAACCAGCGCTCGTCGGCGTCTTGGTCCAGCTCCTCGTTGACCCACTATGCTGCAATAAAGAAGGCGTTTAACTGCAAAGTATACCCAGTGCTGTAGCTTCATTTCTTCGTGTGAAATTGTGGACTCTCTGACTCTGTCTTTTTCTACTGAGCACGGGTATGTGGTTTCAGCATCTATATTATAAATACCATTCAAAGTATCTATGAGTGGTTCGGGATCGCATCCTCCTTATTTCTAATAATGTTAAGTAATATTTTACTGCCGTACAATTACCTGAAGGAAAAATGTTATAAAAGAGACGCCCCCCAGTCCCAGAAATATCAAAGAAAACATGTTGCTTTTGGAGCGCATCTCATCCGCAGGGCCAGCAAATACCTACAAAGTAAGAAAAGTGATGATTACCGAGCGCTCTGTGCACATTTTCAGAGTATGAAGAGTGTAAAGCTTAATGTGTAATGTGTGTCATTATAAAAAAAACTTTTCAATTGTCCTTGTTAATTGTCAAAAGTTTTTACCAGACCCAGACCAAACAGTATAACGAATGGGGGGAGAAGCACACTGCCGCACGCTTCTCTCCTCGCTCTGTGTCGGTGTGAGCAAGACAGAACTATAGACTTACATTGTGAGACCAGCTCGGTCACGTCATGACATAAGGCTGGGAAGAACAGGCTAAGCGCACACTTTTCCAGCTCATTCTACCGATTCCAGCTCAAAACTTTTGACATGTCTTTATAATTTTAATGGTCAATTCATTTGAACAGTGAGAGAAAAGAATAACAATGAATAAAATCCAAAAAACACATTTTAATTAAGTTATGAACTGATTTGATCCCCCATCAATCAGCCAATTTATGGCTCCCAGGTACCTTTTATACAGGTAACAAACTGAGATTAGGAGCATTCTCTTTTAGAGAGTGCTCCTAATCTCAGTTTGTTACCTATATGAAAGACACCTGTCCACAGACACAATCAAGCATTTCACTCTTTCTACTGCTAATGCCTCTCCCTATACACCCATGAACACTTCCATCTTTACTGCTAATATCTCTCCCTATGCACTCATGAGCACTTCCCTGTACTGCTAATACCTCTCCCTATAACCCATGAGCACTTCCCTCTAGTCCTAATACCTCTCTCCATACAACCATGAGCACTTCCTTCTCTACTGCTAATACGTCTCCCTATACACCCATAAGCACTTCTGTCTCTACTACTAATACCTCTACCTATACAGCCATGAGCACTTCTCTCTACTGCTAACACCTCTTCCTATATACCCATGAGCACTTCCATTTAGTGCTAATACCTCCCCCTATACAACAATGAGCATTTCCCTCTACTGCTAATACCTCTCCCTATACACCAAGCATTATGCTAGCATTTCCTGCTGCTCTGTGACATTTTCTGCTTACCTTCAAGTCTTCTGATATTATGACCCCAAAATCTATTTCCTTAGATACCGAAGTAAGGAATGTATGACATATTCTATATTCCGCCCTTGGGTTTTTACGCCCTAGGTCCATTATTTTGCAGTTATCCATATAAAATGTCAGTATCCAGAGTTCTGACCATTCTTCTAGTTTACCTAAATCATTTTCCATTTGGAGTATCCCTCCAGAATCATCAACCCTGTTACAAATCTTTATTACAGCTGACTGGTCAGAGCACAGCTCAGATGTCACACTAGGAAAAGCCTGTCCACTGTGTCCTGTGCCGTACTAGAAAATATGGTGAGAAACCTGCAATATGTCTTCACTTAAACAGTTGCTATTTACTTACCGCAATAATTTTGGAGAATATAATAGCAAAGGCTGGTTGTGTGGCACCATTTATAGCGGCAGCAATGATCCCAACAAAAAAGTACGGCCATTCTGGTTTGTTCAACCTCATAATTTTGAAAAAAGAGACTGGTAGAACATCTTCAACCTAAAATATACATGTCATATATATGAATAGGGAAGGAAAGAAATTTGTTTTCTGTTTTCACACACATTTTTATTTGAATTAATCATCCTATATAATAAATGCATTAGAAATGTAAAGATCGCACCTTGCCAGGCTTTGCCTGCTGCACTTTGGTCAGCAGAGAGTTACAGGCCTGGGCCAATCAGCAGCAGAGGCAGAGTATTTAGATTCCTCCCCAGCCTTCTGACTTGGCTTTAAATTTGCTATATTTCAGTCTTGTCTGATTCAGTTCTGTCTAGTTAGTTTGATTTAGCCGTGGCTTTGCAGTTCTGACCCATTTACACTATCTAATTTTAGCCTGGTCCTGTCTGTCTTGTGATCTGTGTGTACTAATGGTTGGCTTTATCCTGTCTAGTCTAGTGTCTGTTACCTGAACCTGTATCCTGACTTGTATTCTGAACTGTTTGTGTTTTGTACATCACCTCAGTAAAGGACCTGTTATTTCTCATCTGTATAGTGTCCTGACTTTAATTACCTGTTCGTTCCTGCTAACCCTGCCGCTTACCTTCCTAAACCTGTATGTCATTATTCTCATACCTACAGTATTACCTTGGTCCTGAACCTGTTAGTTAGTACCCTATATACCTGCCATTATAGCTTCTTGATACCTGTTTGTTACTACTTTGCATACTCGCAGTTATATATTACCTTGTTTTCCTGTTTGTTCTTGTGTGTTTACCCTTCGTGTCCTGACCTGTTTCCCCCACCTTCGAAATAGTTTGATCTATTATTTTGACTTGTGACGCCCCTGCATCTTATATAGTGCAGGGACCGCCGCCTAGCTGTGGATCCACGGTATGGGAGCTCAGGGTTGCACTATTCCCTGCTATATGTTACAAGAATTTTATAAAATCAATATGTCATATTCTTCTCTTTAGTATGTTTTATGGAGTGTAGTGTACATTTATATTCACCAGGTGTCACTGTTGGATTTACTACCTTTAGAAAGCTTTGCCTGATAGTTATTTCCTATCTTACATGATACAGTAACCAGTGGCACTTTAGGTCATGTGGCCCTCCAAGTTCTGCTGAACTAAATGAAAAAAAATGAAAGGTTTGCTGTCTTCCTTAAAAAATATCTTTTTAATGTCAAACAGGAAGGAGGAGGAACAGGGGTTGAAGCCTATTTTTGTGTCTACAGCTGAGATGCAGAACATGCCATGTGTGGCCGGGTCCTGCTGCAACAATTACTTGAACCTGTTCCCTACTTCTTGCTAACATACATTTGGTAAATTTGTAAGAAAGTAAGGGGAGAGGATGCATATCATCAGACTACACATAATTTGTTTGTAGTCTGTTACCATGGAGACGCATTGTCTGCATTTCAGCTATTGACACAAAAAGATGGCACATTGTTTAAAGGGGTACTCCGCTGCTCAGCGTTTGGAACAAACTGTTCCAAACGCTGGAGCCGGCGTCGGGGACTCGTGATGTCATAGCCCGCCCCCTAATTGCGTCACACCACGCCCCCTCAATGCAAGTCTATGGGAGGGGGCGTGACAGCTGTCACGCCCCCTCCCATAGACTTGCATTGAGGGGGCGGGACGTGACATCACGAGCTCCCGGCGATGGCTCCAGCGTTTGGAACAGTTTGTTCCAAATGTTGAGCAAAGGAGTACCCCTTTAAGCCAAGTTGCTTCTTTTTGATTTCAGATACATCAGTTATCACGGCGAACCTTCTCCTTAAAACACTTGGGTGTTGCTCATATATTCCTAGCCTCATGTTTTTCATACATTGTTTTTTTTTTAACTAAAATAGAAAAGGTGTCTATTGGGCATAGGCTGGTATATCCTGGCACTCACTTCTTCTTCTTTGTCTTTCTTCCCTTTTTCTTCATCCTCAGGCGATCTCTTGACACTGTTGTGACGACTTGACTTTCTCCTCACTATCTTGGTCTCTGTAATGTTCTCATAGTCCTTGATGTGTTCGTATTCATTGCCCTTTATTTCCTGGCTTTCCTTATCTTCCTCTGCAGAAAGTGTCTAAGAATGACAGTAAATACAAATTGTTAACTGATATCACAGAGGGCAGTGTTTCCCAATCAGGGTGCCTTCAGCTGTTGAAAAAATACTACAACTCCCAGCAGCCTTTAACTGTCCGGGCATCCTGGGAGTTGTAGTTTTGCAACAGCTGGAGGCACCCTGGTTGGGAAACAACCACATATAGAGTGGAAGTCTGGATATCTGTCAGGTCCTCCAATCCAATCGCACAGTCATATTTAAAAAAAAATAAATGTAAATTTCCCATTAACTTCTTAGAGAAATGTAGACATGTATACTGTATGTATAGGCTTTACCAACTTCTACTGACCTGCATTGTGACCAGCTTATAGTAAATCCCCTCGCGTTTCATGAGTTCTGCATGGGATCCTTGTTCAGTGATGACACCTTCAGAAAATCCAGCAATGGTGTCTGCGTTCCGGATTGTTGACAATCGGTGGGCAATGACAATAGTCGTCCGGCCTTCTCTAGCCTACAATATAAGTAAAAAGTTAAGCATTTAGGGCTTATTCATACTGCAAAATCGCCACTACAGAATACCATCTGCTAGGATCAGTCATGTGCAATCTCTAATTCCATTCTGTCTGCTAGGATCGCTCGGGCATGTGAGGTCTTCATTGACGACAGTGCATTTCCGTGTAGATTACACCAAAAGAATCAACATCTAAGTTCGGAGTGCAGAATTTCCGAAACTTCCAAAAATCCACAGTGTGAATGGTGCAGCAGAATCCCAATGAAAACAATAAGAGGCTGCCGCACCGGAGTTTCCGGACTGAGTTTCTGCTCAGAAATTCATAGTGTGAATGGGCCCAAAGAGGCAGTCCAATTGAATAGTTCTGTAACTATACAGACTATGTTCACATGGACGAATGTCTGCATAGAAAATCTCCGTGTGGACATTCCCCCGACAGAGGAGTGCCGGAAGAACATGCTGGCGCTAGGACTGCTCAGAAATGCAGCCTTTCAATGCATTTCTGTGCAGACTCAACAAAGAATTGACATGTCTATTCTTTCTGCGGACATAAGGCTATGTTAACACGGCGGAATGACCGTGAGGAATTCCCCAGGAATATTCCACATGGACATTCCACTGCAGCAGAGTCCCATTGATTTCAATGAAATTCTGCTGCACTGTGCGCACGGAATTTACATAATCCGTGGAAATCACAATTTAGGTGTCAGCGAAAAGAATAGACAGCACATTTCCAAGAGGTCCTAGTGCCCGCAGGATCATGAAATGTGCGGAATGTTCGTCCATATTTTTGGCTGTGAGAACATGGCCTAAGAAGAAAACAAGTTGGAGATGTCTGTGCAAAATATCAGCCACTGTGCCCCCAAAAAAGAGGTAGAAGTATAATGTAGTAAAATACCTTATCCAGAGCTGTCTGGACCACAGCTTCGCTCTCGGTGTCCAGGGCAGATGTGGCTTCATCCAGAAGGAGAATTTTAGGGTTGCGAACGAGTGCCCTGGCAATGGCGATTCTCTGCTTCTGACCTCCGCTGAGTTGCGTCCCTCTCTCTCCCACAAGAGTGTCAAATCTCTGAAAATTCATAAAAACATGGTTAATAAATATACAGTATGTTTGTCAAGTATATACCTGGAGTATAGACTAAGAGATGCCCCATGTCTACCGCATTTCTAGTTCTACCTACTAACCCGCCACCACGCTTTAATATTAGCAGTGGATTGAAAAGGATCTCTACCGTGCTGACACTGGCCATGAGTCCCCAGAAAAATGTAATGTCAAATGACAAATCCCACATAGACAAATTGTTATTGGAAAGAAGTTATATACAGCTTTGTATCACTGGGTATTCAAAGATTACTGTCTAGATACAGCCCAAAGAAGACATTAAAGGGGTACTCCGCTGCCCCATTTTGTTCCGAACGCTGGGGGTCGTGATGTCATGGCCACACCCCTTGTGATGTCATACCACACCCCTCAATGCAAGTCTATGGGAGGGGGCGTCACGCCCCCTCCCATAGACTTGCATTGAGGGGGCGCGGTGTGACATCCCGAGGGGGCGTAGCCGTGACGTCCTGCCGCCCGCACCCAGCGTTCTAAATGAATGCCGGGTACTGCACATAGATTGCGGGGGTCCAAGCTGCGGGACCCCCGTGACCAGACATCTTATCTCCTATCCAAAGGATAAGATGTCTAGGGGTGGAGTACCCCTTTAGTGCTCTGGGTAGCTCATAGAGAGAAGCCTAGGACACTCTACGTTGCCCTCATGGCCTAGTAGACTATACGAATAATGGTTGTCTCCATGACATATGCTTTTTCATAGGGAAATCAAGACTACAGATATACAAATATATAAAACCATAGAAAACCAAAATCCATTTTGAATCAGCCTCTGAGAAATTAAAGAAGAAATCTGATTGGTTGCTATGGGCAACAGGTCAACTTTTCCTCTGCACAGGTTTTGATAAATCTCCCCCTTTATTGTTGAGCTTCCTATTCTCCTATAGAATCTGATAAGCACTTACATCTGGAAGCTTCATGATGAAGTTATAGGCATTGGCTTCCTTGGTGGCTTGTACGATTTCCTCCATGGTTACATCTTCCCGGCCATAGCGGATATTCTCAGCTATAGTGGTATCAAACAGGACGGGCTCCTGGCTCACCACACCGATGATCTCTCGTAAGTATCTGGTATTCAGATTACGAATATCTTGTCCGTCAATAGTGATCTGTAAGGAGAAGACATGACGTGAAAATGTATCCACGACTATGAGAAGATTGGCTGGAAAAGACTTCTTGTGCTAATTTATTACTATGACAGAAGGGTTTATGTATAAATGTATAAACCGCTCTTACCATGCCTTCTTTTGGATCGTAGAATCTCTGAATGAGCTGGACCGTTGTACTTTTTCCACAACCACTGCTCCCCACAAGGGCCACCGTCTGACCACTGGGAATCGTAAGGTTCAAACCGTTCAGAACCTTCAATGACAAATAATATTCTCATTAGACATGTCACTGAGCCGTGTACATAAATAATACTGCCATACTGTACACATGACTAATGCCATGATATATTACACATTAATAACTCTGCCCTACTGTACACATAAGTAATGCCACCATACATTACATAATAATAACACTGCTATACTGTACACATAAGTAATGCCACCATACATTACACATTAGTGACACTGCTATACTGTACACATAACTAACGCCACCATACATTACACATTAGTGACACTGCTATACTGTACACATAACTAACGCCACCATACATTACATAATAATAACACTGCTATACTGTACACATAAGTAATGCCACCATACATTACATAATAATAACACTGCTATACTGTACACATAAGTAATGCCACCATACATTACACATTAGTGACACTGCTATACTGTACACATAAGTAATGCCACCATACATTACACATTAGTGACACTGCTATACTGTACACATAACTAACGCCACCATACATTACATAATAATAACACTGCTATACTGTACACATAACTAATGCCATTATACATTACATATAAATAATACTGCTATACTGTACACATAACTAATGCCATTATACATTACATATTAATAACACTGCTATACTGTACACATAACTAATACCATTATACATTACATAATAATAACACTGCTATACTGTACACATAACTAATGCCAATATACATTACATATTAGTAACACTGCTATACTGTACACATAACTAATGCCATTATACATTACATATTAATAACACTGCTATACTGTACACATAAATAATGCCATTATACATTACATAATAATAACACTGCTATACTGTACACATAACTAATGCCACCATACATTACATAATAATAACACTGCTATACTGTACACATAACTAATGCCATTATACATTACATAATAATAACACTGCTATACTGTACACATAACTAATGCCATTATACATTACATATTAATAACACTGCTATACTGTACACATAACTAATGCCATTATACATTACATATTAATAACACTGCTATACTGTACACATAACTAATGCCACTATACATTACATAATAATAACACTGCTATACTGTACACATAAATAATGCCATTATACATTACATATTAATAACACTGCTATACTGTACACATAACTAATGTCACTATACATTACATAATAATAACACTGCTATACTGTACACATAAATAATGCCATTATACATTACATATTAATAACACTGCTATACTGTACACATAACTAATGCCATTATACATTACATATTAATAACACTGCTATACTGTACACATAACTAATGCCATTATACATTACATATTAATAACACTGCTATACTGTACACATAAATAATGCCATTATACATTACATATTAATAACACTGCTATACTGTACACATAACTAATACCACCATACATTACATATTAATAACACTGCTATACTGGTCACATAACTAATGCCACTATACATTACATATTAATAACACTGCTATACTGTACACATAACTAATGCCACTATACATTACATTATAATAACACTGCTATACTGTACACATAACTAATGCCATTATACATTACATATTAATAACACTGCTATACTGTACACATAACTAATGCCATTATACATTACATATTAATAACACTGCTATACTGTACACATAACTAATGCCATTATACATTACAAATTAATAACACTGCTATACTGTACACATAACTAATGCCACTATACATTACATAATAATAAAACTGCTATACTGTACACATAAATAATGCCATTATACATTACATATTAATAACACTGCTATACTGTACACATAACTAATGCCATTATACATTACATAATAATAACACTGCTATACTGTAGACATAAATAATGCCATTATACATTACATATTAATAACACTGCTATACTGTACACATAACTAATACCACCATACATTACATATTAATAACACTGCTATACTGTACACATAACTAATGCCATTATACATTACATATTAATAACACTGCTATACTGTACACATAAATAATGCCATTATACATTACACAATCGCATAATTTACCTCCATCTATCCCAACATAGGCCAAAAGTGTTTCAATTTGGCCTCCATTTGTAATGCATGTGGAAAGGCCTGCTTGATGGAATAGCACAGTGGTCTTCAACCTGCGGACCTCCAGATGTTGCAAAACTACAACTCCCAGCATGCCCGGACAGCCGTTGGCTGTCCGGGCATGCTGGGAGTTGTAGTTTTGCAACATCTGGAGGTCCACAGGTTGAAGACCACTGGAATAGCAGAGACTTCTGAGCTATTCCATTGAGTGGGATCCAGTAAAAAAAAACACTTATACCACATGGTATAAGTGTTTTTTTTTTTTTTTTTTTTTTTTTACCATGGTATGACAGGTGCCGAGAACTGGCATCAGTCATAACTATTGGTCGGAGGAATGATGGACACTGCTTAGGACCCTAAGATGAGTTACTTACTTGGACATCAGGTCTGGAGGGATAGGTGAACTTCACATTTCTGAACTCTATGTCACCCTTAATCTTGTCAGGTTTATGCCCAGCAGGGGAGAAGCTGTCTATTTTGGGCTCCTGTAGAAAATCAAGAAAAAGAATTAACCCTTTTATGGACCCTTTAAAGGGGTACTCCGGTGGGGGAAAAAAAAATGATCAACTGGTGCCAGAAAGTTATACAGATTTGTATAGTTTGTGTAGTTGTGTAGTTCTTTCCAGTCTGACCACAGTTCTCTCTGCTGACACCTCTGTCCAAGTCAGGAACTGTTCAGAGCAGGATAGGTTCGCTATGAAGATTTGCTCCTGCTCTGGACAGCTCTTGACACAGACAGAGGTGGCAGCAGAGAGCACTGTGGTCAGATTGGAAAGAACTATACAACTTCCTCTGGAGTATACAGCAGCTGATAAGTACTGGAAGGATTAAGATTTTTATATAGAAGTAATTTACAAATCTGAATAGCTTTCCAGTTGATTTAAAAAAAATAGTTTTCCACCTGAGTACCCCTTTAAGTTGATTAAACCAAGAGTAGCTCCAGTGATGATGTGCTTTAAAGGGGTACTCCCGTGGAAATTTTTATTTTTTTAAATCAACTGGTGCCAGAAAGTTAAACAGATTTGTAAATTACTTCTATTTAAAAATCTTAATCCTTCCAGTACTTTTTAGGGGCTATTTACTACAGAGGAAATGCTTATCTCTTTAGATTTCTCTGATGTCATGACCAAAGTGCTCTCTGCTGACACCTCTGTCCATTTTAGGAACTGTCCAGAGCAGCATATGTTTGCTATGAGGATTTTCTCCTGCTCTGGACAGTTCTTAAAATGGACAGCAGAGGTCAGCAGAGAGCACTGTGGTCATGACATCAGAGAAATCTTAAAAGATAAGCATTTCCTCTGTAGTATACAGCCCCTAAAAAGTACTGGAAGGATTAAGATTTTTTTAATAGAAGTAATTTACAAATCTGCTTAACTTTCTGGCACCAGTTGATTTAAAAAAAAAAGTTTTCCACGGGAGTACCCCTTTAAGAAGAACAGGCTGAACAAACAGCATGCAGGTTTACCGGGGCTGGATTTATGTACAGGCAATGTAGGCCTGCACCTATGGGGGCCTTGTGACTAGATTGTCTACAAAAATGGTGTAGTCATATGTAAATTACTTGAATTAACAGGTTATTAAAGGTAGCCACACAAACGATGTTGTAGAAGTCAGTCGGTTGTTAAACAACCATTCAACTATTGGCTGACGAACAATCATTTTTCAGACACAGCCATAAACATTTTAGTCCATATTTGTCATTAGGGTTGTTCAAACCGGCTATACATCATCAGTCACACCAGGGAAAGGACAAACATTCTGAGAACTTTCCTTTTTAAACAAAAGATCTTTTATTTGACTATTGGCCAAAAATTTTAAACATGGCCTCTTTCTAGACGATGAGAGTCTGTGTTATTTTATTAATATTGAAAGACTCCAGAATATGGAGTCTTACAAGCCATGCAGTGCAATGCTCCATGGGAAAAGAATATGCAAAGTAGATTATTTGCAGAACTTGCTCTACAGTGCTACCTACTGGAGGTAGCTTTCCTTACAATCAATGTCCTCACCCTTAAAGGCGTACTCTGCCCCTAGAAATCTTATTCCCTGTTCAAAGGATAGGAGATAAGATGTCTGATCGCGGGGGCCCCGCCCCTGAGGACCCCCGCGATCTCCCTGCTGCACCCGGCGTTCGTTTAGAGTGTCGGGTGCAGCTCCGGAGGCTCGTGATGTCACGTGCACGCCCGCTTGTGACGTCACAGCACGCCCCCTCAATGCAAGCCTATGGGAGTCCCTGACCGCGGGGGTCCCTGATCTCGACTGCGGCACACCAGACATCCAGTGCACGAAGCAAAGTTCGCTCCGTGCTGGATAACTGCCGATGCGGGACGAGGCTCGTGACATCATGGGTATTGGCCACACCCCCTCAATGCAAGCCTATGTGAGGGGGCGTGACGGCCGTCACGCCCCCTCACATAGGCTTGCATTGAGGGGGTGTGGCCAATACCCATGATGTCACGAGCCTCGTCCCGCATCGGCAGTTATCCAGCACGGAGCGAACTTTGCTTCGTGCACTGGATGTCTGGTGTGCCGCAGTCGAGATCAGGGACCCCCGCGGTCAGACATCTAACCCCCTATCCTTTAGATCTTATTAAAAGGTATTGTACATGTGGTCAAATTGACAAAATAATGATTTCTGCAAATAAAAAAAAACTTACATTGTCTATAATGGTAAACACTGTAAACGCCGCTCCTCTGGCATTTGAAAATGCTTCAATATTCGGAGATGCTTGTCCAACCGCAAAAGCTCCGATAATGACGGCAAAAAAAACCTAAGAGAGTCATAAAAGAGACATTTTAGATACACAATGCATTCGGAAAGTCTTCAGACTTTTTTCACATTTTATTACGTTGCGGCCTCAGAGACAAGATTGTGTAGCGCTTCAGATCTGGAGAAGGGTACAAAGAAATTCTGCTGCACTGAGAGTTCCCTAGTTAAAGGGGTACTCTGCCCCTAGACATCTCATCCCCTATCCTTTGGATAGGGGATAAGATGTCTGACCGCGGAGAGTCCCGCCACTGGGGACCCCCGCGATCTCGGCTGCGGCACCCCTGTCATCTGGTGCACGGAGTAAACTTTGCTCCGTGCCGAATGACTGGCCATGTGGGGCGGAGGCTTGTGAAGCCACGGTCACGCCCCACTCGTGACATCATGGCCACGCCCCACAATGCAAGTCTATTTGAGGCCCCTCATGACATCACGCCCTAGCCCTCAATGCAAGTCTATGGGAGGGGGCGTGACGGCCGTCACGCCCCCTCCCATAGACTTGCATTGAGGGGGCGTGACCATGACATCACGAGCGGGGCGTGACCGTGGCATCATGAGCCTCCAGGAATGCACCCGACGCTCTAAACGAACGCCGGATGCAGTAGGGAGATCGCGGGGGTCCCCAGGGCGGAACCCCCTCGATCAGACATCTTATCCCCTATCCTTTGGATAGGGGATAAGCTGTCTAGGGGTGGAGTACCCCTTTAAATAGAAGACTTTTGGGACAACCAGGACTATTCCTAGAGCTGTCCTCCCCATCAAACTGGCTGAACTCTAAAGATCCTGTATGTTGATGGGAGAAACTTCCGGAAGGTCATTCATCACTTTTTTTTTAACCTAAAGACATGGCGGTTATATTCAAAGGTATGATATGAATGGTTTTTATTGAAATCTATGGTACAGTGCCGGCAATTCAGAAGCGCTTCATAATGTCTACGTAGAGTCCCACCATTATAGCACGCCAATAAACAATAGGGTCTTAGAGTAAGTATATTGGGGGAGATTGATCAAAACCTGTGCAGAGGAAAAGCAGCCCAGTTGCCCATAGCAACCAATCAGATCGTTTCTTTCATTTTTAACAAGGCCTCTGGAAAATGAAAGGAGCGATCTGATTGGTTGCTATGGACAACTGGGCAAGTTTTCCTCTGCACGTGTTTTGATAAATCTCCCCCATTGTGCTTGAGTGTACGACTCAAAACAGTTTATACCATAAAGCATTCTACCTATATAAGGCTGGGCTCACATCCGGCTGGTACACCACGGTTTTAGGTCCGGTCACAAGACCAGATACGGGGCAAAAATGAGTCACTATCTGAATGAGATGCGGGCCGGATGTATACAGTGACATTGGCTATCCCTCAACACTGATCTTAAAATTGAGACATTTGCCAGTATATCCTAATATGAAGGACAAAATATATAGATTCCGGTGCTGTAATCTTAATGTAGACAGCGCATAAACGGGCTATATTAGGTGGTCTCCACCCCTACAGTCGCAATTGAGTGAATGCGGAAACCGGTACTGGCAGGTGATATAGTAAGTACATTATTTGTTTCCCGCACTCTGTTAATATCCTCTGCCAGCAAACTGTATCACGCGGAGTTCTCTTCTTTAAGTATCCACGCAGCTAGGTAGACTGCCCCGGCCGGTGGCGTCTCTACCAGTGTATCCAGCTGAGGTATAGCAAAGTCTGTAACAGTGAGTGACATCACTACTGGTCCCTGATGAAACCACAAAGCCTCAAATGCGTTTCGGAAGGGGTTACACCTTGATGACTAAAGGGGTTATGTTCTGACGAAGAAAGGCTTTGCCCCTTCGGAAACATGTTGGGGGCTTTGGGGTTTGAACGAGAACCAGTAATGACGTCACTCACTCTTACAGACTATGCTATACCTCAGCTGGATACACTGATAGAGACACCGCCGGCCGGGGCAGTACTCCTAGCGGTGTGGATCCTTAGCGCAAGCGTGGCTAATGAAGAGGACACCGTGGCATACAGTTTGCTGGCAGCAGATATTGAAACAGAGTGCAGGCAACAAATAGCTTGGAGGGTGGACAGGGTTCTATCCAGAGCAGGAGCAAATCCCCATAGCAAACCTCTCCTGATCTGGACGGTTCCTGACACGGACAGAGGTGTCAGCAGAGAGCACTGGGGTCAGACAGAAAATAAATTCAAAAAGAAAAGAACTTTCTGTGGTGTATACAGCAGCTGTTAAGTACTGGAAGGATTAAGATTTTTAAATAGGAGTAAAAATAAAAATCTGTTTAACTTTATGGCACCAGTTAACTTGAATTTTTTTTTTTTCCAGTGGAGTACCCCTTGAAGTCACCCTCTACCCACAGGATATGGTATAGCTAGCTGATAAGTGGGAGCCCAACTGGTGGGCCCCCAACCGACCACACTAATGAAAGCCTCTTGTCCCCTTGAGTTATCGAAGCCACAACATGCACACATGCCCACTGCTCCATTTAATCTCTATGGGGGAGATTTATCAAAACCTGTGCAAAGGAAAAGTTGCCCAGTTGCCCATAGCAACCAATCAGATCGTTTCTTTCATTTTGCACAGGCCTTGTTAAAAATGAAAGCAGCAATCTGATTGGTTGCTATGGGCAACATGGCAACTTTTCCTCTGAACAGGTTTTGATAAATCTCCCCCTATGGGTACAGAAAAAACTGAGCCAAAATACTAACTGCGCTAAGAACAAGAGTTTTCCAACCAGGGTGCCTCCAGATGTTGCAAAACTACAGTTCCCAGCATGCCTGGACAGCCGTTGGCTGTCCAGGCATGCTGGGAACTGTAGTTTTGCAACATCTGGAGGCACCCTGGTTGGGATTCACTAACCTACCCACTGCCGCAGCCTTTAAAGGGGAACTCCGGTGGAAACAAGTAGAAAACAAATGTTTTCAAATCAACTGGTGCCTGAAAGTTAAACAGATTTGTAAATGACTTCTATTAAAAATATGAATCCTTCCAGTACTTATTAGCTGCTGTATAAAACAGAGACATTTGTGAATTTATTTTCTGTCCGACAACTGTGCTCTCTGCTGACACCTCTGTCCGTATCAGGAACGGTCCAGATTAGAATCATATCCCCATAGAAAACCTCTCCTGCTCTAGACAGTTCCTGACATGGACAGAGGTGTCAGTAGAGAGCCCTGTGGTCAGACAGAAAAGAGCCTCCAAATTTCTCTGTAGTATAGAGCAGCTGATAAGTACAAGAAGGGTTAAGATTTTTTAATAGAAGTAATTTACAACTCTGTTTACCTTTCTGACACCAGTTGATTTGACTTTTTTTTTTCCCCACCGGAGTACCCCTTTAATACCAAGGCTCTTCCTGGCATATGCAAAATCACAATTTTGTAACTTTTTTTTGTAAGAAAAAAAAAAATAATGGGCGTCTTTACTTACGGTTAGAACATTCCCGATAGTGTAGCCTCCTTCTATAATCAGAGTGGAACCATACCAGAAGGCCAAGGCATAGGACGCATATATCATCAAGAAGGCAAATCCAATCGATATGTTAGCTGTGACGGCCTTCTTGATACCTATGTTTTTCGCATCCTCTAAATTCTTTTCATACCTGAAAAACATGCAGGTTACACAAGGGATTAAAGGGGTACTCCAGTGGAAAACTTTTTTTTTTTTTTTTTTTAAATCAACTGGTGCCAGAAAGTTAAACAGATTTGTAAATGACTTTTGTTTAAAAAAAATCTTTACCCTTCCAGTACTTTTTAGCAGCTGTATGCTACAGAGGAAATTATTTTCTTTTTGAATTTCTTTTTTGTCTTGTCCACAGTGCTCTCTGCTGACACCTCTGTCCGTGTCAGGAACTGTCCAGAGCAGAAGAAAATTCCCATAGCAAACCTATGCTGCTCTGGACAGTTCCTGACACGGACAGAGGTGTCAGCAGAGAGCACTGTGGACAAGACAAAAAAAATTTTCAAAAAGAAAATAATTTCCTCCCTAGCATACAGCTGCTAAAAAGTACTGGAAGGGTAAAGATTTTTTTAATAGAAGTTATTTACAAATCTGTTTAACTTTCTGGCACCAGTTGGTTTAAAAAAAATGTTTTTTTTCCACCGGAGTACCCTTTTAAGCAGGTTAGTCGTTGATGTTGTAACAATGCCTATCCAGCTCCAGGCCAGATTAATACGATAAGAAAGCCTCACTCACCTCTTAATTTCCTTATCTTGTCCCCCAAAGGCTATAACCGTCCGGATGGCTGCAAGAACCTCCTCGGCCACCGCTCCAGCTTTGGCGTAAGCCGTCAGCTCCTTGTTAGTAAACGCTGACAATATCTGTGAACAATAATCAGATTTACACACAAGGTGCTGACTGGTTTTAGAGAAAGAAATAGGAGCCAAAATGTTTCTACTGTACCTTTGCCCAAATACCCGCAGAAAGTGCCATAACAGGACTGATCGCCAGGATGACCAGGGTCAGCTTCCAGCCCTTAATAAAGCCGATAATAAACCCAACCAGGAAAGTAGTCAGTGACTGGAGCAGCAGGCCTATTTTATCTCCAATGCCTTCGTTGATTTTTTGAACATCACTAAAACAAAAATAGAATTGAAAAAAAAAAACATTTAAAGGGGTACTCCAGTGAAAACTTTTTTTTTTTTTTTTTTTTTTATCAACTGGTGCTAGAAAGTTAAACAGATTTGTAAATGACTTCTATTAAAAAATCTTAACCCTTCCAGTACTTATTAACTGCTAAATACTACAGAGGAAATTATTTTCTTTTTGGAACACAGAGCTCTCTGCTGACATCACGAGCACAGTGCTCTCTGCTGACATCTCTGTCCATTTTAAGAACTGCCCAGAGTAGGAGAAAATCCTCATAGCAAATATATGATGCTCTGGACAGTTCCTAAAATGGACAGAGGTGTCAGCAGAGAGCACTGTGGTCATGATGTCAGCAGAGAACTCTGTGTTCCAAAAAGAAAAGAATTTCCTCTGTAGTATTCAGCAGCTAATAAGTACTGGAAGGTTTTTAAGATATTTTAATAGAAGTCATTTACAAATCTGTTTAACTTTCTGGCACCAGTTGATTTAAAAAAAAAAAAAAAAAAGTTTTCCACCGGAGTACCCCTTTAAAAAAAAAAAAAAAAAAAGTTAAAATGTAGGAGGGTTGATATACCTTCAAAAAGACCAACAAGTGCAAAGACTGCTCAAGGTTGTGACATCACAAACACGGAAGCCTCAGTCCCAGCCACCAGACACCCTCCCCCCCCCCCCCTGCGATCAGACACCCCAGAGCACCCCTTTAAGTGGGTACTCAAAAGAACAGAAGCACCAACCATATCAAGACCCATGTGAGACAAACCCATTCGTGGTGAATATTTTAGGTGATTTTTCTACAAACAGTCTCTAGTCTAAAACTATGTAATGTATATAATAATTTTAGTTTTTTGTTATTATTATAAAAATGATTAATAATGATATTATTTATAGTTAGTTGTGTTATACATTCATTTTTATTTTTATTTATTTAAACATTTTTATTTTTTATAATGCTGATGAACTGTCCATGTTTTCTTATTACCGCTTGCTCTGCCTTGTATACAACGTGCAGGATCTATTTTAAGTTAGATGAATGAGAGATAATCACATCCTCCAAAGGTAACCATAGAAACAAATGAGGTAATTATGTACAAGGCGCTTCAACGATGAGACAGATCACCATAGTACAGTGTTTACCAACCAGTGTATCTCCAGCTGTAGCAAAAACTACAACTCCTAGCCTTTGGCTGTCCGGGCATGCTGGGAGTTGTAGTTTTGCAGCAGTTGGAGGTGCACTGTTTAGGAAACACTGCCATAGTGTCTCTGCTACCTGTGCATATATAATGAACTGAACTGAATTATCATTATGAAAATAATGAAATATATATATTTTTTATTTCAATAATGATCATAAATACTCAGAACTCATACTACCAACCAACACAACATCTCTGTATAAGGCTTTGTTCACACGGTGCAGTTTTTCCACATTTTTTTGTGTGTTTTTCCAGCAATTTTGCTGTGCTTTGGCGAAATTGAGGCAATAAGGGCATTATTTACTGGAATTTGCCTAATTTCTGTAATTGCTGCATTTTTTGCCAGAATCACTGGAAAATGCATCAAAACTGCATCACGTGAACACAGCCTTAATGTAACGATAGCACCTGGCCAGGCTTTGCATGCTGCGCTATGGTCAACAAGAAGTTACAGGCCTGGGCCATTTAGCAGCTGCGAAGGGGTATTGTATTTCTCCCTACCCTTTCTGGCTCTGATTTTAGCTTTCTCCTGATTTTTAGTCTTGTCTGTTTCAGTTTTGACGTCTTAGTTTGAATTTGCCATGGCCTTTGTATTTCTGACCAGTTCGTCTAGTTTTTAGCCTTTTCTCGTGATCTGTCTGTACTAATGGCTAGTTTGTATCTGTTACCTGAGCCTGTATCCTGACTTGTATTCAGACCTGTTTGTACTCGGTATAGGTCCTGATCCATTGCTTCTCTTGCTTGGTTCCTAGTCTTGTGTATCGTACTTCTGTTCATTCTTGTCTGTTACTTAAATCTTCACTTGTATTCTGACTTGTTTATGTTCTGTACTCCACCACTGTAAAGGTCCTGATGATTTGCTTCTCTTGCTTTGTCCCTATCCTTGTGTGTAGTACTTCTGCTTTTCTTTGTTTGAACCTAAACCTGTATTTTGACTTGTGCTTTGTACTCCATGGTATAGGTCCTGATCTATTGCTTTCTGCTTTTCCCCTAGCCTGGTGTTCTGTACCTCTGTTTAGCCTTGTTTAATCCTGAACCTGTTAATTCTCATCTGTATAGTGTCCCGATTTCAGTTACCTGTTCACTCACCTTCATTCCTGATAAACCTGCCGTTATATCTTCCTCGTAACCTGCTTGTCATTTCTCTTATACCTGCCGTATTACTTTAGTCCTGAACCTGTTAGTTTATACTTTATATACCTGCTGTTATATATTACCTTGGTTCCCTTTTTGTTTGTTCTTGCTTGTTTAACCTTCGTGTCTTGACCTGTTTCCCTGACCTCCTCCATACAGTTCTTCCGTCTATGCAAGGGGGGGGGGGGGGGGTGCTTTTATTAGTCAATTTCTGAAGGAATGGTAATGACATCTTTACAAGCTGTCAAAAAATGACCCCTGAACAGTTGTCCCAATTTAATCCCCGGATAGTCACTGAGGGTTGACCCAAGCAATTCCCTAATGTCCAAGGTGGAGCTACTACTTATGCCATTTTGGAGCCAAGCTGTAACACTGATCGATGTATATAACAGCTTAGCTGTAAACAGTGATAGTAATAGTGGCAATGAGGACTCACTCGGTCAGCCTGGTGTTCAGCTCTCCAGCATCATTGACATCAAACCAGCCGATCTCCTGCCTCAGCACCGCATGGAAGAAATTCCTTCTTATCTTCTTGATCTGTCGGGCAGCAGCCAGTGTCCAAAACGAGATCTGGACATAACCAGCAAGAAGCACAGCAAATCCTAACCCCGAGTAATAATAGGCATACCTGCAACAGGGAAATACGGTGTTAAAAAGAACACATACCGTACTATCCTTTTCCCATTACACATACACAAACATGATGATGTTCATGAGCCAACTGTTGTAATGATAAGTACTGTAAAGATGGATAGTAGCCATTATACTATACGGGGTTCGTTGCATTTGGAAAATATTTAGACCCTTTCACAATATTTTTCCATTTTGTGCTATAATAAAGTGTAATTGTCTTAATTAAATACTATACAAAAAATATTATACAGATAGTATAGAAATCCAGAAATCCATCTTTGTGAGTAGAAATGTGTGGGTCTTTATTAAAATCCTCAGCAGTAATACAGGCTTCAAAATCCGACATGTTTTCAGCATGTAAGAACGCTCTTTATCATGTTACCATTCAGCAATGACCTTTGCCTTTTGCTTTTACGGCCATGTAACTAAGTTTGTTCTGCTCATCTCTCTGTATAGTCAAGGCGGCTAATCCTGTAGATGTATTGTGGAAATATTTTATTGTTAATAGATAACCTGGAACCTATAATGCTTGTACTTTGTACCTTGAGATACCCAATAAACCATATTTAAAGTGGCAGATGAAAAACAAGAAAATAACTTATTTGATCTTATGTCTATGGATCAGTAATGAACTATGGTAGGTTGGAAGACCAATCCCCTATTACATTAGGGCACAAAAAATGAGGTGAGATGAGCATCTCACCTCAGGCGATCCCTTGGTCATACTGTACAGTATTTAAGACATAGGTAAGACACTTAAAGGGGTACTCCGGCGCTTAGACATCTTATCCCCTATCCAAAGGATAGGGGATAAGATGCCTGATCGCGGGGGTCCTGCCGCTGGGGACCCCCGTGATCTTACACGCAGCACCCCAGTTAAAATCAGTTCCCGGAGCATGTTCGCTCCGGGTCTGATTACCGGCAACCACAGGGCCGACGGCGTGTGACGTCATGCCTCCGCCCCTCAATGCAGCTTGACCTATGGACTCCTTGCTCAGCCCCCCATTATAAGGAAGGGAGGAGCTGCAATCTGCCTCTTTTTGCTATTCTACCACACTTCCTACTGAGGCACAGTAAAGACCAGACTAGTGTCCAGCACATCTGGAGGCCTCAAGCCTAACCTACAGCCACATGCCAGTAAGTCAAGTCATCTATGTCTGCTGTCTCTACCTACAGTCAAGTCTATAGTCAAGTCTATTATAGTCAGCGTGGCTGTCCTAAAGTCTGTCAAAGTCACTAAAAGTCCCAGCAAGCTGCAAGGACCTTCTGTGTTACTGGTCACCTCTCTGGGATCCTGGCCTAGAAAAAACTTTCAAATAAACAAAAAAGAAGAATGAAAGGAAGTCCCCCACCCACCACCACTCTCCGAGCTCATAAGGAAGCCGACTCCTGCACTTCCCTTAGAGGATATGTTCACATACAGTATTTTCAAATGATAATAAATACAGAATTCTGTTTCATAACGTGTCTTTACAGGTCAGAGAATCAGCAACAAGGGTGTCTTCAGCTGTTGTAAAGCTGCAGATCCCAGCATCGTAGTTTCACAACAGCTGCAGAGTTGGGCTATATGTGCACGGGGTAATTTTTTGCCATCATTTTGTGTGTGATGTCCCAGTACGGGATATAGTCCCGTACAGTGCTCAGGCCCTGTCAGGTTGAGTCCCTCTGTGTCCTAGGGGCTCTCCTGCAGCATCTCCCCCATAGGAATATATATTATCTATAGTGTTATGTGTGTTATGTATAAAGGACCTTTGGGTTAGTCACATGATAATGTGTCCACATGACGTGTTTGTTACCCAGAGAGCACCAGCTAACCAGGTGACCTGCAGCTTGACCTATGGACTTCTGGATCAGCCCCCCTTTATGAGAGGGGCAGCCATTACAATCTTTCTTTTTCTGCTGGGGTACAGTAAAGACAAGACATCTCAGAACAAGTGTCCAGCACATCTGGAGGTCTCAAGCCTAACCAGTAGCCACATGTCAGTGTGTCAAGTCATCTATGCCTGCTGTCTCTACCTACAGTCAAGTCAAGTCTATAGTCAAGTCTATTATAGTCAGCGTGGCTGTCCTAAAGTCTGTCAAAGTCACTACAAGTCCCAGCAAGCTATGAGGTCCTGCTGTGTTACTGGCCACCTCTATGGAATCCTGACCTAGCTGTAAAGACTATTTCCATCTGTCTACCTCAGTAAAGCTACCGTTAACCCTAACCTGGTCTTGGACTATTATTGCCCTGCCTAACCTTGGGATAGCTTAGCTACCTTCGGGTGGTTACTTAGGAAAACCACGCCCTGGCGTCACAAACATTTAGGGGTTAATAACACCTGCCCCTGGGCTATAACATCTGCCCCATACACCTCACCTTCCCACCCCGTGGCTCACCACATTTGTCTGGCTGGAAAATTTTGTCTACAGCAGGCGGACTGCTCAGAAATGCGCCGTCTCCACCTTACAGTAAATGTTGAATTTTAGCACGTTCCGGCAGGAGATAAGCCTCCATGATCGCTCTCTGCATGGTCCAGTCATTTGATAACATGTGATAGAGCTAAAGCTATTGGTTTTATACCTACTGTAAGATAATAGAAGAAAAAAAAACCTTGATATCCCACACGGCAATTAAGATTATTATTGTATCACCATTGTCTTATACTGTGGTCCCTCAAGTTACAATATGAATTGGTTCCAGGACGACCATTGTATGTTGAAACCATTGTATGTTGAGACCAGAACTCTATGGAAACCTGGCAATTGGTTCTGAAGCCCCAAAATGTCATCCAAAAATAGTGAGGATTAAAGGGGTGCTCCAGGAAAAAACTTTTTTTTTTTTTATATCAACTGGCTGCAGAAAGTTAAACAGATTTGTAAATTACTTCTATAAAAAAAAACATTAATCCTTCCAATAATTATCAGCTGCTGAAGTTGAGTTGTTCTTTTCTGTCTGGCAACAGTGCTCTCTGCTGACATCTCTGTTTGTTACGGGAACTGCACAGAGTAGAAGAGTTTTGCGATGGGGATTTGCTTCTACTCTGGACAGTTCTGGACAGTGAATTCATCAGAGAGCACTTAGACAGAAAAGAACATCTCAACTTCAGCGGCTCATAAGTACTAAAAGGTTTAAGATTAAGATTTAATAGAAGTAATTTACAAATCTGTTTAACTTTCTGGAGCCAGTTGATATATATATACATATAATATATATAAAGTTTTTTCCTGGATAACCCCTTTAAAGAAAAATAAGTAGATAACTAATATAGATAAAGCAAGTCCTTATATATAAAAGTAATAAAGATCTGCTGGGAGCTGTAAATCACTGTCTATGTAGAGGACAGGAGCTTCTTCAGGGTCCTGTACAGTACACGCAATGGGGGAGATTTATCAAAAATTGCCCAGTTGCCCATAGCAACCAATCAGATCACTTCTTTCATTTGTAACAAGGCCTCTGCAAAATGAAAGAAGCGATCTGATTGGCTGCTATGGGAAACTGGGCAACGTTTCCTCTGCACAGGTTTTGATAAATCTCCCCCAGTGTCCTAAAAAAATAGGTAAAGAGTAGTACAGAACATGTAATACCTCCCTATACTGTAGGGGGCGCTACTAGACACCAGTCAGTGCATGCACTTCAGTAATACAGGGGTTTACCAGTGATGTCCATTCTGATTTGTCAGCCATTGACGCGTTTCACAGATCTGAACTGTCCGTAGCATTGTATGTTGAGTCTGGTTTCAAGTTACAATGGTCCAGAAAAGACCATTGTATGTCGAAACTATTGTATGTTGAGGGATCACTGTAGTAACATCATCTTATGGAGTTGCTATTTATGCACTTGTCTAATATTGTGTTATAATGGCCGCAAAACAATCAGCCGATAATACGTTTTTTACTATCTTTACCGCCAAGTGGGTTGAAGTAAAACTGCACTTACGTTGTCATTTGATCTTGGAGCTGGTTGGATGCGTTTATCAAGGCTTCAACTGTAGAGAACATAAAAATTGTATTTCTCATTTGACAACATATCTCCAAATATAAAAAAAATTAAATAAGAAACAAGCTTATTGCCCCTATCAACCAATGATGACCAATACCAGTCCAAAAGAAGAGGTGATTGGGCTATATTCAAAACTGGGGTGTGTGTCAAATGGTGGCCCAATATAGTGGTGCTACACGGAAATAGAAGTGTGTGTGTGAACAATAACCAAACGGGGCACACCCCTGTAGGTCCTGCTGGGTTGGTTTATTCAATGTTCATGTGGTGACCCACGGGTGTATGGCGGGACCACGGGTGTAGCGGTGTAGGTGGTGGGGCCAGATGGTATTAACAAGATGTTTTTAACCCCTAGTGTTCGTGACGCCAGAGTGGTTTTTGGTACCGGAACCACACGAACGGTATCTCCGCTATTCCAATGGCTAGTTAAGGAAAGAGTCCACAACCAAGTTATGGTTTAACGGAGGCTTTACTGAGTTAAGAGAGATGGAATTATCTTCACAGCTAGGCCAGATTCCCAGAGAGGTGGCCAGGAGCCCAGAAGGATCTCGCGGCTTTCTGGGACCAATTAGACTGGTAATAGACTTTAGAGATTTGACTTCAGGCTTGACTAAAGACTGGACTTGACTATTTGCAGTGAAAGCAGACATAGACTTTTGACTTACTGGAATGACTGTAGCTTTGTGGTCTTCCAGATGCTGGTCACTAGCACTGAGATCTCTGGTGGTTGCTGTTCTCAGTAGTAGGTGCTAAGAAAAGGATCTTAGAATTGTAATGGCCGCCCCTTTTATAGTGATCAAAGCCCATTGGTCAAGCTGCGGGTCATAGGTTAAGCTGGTGTTCTCTGGGGAACATCACGTGACAACACAACATAACATGTGACACTCCACAGGTCCTTCAGACCTCTCACAGGTCCTGTAGACTAACTATACATTAATGTACTGACTATAATCCTATGACAACAAATGACAGTCTATAAACAGCAGGGGTGACACTAAAGGAGAGCCCCCAGGTCACTGAGGGACTCAACCTGACATGGCCTAAGGTAGTGCAGGACCATGTCCTGTACTGGGACATTACATTCATATGTTGAACATAGACATCCCTTCACCCCGTGATCCAAGCAGAGCTGGGGTAGCAGGAGCTTGCACCCGGACAACAGCTGCTGTTTCATGCCGTAAGGCGTTTCATCAGGTCACCAGTGACCTTACGGCGTGAAACAGCAGCTGTTGTCCGGGTGCAAGCTCCTGCTACTCCAGCTCTGCTCGGATCACGGGGTGAAGGGATGTCTCTGTTCAACATATGAACATTGAATAAACCAACACAGCAGCACCTACAGGTGTGTGCCCCGTTTTTCTCTTCTTTAATATTGGTCAATGATGATCAATGTTTCATATAAAGAAGCCTGATTGCTGACTGTTTCCTATGGGTGGCAAGGTCACCTCACCAGAGGCAGTTTTGGTATACTAGACATGCAATGTGAATTATGACATCATTTATAGCAGTGTTTCCCAACCAGTGTGCCTCCAGCTGTTGCAAAACGACAACTCCCAGCATGCCCGGACAGCCAAAGGCTGTCCGGGCATGCTGGGAGTTGTAGTTTTGCAACAGCTGGAGGTACACTGGTTGGGAAACACTTATTTACAGTATACTATTATTATATATATATACTCACTAGTCATATTTTTCCCGGCATCCACAAAGCTGTCTGTCATCTCTCCAAAGACCAGCATCATGAGCGGTAGGCCGGCACCATGCGCCATCGCTGCTATTGTTCCACCCAACATTAGAAGTTTGTCGACTCCTCCGGAATATCGGAACTGGAAAAAAAAAAGTTGCAATATCACTAAAAGGATCTTCAAGAACATTGGCCAATTCTGCATCTAATGCCGAATAACATAGGATGTTCCCAGTTGGGTTCGCAGTTGGGCCTTAGGCATGCTGGGAGTTGTTGTTTTGCCACAGCTGGAGGCACCCTGTTTGGGAAACACTGTCCTATGATTTATGGTTATATAAACATGAGCGAGTATCAGATACAATAACATTCTACATTCTGTTCTAAAATAATGACCTGCAATTCTACCCCGCCAGGAAATGGACGGCGCCTGTAGCAGTGTGCGCCCATTAGAGATCTAAGCCTGAATCATTAGTGATAAAAGGACATTAGCAGCAATTAAACTAATTCAATCAGACATTAGGCCCGAGCAATTCAAGACGTCCTGGGAGGAAACACGTAATGAGTGCCAACCAAATACAGTGGGGATCAAAAGTTTGGGCACTCCAGGTAAAAATTTGTATTACCGTAATGTGCATTAAGAAGCCAAGGAAAGATGGAAAAATCTCCAAAAGGCATCAAATTACAGATTAGACATTGTGTCAACAAAGGTTAGATTTTATTTCTATCATTTACACTTTCAAAATAACAGAAAACAAAAAAATGGCGTCTGCAAAAGTTTGGGCACCCTGCAGAGTTAATATCTTGTAAACGCTTTTTGTAGCCAGCCAAGAGTCTTTCAATTCTTGTTTGAGGTATCTTTGCCCATTCTTCCTTACAAAAGTCTTCCAGTTCTTTGAGATTTCTGGGCTGTCTGTCATGCACTGCTCTTTTAAGGTCTATCCATAGATTTTCAATTATGTTGAGGTCAGCAGATTGTGAAGGCCATGGCAAAACCTTCAGTTTACGCCTCTTGATGTAATCCCCCGTGGATTTCGAGCTGTGTTTAGGATCATTATCCATTTGTAGAAGCCATCCTCTCTTTAACTTCAGCTTTTTCACAGATGGCATCAAGATAGCATCCAAAATTTGCTGAAATTTTATTGAATCCATTTTTCCTTCTATTCGTGAGATGTTCCCTGTGCCACTGGCTGCAATACAACTCGAAAGCATGATTGATCCACCCCCATGCTTAACAGTTGGACAGAGGTTCTTTTCATTAAATTCTGTTCCCCTTCTCCAAACGTACCTTTGCTCATTCTGGCCAAAAAGTTCAATTTTAACCTCAGAACTTGTTTCCAAAATGCATCAGGCTTGTCTATATGTTCATTTGCAAAGTTCAAACGCTGATTTTTGTGGTGAGGACGTAGAAGAGGTTTTCTACTGATGACTCTTCCATGAAGACCATATTTGTACAAGTATCTCTTTATAGTGGAATAGTGTACCACAACTCCAGTGTCTGCCAGATCTTTCTGGAGGGATTGTGCAGTCAAATGTGGGTTTTGTATTGTTTTTCTCACAATCCTGCGAGCTGTTCTGTCTGATATTTTTCTTGGTCTTCCAGATCTTGCTTTAACTTCCACTGTTCCTGATGACTGCCATTTCTTAATTACATTCCGAACAGAGGATATTGACATTTGAAAACGGTTTGCTATCTTCTTATAGCCTTCTCCAGCTTTGTGAGCGTCAACTCTTTTCAGTTTCAGATTTCAAGACATCTGATTAGAAGAACCCATGGTGCTGATTGTTGGGACAAGGTCAGATGAGTCTAGGCATTTAAAGGGGTATTCCAGGCAAAACTTTTTATATATATATATATATATATATATATATATATATATATATATATCAACTGGCTCTGGAAAGTTAAACAGATTTGTAAATTACTTCTATTAAAAAATCTTAATCCTTCCAATAGTTATTAGCTTCTGAAGTTTTCTGTCTAACTTCTCAATGATGATGTCACGTCCCGGGAGCTGTGCATGATGGGAGAATATCCCGATAGGAACTGCACAGCTCCTGGGACGTGAGTCATCAGAGAGCAGTTAGACAGAAAACAACTCAACTTCAGAAGCTAATAACTATTGGAAGGATTAAGATTTTTTAATAGAAGTAATTTACAAATCTGTTTAACTTTCCGGAGCTAGTTGGCCTGGAATACCCCTTTAAAACCTTTGAGATTGACATCATCTGTTCTTCCCAGATGATGATTGAGAACAATCCATGACACTGGCAGGTCTCAGCTTTGCAAAGAGGGCAGTGCATGCTATAAATTTAGCAGGGTGTCCAAACTTTTGCAGACACCATTTTTTAGTTTTCTGTTATTTAGAAAGTGTAAATGAAATCTAACCTTTGTTGACATATTATAAAAATATCTAATCAGTAATTTGATGCCTTTTGGAGATTTTTCCATCTTTCCTTGGCTTCTTTATGCACATTAAAGGGGTTCTCCCTTGCTTATACTGTTTTATGTTGTTATGTTTGTGTGTTATGTGTGTATAAGTATGTGTTTTTTATGTGTGTTGTGATTATGTATATATGTATTTTCTTACCTTTTGTGAAGATCCAGAAGCTGGCCCCTTTTTCTTCCAGTGGCTTGCTGTGTAACCTCGGCCTCCGCCGTGTTGTGTTCGGTAAGTGGGATGTCGGGGAGTGTGTTCTTGCTTCTGTCCTTCCTATCTTCTGACGTCCGAGGCAAATTTCTCTTCCTGTTTCTTCCGTGGCTCAGCGACGAATCTGCGGCCTATTCCGGCGCATGCACAGGTAGTTTTTTTTTTTAACAATAAAGTTTTTTTTGTCTAATTGACAAATTGTCTGCGCTTGCGCGAAGCTACGCTATTAGCGTAGACCTAACGTATGCTACGCTGTTAGCGTAGCACTTGCGTACTCGCGCATGCGCAGACAGTTTGTCAATTAGACAAAAAAATCTTTATTGGTAAAAAAAAATAAAAATACCTGCGCATGCGCCGGAAGAGGCCGCAGATTCGTCGCTGAGCCACGGAAGAAACAGGAAGAAAAGATTCGCCTTGGACGTCAGAAGATAGGAAGGACAGAAGCAAGAACACCCCCCCCGACATCCCACTTACCGAACACAACATGGTGGAGGCCGAGTTTACACAGCAAGCCACTGGAAGAAAAAGGGGCCAGCTTCCGGATCTTCACAAAAGGTAAGAAAATACATATATACATAATCACAACACACATAAAAAAACACATACTTATACACACATAACACACAAACATAACAACAAAAAACAGTATAAACAAGGGAGAACCCCTTTAATACAAATTTTTACCTGGGGTGCCCAAACTTTTGATCCCCACTGTAATACCCAGAAGTTAAGTTTAGAAGACTTTCGAATTATATATACTGTTATATATATATATATATATATATATAAAACCTGTTTTCTCTATTTCTTGCATTGTACAAAAGTGTCAGGCTGGGTTCACACCACGTTTTTGCAATACAGTTTCCTTATCGGGTTTTTGAGAAAAAAGAAAAAGGATTCCTCAAAACCTGACTAAACTGTATCAAAATGTTTGTACAAATTTTAATCCGTATACAGTTCAAAACCGTAAAATGATGTCCGGCTGCATCCGTTTTTTAAGAAAAAAAAAACGTTAACGTTTTTAACTTTTCATTCCATTATGAATAAAGTTTCACTTGTTTGATTGAAATTCCAAGAAAAAAACTGTGCAAAGTCAAAAACTGTATGGTGCAAACCGGATGGAACCGTACGCACATACGGTTCCCATTGACTGCCATGTTTAAAAAAAATGTTTTATACGTTTCAATACGGTTTTTCACCTGGACCAAAAACCGTGGTAGGCTACAGTTTTGGGTATGGGAAAAAACTGACAAGGCCGTACAGGATGCAAAACGGACACAAACTGATGCATCTTTTGGCATACGGTTTTCAATGGAGAGTCAATGCATACGGTTTTCAATACGGTTCCGTACGGTTTTCAAACTGAAAACGTACATGGGAACTGTATTGCAAGACGTGGTGTGAACCCAGCCTCACCCTAGAAGTAAATGGATGAGAGGTAGAGCATAAGTACAGGTGTAATAGAGCAACATTTTTCAATAATACCGTAATATCCCTGAGCTACAGGCATGGTCTGCTTAGGAGAACCTCCAAAAATGTGATTATCAAGGGGCGATCCCACTGATCACCTGAGGTGGGATCCCGGCCTGAAAGTGTTCAAATTCCCTACAGCACCACCACAGGGCAAATTAAGTATTACACGTCCATTAATAATTCCTTTATTTATAAAGCACAAACTTATTCTGCAGCACTGTACAGAGCCTGTCATCACCCGGGCCCCCGCAATCTAAATTCCAAATTCTATCAGTATGTGAGGAACCACACACAAAACACAGGGAAAACATACAAACTACTCAAGCCACTGAGCCACCATGTTACCCATTGAAATGAATAAGAGAGAAAATCTCTTTGACAGAATATTAGATGAGGGGCTTTATCAACTTTTTCTACTAAGACAACCAGGGAAACTCTGTACTAGGTTATTAAAGGGGTATTCCAGGAAAAAACTTATATATATATATATATATATATATATATATATATATATACTGGCTCCAGAAAGTTAAACAGATTTGTAAATTACTTCTATTAAAAAATCTTAATCCTTCCAATCATTTTCAGCTGCTGAAGTTAAGTTGTTCTTTTTTGTCTGGCAACAGTGCTCTCTGCTGACATCTCTGCTTGTCTCGGGAATTGCACAGAGTAGAAGAGGTTTGCTATGGGCATTTGCTTCTACTCTGGACAGTTCCCAAGACAGGTGTCATCAGAGAGCACTTAGACAGAAAAGAACAACTCAAATTTAGCAGCTCATAAGTACTGAAAGGATTAATATTTTTTTAATAGAAGTAATTTACAAACCTGTTTAACTTTCTGGAGCCAGTTTATATATAAAAGTGCCAGAGAAAAACACTTGTTCGTTGGCTGATCGCATCTTTTGTGCGGCGCCAAAAATCATTGTTATTTGCCACGCAAATGATTCATGGATTGTTTGCATTCCTAATCAAGCCGCGCAAGGGCCCAATAAGCGAGCACCGATACACAAGTCTGTGGTCAGAAATAAACAAAGAAAACTCTTTTAAAATAATGCAGATCTACCATCAGTACCATGAAAAAAAAACACATAATAAATTGCAATGTCAGTCACCAAATGACAAACTCATCTCCACTATGCAGATTTAGGCTTTTCTACGTCTTTATATTAAAGGAGAAGTCCCACGTAGGAAAATGTATCCCCTATCTAAAGCATAGGGGATAAGTGACTAATCACGGGTGGTGCGACTATGGTAGCCATGGGGGTGCTAGAAAATGCCTTATCACTTCGTGACACCAGGGCACCGTTAGCCTATACACGGTCCGAGGATGGAGACAGCTTCTCCTGGGCCAGACACGGAGAGTAAAGAAACACACCGACATCGGGTTACGGATAACTGTCTTTTACTAAGCAGGTGCAGATGTTAAAACACGCCAACAGTATGGTACAGAGTGGAGAGGATGCAGCATAACCCCTTGGGAGCCCTGTTGCCTTGCTGGGACTTGTGGTGCTTTTCACCCAATAGATTTGATACTGACTTGTAAGGAGACTGAAGATTGTTCCAGATAACTAGGGTTCTGTGAAGGTCCTGTAGCTTTCTCCGCTAGGGCATGAATTGCCAGGGCATGGGCACTATATGGCCAATAATTTAGGGGTTCCCAATGGCAGGCAGGGTCACGGGGGCTTACACAGCTCCTCTCTTATAGGTACAACACATATATAGAAATACACATAAATAACAGACAATATAATACATATGAAAATAGATTAACCATTCGATAAAGTGCTTCAACATGACAACCAGTCCCTTAGTGGGCCCAACACCTGTGCCGCAGGTCTACCTGAGGAAGTCCGAAGCCACAGGACAGCCTTTGGTGCTGGGACACCACAACCAATCGGAACCCCCTCAATCTCCAGTACGGTGCTCTGGCTTTGTTCATGGACTGAGCGGGGATCAGCACAAGTCCTCCATTCATTACTATGGGAGAGCCAGAGATACATGAGTACAGCGCTCATTAATTTTTGGCTCTCCGATAGAAATGACTAGAGGATTCTTGCTAACAGCCACTCAATAAGTGAGGGGTCCCAGCGGTCGGACCCTCAACGATCAGACACTTTTGCCATACTCTTTGGATAGGGGTAAAATTTTCCTTCGTGGGACAACTCCTTTAAAAGGGTACTCCAGTGGAAATTTTTTTTTTTTTAAACCAACCGGTGCCAGAAAGTTGAACAGATTTGTAAATCTCTTCTATTAAAAAATCTTTACCCTTCCAGTACTTTTTAGCAGCTGTATGCTACAGAGGAAATTCTTTTTTTTTTTTATTTCTTTTCTGTCTTGTCCACAGTGCTCTCTGCTGACACCTGATGCCCCTATCAGGAACTGTCCAGAGCAGGAGAAAATCCCCATTGCAAACCTATGCTGCTCTGGACAATTCCTGACATGGACAGAGGTGTCAGCAGAGAGCACTGTGGACAAGACAAAAAAGAAATTCAAAAAGAAAAGAATTTCCTCTGTAGCATACAGCTGCTAAAAAGTACTGGAAGGGTAAAGATTTTTTAATAGAAGTCATTTACAAATCTGTTTAACTTTCTGGCACCAGTTGATTTAAAAAAAAAAAAAAAAAAAATGTTTTCCACCGGAGTACCCCTTTAAGGCTGGGTTCACATTACAGAATCCGCGACCGGAAAAATTCCGGTCGGAGATTCCGGGTGCGGCCAGCTAGGATCGGACGGATTCCGCCTGAAGAGTGAACAAGTTCATTCTTTTGGCGGTGGAACGTCCACCGATGAAATTCCGTAGTGTGCACTATGCAGCGGAATCCCATTGCCAGCAAATTCCGTAGTGTGAACCCGGCCTATAACTTGTGTATGAGATGATGATAATGATGATTGGACGGTGCAATGGTGGACGCCATTCTGTGGTAGATCCATAAAGCTTCTTACCATTGTGAAGGGGCTGACCATCTTCGGTTTTTCCTCTTTTTCTTTTTTCTTTGACCAGCCAAATTTTTTTTTCTTGCTGGAATGGAAAATGACATAATCTGGTCAGATCATAGCATCACGTGATGTCAGACGTAATAAAATCATAGCTAAGTGATACTGGAATAGCTCAGGCCTCAGTAAAGGAAGGCACTATTAGATTATAGGGCAGTGTTTCCCAACCAGGGTGCCTCCAGCTGTTGCAAAACTACAACTTCCAGCATGCCTGGACAGCCTTCGGCTGTCCAGGCATGCTGGGAGTTGTAGTTTTGCAACAGCTGGAGGCACCCTGGTTGGGAAACACTGTTGTAGGGTATAAAGGCCTGCAGATTGAGGAGAGTGATGGGCAGCTGGGCCGTCAGTGGAATTACCAGTCAGGAAGTCAGCAGGGTATTGTAGAAAATAATGGCGTCTTAAAGGGGTACTTTTTTTTTTTCAATCATCTGGTGGCAGAAAGTTAAACAGATTTGTAAATTATTTCTATTTAAAAATCTTAATCCTTCCAGTACTTGTCAGCTTCTGTATGCTACAGAGGAAGTTCTTTTTCTTTTTGTATTTCCTTTCTGTCTGACCACAGTGCTCTCTGCTGACACCTCTGTGCATTATAGGAACTGTCCAGAGTAGAAGCAAACCTATCCTGCTCCTTACAGTTCCTAAAATGGACAGTGGTGTCAGCAGAGAGCACTGTGGTCAGACAGAAAGGAAATTCTTCAAAAAGAAAAGAACTTCCTCTGGAACATACAGCAGCTGATAAGTACTGGAAGGATTAAGATTTCTTAATAGAAGTAATTTACAAATCTGTTTAACTTTTTGGCACCAGTTGATTAAAAAAATAAAAATACAATTATATATATATATATATATATATATATATATATATATATATATATATATGTTTTCCAGGGGAGTACCCCTTTAATTCACAGTGAATAAAGGACTCCCGTACTTGATTTTTATGATCCCACAAAGAGGATCTGTCTACTTTCCTGTAAAGTTTTAGAAAACATACTTATATTTCCCATTAAATTACAATTCTGGAGCCTCTGGGGGAGATTTGTCCAAACCTGTGCAGAGGAAAAGTGGGGCAGTTGCCCATAGCAACCAATCAGATCGCTTCTTATATTTTTCAGAGGACTTTTTTTTTTTTATGAAAGAAGCGATCTGATTGGTTGCTATGGGCAACTGCGCCATTCTTCCTCTGCACAGGTTTTAATAACTCTCCCCCTCTGTCTTTGGAACGCTGACCTGTGCCATTCCTCTGTTATTCCTATTGGAAATGCATGAATAAACTAACATCTGGGCATTACCATAATCATCTGTTAAATTGCTACTGCTAATTCTCAGACCCATCCCAACTATTCCCCTCCCAGCTCTCTCTGTATACTGCTGCTGTTATCTCTATGGGATCAGGAAGTATAGTAGTAATTACACCTCCTCTCGAGCTCTATCTATATACTGCTGCTGCTATCTTTATATGATAAGCATATAAAGTAGTTATACACCTTCCCTTCAGTTCTATCTGTATACTGCTGTTGCAATCTCTATGGGATCAGGATACATAGTAGTTATACACCTCCCCTCCAGCTCTATCTGTATACTGCTACTGCCATCTCTATGGGATCAGGATATATAGTAGTTATACACCTCCCCTCCAGCTCTATCTGTATACTGCTGCTGCTATTTCTATAGGATCAGGATACATAGTAGTTATACACCTCCTATCCCAGCTCTATCTGTATACTGCTGCTGCTATTTCTATAGGATCAGAACATATAGCATTTATACACCTCCCCTCCAGCTCTATCTGTATACTGTTGCTGCTATCTCTATGGGATCAAGATATATAGTAGTTACACCCCTCCCCCGAGGCTGTGTTATATTTCTTTCTGCATTATTTCAGTTTTTGACATGATTTTCCAAAAATTTGTGGCAAAAATTGTGCCATTTTACAGCAATTGCGCAAATAAGAAACAATTTTTCATTTTGTGCTGCAATTTTGGGAAATAGCAGCAAAGACAGCCGAAATGCAGTAAAAAGTGCAGTAAATGTAGTAAAGAGTGAAACATGCAGTTGAGATTTAACATGTGAACACTACCTAAAGGCATCAAATCTTCATAAAGCAGCTAAATAAATAAATAAATCAAAACTTCACATAATGCGAACTAACCCTAACCTACTTATGAGTCTAATTAGTTCCCCTGGGTAAACTCAAGCACCAGAAGCTTGATTAGATGACCAGATGTGGTGATCAAACACCACACCCTCTCTTTCTCTATCTGGCTGGAATTCCACTAAGGTTTTTCAGTCAAGAACGCCCAAAGAAAGCGTAAATGCAGGGAAAGTCAGTGGCAGTTTTTCTGGCATTTTTAAGCCTAAAAAAAAAAGCAGGGACAAAACCTCAGTGGATTGCTAGCCCCCCTCTCTCTACTTTTCTCTCTGCAAAGTCAAAGGATTCATGGAAAAAGTAGGCAGCATGAAGAATCCATATCAATGATGTATTTGTATCCAGTATGGAGCTGATCTCGTGCCTGCCACATGAGCTAAAACAGGTAAACGCCAGGCATGCACGAGAACCTCTACATTATTCTCTAATAAAAGCCTATGCTGCACTGTATAAGAAAAAATAAAAACATTCTGTAGTGCTTATTTAATTTCTAGTTCATATCACTACACACATTCCATTACACAAGTGAAATAGTTACAAGATTTACTACAGCTATTTTAAGAAATGTTTGGACACATGTGTATACTACGTGGTTGATAAGATACAGGTTACTGTCCCGGAGAAGTACAGACCTTTGTCCTATTCTGGACGGTGTAGAGTAGTGTTTCCCAACCAGTGCACCACCAACTACAACTCCCAGCATGCCCAGACAGTCTCTATGACATTTTAAAAGCCTTCTAAAATGATATTTATACTTCTCAGTTAGGAAACCACTAATATTTAGATCTTAGTCTAAAGCAAAAGTTCAGTAACTTTATGTATATTGAGTATTTAAGTGTGCCTGTCCCTGGTTTTCATCCTTTTATGGCTCTTAATCCCCTTGTTTATGTTGCTCACTCTGCATGCAGTTCACTGATGAGGAGGGGGCGTTCCCCTCTTGCCCTCACATCTCATGTGGAAACTTTCTCCCTCTCACTCTTCAGAGCTGACAACTGTCTGCTCTGTGCAGTGAGGCTCTGTCACATGCCCCCATCATGCGCCCCTCTCATATAATGCCCTCATCATGTGCCCCTCACATATAATGCCCCCATCATGCGCCCCTCACATATAATGCCCTCATCATGTGCCCCTCACATATAATTCCCCCATCATGCGCCCCTCTCATATAATGCCCTCATCATGTGCCCCATACATATAATGCCCCCATCATGCGCCCCTCACATATAATGCCTCATCATGTGCCCCTCACATATAATGCCCCCATCATGTGCCCCTCACATATAATGCCCCCATCATGCGCCCCTCACATATAATGCCCCCATCATGCTCCCCTCACATATAATGCCCCCATCATGCGCCCCTCACATATAATGTCTCATCATGTGCCCCTCACATATAATGCCCCCATCATGCGCCCCTCACATATAATGCCCTCATCATGTGCCCCTCACATATAATGCCCTCATCATGTGCCCCTCACATATAATGCCCCCATCATGCACCCCTCACATATAATGCCCTCATCATGTGCCCCATACATATAATGCCCTCATCATGTGCCCCTCACATATAATGCCCTCATCATGTGCCCCTCACATATAATGCCCTCATCATGTGCCCCTCACATATAATGCCCTCATCATGTGCCCCTCACATATAATGCCCTCATCATGTGCCCCTCACATATAATGTCCCCATCATGTGCCCCTCACATATAATGTCCCCATCATGTGCCCCTCACATATAATGCCCCCATCATGCGCCCCTCACATATAATGCCTTCATCATGTGCCCCTCACATATAATGCCCTCATCATGTGCCCCTCACATATAATGCCCTCATCATGTGCCCCATACATATAATGCCCTCATCATGTGCCCCATACATATAATGCCCCCATTATGCGCCCCTCACATATAATGCCTTCATCATGCACCCCTCACATATAATGCCCCCATCACGCACCCCTCACATATAATGCCCTCATCATGCACCCCTCACATATAATGCCCTCATCACGCACCCCTCACATATAATGCCCCCATCATGCGCCCCTCACATATAATGCCCTCATCATGTGCCCCTCACATATAATGCCCCCATCATGTGCCCCTCACATATAATGCCCTCATCATGTGCCCCTCACATATAATGCCCCCATCACGCACCCCTCACATATAATGTCCCCATCATGCGCCCCTCACATATAATGCCCTCATCATGTGCCCCTCACATATAATGTCTTCATCATGCACCCCTCACATATAATGCCCCCATCATGCACCCCTCACATATAATGCCCCCATCATGCGCCCCTCACATATAATGTCTTCATCATGCGCCCCTCACATATAATGTCTTCATCATGTGCCCCTCACATATAATGTCTTCATCATGTGCCCCTCACATATAATGCCCCCATCATGTGCCCCTCACATTTAATGCCCCCATCATGCACCCCTCACATATAATGTCTTCATCATGCGCCCCTCACATATAATGTCTTCATCATGTGCCCCTCACATATAATGTCTTCATCATGTGCCCCTCACATATAATGCCCCCATCATGTGCCCCTCACATTTAATGCCCCCATCATGCACCCCTCACATATAATGTCTTCATCATGCACCCCTCACATATAATGCCCTCATCATGTGCCCCTCACATATAATGTCTTCATCATGCACCCCTCACATATAATGCCCCCATCATGCACCCCTCACATATAATGTCTTCATCATGCACCCCTCACATATAATGCCCCCATCATGCACCCCTCACATATAATGCCCCCATCATGCACCCCTCACATATAATGCCCCCATCATGTGCCCCTCACATATAATGTCTTCATCATGCGCCCTTCACATATAATGCCCCCATCATGTGCCCCTCACATATAATGTCCCCATCATGCGCCCCTCACATATAATGCCCACATCATGTGCCCCTCACATATAATGTCCCCATCATGCGCCCCTCACATATAATGCCCACATCATGTGCCCCTCACATATAATGTCTTCATCATGCGCCCCTCACATATAATGTCCCCATCATGCGCCCCTCACATATAATGCCCACATCATGTGCCCCTCACATATAATGTCTTCATCATGCGCCCCTCACATATAATGCCCCCACCATGTGCCCCTCACATATAATGCCCTCATCATGTGCCCCTCACATATAATGCCCCCATCATGCGCCCCTCACATATAATGCCCCCATCATGCACCCCTCACATATAATGCCCCCATCATGTGCCCCTCATATATAATGCCCCCATCATGTGCCCCTCACATATAATGCCTTCATCATGAGCCCCTCACATATAATGTCTTCATCATGCACCCCTCACATATAATGCCCTCATCATGTGCCCCTCACATATAATGTCTTCATCATGCACCCCTCACATATAATGCCCCCATCATGCACCCCTCACATATAATGTCTTCATCATGCACCCCTCACATATAATGTCTTCATCATGCACCCCTCACATATAATGCCCCCATCATGCACCCCTCACATATAATGTCTTCATCATGCGCCCCTCACATATAATGTCTTCATCATGTGCCCCTCACATATAATGCCCCCATCATGTGCCCCTCACATATAATGCCCCCATCATGCGCCCCTCACATATAATGCCTCCATCATGTGCCCCTCATATATAATGCCCCCATCATGCGCCCCTCACATAGTCACAGTGTGTGAGGAAGGTTAGTGAATGGAAGAGAGGGAGCTTACAGCTTCCGCTCCACCATGCTAGAGTATGCCCCCCTTACTACGCCACTGTACAGCGGGCAGCAAAATTTTGTTCCGCGGGCCGCGATTTTGAGACCCTTGCGGCCTGAGCCCTGCTTGTCCCGCCCACACTTCCTGTATTTTGTCTAGGTATGGAGACACAAAGGCAATAGCTGCAGAGACAGTGTCCTGGACAGTGAACGGGCCCCTAGTGGTAATGTGGTGTCCCGGTACAGGACCTGGTCCAGTCCCTTTGTCTAAAGTCCCCTCAGCCAGAGTCCCTCCATGTCAATAGGGCTCTCCTGTAGGGCTAACCCCTTGTCGCCTCATATAAATGGTATTTAATGTATATATATATATATATATATATATATATATATATATATTTAATATGTTATATAGGAATACCTCTGTATAGGACCTTAGAGGTCACGTGCCTTTAATTAAATTGTATTATGGTTTAAAGGTTATCTGCAGCATTACAAACACTTATCCCCTATCCCCGGCGATCTCCTGTACGGGGCCGCTGCTCTCCCATGCAGGGGGCGTGCCAGCCGCAGCATGACGTTGTGGCCGGCACGCCTCCTCCATACATCTCTATGGGAGAGGTGGGGAGGCAGCATTCATGCCTCCCCGCATCCCCCATAGAACTGTATGGGGACGGGGAGGAGACGGGGAGGAGACGGGGAGGAGACGGGGTGTCACCGTCGACCTCTAGGTCGATGCTACGTCACCATGAGCGCTTATGGCGGCGCCCCGTTAGGGAGATCGGGGGGGGGGGGTCCCAGCGGTCGGACCCCCCGCGATCAAACACTTATCCCCTGTGGATAGGGGATAAGTGTAATGCTGCTGCAGTTGTCCTTTAAGGACCTTTGGGTCATGTGATACCCAGAGTTCACTTGGTCAGGACTGACAGCTTCTGCTGACCAATGAGCTTTGTCCCGCCCCCTTAATATATAAGTAGCTGTAGCCACTAAATTCGCTCTCTTAGTTCCGGATTATAAAGCCAAGCACATCTCAGCACAAATATCAAATCAAGCTAGGCCTCAAGCCTAAAGTCCAGCAGCCACAAAACCGTGAGTTATCCAAGCTCAATCCTACAAATCCTGTGTGACTACTAGAAACTCAAATCTCCCAAAAATAGTAGCACGGTGGCTAATATCAAAGCTCATTGATCAAGGAGTCCCAGCAAACCTGTGAGGAACCTGTACCACGGTTCTCTCTCTCAAAGACTGTTATGTTACATGCCCTTGCATAAATTATACAGTAAAGTTACTTCAAGTTTACTTCATAAAATCTGCTGTGGACATTCCGTTATTTCTCCCTGACGTTTGTGGGACGGTTGGCGGTAGGACCATTACATTGAGGAAACCTCACCCTGGCGTCACGACAATTAAGGGTTAACTTAACACCAATATACCATACACTATCACCGCAACACCCAAAACTACCACAGTAAGAAGTAAGGAGCATTTTTTCACCCAAAAATATACAATTTTTTTTCCCCAACTTATAGTACAAATATACATATAATGTTATTATCTACATGACATAAAAAAGTTTTTGCAAATGAGAGCGCCCATTTAAGTTTAAATTGCTCAACATTCTCAACACCTCTGCTTGCTGTCACTGACTGAAAGCATTGCTTACTTTTAGAAGCTGATAACCCTTTGTCAGAAGGATGCATACATTTTTTACATTTGCAAGAATAAAATGAAAGGGACAAGCTACAAAATGGTGGTGGTAGGGGGTCCAACTCCCATCATCCTTTTGATCAGTTGGGTGGATGCAGCCGTGACTCTCTAACCTATACCCTTTATTGTTTACCTTCCATCAGGATAGGCCTCAATATTGCAATTTAAAAAACCTTTTAATGTCCCTGAGACAGATGACCTTCACAGACCACCAGGTGCTGCCCACTATTGTGTTGACTCATTTTTTTCCACAACAATCGGACCCCCGAGGTTCAGGATGGAGGTTTTATTTCTGATAAAATCCACATCAGAGAATAAATGGAAAACAGGAAGAGACAGAGAAAAATTACAATAATTTCTAGAAAATATTTTTGCTTGTTCCCTGCTATCCCGATGGAAGCCACTTTAAGGGGCCTTTATATCAACATTTATATCCTATCCACACATAGGGGATAAGTGTATGATAGTGGGAAGCTGACCACTTGGGGTCACCCGCCATCTTGAGAACGGGGGTCCTGAGTGTCTACTCAGAAATTACACGTGCACACTGTCGCTCAGTCGCCTAATACGGCATTCGGTCACCTCCACTGGGTCCCATAGACAATGACAGTAGTGGCAGCACGCTCGTGACCACCACTCCATTACAATGGGAGACTTAGGACCCCAGTTCTCAAGATGACCAAAGCTGATTCCGTAACCTGCTGGGACCACAATGAAGAAAGTCACATACTGTAAATGCCGACTCCTCCAGTACTCACCTCTTCTCCTCCTCATTGTCTAGTTGTGGTATGGGGTGTGATGCAGGGCAGATGGAATTACCCGAGGGGCAGATGGCCTTAACCCCTTTTATTTGAGACGCCAGGGCGTGGTTTATCCTCAATACCATCCGAAGGTATAACGCTGAATCTTGGGCTAGGCACGGGGGCAATAATGACTCCGACGCCAAGTCACGGACAACGGTAGCTTTACTGAGTGACAGATGGTAAAGTCTATACAGTGTAGCCAGGGCCCACGGAGGTGACCAGTGACTTCAGAGACCTTAAGGGCTCGCTGGGACTTGCAGTGGTTTTGGACAATTTAGTGCAGGCCACGTTGACTTGACAATAGATGACAGTGACTGACATGACTGGAGACTAAGCTGTGACTTTTAGCTGTAGACTTGTAACTTGTGGCTGCAGACTTGACTTGAGGCTCCTATGACTCCAGACTCTTAGGCTCGACTGCACCTCAGCAAAGACTCAGGAACTAAGAGAGAGAAGAGACTCCTCCCAGGGCTTTTATGGGGGAGACTCTGGTGGGGTCCCATTGGTCACCCATAGGTCACATGGTCACTGATACTTCCTGGGTAATAATCACATGACAACTCACATGACAACTGGTGATCACATGTTAACCTTTCTTAAGGATACAACATTCTTATATACATAACATAGGGGATAATATACAATTACAGTAGAATAGATGCAGGGGGGACCCAGGGGACACTGACGGGAGGCTGCCTGACAGGGCAACAAGGTTACGGGGTAACAACTCCCGTACTGGGCCACCACACTAGTGCAGTGTTTTCCAAACAGTGTGCCTCCAGCTGTTGCAAAACTACAACTCCCAGCAGTGTTTTTGGAAAACACTGGTCTAGGGATATTCCATAAATGTGTTTAGTTGGAATACCCCTAAAAGGCTATGGTCACATGGTGGAATGATCACCGGGGAAATCTCCGGGCAGACATTCCATAGACGGCAAGCACCAGCAGAACATGCTGGCACTAAGACCACCCGGAAATGCGCCATCTCCATAGACGGCAATGTATTTCCAAGTGGATTCTGCATGTCAATTATTTCTATATTAATTAGGAATTTCCGCAGCAGATGTTGCCGCCACAGAAATTCCGCACATGGGGCAACAGAATCCCATTGAAAACTATGGGACTCTACTACATCAGATTTTCCGAGCAGAATTCCGCCGTTTGAATGAGGCCTTAGTCTGTTTTTTGAGTTCTGGGAGATTCTGGAGCTAAATGGTGACATGGGATACAATGCTGCCACATGTTGTTGTAGCCTTTGATCCACATGTAACTGCAAACACAGGAGGTACCATGGGGCTATGACAAAATGGGTGAGTGATGCTGTAAAACAATGCCCTAGAGCAGTGGTCTCCAACCTGCGGACCTCCAGATGTTGCAAAACTACAACTCCCAGCATGCCCGGACAGCCAACGGCTGTCCGGGCATGCTGGGAGTTGTAGTTTTGCAACATCTGGAGGTCCGCAGGTTGGAGACCACTGCCCTATAGTATTGTATGTACCACAAGAAAACACTTTATATGTCACTGAGCCTTACATTAGTGAAGACCCTTTTAGAGTTTCCCAATATCTTATATCTCTGCTGTGATATGATAACTTGAAGTTGCAGGCCTGAAGCCTGACAGGTTTAGTGTTGTCATGGAGACAGTCAAATCAATATCTCAGTAGTGCAGCCTTGGCGTTGGTGCTTTTTACCCAGTAGCCATTTTGGGGGAGATGTATCTAAACCTGTAGAGAAAAAGAGTGGTGCAGTTGCCCATAGCAACCAATCAGATCGCTTCTTTCATTTTTCACAGGCCTCTTTAAAAATGAAAGAAACAATCTGATTGGTTGCTATGGGCAACTGCACCACTCTTCCTCGGCACAGGTTTTGATAAATCTCCCCCTAAGTAATGTAAAACAAGCAGCCTCCCTTATTTTTACTGGTAAAAGTCCTTAGAACAATGCAGGAAATTCACGTTGGGACTGTCTCTCCTGTCGGGCCCCATGTTGTGTATGTCTGATCTATAAGAATGTACAGCAAACACTGCTTTCCTCTACACATCTGTAATGTCCCATGTCAAATGTCTAATGTCATATGTATTCTTATGTTCGTGCACAGGATACTTTCCTGGCCAGAAGGTATTCCTGATACTAAAGTAATGCACGTAGTCAATATGAGGTAACAGAAATGTCAATATGTTATCTATATCAGTTGTGTAGCATAAAAGTGTCTAGAATAAACTTAATATAGTGTTCTGGGGAGAAGTGTTTTAAATGCCAAGGGACCCCAGTAGCCAAGCCATTGGGCAGAAAGCCTCAGGCAACCCAACCCAATGTCTAGTATAAAGTATTAAAGGAGATATCCAGTGGTAAACAACTTATCCCCATCCTAAGGATAGGGGATAAGTTGCAGATCGCGGGGGGTCCAACCGCTGGGGCCCCCCACGATCTCCTGTATGGGGCCCCAACAGCCCGCGGGAAGGGGGGCGTGTTGACCACCGCACGAAGCGGCGGCTGACACGCCCCCCTCAATACAACTCTATGGCAGAGCTGGAGCGCTGCCTTCGGCAATCTCCGGGCTGTGATGTCACGAGGGGCGGAGCCGTGATGTCACGATGCTCCGGCCCCAGCATCGCCCATCATTACGCACGGAGCGAACTCGCTCTGTGCAGTAATGAAAGCGGGGTGCCGAAGCCGAGATCCCGGGTGTTCTCAGCGGAGGGACCCCCGCGATCTGACATCATATCCCCTATCCTTTGGATAGGGGATAAGATGTCTAGGGGCGGAGTACCCCTTTAATTCACTGTTTTGCATAGTCAAATCATCAAATACCTAGTCAAAGTCCTTAAAGTGAAGTTATAGGTATTGGTCCTAGTCATTATTAATTGTTTTCTCGGTTGAGCAACCAAAAATATCAGAGCATGTATGGTCAATATTACAGAGACTCTTATGTTATCAGTTTTATTAAAGGAAATTTACCAGCCTGGAATGGACAATTGTGTGCAAAAATGCCTCAGGACTGCATCCGGCCCCAGGGCCATTACTACCCTCAACTCTGACAGAACCTCCATTGAGGGCGACTTGTGTTAAGTAGGGGGGTTTGTAATGTCCCAGTACAGAACATGGTTCTGTACTACCCTTAGGCCCTGTCAGGTTGTATGATTTGTAATGACGACCGAATGACGAATAAAGCTCTTTCAATATCTGTCAGGTTGAGTCCCTCAGTGACCTGGGGGCTCTCCTGCAGTGTCTCCGCTGCTGTTACTGTACTGTTCTCTATTTTATTTTATGGGTAGTCAGTGTCCTAATGTATAGTCAGTATAAAGGACCTTTGGAGGACTCCAGCAGTTGTCTAAAGGACCTGTGAAATGTCACATGTAATGTTTATGTTGTCACATGTTACCCAGAGGGCACCAGCTTAACCTATGACCCGCAGCTTGACCAATGGGCTTTGGCTCAGCCCCCTCTATATAAGGGGGCAGCCATTACAATTCTCTCAGACTCTTCTTTACTGAGACCAGCCAGTACAGATACCTCAGTGCTAGTGACCAGCACCTGGAAGGCCGCAAAGCTACAGCCATTCCAGTAAGTCAAAAGTCTGTGTCTGCTGTCACTACAAATAGTCCAGTCCAGTCTAAAGTCAAGCCTCAAGATAATTATCTAAAGTCTATTACCAGTCTAATTGGTCCCAGCAAGCTGCGAGGTCCTTCTGTGTTCCTGGTCACCTCTCTGGGAATCTGACCTAGCTGTGAAGATAATTCCATCTATCTAAACTCAGTAAAGCCTCCGTTAAACCATAACTTGGTTGTGGACTCTCCTTTCACTGCCTAGTCATTGGAATAGCGGAGATACCGTTCGTGTGGTTCCGGTACCCAAAAACCACTCTGGCGTCATGAACATTAGGGGTTAACAACACCTTGCCCCGGGGGTTAATACCATCTTGCCCCTACACCGCTACACCCCGTGGTCCCGCAATACACCATGGGTCACCACACATCTAATAATATATGTTCAAGGTCTGATAAAGCTTTAGCACTGTGTAAAGGAGAAGAGCTAATATTTTCCAATATCCATTCTGTTCCCATTCCTTCGCCATTTTCAAGATCTCTGTTTGCTGTCAGTGAATAAGAACACTCTTGGAAGAAATGCCTTTACAGATCTAAAAATTTGTATTAATGTGCATAAAGAAGCCAAGGAAAGATGGAAAAATCTCCAAAATGCATCAAATTACAGATTAGACATTCTTATAATATGTCAACAAAAGTTAGATTTTATTTCCATCATTTACACTTTCAAAATAACAGGAAACAGTGATCACTGCCATTGCATTGCATTGCATTGATCAGTGTTATCGGCGGTCGATTGCTCAAGTCGATTGCTAAATTTCAGGCTTGGAGTAATCAATCACCGATCAGATGCGCAGGAGGCAGGTAAGGCACCCTCCTGATGACCCTCACCGCGATGGTCCCGATCAGCCCGACTGAGCTGCCTGGAAGCTTTCAATTTCACTTTAGATCAAAGTTGATCGCCGCGGCCGTCTAAAGAGATAATGCCGGACATCTGCCTGAACTGCAATGTCCGGCATTAGCCACAGGTCCTGGCTACTGATAGCAGCTGGGACCGTGCGGGTATGATATCATAACCCTGCCGTGCCGCAGCACCGTTTATAAATGGCGTTTTGCGGCAAGGGGTTAATGACCACATATTTCTCCATCATTATAAATATTTATGATATAATGGTCTCGGTTCTATAAAGCAGATAATGTAATGTTATTTTAATAGCAGAAAAGCAAACATTCAGTAAGGTGGTGGAAAAACTAATGAAACCAACACTAAACGCTGTTTACTCTGCAATAATAAACGACCACGTGATGTCATAAAGTCCCTACCCGAGGCCTTGTAAATACAGAAAACATAGAGATAAAGAATGCCTTGACAGATCTATGGTTATGATTATGTGACCATGAACATGGAGAAAGGAGAAACATATCCTCTTTAGTCCCACAACAAAAAGCCTCTCACTAACCAGCACTCTTCTCTGTACTGATGACGGGCAAAATCCTGAAGCTGCTGATTGTAGATGGGTATTCTTATCCTCTGGAGAGATCTTTGGCTTGGCATACGTTCCCAGTCAGTTTCCAAGACTTCTACTTGAAGTGAAACACTGAGATTAACCCCTTAAGGACTGAGCCCTTTTTCACCATAAGGACTCGGCCATTTTTTGCAAATCTGACCACTGTCACTTTAAACATTAATAACTCTGGAATGCTTTTAGTTATCATTCTGATTCCGAGACTGTTTTTTCGTGACATATTCTACTTTAACTTAGTGGTAAAATTTTTGGGTAACTTGCATCCTTTCTTGGTGAAAAATCCCCAAATTTGATGAAAAATTTGAAAATTTTGCATTTTTCTAACTTTGAAGCTCTCTGCTTGTAAGGAAAATGGATATTCCAAATAATTTTTTTTTATTCACATATACAATATGTCTACTTCATGTTTGCATCATAAAATTGATGAGTTTTTACTTTTGGAAGACACCAGAGGGCTTCAAAGTTCCGCAGCAATTTTCCAATTTTTCACAAAATTTTGAAACTCGCTTTTTTTCAGGGACCAGTTCAGGTTTGAAGTGGACTTGAAGGGTCTTCATATTAGAAATACCCCATAAATGACCCCAGTATAAAAACTGCACCCCCAAAGTATTCAAAATGACATTCAGTAAGCGTTTTAACCCTTTACGGGTTTCACAGGAATAGCAGCAAAGTGAAGGAGAAAATTCACAATCTTCATTTTTTACACTCGCATGTTCTTGTAGACCCAATTTTTGAATTTTTACAAGGGGTAAAAGGAGAAAATGTATAGTTATATTTGTAGCCCAATTTCTCTCGAGTAAGGACATACCTCATATGTCTATGTTAATTGTTCAGCGGGCGCAGTAGAGGGCTCAGAAGGGAAGGAGCGTCAAATGGTTTTTGGGGGGCATGTCACCTTTAGGAAGTCCCTATGGTGCCAGAACAGCAAAAAAAAACACATGGCATACCATTTTGGAAACTAGACCCCTCGGGGAACGTAACAAGGGGTAATGTAAACCTTAATACCCCACAGGTGATTCACGACTTTTGCATATGTAAAAAAAAAATGCTTGGTTTCCCTAAAGTTTTACATTTTTAAAAAGGGTAATAGCAGAAAATACCCCCCAAAATTTGAAGCCCAATTTCTTCCGATTCAGAAAACACCCCATATGGGGGTGAAAAGTGCTCTGCTGGCGCACTACAGGTCTCAGAAGAGAAGGAGTCACATTTGGCTTTTTTTAAGGAAATTTTGCTCTGGGGGCATGCCGCATTTAGGAAGCCCCTATGGTGCCAGGACAGCAAAAAAAAAACACATGGCATACCATTTTGGAAACTAGACCCCTCGGGGAACGTAACAAGGGGTAAAGTGAACCTTAATACCCTACAGGTGTTTCACGACTTTTGCATATGTAAAAAAAAAAAAAAAAATTTACCTAAAATGCTTGGTTTCCCAAAAAATTTACATTTATACAAAGGGTTAAAGCAGAAAATACCCCACAAAATTTGAAGCCCAATTTCTCCCGATTCAGAAAACACCCCATATGGGGGTGAAAAGTGCTCTGTTGGTGCACTACAGGTCTCAGAAGAGAAGGAGTCACATTTGGCTTTTTGAAAGCAAATTTTGCTCTGGGGGCATGCCGCATTTAGGAAGCCCCTATGGTGCCAGGACCGCAAAAAAAACCCCACATGGCATACCATTTTGGAAACTAGAGCCCTCGGGGAATGTAACAAGGGGTTAAGTGAACCTTAATACCCCACAGGCGTTTCACGACTATTGCATATGTAAAAAAAATATATATACATTTTACCTAAAATGCTTCTTTTCCCAAAAACTTTACATTTTTAAAAAGGGTAAAAGCAGAAAATACCCCCCAAAATTTGTAACCCAATTTCTCCCGAGTACGGCGATACCCCATATGTGACCCTTAACTGTTGCCTTGAAATACGACAGGGCTCCAAAGTGAGAGCGCCATGCGCATTTGAGGCCTAAATTAGGGATTGCATAGGGGTGGACATAGGGGTATTCTACGCCAGTGATTCCCAAACAGGGGGCCTCCAGCTGTTGTAAAACTCCCAGCATGCCTGGACAGACAACGGCTGTCCGACAATACTGGGAGTTGTTGTTTTGCAACAGCTGGAGGCTCCGTTTTGGAAACCGTGGCGTACCAGACGTTTTTCATTTTTATTGGGCAGGGGAGGGGGGCTGTGTAGGGGTATGTGTATATGTTGTGTTTTTTACTTTTTATTTTATTTTTTGTGTTAGTGTAGTGTAGTGTTTTTAGGGTACAGTCGCACGGGCGGGGGTTCACAGTAGTTTCTCGCTGGCAGTTTGAGCTGTTGCAGAAAATTTGCTGCAGCTCAAACTTGCAGCCGGATACTTACTGTAAGCCTCCGCCCATGTGAGTGTACCCTGTACATTCACATTGGGGGGGACATCCAGCTGTTGCAAAACTACAACTCCCAGCATGCGCTGACAGACTGTACATGCTGAGAGTTTTAGTTTTGCAACAGCTGTAGGCACACTGGTTATGTATCACTGAGTTTGTGACCTTACTCAGTGTTTCAAAACCAGTGTGCCTCCAGCTGTTGCAAAACTACAACTCCCAGCATGTACGGTGCATGGTGTAAGGTGCTGGGTGTTGTAGTTTGCAACAGCTGGAGGCACACCGGTCGTGAAACACTGAGTTAGGGAAAAAAAAAAACTCTAAGTTTCACAACCAGTGTGCCTTCAGCTATTGCAAAACTACAACTCTCAGCAGTCACCGACAGCCAACGGGCATGCTGGGAGTTGTAGTTATGCAACCAGCAGATGCACCACTACAACTCCCAGCAAGCACTTTAGCTGTTTGTGCAAGCTGGGAGTTGTAGTTATACAACAGCTGAAGGTACACTTTTCCATAGAAGAAATGTGCCTCCAGCTGTTGCAAAACCATAAGTCCCAGCATGCCCATAAGGGAATGCTGGGAGTTGTGGTGGTCTGCCTCCTGCTGTTGCATAACTACAGCTCCCAGCATGCCCTTTTCGCATGCTGGGAGCTGTTGCTAAGCAACAGCAGGAGGCTGTAACTCACCTCCTGCTGCTGCTCCATCGCAGGAAAGTCCCTCGCCGCCGCCGTCGCTCCTGGGGCCCCGATCCCAACATGGACACCGGGGATCGGGGTCCCCAGCACCCGGGGTCGTCTTACCGCACCCGCTCACGCCCTCCGGAAGACCGGCCGACAAATCAGGGCGATCGTGAGGTGGCATCAGTGCCACCTCACCCCTGCAGGCTCTTGCTGTTCGGGGCCGTCTAAGACGGCCCCGAACAGCCAGTAATTCTGGGTCACCGGGTCACTGGAGACCCGATTGAGCCGACATGGGGGGGCATAATGACCCCCCTGGGCGATATGCCCCGATGCCTGCTGAACGATTTCAGCAGGCATCCGGCTCCGGTCCCCAACCGGCTAGCGGTGGGGACCGGAATTCCCACGGGCGTATGGATACGCCCTGCGTCCTTAAGGACTCGGGATGCAGGGCGTATCCATAAGCCCTGCGTCCTTAAGAGGTTAAAGGGGTATTCCAGGAAAAAAGAATAATAATAATTTATATCAACTGGCTCCAGAAAGTTAAACAGTAATTTGTAAATTACTTCTATTAAAAAATCTTAATCCTTTCAATAATTATCAGCTGCTGAAGTTGAGTTGTCCTTTTCTGTCTGGCAACTGTGCTCTCCGCTGACATCTCTGCTTGTCTCGGGAACTGCACAGAGTAGAATAGAAGAGGTTTGCTATGGGGATTTGCTTCTACTCTGGACAGTTCCCGAGACACAGGTGTCATCAGAGAGCACTTAGACAGAAAAGAACAACTCAACTTCAGCAGCTCATTAGTACTGAAAGGATTAAGATTTTTTAATAGAAGTAATTTACAAATTTGTTTAACTTTCTGGAGCCAGTTGATATGTAAAAAAAAAATTTTTTCCTGGATAACCCCTTTAAGGGAAAGCCACTTGAAGAAAGTGGTGTGAGGGTTGCTTTGCATATCCTTTCTTCCTGGAATAACCTAACACCTAATAATCTAAGAGAGTGTTTCCAAACCAGGGTGCCCCCAGCTGTGGCCAAACTACAACTCCCAGCATGCCCGGACAGCCTTTGGCTGTCCGGGTATGCTGGGAGTTGTAGTTTGGCCTCAGATGGAGGCACCCTGGTTGGGAAACACTGATCTAAGGCAACATTCTGAGAAATGTTGCAATATCTTCAGAGGGGTTCAATCCAGTCTCAATCCAAATCCAAAAACTCAGTAACACTGTCCAAATGAACCGTTCATGCATGTCCACAGAAATTTAATAGAAGAATAACTTTAAGAGGGTAGGCCACTACTTTAAAACTTATCCCCTATATGCAGGATCACAATAAGTGTCTGATTGCGGGGGTCCGACTGCTGAGACACCCAATGATCTCCAGAACAGGGCCCTGTCTCATGACATGTTGGCTATTACTCAATGAATTTTCTATAGGAGAGCTGGAAATACACAAGCACTGTACTTGAGTATTTCTACCAATCCCATAGACAGTACATGGATAGATAGATAGATAGATAGATAGGTAGATATGTGGTAGCGGGGTGTGATGAGGGCAGATGTTGTTACCCTAGGGGCAGATGGCATTAACCCCTTGTATTCGTGACGCCAGGACATGGTTTAGCCTATAATCACCCGAAGTTATACCGCTGGATCCTGGTCTTGGCACGGGGGCAATAATGACTCCACCGCCATGTTACGGACAATGGTAGCTTTACTGAGGGTAGACAGATGGTAAAGTCTATACAGTTCAGCCAGGGCCCAAGGAGGTGACCAGTGACTCAGAGACCTTAAGGGCTTGCTGGGAATTGTAGTAGTACTGGACAATTGAATGCAGACCACGCTGACTTGACAGATGACAGGGACTGACTAGACTCGTAAAGCTGTGACTTTATCTTACTTGACTTGATGGCGGCTGCAGGACTGGACTTTGAGGTCTCCAACACTCTGGACACACACACTAGACAAGACTGCACTGGACCTCAGCAGAAAGAGAGAGAAGCTCCACCCAGGGCTTATATGGGGAGACTAGCAGGGGCCCATAGGTCACTCTTGGGGTCACCTGGTCACTGATACCTCCTGGGTGACAATCACATGACATATCACATGGGACAACTCTTAAAGCACCAAAACATTTTATAGTACATTACAATGCAGAACATATATACAAGGGGGGAAACAAGTACAAGGGAGTCCAGGTGACACTGTAGGGAGGCTGCCGGACACGGCAGCAAGGGTACGGGGTAACACCTCCTGTACTGGGCCACCACAGATAGATAGATATATATGAGATAGAAAGATAGATAGATAGATAGATATAAGAGATAGATATATATGAGATAGATAGACAGATATATATGAGATAGATAGATAGATATGAGATAGATAGATAGATATGAGATAGATATGAGATAGATAGATAGATAGATATGAGATAGATATGAGATAGATAGATAGATAGATAGATAGATATGAGATAGATAGATAGATATGAGATAGATAGATAGATATGAGATAGATAGATAGATAGATAGATAGATATAAGAGATAGATATATATGAGATAGATAGATAGATAGATAGACAGATATATATGAGATAGATAGATATGAGATAGATATGAGATAGATAGATAGATATGAGATAGATATGAGATAGATAGATACACAAACACAAGGTAGGCAGCACAACCTCAGGAGTACAGATGAAGTAAGAGGGGTGCAAGCGATGACTGTGGTCCCAATCGCAGACCGTGTCCATCGATATATCCTTCAAAGAAGTCGCAGCACACCCAAACGGTATAAAGTGCAAAATAGTTGAGCTTTATTTGCCCATGTTTATACATACAACACATGGGCAAATAAATGTTTATACATACATATTTATACATACATATAAACATGGGCAAATAAAGCTCAACTATTTTGCACTTTATACCGTTTGGGTGTGCTGCGACTTCTTTGAAGGATATATCGATAGATAGATATGAGATAGATGGATATGAGATAGATAGATATGAGATAGATAGATATGAGATAGACAGATAGATAGATAGATATGAGATAGATATGAGATAGATGGATAGATATGAGATAGATGGATAGATATGAGATAGATGGATAGATATGAGATAGATAGATAGATATGAGATAGATAGATATGAGATAGATGGATAGATATGAGATAGATGGATAGATATGAGATAGATGCTCATGTGTACATGGAATATTAAGTGATATTCACCTTTATCAGAAGAGCTAAAACAGAGAATGAACGGTCCCTGAGACCAGCATCACGTCGGACGTAAGAGCTTGAAATTAATAGAAAGCCGGAATCTGTAAACATCGGGACATAGCACGTAAAACAGCCGCGGCACCAGAAACAGCACATCAAGAAAGCATCAATGACTAGTAGGAATAAGCGGAGCCATCTCGATGACTAATATAGGTCATATCCAGATTTATCCATGGCTGCCAAATGGTGATATGACATGGCATCAGCCATTAGTTCCTCCATCCTCTGAAGACACATTATCTCAGTGTACCACTCCGACATGGAAGGGGGCTGCATATTTTTCCTTGGCCTCGGCACTACTGTCCTTGCTGTCATCAGGAAAAAAGATACCAATACCCTTGCCGGAGTTTTGCGAGAGACAGGGAGCATTGACAAAAACGAAAAGAAGGGATTGTGATACGGCTATGGCCCGATGACTGTTTCCCCCATTACATCTGCCACCTCGCCGCTCCCCGTCAGGGCCCTGCAGCGTCAGGCCACAGCCGTATCGCACCGTTTGGTGCTTCTTTAAGGCTATCCTTCATATAAGATAGGGATAGACATAAGGTTATCCTTCATATAAGATAGGGATAGACATAAGGCTATCCTTCATATAAGATAGGGATAGGTATAAGGCTATCCTTCATATAAGATAGGGATAGACATAAGGTTATCCTTCTTATAAGATAGGGATAGGCATAAGGCTATCCTTCACATAAGATAGGGATAGGTATAAGGCTATCCTTCATATAAGATAGGGATAGGCATAAGGTTATCCTTCATATAAGATAGAGATAGGCATAAGGTTATCCTTCATATAAGATAGAGATAGGCATAAGGCTATCCATCATATAAGATAGGGATATGCATAAGGCTATCCTTCATATAAGATAGGGATAGGCATAAGGTTATCCTTCATATAAGATAGAGATAGGCATAAGGTTATCCTTCATATAAGATAGGGATATGCATAAGGCTATCCTTCATATAAGATAGGGATAGGTATAAGGCTATCCTTCATATAAGATAGGGATCGGCATAAGGCTATCCATCATATAAGATAGGGATAGGTATAAGGCTATCCTTCATATAAGATAGGGATATGCATAAGGCTATCCTTCATATAAGATAGGGATCGGCATAAGGCTATCCATCATATAAGATAGGGATAGGCATAAGGCTATCCATCATATAAGATAGGGATAGGCATAAGGCTATCCTTCATATAAGATAGGGATAGGCAAAAGGATATCCTTCATATAAGATAGGGATAGGCATAAGGCTATCCTTCATATAAGATAGGGATAGGCAAAAGGCTATCCTTCATATAAGACAGGGCCAGGGACTATTCATGGGATTCAGGATATTGGGTAGACGAGATGGACCGACTGGTTCTTATCTGCCAACACATTCTATGTTTCTATTTTACCCTGTTAACCCCAACAGCAGACAATGTGGTGCAGTGAAGTGGCCCTTATATACGTTATTGTATGGCGCTTATACTGATAATGGGTCTGCACCAATGTTTTGGATCAGGTGCCACAACTGACCTTGTTCAATTTCTCTGTGACGGCATCAGACTGACTCTTAGTAACAAGATGGCCACCTCTATACATTAACACTTCAGGGGAAAAAATGCAAAAATACATGTGCAGGCTAGCTCAGGGGGCTGATAGGGACCTGCTGACATGACAGCCAAAGGTCCCTCACCTGACTTTATGTAGTTGGATTGGCAGCTCTAAATATACAGACAGCCTCGACAGGCTGGAGAAGCAGAGCACCGATAACTCTAATCAATGCTATGCTATGGTATAGTATTGAGCAGTGTTTGCACTCGAAATAATGCATGTAATAGTCCCCTATGGGACTAAAAAATTGTGTATTAAATATAAAAAAATGTAATAAATGTGAATAAGCCCCTTACATAATAAAAGTTTAAGTCACCAACATTATACAATTTTTCAAATAAAATAATGTAAACAAAAATAAGCATGAACATATGTGGTATAACTGCGTGCGTAAATGTCCGATCTATTAAAATATAATGTTAATAAAACTGCGCGGTGAATGGCCTAAATATATATAAATACCAAATTCCAGAATTTATAATTTTTGGTCACTTCATATACCAGAAAAAAATAAATAAAAAGCAATCAAAAAGTCCCATCAAAACAGAAATGGCGCCAATAAAAAGTACAGGTCAAAAAATGACTCTAATACAGCCTGTATACCGAAAAATAAAAAACTTTTTTAATATTTTATATATGTATGTATATATATATATATATATATATATATATATATATATATAAAACAAAAAAAAGGATAAGTTAGCCAGCACTACTGACTCCAAACTACTATATGGACCTGGCGTACAGGTGCACGCTGCTAGGCTAAATATACAGAAACAGAAGAATACAGCAGAACACTGCTAGCACAGTGATACAGATAAAACTCGAACTGCTATACAGTTATAGTGCAAAAAATGAAAAAGTGAGGTATTTAGCTCACTTTTTCATTTTTTTCATTTTATGCACTATAGCTGTAAAGCAGTTAAAGTTTTATCTGTATCATTGTGCTAGCAGTGTTCTGCTGTATTCTTCTGTTTCTGTATATTTAGCCTAGCAGAGTGCACTTGTATGCCAGGTCCATATAGTAGTTTGGTGTCAGTAGTGCTGGCTAACTTATCCTTGTTTGTGTTATACATACGGAGGAGTGGCTACCTCCATGTTGGCTCTTGCACCCCACCCACCTCTAGTAGATGTATATAAGGTGCTTGGACGTCTCAGACCTTGCAATGCCTGTTGAACTGATTACACAGAGGCACATTCACAGTGTAGGGTCCATCCCAATCAGGTCACCTTATCGTGGTGGGATGGTCCAAACTATTTGGCCGCCAAATTGCGAGCTAAGTACCTCACTTTTTCATTTCTTTTTTCATTTTTTGCACTATAGCTGTATAGCAGTTCATGTTTTATCTGTATCATTTTGCTAGCAGTGTGCTGCTGTTTTCTTCTGTTGAGATATATATATATACATATATATATATATATATATATATATATATATTTGGCCTTGTCATAAATTTTTGGGTAAATTGAGTGAAGTCATTACAAAGTACATTTGCTCGAGTACAAAACAAACCCTCCTATATGACGTTGTAGGTGAAAAAATGAAAAAGATGCAACAATTCTTTAAAAAAGCCTCACGCAGCAAACTGTGCCCTGCCTACCAAAAAGTGGAGACGTCTGAGGAATGATAAATCACACCCTGGGAAAACCAGTCTAAAAATAGCTTTAACCACATACTCAAAACACAGGAAGTTGAGCAAATGATGAAATTCCCCCCATGTATGTTGAAGCTGAAAAATCGGTGTATATCCTTAGAAAACGAACTTTTAAAATAAACACATTGGGGGACAGAATCAAAACTTAGAGTGATTTTCCATGCCACTTTTGACCACATTTCAAGCCGAATATTTTTCCAGAAACGTAATAAAAAATAACATGAAAATCACGCTACATTTTTTAAAGAAGCTTACACGAGAAAAGAAAAAGTTTACACCACGTGGCGCCAGTTTTGCAAAAGTAGACATAGTGTCTAGATCAGTGTTTACCAAACAGCGTTACTCTTGTTGTTGCAAAACTACAACTCTCAGCATGCATGGACAGCCTATGGCTGTCTGGGCATGCTGGAAATTGTAGTTTTGCAACAGCTGGAGGCACACTAGTTGGAAAACACTGGTCTAGATTACAGAACATTTTTTCTTATATTCCTGTTTACAAGAAAATGGGATGGGATGTTTTTTCTTTTCTTTTCCAACATTATATATTGCATTTTCAAACTTCACATGGCAAAAGCCTATTACAATAAGTAATTTTAAACTATATATACTGCATATATATATATATATATATATATATATATATATATATCTATAGTAATAGAGAAGGTAGCACTCCCAACTAAGGTGAATGGGTGCCTGCCGCCGTTGATCCTGGTCAGGGAGCCAAGGAATATATTTGAAGAAAAGTCGGTGGCACTCCAATACGGTGAAAAATAGGTGATCTTTTATTCACTCCCAAGTGAAGCTACGTTGCGGCAACCTCACGCTGCCATTTTCAATGGCAGCGTGAGGTTGCCGAAACGTAGCTTCACTTGGGAGTGAAAAAAAGATCACCTATTTTTCACCGTATTGGAGTGCCACCGACTTTTCTTCAAATATATATATATATATATATTTATTTATTTATTTATCGATAATACGTCACACTCTTAAACGTGTCGGCGCTGAAGTAGGAATCCCAATCCGTACTCATGCAAGAGAAAACTTTGAACGCCAGAATTGAATTGACTACATGTAGATATTTTATTAACAATCCAAGTAGTAAAATATAGTAACGTTTCGGTCCTAATAATGGACCTTCATCAGACCGATTGCTGCGGAGGTTAGAAATGGATCAGATGGTCTCATGCCATGAGAGAGGTATGGAGGATAATGCTCCACATCAGCGACTATAGGTCGCATTATCCTCCATACCTCTCTCATGGCATGAGGCCATCTGATCCATTTCTAACCTCCGCAGCAACCGGTCTGATGAAGGTCCAAGATTAAGACCGCAACGTTACTATATTTTACTACTTGGATCCTATCTACACATATTCAATTCAATTTTGGCGTTTAAAGTTTTCTCTTGCACGCACTATATATATATATATTGGTCATGGCTACAGCAGTATGCCGATGATGACCCCTAAATACGTGTACTTAACTAGGATGGTTGACGGTTTGCCCAAACCATCATCGAGGGGAAAACCTATAAGGGGGCACCTTTATCCCCTACGGTGGAGTGTGAGAATAAAGGGGAGGGAGGGTGGGTCACAGACCGGAGACCTGCGACGGAGATGAGAAGCAGAAGCATATTTATGGTGAGCCTTGGCCCCTCCCACAAACACAGGCTGATAAATCAGTCTTAACTATATATATATATATATATATATATTTATTTATATTTATAATTATTATTATTATTCATATATTTTTTCCAATATTAAACATCTTGCATTTTAAACCTAACATTGCAAAATGTCTACTATAAGTATTTTTACACAATATTAATTTATTTTTGAATGGGGTCTGAGACCCCCTGGTGCGCTGTACCTTCACAGTACCGCATGTGTTTTTGGCAGGAAATGACAGTAAAAATGGCGCAGTATAAAAAAATCTCTTACTGGGATTTCAGAAAATATTGTTATAAAAACACGGCAGTGAAACAGTACTGAAAATCGAATGCAATGTGTGAACGCAGCCTAAGAATAGGCAAATATTTCATTTACCTCCTCAACAAGTAGAAGCTTAGTAATCATGCGCAATTTTACAGTGATGATGTAAATTGAGGTCATTTTTCCGTAACAATGAACCAAAAACGCACGCTCTACCGCGACAGTACCGCTAATAAAATGCCACGAACACAGCCCAAGCCATGTTTGAACCATAAACCTGTACGAGGTCTCTAAAGAAGGCAATAATAATATCTAAAAATCTCATGAGACACGATTTGCATTTTTTGCGCCAGAATTTATGAGAAATTTAAATTGGTGCGACAAAATGCGATGTTGACAAAATATGTGTCGTTGTCATCGCCCCCTCTCTGGGAAAATATTCTTAAATGGTTATTTACTGCGCCACTTTGCCGCAAAGGCGAATATGGCGAATATGGAGAACGGGTAGGGGTGAGAGGTCACCAGCACATTTTACTTTACCTGGCTAACAGCGACCTCCGATGGAGCAGGAGGGATACTGCTGCGAGCCAGGGAGTGAAGCGCACTATTGCCCTCTATTATCTACTCACGTTTATTTTAATTTTATTTTTTTATTATTATTAATTGAAATATTTATTTTATTTCTTTATTCACTCATTTTTCCGCAAAATAATCCAAATATTCAAGTCACCTTTTCGTTGTGCTGGGGTCTGCGATATCCACTTCCACTTCCATGCCGTTTGCTTGGCTTTTCTCCTCGACCCCATTGGCGACATTATTCCGGATGCTTGACATGTTTTATTACTAAAAATAAATAAATGAAAAAAATTATAATAATAATTATAGATGAGAAAGAGATACATAGCAGGTAAGAAAAGGATCCCAGTAACAAATTCTTCATATATGGTGGTGGTCTCCAAACGGTGGGCCTCCAGCTGTTGCAAAACTGCAAAACTACAACTCCCAGCATGCCCGGACAGCCTTCGGCTGTCCGGGCATGCTGGGAGTTGTAGTTTTGCAAAAGCAGGAGGCACCCTGGTTGGGATATGCTGTTCTATACACATTTGAAAAGGAGAAAACTGTATACGTTAATGGATGCTACATCGCATGTTGCTGTATGTCATACATCAGAATCAATTTCCCATTGACTTACATTATAAAAAAAAAAAAATTTTTATAAATAACGGATTGCAACATATATATATATATATATATATATATATATATATATATATATGCCTTTGTATAGACTACTTTTTCCTATACAGCAAACTTATACTTACTCTAAGGCTAGATTTCCACTTGTTTTTTTGTTTTTATTTTTGTTTATTTGCAAAAACACCATAAGGCTGGGTTCACACTACGTTTTTTGCCATACTGTTTTCAATCCGTTTTTCTAAAGAAAACCGTATGGCAAAAAAACGGATGGAACAGTATGGGAAAAAGTAAACCGTATGGGTTTTTAAACTGTATACTGTTTTTATAAGTGCATACTGTTCCGTCCGTTTTTGTAGAAATAAACCCATACGTTTTTGAAAATTTTGTGGGGACTTTAAGATTCAAATGCGCATGTGCAAAGTAAAAACGTATAAGTTTTTACCGTATGGAACCGTATACATGTGCGTTTCCCATTGACGTCCATGTTAAAAAAAACGTATGCGGCTGCAGTACGGTTTTTAAACCAGAGACAAAATCGTGGTCAACCACAGTTTTGACTCCGGTTTAAAAACCGTACTGTAACCGCATATGTTTTTTTTTTAACATGGACGTCAATGAGAAACGCACATGTATACGGTTCCATACGGAAAAAACGTATACGTTTTTACTTTGCACATGTGCATTTGAATCCTAAAGTCCCCACCCAAGACCCATCACATTAAAAATGGACAAAATTTTCAAAAACGTATGGGTTTTTTTTCTATAAAAACTGACGGAACAGTATGCACTTATAAAAACAGTATACAGTTTAAAAACCCATACCGTTTACTTTTTTCCATACTGTTCCATCCGTTTTTTTGCCACACGGTTTTCTTTAGAAAAACGGATTGAAAACAGTATGGCAAAAATGTAGTGTGAACCCAGCCGAACACATTTTTTTTGGGGGGGGCTGAAAACAACACTGTGGCCAGAAATGAGCTGCGACCATATACACTGAGGGACATGTATCAATAATGGTGTAGCGATGTGTGATTTTATGTATGTTTTTTTTTTGCGTCAAATGGAGCATATTTGCGCCAAAATTATTAATTGTCGTACGCAAGTTTGTAGTTTTGGCACAAATGTAGCCCTACAAAAGGTGCAGACCCCAGTATTCCAGGCAGTAAATCTGACTTTGGGACGTTCTATTGTTGTAGCTATTTTCTCTGTCACTTTATTCATGGTGTAGATTTGCGCCTAAATGAAGGTATTTGCCCCTAAACTTGCGCCAAATTGAAAAGTCACAATTAATGAATTGATTGTAACTGAAATCACGACTAACAAAGTGAAATCAGTGATTTTGTTCTAAACCATTTGGCGCAATTGTTTGTCACAAAAAGTGACATAAAAGGAAATTTGAGACAAATCACAGTCAAAAAAACAGGGTAAAATCCTTCATACATACCCCCCCCCCCCCCCCCCCACTGTGCCCAGATATTAGCTGTGACCAGATACACTGTGGACAGAGATTAGCTGAAAGTCAATAAGGAATTGTTGGCTCATCTTTGGCGTTTTTTGCGGTTTTGGTCTCAGCAACAGTTTTCCAAAATTGCAGCATGTTGAGACTATGGTGGGTTTTTTTTTTTTTTGGGACAAAATCTTGGCATTCCTCTCCCATAGAAGTATGTGAAAGCAAAAAAAAAAAAAAATTCCCCATTTCTTCAATAGAAATCCGAGAGCCACATGATAAAAGAAGTACGTGACTTGTCACGATAAAAACGCATTGGGAAAAATCATAAAAAATAAAATAAAAAAAACGCCTAAGACTAAAATCCACTATATTGGTCTCCGTCGGGATAAGTTCCCACTTGTTTTGTTTTTTCTGGTGTTTTTTGTCCGAAAAAAAACAAAAAACTGCACAGTCATTTTGTACTTTTTTCAGGACGAAAAAAACCCCCACCTCCCCAAAAAATTTGCCTGATGGTGACAAAAACGCTGTGTGAACTCACCCTTAAATTAAATACATGGAAACGTGTTATATCCCTACTTTGAGCACTGGAGGATGGTTAGGCTGGGTTCACATTAGAGATGATTGAACTTACAGTAAATTCGATTTGTCATGAACTTCTCGGCTCGGCAGTTGATGACTTATCCTGCATGAATTAGTTCAGCTTTCAGGTGCTCCCGTGGGCTGGAAAAGGTGGATACAGTATTAGGAGAATCTTTCCTAGGAATGTATCCACCTTTTCCAGCCTACGGGAGCACCTAAAAGCTGAACTAATTTATGCAGGAAAAGACATCAACTGCTGAGCCGAGAAGTTCGTGACGAATCGAATTTACTGTAAGTTCGCTCATCTCTAGTTCACATATATCCAGCGCCCGGCATAGTTTCCTTCGGCGTCCACCGGAGGGAAACTGATGCTAGAACTGATCCCATTCATGTGAATGGGACAGTTCACAATCATCCAGTGTCTCAATTTTGATGCCGGATGGTTGGAAACACCAGAGGGCACAGGACAGGGGAACGCAACTTCCTGCGTTCCCCTGTCCGTCGTCCAGAAACAATGGACTTGTCATCAGTTGTGGCATCAGTTGCGTGGAGATATAGGCTGAGTTCACCTATGCCGGATGCCGTGTATATGTGAACCTAGCCGTAATCAGATGTAGCAGAGCTGATTGGGTTATTTGAGTGCACCGCAGTCCTACATAAGATCCCAGTGTGTTTGCCATATAACAAACTCATCTCTAGGCTCTGCGGTGTTTGTACTCACCGGCGCGGTTCCTATAGGATAACTTGCAGAAGTATTTCCAGGAGGGACCTTGTATAGTCCTGATGTTACAATGTGGAGGAGGACTGTGGAATAGAGGCAGAGAGAACAAAGCTAATGGAGAAAACGTGCTCAGTCCCTCCTCCCTGAAGCCAATAAAATCTCACTTATTCTCCTGATATGGTTTGGGCGGCCTCGGGTCCCTCCTCATCCTCTGATGACTGGGAGCTGCTACAGTGTTAATATTTACTGGAGATATGCAGTAATATTGTTGTCACGCACGCTGTCATATCTGGAACTCCGCCTATACTTCTATATACACAGCCGCCTCTTCTGCTCCCTCCCCTCCGTTCTGCTCTCTATGAACAAGCGATGGTTAATGACATCATTGCTGATTCCCTCTGGAGGTCACTGAGTTTCTTCTGTAACTTACTTTAGATCAGTGTTTTCCAAACTGTGTGCCTCCAGCTGTTGCAAAACTACAACTACCAGCTTGCTCCGAAAGCCATTGGCTGTCCAGGCATTTCTACACACATCGGGGGGAATTTATCATTGGTTGTAGACGTTTTTTCTATGTATTTTTCTCCACAAAAATTTGTGCAGTGGTCGTATTTGGGATTTTTTTCTGTGCGGCGGGTTTGGTGGAACTTTTCATTCTGTTGTGTACGTGCAGGTGTGCCATAGAGCTCTTTTTACCGTGGACAGCGATTTATTAATTGCGGACTTTCAGCACACAAATAATGCACAACTGGCCTTTTATATGCGTAAATATACACCAGCTCAGAGGACACGTACATATCAGAGCTACGGAGAAGGTATGAGGTGATTTCTATTATTATAAGATTTACAGAGACGCAGATGCCCAGTTAGTATGTTCAGAGCAGCAGCATGGGGAATACACATGTCCCTCATACATATTATATGCTCAAACTAGACATGTATATCAGAATACACACACACATAGATATGTCAGGGTCCAGCGATGGCTGTCGCCCAGGACCCTCTGACTGCTCAGTATCTCAGGTATTCGGCCATACTTCTCCCCCTGAGCCCCCCTCTTCATGCTGCTAGTTTGGTACTTTCCCTTCCCCTCTCTTTCCTCTCCCCCCCCCCAACCTTTTTGAGGAAGGGTTCCCCAGAGCACAGGCAGCCTATCACGGAGGGTGTTTTTCCCGGGTTCTTTGGCTCCCCTCCCCCTACCTTATAATGGGCTCCTGTAGATTTTACCGCCATTCTACCCGCACACAGGGTCTCGGAGGTTGTCGCCGAGCTGTCCGGTGGGTGCCTATGGATCTAGCGGAGCTTTTGCGTGATCGGATGCGGCATGAGGGGGAGGGATGGCTTGCTCCAAGTATGCCACCTGCGGCTGGTGGTCCTCGCGGACCTCCCAGCCTCCTGACAGGCTTAGTAACCCAGGCTCGGGGCCTGTCCGGAGCACCGGGGGCAGAGGGTGGAGGGAGCGTGTTGACTCCGCCGACCGGACGTGCGGGCTCCACTCCTTCTGCCTTTGCACGTGGTCTACTTTACTCCGGAGTGCGTCGGGAGATGGCAGCCATGGGGTCTCGACAGAGCAGTGCTTCTTCTGGTGAGGAGTCGGTGGATCTCCTCTCTCACCAGCCTACCCCAGCCCCCGCTCCTCCAGCCCTCCCTGTTCCCCCTGCAGTGGCTGCAGCTGCTGCTTCACCTCTCCTCTTCCCTGACTCTCCTGTAGTTCATGGGGTCTTGGAGCAGCCTGGTCCCTACCTCCTGCTCCTCTGGCTCCAGCTACTGCTGGTTCTATGCCACAGTCTGCTCCTGGTGCACCCCTTCCTCCTGCTGCCCCTAGGGTGGTAAGGGAAGGGTCATTTTATAGTGCCCGGTCCTCACCCCCTTCTGCTTACTCGCGGGCATGCAGGCATAGCCACCACCGTTCCTCTGCGGGCCGCAGCAGTCAGAGTCGGCATCATCGTCATTGTGGATCTTACCAGGCCGCTAGCCCTCTGGTTCCCCATGCCTCTGGCGGTGGTGATGTGGCTCATCCTCCTGTTGTGCCTCCGTCTGGACCTGGTGTGTTTATTCTGGGTCTTGGGGGCAGATGCGGGTTCTGGTTTGGTCCCAGCCCTTAAGGCCTTGGTCAACCACTTGTCTAAGAAGTGCATGAGTATTCCCCTCCGTCCACCTGTCCCTAGTTTAGCAGGGGGCTCATATGGAGTCTTATTTCTGTGGGGTTAGCCCGCTGGGTGCCCACTTGGATCAGGAGACTAAGGAAAAAATGTGCTTGTTATGTTGACATCTGGTCATTGATTTCAGCTGCTCAGCATACCGTTGATCGGGAGCGCAGGATTGGTGATAAGCCATATGACAGGAAGCCCCAGGTAGCTAGGACAATCTCAAACTGGTTGCAGGCTTTCTGTGTTTTAGGTTGTGTTATGGGAAAGAAACATCCCGACTGTGTTCGGAGTTGTTTGTGTATCAGGACATTATCTATTCCTCGTAAAAATCTCATGGCGGCACAGCTTGGTGGCGCTATGACAAGGAATTTCGTCATCGCTTGCCTCTCCATCCGGAAATGTGGTGGGGGGGTCAAGGTGACTGACATACGGCTCCGGTTGATGCTGTCGCAGAAGCCATCACCCTTTTAGTCCGGGGCCGCTGCCACAGCTACAACTTCAGGGCAAGGCGGTCCGCAGCTCAGGAGCGTGTTGGTTGTACAACAAAGGCCATTGCCGGTTCTTTGGCCTCTGTAAGTACAAACACGAGTGTTCCGCCTGAGGCGAAGCACTCGCAGTCGTTAAGTGTCCCCACCCCTCCTCCAAGCTGCCAGTTAAGCCTGGCGGCTGAGGGGATCAGTGGGACCCTGGTGAGAGTGGCAGAGATGGGGCTGTGGCTAGACCAGTATCCTAATAAGGCTGTCGCTGGTCAGCTTTCTTTTGGTTTTATGTTTGGTTTCTTTATCCTGTTTCAATTTATCAGTTTCCACTTTTTCTCGCCCAATTTAAAGTCTGCTCGGGAGTTATCGGAGGTTCTTCAGAATGATGGCATTCTCGTCGAGGACGCTTCAGTCACTTAAGTGTTCGTTGACAGGGCGGTGGAATTAGTCAGGAATGCCGGCCGTGGAGCGCTGTTGGCCAAGTTGGATATTGAGTTGGCCTTCCGGCTACTCCTGGTTCACCCTGATTGTCACCATTTACATGGGTGTTTCTTTGAAGGTAACTACTATTATGATGTGTGCCTGCCGATGGGCTGTTCTATCTCATGCCATTATTTTGAGTTGTTTGGTTCCTTTTTGGAGTGGGTTGTCCGTTACAAGAACGTCTCATCGGCAGTCACACATTATTTGGACGATTTCCTTTTTGTGGGTGCCCATGGCACGGGTCAGTGTCGATTCTTGCTGTATACCTTCCGTTTTCTCATGGCACGCTTTGGCATTTCCCTGACACAGGACAAGACTGTAGGCCTTTGCTCTGTGTTGTCCTTCCTGGACATTGAAATCGATACTGATGCCATGGTCTTCCGGCTTCCTGCTGACAAAATTGAGCGGTTGAGGGATATGCTCTCTGGCTTTGTAGCTGCCTCCAAGGCTACTTTGGCGCAGTTCCAGTCATTGCTGGGGCTCCTCAATTTTGCTTGCATGGTCATGCCCATGGGCCGTGTTTTTGCCCGTAGGCTGTCTCTTGCAACCAGGGGTGCGAAGCGTCCTGACCATCGCATTGGTGTCACATGGGGTATCAAGGCTGATATGGCCATGTGGCTAAAATTTTTTGGTCTTTCAATGGTCGGACTTGTTTTCAGACTGATTTGGTTACCAGCAGTGAGTTGTCCCTGTTCACGGACGCAGCTGGGTCCGTGGGTTTTGGTGCTGTTCTTGGTTCTCGTTGGTGCACTGACTCTTGGCCGGAATCTTGGCAGAGGGCGGGATTGTGCATGAATTTTACTCACCTTGAACTGTTCCCTATTGTTGTGGCGGTAGACATCTGAGGTCAGGAGTTGGCTGGCAGGCGTATTTGTTTTTGGTCCGATAATCTAGGTTTAGTTCAGTGCATTAACAGCCTGTCTGCCAACTCACCCCCCCCCCCCCCCTGGTTCTCTCCCTGCTGTGACATTTGGCATTGCTTTGCCTTCGTTTTAATGTTTGGTTTTGGGCGCAGCATGTGTCCGGTGTTCAGAATCAGGTGGCTGATGCTTTGTCCCGTTTTCGTTGGCAGGAATTTCGTCTGCTTCATCCACTGGCAGATCCGGAGGGGTACCCTTGTAGGACTCAGTTGTGGGACATCGTGGGGAGCAACTGATGGATTTGGTTCCTGCATCGGTGGCACCAGCTACTTGGGCTCATCATGGTAAAGCATGGACAGAGTGGAGGCAGTTGGTGGGTGGCCGGGATGTGTTAACAGCAGGCTCGGCTCGCTTGGAGGTCACGCTGGACTACCTGCAGTCTTTGCACTTGCGTAGTGTGTCGGCTTCTGTGGTGCAGCTGCGCATGTCCGGGTTGCCTTTTATTTTCGCATGCTCAATTGGCCCGATGTCCCAAAGACTTTTTTGATTTCCCAGGCCTTGAACGGTTGGCATCGCAAGAGCTCCACGGCGGACACCAGGCATCCGGTGTCTTATGCCCTGCTTTGCTGCCTGGTTGAGTGCGCAAGGTTGGTGTGTTCCTCCGCTTTTTAGGCCGCCTTGTTTTCGGCGGCCTTTGCTCTCTCCTTTTTTGCCGCCCTTAGGGTCGGGGAACTCCTCCCTCCCTCCAAATTCAAACCCGGGGTCTTTTGTTTTCTGATGTTTTTACAGGGCCAAGTCTCGTTCGTTTGCTAGTTTCTCGCTCAAAGACGGACCAGTCCAGCTGGGGGTCTTGGATTCCCTTGCTTCCGGTGGAGGGTCCTGTGTGAGTGGACTGACTTGTCCTGGACTATTTGTCACTTGACGGGCGGGCTCGCAATTTTTGGTATATGAGGACTCTACACCATTAACTCACTTCCAGTTTTTGGCTGTTTTCAGGCATTGCTTGTGGGAGCTGGGGCTGGTTCTGGGGGAGTTCGGTACTCACTCGTTCCAAATTGGCGTTGCAATGGAAGCGGCGTGCAGGCCTCTCAGAGGATTTGGTTCAACGGTTGGGTAGATGGCGCTCTAATTGCTACATGCGTTATATGAGACCTGGCTTACTGTTGGATTTTAATCACTCTTAGGTTTTCCCCAGCCTGCTGTGTGGATTGTGGGTCACTCTTACGTGGCTGGGGCGGCACAACATGCAGAAGTTCACCCAGGAGGTTGTAATCTGGGATTCCTCGGGATCGAGGTTTCTTGGTGGGGTATTGGTGGGTTGCGGTAGGCCCGGGTCCTTCCCGAGGTTGTTGACATGAGCCGGCGTCTTCAGGGCCCGTGGTTCTGGTAGTTCACACTGGTGGCAACGACCTTTGCTATTTGCACCTGGCGGAATTGCTGACCCAAATGTACTACGACTTGGACCACCTTTATTGTTTTTTCCCCGAGCTGATTATAGTTTGGTCCGAGATAGTGCCCCAGTTAGTCTGGACTGGTGCTCGGGATGCTGTGGCGGTTGAGCGGGCTTGTCGAACAGTCAATGCGAGGGTTTCGCGTTTTTTCCGTTTGCGGTACGAGGTGGTAGTTAGGCACCGCCAGTTGGAAAGGGACAACAGAACTTTGCTGAAGTCCGATGGCATTCACCTGACGAACATAGAGCTCGACATATTCATGTCCGGCCTGCAGGACGGTGTGGAGCAGGCCCTGTTTCTGCTGGGTGGGAGTCGGAGCCCGGTGTAGGAGTAGACGGGCTCCTTCATGGCGGTTTTAAAAGGCTATTAGCACAATGGATGGGTTTTTAGTGCATTCGTGTTCACCGGAGTTGGGGGAGCATACAGCAATTACCCTATGTTTACAGTTTGAGTACCTTATCTGAGTTATTTATATTTATTTAAATAAATGCTGTGGCCTACCCCCCCCCCCCCCCCCCACCCATTTATAAGTTAAAATGTTGTCCTGTCATTATTTCATGAGGGGTCAGGGGATAGTTACTCAGGTTTCATAGTCTGGGCAGTCTACATATACACACTGGATTTATACATACACATTATATGCTCATACTACACACATGTATACAAGACTGCACACACAAATAGATATACAAATACACACTGGATTTATACACACATACATACTATATGCTCATACAACACATGTATACCAGACTGCACACACACATAGATATATGTGGTGGCCCAGTACGCATGATATATGCTCATATACTACACATGTATACCAGACTGCACACACACACATAGATACACATATAAACACTGTATACATTATATAAACTCATACTTCACACATGTATACCAGACTACACACACAAATACATATACTCATACACACTGCATTTATACACACATACTACACATGTGTATACTGGACTGCACACACATATACTGTATATACACACACACTACATTTATATACACAAACATACAGTATACAAACACACCACACACCTGACTGTACATATACACACATGCTGGACACATGCAAATCCAGTTGACCAGTTGCCCTGGAAACCAATCAGATCGCTTACATTTTTCAGAGGCCTTTTTCAAAAGTGAAAGAAGTGATCTGATTGGTTGCTATGGGCAACTGATCAACTTCTCCTCTTGACAGGTTTTGATGAATCTCCCACTATGTATACACTGCCAACAGACATATATGGCACACGTCAACAAGTACATACACAAAGAAACACAGTATAACATGCCTACACACATGACACTCCATTTACTCCCCTTTAAGTTGTTACTTACATAAGCCTGGCCCATAGTATAATCTGCAGCTCTTGGTGTGAGACAATAGGGGGAGGAGGAGTCAGTGGTAGCAGCCTGTAGGGGGGAGGAGTCAGTGGTAGCAGTCTATAGGGAAAGGAGTAGGGTAGCAGCCTGTAGGGGGGGAGGAGTCAGTGGTAGCAGCCTGTAGGGGGAGGTGGAGTCAGTGGTAGCAGTCTATAGGGAAAGGAGTAGGGTAGCAGCCTGTAGGGGGGAGGGGTCAGTGGTAGCAGCCTGTAGGGGGAGGAGGAGTCAGTGGTAGCTGCCTGTAGGGGGAGGAGGAGTCAGTGGTAGCAGTCGGCAGGGGGAGGAGTCAGTGGTAGCAGCCTGTAGGGGGAGGAGTCAGTGGTAGCAGCCTGCAAGGGGGAGGAGTCAGTGGTAGCAGCCTGTAGGGGGAGGAGTCAGTGGTAGCAGCCTACAAGGGGCAGGAGTCAGTGGTAGCAGCCTGCAGGGGGAGGAGTCAGTGGTAACAGCCTGCAGGGGGAGGAGTCAGTGGTAGCAGCCTGTAGGGGGAGGAGTCAGTGGTAGCAGCCTGCAGGGGGAGGAGTCAGTGGTAGCAGCCTGTAGGGGGAGGAGTCAGTGGCAGCAGCCTGCAGGGGGAGGAGTCAGTGGTAACAGCCTTCAGGGGGAGGAGTCAGTGGTAGCAGTCTATAGGGAAAGGAGTCAGTAGTAGCAGCCTGCAGGGGGAGGAGTCAGTGGTAGCAGCCTGTAGGGGGAGGAGTCAGTGGTAGCAGCCTGTAGGGGGAGGATTTAGTGGTAGCAGCCTGCAAGGGGAGGAGTCAGTGGTAGCAGCCTGTGGGGAAACGAGTCAGTGGTAGCAGCCTGTAGGGGGAGGAGACAGTGGTAGCAGCCTGTAGGGGGAGGAGGAGTCAGTGGTAGCAGCCGGCAGGGGGAGGAGGAGTCAGTGGTAGCAGCCGGCAGGGGGAGGAGTCAGTGGTAGCAGCCTGTAGGGGGAGGAGTCAGTGGTAGCAGCCTGTAGGGGGAGGAGTCAGTGGTAGCAGCCTGTAGGGGGAGGAGACAGTGGTAGCAGCCTGTAGGGGGAGGAGGAGTCAGTGGTAGCAGCCTGTAGGGGGAGGAGGAGTCAGTGGTAGCAGCCGGCAGGGGGAGGAGTCAGTGGTAGCAGCCTGTAGGGGGAGGAGTCAGTGGTAGCAGCCTGCCGGGGAGGAGTCAGTGGTAGCAGCCTGTAGGGGGAGAAGTCAGTGGTAGCAGCTTGCAGGGGCAGGAGTCAGTGGTAGCAGCCTGCAGGGGGAGGAGTCAGTGGTAACAGCCTGCAGGGGGAGGAGTCAGTGGTAGCAGTCTATAGGGAAAGGAGTCAGTAGTAGCAGCCTGTAGGGGGAGGATTCAGTGGTAGCAGCCTGTAGGGGGAGGAGTCAGTGGTAGCAGCCTGTAGGGGGAGGAGTCAGTGGTAGCAGCCTGTAGTGGGAGTATTCAGTGGTAGCAGCCTGCAAGGGGAGGAGTCAGTGGTAGCAGCCTGTGGGGAAACGAGTCAGTGGTAGCAGCCTGTAGGGGGAGGAGACAGTGGTAGCAGCCTGTAGGGGGAGGAGTCAGTGGTAGCAGCCTGTAGGGGGAGGAGTCAGTGGTAGCAGTTTATAGGGAAAGGAGTCAGTGGTAGCAGCCTGTAGGGGGGAGGGGTCAGTGGTAGCAGCCTGCAGGGGAAGGAGTCAGTGGTAGCAGCCTGTAGGGCGAGGAGTCAGTGGTAGCAGCCTGCAGGGGGAGGAGTCAGTGGTAGCAGCCTGTAGGGGGAGGAGTCAGTGGTAGCAGCCTGTAGGGGGAGGAGTCAGTGGTAGCAGTCTATAGGGAAAGGAGTCAGTGGTAGCAGCCTGTAGGGGGGAGGGGTCAGTGGTAGCAGCCTGCAGGGGGAGGAGTCATTGGTAGCAGCCTGTAGGGGGAGGAGTCAGTGGTAGCAGCCTGCAGGGGGAGGAGTCAATGGTAGCAGCCTGCAGGGGGAGGAGTCAGTGGTAGCAGTCTATAGGGAAAGGAGTAGGGTAGCAGCTTGTAGGGGGAGGAGGAGTCAGTGGTAGCAGCCTGTAGGGGGGAGGAGGAGTCAATGGTATCAGCCGGCAGGGGGAGGAGTCAGTGGTATCAGCCTGTAGCGGGAGGAGTCAGTGGTAGCAGCCTGCTGGGGGAGGAGTCAGTGGTAGGAGCCTGCCAGGGGAGGAGTCAGTGGTAGCAGCCTGCAAGGGGAGGAGTCAGTGGTAGCAGCCTGCAAGGGGAGGAGTCAGTGGTAGCAGCCTGTAGGGGGAGAAGTCAGTGGAAGCAGCCTGCAAGGGGAGGAGTCAGTGGTAGCAGCCTGCAGGGGGAGGAGTCAGTGGTAACAGCCTGCAGGGGGGAGGAGTCAGTGGTAGCAGCCTGCAAGGGGAGGAGTCAGTGGTAGCAACCTGTAGGGAAACGAGTCAGTAGTAGCAGCCTGTATGGGGAGGAGTCAGTGGTAGCAGCCTGTAGGGGGAAGGGTCAGTGGTAGCAGCCTGCAGGGGGAGGAGTCAGTGGTAGCAGCCTGTAGGGGGAGGAGTCAGTGGTAGCAGCCTGCAAGGGGAGGAGTCAGTGGTAGCAACCTGTAGGGAAACGAGTCAGTGGTAGCAGCCTGTAGGGGGAGGAGTCAGTGGTAGCAGCCTGCCGGGGAGGAGTCAGTGGTAGCAGCCTGTAGGGGGAGAAGTCAGTGGTAGCAGCTTGCAGGGGCAGGAGTCAGTGGTAGCAGCCTGCAGGGGGAGGAGTCAGTGGTAACAGCCTGCAGGGGGAGGAGTCAGTGGTAGCAGTCTATAGGGAAAGGAGTCAGTAGTAGCAGCCTGTAGGGGGAGGATTCAGTGGTAGCAGCCTGTAGGGGGAGGAGTCAGTGGTAGCAGCCTGTAGGGGGAGGAGTCAGTGGTAGCAGCCTGTAGTGGGAGTATTCAGTGGTAGCAGCCTGCAAGGGGAGGAGTCAGTGGTAGCAGCCTGTGGGGAAACGAGTCAGTGGTAGCAGCCTGTAGGGGGAGGAGACAGTGGTAGCAGCCTGTAGGGGGAGGAGTCAGTGGTAGCAGCCTGTAGGGGGAGGAGTCAGTGGTAGCAGTTTATAGGGAAAGGAGTCAGTGGTAGCAGCCTGTAGGGGGGAGGGGTCAGTGGTAGCAGCCTGCAGGGGAAGGAGTCAGTGGTAGCAGCCTGTAGGGCGAGGAGTCAGTGGTAGCAGCCTGCAGGGGGAGGAGTCAGTGGTAGCAGCCTGTAGGGGGAGGAGTCAGTGGTAGCAGCCTGTAGGGGGAGGAGTCAGTGGTAGCAGTCTATAGGGAAAGGAGTCAGTGGTAGCAGCCTGTAGGGGGGAGGGGTCAGTGGTAGCAGCCTGCAGGGGGAGGAGTCATTGGTAGCAGCCTGTAGGGGGAGGAGTCAGTGGTAGCAGCCTGCAGGGGGAGGAGTCAATGGTAGCAGCCTGCAGGGGGAGGAGTCAGTGGTAGCAGTCTATAGGGAAAGGAGTAGGGTAGCAGCTTGTAGGGGGAGGAGGAGTCAGTGGTAGCAGCCTGTAGGGGGGAGGAGGAGTCAATGGTATCAGCCGGCAGGGGGAGGAGTCAGTGGTATCAGCCTGTAGCGGGAGGAGTCAGTGGTAGCAGCCTGCTGGGGGAGGAGTCAGTGGTAGGAGCCTGCCAGGGGAGGAGTCAGTGGTAGCAGCCTGCAAGGGGAGGAGTCAGTGGTAGCAGCCTGCAAGGGGAGGAGTCAGTGGTAGCAGCCTGTAGGGGGAGAAGTCAGTGGAAGCAGCCTGCAAGGGGAGGAGTCAGTGGTAGCAGCCTGCAGGGGGAGGAGTCAGTGGTAACAGCCTGCAGGGGGGAGGAGTCAGTGGTAGCAGCCTGCAAGGGGAGGAGTCAGTGGTAGCAACCTGTAGGGAAACGAGTCAGTAGTAGCAGCCTGTATGGGGAGGAGTCAGTGGTAGCAGCCTGTAGGGGGAAGGGTCAGTGGTAGCAGCCTGCAGGGGGAGGAGTCAGTGGTAGCAGCCTGTAGGGGGAGGAGTCAGTGGTAGCAGCCTGCAAGGGGAGGAGTCAGTGGTAGCAACCTGTAGGGAAACGAGTCAGTGGTAGCAGCCTGTAGGGGGAGGAGTCAGTGGTAGCAACCTGTAGGGGGAGAAGTTAGTGGTAGCAGTCTATAGGGAAAGGAGTCAGTGGTAGCAGCCTGTAGGGGGAGGGGTCAGTGGTAGCAGCCTGTAGGGGGAGGAGTCAGTGGTAGCAGCCTGCAGGGGGAGGAGTCAGTGGTAGCAGCCTGCAGGGGGAGGAGTCAGTGGTAGCAACCTGCAGGGGGAGGAGTCAGTGGTAGCAGTCTATAGGGAAAGGAGTAGGGTAGCAGCTTGTAGGGGGAGGAGGAGTCAGTGGTAGCAGCCTGTAGGGGGAGGAGGAGTCAGTGGTAGCAGCTGGCAGGGGGAGGAGTCAGTGGTAGCAGCCTGCAAGGGGAGGAGTCAGTGGTAGCAGCCTGTAGGGGGAGAAGTCGGTGGAAGCAGCCTGCAAGGGGAGGAGTCAGTGGTAGCAGCCTGCAGGGGTAGGAGTCAGTGGTAACAGCCTGTATGGGGAGGAGTCAGTGGTAGCAGCCTGTAGGGGGAGGAGTCAGTGGTAGCAGCCTGTAGGGGGAGGAGTCAGTGGTAGCAGCCTGTAGGGCGAGGATTCAGTGGTAGCAGCCTGCAAGGGGAGGAGTCAGTGGTAGCAGCCTGTAGGGGGAGGAGTCAGTGGTAGCAGCCTGTAGGGGGAGGAGTCAGTGGTAGCAGCCTGTAGGGGGAGGAGTCAGTGGTAGCAGTCTATAGGGAAAGGAGTCAGTGGTAGCAGCCTGTAGGGGGAGGAGTCAGTGGTAGCAGCCTGTAGGGGGAGGAGTCAGTGGTAGCAGCCTGCAGGGGGAGGAGTCAGTGGTAGCAGTCTGTAGAGGGAGAGTCGTTCCTACAGGGGGAAGCTAACTACAGGGGAGCCCGTTTTACATGGGGGGTACTTATTCTGGGGGAAAAACTGCATAGGGTTTGTTGATGTACCCCGCAGCATATATTTTACAGCAAGGTGTGTCTGAGCTAGAAAAAATATGGGAAACACTGCTGTAGAGACTCTTGTAGGTGCTTTCCTCTTCCCCTTTATATAGGCCCCTATATATCTATATATATCAACAGGCTCCAGAAAGTTAAACAGATTTGTAAATTACTTCTATTAAAAAAATCTTAATCCTTTCAGTACTTATGAGCTGCTGAAGTTGAGTTGTCCTTTTCTGTCTAAGTGCTCTCTGATGACACCTGTCTCGGGAACCGCCCAGTTTAGAAGCAAATCCCCATAGCAAACCTCTTCTACTCTGTGCAGTTCCCGAGACAAGCAGAGATGTCAGCAGAGAGCACTGTTGCCAGACAGAAAACAACAACTCAACTTCAGCAGCTGATAATTATTGGAAGGATTAAGATTTTTTTTTTTTTTATAGAAGCAATTTACAAATCTGTTTAACTTTCTGGAGCCAGTTGATATAGAACAAAAAAGTTTTTTTTTTTTTTTTTCTGGAATACCCCCTTAAGCATTCTTTAGCAATAGTGAACAGTATTTTATGTTTACACAGGGACATTTCTTTAGTAAATGTAAAGACACAGAGTGATTGACAAGCTTCTGTCTCGTGTAACCATGAGAAATAACAGGTTACACCAGTGGCTCTATTTATAATGTATACAGAGCTGGGGTCACACCCGTCACATCCAGCCGGACAGGACATTACAGCCTATTACATCACAACTGATTGATAGGAAATACATTTCTCTACATTCACAGAGCATTGAAATCACATTAATGATAATTTACACACCTGATAATGTACAATCATCTGCAGCTGTATGATATTCTATAGCAGTGGTCTCCAACCTGCGGACCTCCAGATGTTGCAAAACTACAACTCCCAGCATGCCCGGACAGCCAAAGGCTGTCCGGGCATGCTGGGAGTTGTAGTTTTGCAACATCTGGAGGTCCGCAGGTTGGAGACCACTGTTCTATAGTACAGGGTGGGTCATTTATATGGATACACCTTTAAAAAAAACAATGGGAATGGTTGGTGGTATTAACTTCCTGTTTGTGGCACATTAGTATATGTGAGGGGGGAAACTTTTCAAGTTGGGTGGTGACCGTGTCGGCCATTTTGAATCCAACTTTTGTTTTTTCAATAGGAAGAGGGTCATGTGACACATGAAACTTATTGGGAATTTCCCAAGAGAAACAAAGATGTTCTTGGTTTTAACGTAACTTTATTCTTTCATGAGTTATTTACAAGTTTCTGACCACTTATAAAATGTGTTCAATGTGCTGCCCATTGTGTTGGATTGTCAATGCAACCCTCTTCTCTATATACTGCTATATACTACTATATACACCGCAGGAGAAATGCTAGCACAGGCTTCCAGTATCTGTATACACTGCTATATACTACTATATACACCGCAGGAGAAATGCTAGCACAGGCTTCCGGTATCCGTATACACTGCTATATACTACTATATACACCGCAGGAGAAATGCTAGCACAGGCTTCCAGTATACACTGCTATATACTACTATATACACCACAGGAGAAATGCTAGCACAGGCTTCCAGTATCCGTATACACTGCTATATACTACTATAGACACCGCAGGAGAAATGCTAGCACAGGCTTCCAGTATACACTGCTATATACTACTATATACACCGCAGGAGAAATGCTAGCACAGGCTTCCAGTATCCGTATACACTGCTATATACTACTATATACACCGCAGGAGAAATGCTAGCACAGGCTTCCAGTATCCGTATACACTGCTATATACTACTATATACACCGCAGGAGAAATGCTAGCACAGGCTTCCAGTATCCGTATACACTGCTATATACTACTATATACACCGCAGGAGAAATGCTAGCACAGGCTTCCAGTATCCGTATACACTGCTATATACTACTATATACACCGCAGGAGAAATGCTAGCACAGGCTTCCAGTATCTGTATACACTGCTATATACTACTATATACACCGCAGGAGAAATGCTAGCACAGGCTTCCAGTATCTGTATACACTGCTATATACTACTATATACACTGCAGGAGAAATTCTAGCACAGGCTTCCAGTATCTGTATACACTGCTATATACTACTATATACACCGCAGGAGAAATGCTAGCACAAGCTTCCAGTATCCGTATAAACTGATATATACTACTATATACCCCGCAGGAGAAATGCTAACACAGGCTTCCAGTATCCGTATACACTGCTATATACTACTATATACACCGCAGGAGGAATGCTAGCACAGGCTTCAGGTATCCGTTTCAGGTGCTGAACATCTCGTATCTTCACAGCATAGACAATTGCCTTCAGATGACCCCAAAGATAAATGTCTAAGGGGGTCTGATCAGGAGACCTTGGGGGTCATTCAACTGGTCCACGACGACCAATCCACTTTCCAGGAAACTGTTCATCTAGGAATGCTCGGACCGTACACCCATAATGTGGTGGTCACCATCTTGCTGGAAAAACTCAGGGAACGTGTCAGCTTCAGTGCATAAAGAGGGAAACACATCATCATGTAGCAATTTCGCATATCCAGTGGCCTTGACGTTTCCATTGATGAAGAATGGCCCCACTATCTTTGTACCCCATATACCACACCATACCATCAATTGTGTTCCAACAGTGGAGGGATCTATCCAATGTGGGTTAGTGTCAGACCAATAGCGGTGGTTTTGTTTCTTTCTCCTGCGGTGTATATAGTAGTATATAGCAGTATATACGGATACTGGAAGCCTGTGCTAGCATTTCTCCTGCGGTGTATATAGTAGTATATAGCAGTGTATACGGATACTGGAAGCCTGTGCTAGCATTTCTCCTGCGGTGTATATAGTATTATATAGCAGTGTATACGGATACTGGAAGCCTGTGCTAGCATTTCTCCTGCGGTGTATATAGTAGTATATAGCAGTATATATGGATACTGGAAGCCTGTGCTAGCATTTCTCCTGTGGTGTATATAGTAGTATATAGCAGTGTATACGGATACTGGAAGCCTGTGCTAGCATTTCTCCTGCGGTGTATATAGTAGTATATAGCAGTGTATACGGATACTGGAAGCCTGTGCTAGCATTTCTCCTGCCGTGTATATAGTAGTATATAGCAGTGTATACGGATACTGGAAGTCTGTGCTAGCATTTCTCCTGCGGTGTATATAGTAGTATATAGCAGTGTATACGGATACTGGAAGCCTGTGCTAGCATTTCTCCTGCGGTGTATATAGTAGTATATAGCAGTGTATACGGATACTGGAAGCCTGTGCTAGCATTTCTCCTGCGGTGTATATAGTAGTATATAGCAGTATATAGAGAAGAGGGTTGCATTGACAATCCAACACAATGGGCAGCACATTGAATACATTTTATAAGTGGTCAGAAACTTGTAAATAACTCATGAAAGAATAAAGTTACATTAAAACCAAGCACATCATTGTTTTTCTTGGGAAATTCCCAATAGGTTTGATGTCACATGACCCTCTTCCTATTGAAAAAACAAAAGTTGGATTCAAAATGGCCGCCATGGTCACCACCCATCTTGAAAAGTTTCCCCCCTCACATATACTAATGTGCCACAAACAGGAAGTTAATATCACCAACCATTCCCATTGTATTAAGGTGTATCCATAGAAATGCCCCCCCCCCCCCCCCCCCCTGTATATCATACTCCACCTGTACGAAGTAATAATGATAATACAATGTGTCGTTCATCAGCAGATTAGAAATAATTATAGTTATTGTTACATTAGTAATAGACAGGGGCTTTGTTTTCTCTGTAGTAGATTGATAGAAGAATATAATTATTCCCCTCCCATACCTAATACCTATTGTGAAATACATATTCTGCAATGTCGGCTTGTGACTCTATAACTTGTACTTTGCTCTCCCTCGGGGCGGTGTGCGGCTTTGTTATCTGGACAGGAGATGTTGCTGTGTCATTTCTTCATGTCATGGTCCACAGCTAAGGTTTAGCCATGATTTTGACTAAAAAAGGAAACATAATAACAGAGAAACACTTGCCCTTGTGAAATTCATTTCTAAATGTATTCAGGGTCTGTTTTAGATGGCAATAATGAGGCCACATTTTAACATCCATAAGTAACCCCTAAAGGGTTGCTATTTAATTTACCTGCTATGATGTCTCTATAAACTGCACACAAATAAGAGGTCCCTAAATCTCCATACCACCCCCTGCGAAACAGCAGCAGAATGGAGGACATTATAGAGCAGTGCTGAGCAGTGTAAGCTGTGAATTTAGCACTGGAGTGAAATGTAATATTCCCTGTAAGCTCCTGTGGTCTTTCTGTTTCACTTCTATCACTCTACAGCTACTCTCCTCTAACTCTTTGACCCCCTCCCGTCTCTGTAGACCTATGTGGACAGATATAAACTGATCCCAGAGTGAGCTGCTATTTTGTCTTGCCTCTTAGTAAAAAAGGCTTGTGCAGTTTATGAATGATGAGTTTATGTGGGGGGTGCACGATATGTTAAAAGGTTTCTAATATGCAAATTTATAAAAAGTTTGTTCAAACAACGATGACTATATAAAAAAGCTTTTAAAGGGGTTATCTGGCCAAAGGCATCTCATCCCCTATTCAAAGGGAACCCCCTGCGATCTCCCCCGATATCTCTCCTTTGTTCCCAGGACTGGCGACGTGACATAATACCATGCCCCCTCGTGATGTCTTACCACACCCCTCCATTCATGTCTATGGGAGGGGGCGTAACGGCTGTCATGCCCCCTCTCATAGACATGAATGGTGGGGGAGTGGTGTTACATCACGTCTTCAGTCCCGGAAACAACCAAGACTGAAGACACAGCCCCGCATAGAATGAAGAGATCGCGGGGGTCCCATCGGCGGGCCCCCCGCGTTCAGACATCTTATAACCCCTTTAATACATATAAACAGGCCAAAATATTTACACAACAGTGGATACAAAATTGCATTAGGAGGAGCTGGAATGAAAAAAAGTAAAAATAAAACAAAAAAATCCTAAAAAATGTACATTCTTTTTAGGTCCAATTACACCAACCCTGATGGCGGCGCCACTGTATTATAGAAGTCAAGTGCAGCTGGCACTGATCTGGCATTTCTCCAAATAAAAACTCAATTAGACATTACCATTCTGTAAAGTGTATGAGATCATCCGCCGTGCATGTCTACATTACCAGAGGACACACGAACACGACCTTGTCACACACAAGCGCTGCTTCCTCTTCTAAGATGACGAATGTAAAACCACAATACCAGACTACGTCATATGTCACCGAGGGGTCACCGATGTCACAGAGTCGCCTGTTAACTGTTAAAATTCTGTTCAGCTTTAAAAAAAAAAAAAAAAAAATTTTAGGTGGTGTGAAACAGGGGTAGTCAGGGATCACTATATTTTCCCAAAATACCTGTCATGTAGTTAAGCAGGTTTCAGAAAACGTATATCTCTTCTAGTAACAGCTGGGTAAGATATGGGGATTCCAGGAATAGTTTAAATCCCTGGATAAGGGATTTTTGGTAAAGTTAATTTTCGGGCCTGGATTTTTATGGAATAAAAAGCAGGTTGGTAGTGGGTCCTTTCATTCCTTTCCCGGCCAGTCCAGGTTCTCAGTGTGGCTTAAATCAGCACAGGTACTGAAGACAGCTGGTTACTGGGCTATAAAACAAGGTGTAACTAGTCTCTTGTGGGGCACTTGAATATGTGAGTAACACATCCTGATGTTTACTGTTTAGTCAGGTATCTGGTACAAAGTCACCTGTATAGTCAGGAAAGATTCTGTATAGTTCGCACTTTCACAAGCAGGATTTATTTAGCATTTTATGCCTAAAGATAAAGGCTGTATTTTGTTTTATGCTAAAAAATAAAATGGAAGTCATGTTTACACTATACGTCTATCTCATATCTATCTATCTATCTATCTATCTATCTATCTATCTCATATCTATTTATCTCATATCTATCTCATATCTATCTATCTCATATCTATCTATCTATCTCATATCTATTTATCTCATATCTATCTCATATCTATCTATCTCATATCTATCTATCTATCTCATATCTATCTATCTCATATCTATCTCATATCTATCTATCTATATATCTATCTATCTCATATCTATCTCATATCTATCTATATCATATCTATCTATCTCATATCTATCTATCTATCTAAGGTAGTAATCCGCAGCACTCCAGGAGTAGGTGCAAAAATAAAGTGCTTTATTCCATACTAATTCAGAGCAACGTTTCAGCTGCCATGCAGCCTTTCTCAAGCATGCTTGAGAAAGGCTGCATGGCAGCTGAAACGTTGCTCTGTATTAGTATGGAATAAAGCACTTTATTTTTGCACCTACTCCTGGAGTGCTGCGGATTACTACCTTGGATGTGTGACCACCTTGACCGGGCTATTTCGCCGCTGGCACCGTTTTACTTATCTACCTTTTTGGATGTGCTGCTCTGTTGGTATTTTGGAAATATCTATCTATCTATCTATCTATCTATCTCATATCTATCTATCTATCTATCTATCTCATATCTATCTCATATCTATTTATCTATCTATCAATCTCATATCTATCTCATATCTATCTATCTCATATCTATCTATCTATCTCCTATCTATCTATCTCATATCTATCTATCTATCTCATATCTATCTATCTATCTCATATCTATCTATCTCATATCTATCTATCTCATATCTATCTATCTATCTAGTACTGGAAAAAGACCGCAGCACACACGATGTGTTCAATGTGATTAAGTGGATTTATTCCATAAAAACAGCAAACAAAAAAAGAAAGATACGTTTCGGTAGTCTCACACCACCATCCTGAAGATGGTGGTGTGAGACTACCGAAACGTATCTTTCTTTTTTTGCTTGCTGTTTTTATGGAATAAATCCACTTAATCACATTGAACACATCGCGTGTGCTGCGGTCTTTTTCCAGTACTGCTTAAGTTGGGACTCCTAACCAGTGCCCCTGTGACGGCGTGCATCTTTCTCATTTTTTTTGCTGCACCTTGTGGATGTGCTGCTTCTTTTCCTAAGTTATCTATCTATCTCATATCTATCTATCTCATATCTATCTATCTATCTATCTCATATCTATCTCATATATATTTATCTATCTATCTATCTATCTCATATCTATCTATCTCATATCTATCTATCTATCTATCTATCTATCTCATATCTATTTATCTATCTCATATCTATCTATCTATCTATCTATCAATCTCACATGTATCTATCTATTAATCTATCTCCTATCTATCTATCTATCTATCTATCTATCTTTCTATCTATATCTATCTCATATCTATGGAGGCCTCCTCATACCCTTTCCTTAAATCTAGACCTAAGTCTGCAGTCCAGCAATTCCTTAAAGAAGTACTCTGGGATAGTTTTTATTATTATTATTATTATTATTATTATTCTGTTGGGGATAAACAAATAAGCACCAAGAAATTGAGGAACAGAGCACTCACCCGGTATGTCTCCTTGATATCCAGATCGTCAACGGCGTACCATACAACTTCAGCAGGGAGGAGGTAGATATCAAGGAGACATACCGGGTGAGTGCTCTGTTCCTCAATTTCTTGGTTACTATTGCATTTGGAGTATCTCTATTTATGGTGAAGCCCCTCCCTTATTCTGGTCCGGGAGCAGCATATCCTTATATTAGCTGTCCATCCATTAGATACAGCCTAATATCCAGTTGCCGATTCGTTATTCCCCTGTTTTTCTTGGTTGGTGCTTTGTATTAACAGATAAACATCTACTTACTTTCTGCCGCTCCCTCGATGCCTCCCTTGTCCCACCTTGGCCAGTGATTCCTGAGCGGCAATCTGACATATTGAGCCCCAGCACCAGGAAGAAGTCCGGGGCCCGGGCTTAATATGTCAGAATGCCGCACAGCAATCACTGGCCGAGGCAGGACATCGCAGGACATGGAGTGTTGACCACAGGGAACCTGGAAGAGGAGCTCACCGGGGACCGCAGCAGGAAAACGGAGGCATCAGACGAGCAGCGAGTATGTATGTAGATGTTTATTTTTTTTATACCTGACAGAATGGTAAATTTGCTTTAAAAAAAAGTATCCCGTAGTACCCCTTTAAATCTGGTGGCTCCACCTGTAACCTCTTACACTACATTCATTCATAAATCTACAGAAATTGATTGTGTTCTAACAAATAGTAATGATAAGTATCCAATGTGTCCTATATATCGGTGAGAAGGTTCTCTTATAGCCGCACTTATCTGCACATTACGTGTTACGACATTCTCATTTCCTGTTTATTCAGCCACAAGAGTTACAAACAATGTGACGTGTCAGCAGATAGAGTAGATATGTTACCAAAAGGAAAAGGTTCTGCGGTGAGGTGTAGGCGGAGAACACAGCAAATGTCTACGAAAACTTCAAAAGGGAACAAAAAGTTTGATAAGTAAGAAAAAAAGTAAGATAAAGAGAAAGGGGGGGGGGGGGGGGAGGGGGTATGTTTTTGGCTTGGACCATATGTAACCATTCATAGTATTGAGATGTTGGCCTGACCAATCGGAATACTTTTTCGGCTGTGTTTTATATGTTGCACTTAACCCCTTAAAGGGGTAGTCCAGTGGTGAAAAACGTATCCCCTATCCTAAGGATAGGGGATACGTTTGAGATCGCGGGGGGTCCGACCGCTGGGGCCCCCCGCGATCTCTCTGTACGGGGCCCCGGCTCTCCGCCGAGATAGCGGGTGTCGACCCCCGCACGAGGCGGCGGCCGACACGCCCCCTCAATACATCTCTATGGCAGAGCCGGAGATTGCCGAAGGCAGCGCTTCGGCTCTGCCATAGAGTTGTATTGAGGGGGCGTGTCGGCCGCCGCTTGGTGCGGAGGTCGACACGCCCCCTTCCCGCAGGCTGTCGGGGCTCCGTACAGGAGATCGCGGGGGGCCCCAGGGGTCGGACCCCCGCGATCTCAAACTTATCCCCTATCCTTAAGATAGGGGATAAGTTGTAAACCACTGAGTCACCACTGGACTACTCCTTTAAGGACTCAGCCCATTTTTGCCTTAAAGGGGTACGCCTCTGAAAACATATTATCCCCTATCCAAAAGATTGGGGATAAAATGTTAGATCGCGGGGGTCCCGCCGCTGGGGAGTCCTGCAATCTCCGCTGCGGCACCCCTGTCATTTGGTGCGAACTCTGCTCCGTGCCCAATGAATGGCGATACCAGCCACCACGCCCCCTCCATTCACGTCTATGGGAACATGGAAGATGTTTTTAGCGGAGTACCCCTTTAAGGACACAGGACATTTTCATTTATTCAACTTTTAGGGGATTTGGTCTTTTGCAGTGCCCTTTATTGTAAGAATGACATGTTCTATTTATTCTGTAGTTCAATACGATTAAAACGATACCTAATTTATATAGTTTGTCTATTATACTTCTTAAAGGGGTACTCTGGTGGTAAACACATTTTTTCAAATCAACTGGTGCCAGAAAGTTATACAAATTTGTAAATCCCTCTATTTAAAAATCTTAATCCTTCCAGTACTTATCAGATGCTGTATGCTCCAGAGGAAGTTGTGTAGTTCTTTTCTGTCTGACCACAGTGCTCTCTGCTGACACCTCTGTCTGTGTCAGGAACTGTCAAGCGTAGAAGCAAATCCCCCTAGAAACCTATCCTGCTCTGGACGGTTCCTGACACAGACAGAGGTGGCAGCAGAGAGCACTGTGGTCAGACTGGAAAGAACTACACAACTTCCTCTGTAGCATACAGCAGCTGATACGTACTGGAAGGGTTAAGATTTTTAAATAGAAGTCATTTACAAATCTGTTTAACTTTCTGGCACCAATTGTAGTGTTGTGTGCTGGGAGTTTTTCAACAGCTGGAGGCTCCCTGGTTCAGGAACATTGTCCTAAAGATATTGGCAGCATTGCCTGGGACAGCAGAACACCAAATCCTACGAAAATGCTTATTTATGGGGAATAGAAGTACTGTACATACTACATTGACGGCTCAGGAGACAGAAAGGAAAGTTCCCTATAACAATATTTGTTCACTAGGAAAAGCCTCAGATTAGATCAGAGCATTTTCCTCACAAACAGCGTCCGACATACAATCGCCTTTCCGCTTTATAGTTGACTCTGGCAAGATATTTGTGAGGGGCGTCAGCGATAAACAATAAAGCTATTTTTGGTGCAGGATGTTCAGATATGTGAAAATATTTTTATGTCACTTTTATTTTAACGCAGGACGATTTTTATTCTAGAGACCATGATACATAAATATAGATGCAAATCAAAAAATTTAAAAATGTTGCAGAATCTTGTAATACCTTTTTTATTGGACTGACAGGATTTTGTAGAGACAAGTATATATATATATATATATATATATATATATATATATATATATATATATATATAGCAACAATGCACACGGCAGCACTCCAGAAGTATTGGTGAATAGTGGCTTTTTTATCACCAAAAAATGTACAGTGACGTTTCGGCCACCTCACGGGGTCACGTGCTTGATGATGGCCACATGAGGTGGCCGAAACGTCGCTGTACATTTTTTGGTGATAATATTTTCACTATCCACTATCACCAATACTTCTGGAGTGCTGCCGTGTTCGTTGTTGCTGGATCCAGAGGGACCTAGGACCAGGGTCCAACCACAGCCTGCACCCACCTACTAGCCTTTGAGTGCTGCTCCACCTGCTAGCTATATATATATATATATATATATATATATATATACACAGTATTTAAACCACCAGAGCATTTTCAGTAGCCTAATTCATGGTAGGGGACGCCTTCATGGAAAAATGGCTTCAAAACTAAAGAGAATGTTCACTAAAGTAGATTCCGTATTTATCGGCGTATAACACGCATTTTTTAGGCTAAAATTTTTAGCCTAAAGTCTACCAGCGTGTTATACGCCGATAAACCGCTGCAGTTCAATGAGTTAAAGTGGGCGATTTAAATCAATGAACTGCAGCGGCTTTTGCAGGTCCAGAGACCTCTGCCCCTGCCTGTCCTGGGGTCCAGAGACTGCCGGCGCCGCTGCCCCATTGCCTCCCCAATCCCCGGTTGTATAATTACCTGTTGCCGGGGTGGGGTCCGCGCTGCTTCTGGCTCCAGTGCTGGTCTCTTGCGTCGTTGCTATGCGCGGCACGGCGTAATGACGAGTGACATCGCATTGAAGACGTCATTCGTCATTACGCTCCGCCGCGCATAGCAACGACGCAAGAGACCAGCACCGGAGCCAGAAGCAGCGCGGACCCGACCCCGGCAACAGGTAATTATACAACCGGGGATGGGGGGAGGCAATGGGGCAGCGGCGCTGATAGCCAGGGAGAGAGAAGCGGCGGCAGCAGGGCTCTAGACCCCAGGAAAGGCAGGGGGAGAGAAGCCGGCAGCGACAGCCCCTCTCCCCCTGCCTTTCCTGGGGGCTTCTGCGGGGTCAGAAACAGTGTATCGGGGAATACACATGCACACACACGCACCCTCATTTTACCAAGGATATTTGAGTAAAAAGCTTTTTTTACCCAAATATCCTTGGTAAAATGAGGGTGCGTGTTATAGGCCGGTGTGTGGTATACCCCGATAAATACAGTATATAGATGTGAGATAGATAGATAGATAGATATGAGATAGATAGATATGATATAGATAGGTATGAGATAAATAGATAGATAGATATGAGATAGGTAGATAAGGGTGATAGATAGATAAATAGATATGATAAAGAGAGATAAATAGATGATAGTGTAGTGCGCCACTAGGGTGAGTGGCAGGGCCACGGGTGTTGCGGTGATGGGTGTTGGGATCAGATGTTATTAACCCCGGGGGTTGGATGGTATTAACCCCTATGTGTTCGTGATGCCAGTGTGGTTTTTCGGGTTCCGGAACACCACACGCCCGGATTCCATGCTATCCCACAGGCTAGTACTGAATAAAGAGTCCACAACCAGTTGAGGGTAAATGGAGGCTTTACTGAATAGAAGACAGGTGTAATTATCTTTACAGCTATGGCCAGAATTCCCAGAGAGGTGACCAGGACCCAGAGGACCTCGCAGCTTGCTGGACCAATACTTGTAATAAACTTGACTTTGACTTGTAATTTATACTTGACTTGTACTATGTGCAGGACTTGACTAACTTCAGTGACAGTAGACATAGACTTGTAGACTTACTGGAGACTTGTAGAGTTGTGGTCCTCCAGATGTTGAACTCTGGTCTCTGGTAGCTGCTTCAGCAAAGACTTGTTCTCCGCACCCGGTGGTAAAGCTAAGAGAGCTGGTAGCTAAGAGAGCTAATTAAAGATGGCCACCCCTTTATATAGTGAGGGGGCTGGACCAGGGGCGTAGCTAGAAACCCAGGGGGCCCCGGTGCGAAAAATTGCCTTGGGCCCCCCTACCACCTGACGACCCGCTTCCCCAATCTTGGACGACCCCTTACTCGGCCACACAAACATATCAGTGACTACAGCACTGATGGGACACAGTCAGGAGAATACACAACAATATAAGTGACTAACAGGCAGGGCCAGACAGACAAAACAGGAATTTAAGAATAAGCAGCCCATTTTTCTAGAGGGGGTCCAACTGCTGGAACCCCCACCAATCATCCAATCACCCTGGTTCCAGTTGCTCTCCAGCTGTTATAAAGCTATAACTCCCATCATGTCTGGAGAGCTTCCGGCATTATAGGAATTGTAGTTTTGCAACAGCTGGAGAGCCCCAGATTAGGGTACAGCATCACCCATCATCACTGTGGAACTTATAAGTGACTCCAGCTGATAGGACAGTCAGGAGAAAACACAATGATATCACTGACCTGAGTGACGTCTTCTCTGTTGTCTTTCCTTTTCTTCTTCATCTGGTTCAGACGTCAGGACGTCTTCCAGCTCCGTCTTCTCTGCAGAGTCTGACGCCCGGGCATCATAGGCTCCTCATCCTCTGTATGAAGACAATAATCATTATTATTCTGCTAAATACTGTACCCCCTGAATATAAAACTACCATCCACTGTACCTCCTGCATATACTACCACCCACTGTACCCCCAAATATAATACTGCCACCCACTGTACCCCCTGAATATAAAACTACCATCCACTGTACCTCCTGCATATACTACCACCCACTGTACCCCCCAAATATAATACTGCCACCCACTGTACCCCCTGAATATAATACTGCCACCCACTGTACCCCCTGAATATAATACTGCCTCCTACTGTACCCCCTGAATATAATACTGCCACCTACTGTACCCCCTGAATATAATTCTGCCACCCACTGTACCCCCTGAATAGAATCCTGCTCCCTACTGTACCCCCTGAATAAAATCTTGCCACCCAATGTACCCCCTGAATATAATACTGCCTCCTACTGTACCCCCTGAATATAATTCTGCCACCTACTGTACCCCCTGAATATAATCCTGCCCCCCACTGTACCCCCTGAATAGAATCCTGCTCCCTACTGCACCCCCTGAATATAATCCTGCCACCCAATGTACCCCCTGAATATAATCCTGCCACCCAATGTACCCTCTGAATATAATACTGCCTCATACAGTACATACACAAACACACCATTCATACATATAGTACATACACACACATCATAGACACGCCGCCTCCGCCCCCCACCCCACACATGCATAATACATACATACACACACATCATGCATACACATATCATATATACACCCGCCGCCTCCAGATCCCCCCGCATAATACATCTCCACACATTATACATACATCTTGTTTACACACAACTATCATTCATACACACATCATTCATACATCATACATACAGTACATACACACACATTTATACACACACATCATTCATACATCATACATACAGTACATACACACACATCATTCATACATCATAGATACAGTACACACCCACACATCATTTATACACACACATCATTCATACATCATACATACAGTACATACACACGCTGCCTCCGGACCCCAAATTCTATGATCACCTCATGAACAAGCAGATACCATTATTCAGGATGGCTGAACGAGTGCAGGCCACAAATCGCCCCCCCCCCTCCCCCCACAGATTCAAGAAATTTTCTGCTGCAGATTTGCTGTGGTAGATTTTGCTACCCATTGAAGTCAATGGGCAGCAAAATCTGCTGAAGCAAATCTGCAGCAAAAATATGCACATGTGAATGCACCCTTAGGGTAGGGTCACATGTAACAGATCAGTAGTGTATGTTACTCTGCTGATCCATCAATGACTTGACCCTATAGTGTGCCTCCAGCTGTTTTCCCCCATGTCCTGCTTACAGCAGCAATCCGCTCCATGATGTTTCCGAGTACACAGCATGTGCCCGCGGTGACCCGCAGATCCCTGTGTGGCTGCTTGTTAGTGGCAGATTGCTGTTGTGAGCAGCACACAAGGGGGAAAACAGCAGGAGGCACGCTATAGAGTCAAGTCATCGGTGGATCCGCAGCGTAAAATAGGCTGCGGATCTGTTACATGTAACTCTACCCTAATGTTAATCTGTACAGGATGATTTATGATAAGAGGGGTTTTCACAATATATATTTCTCTAACTTAAAGGAGTACTCCAGGATGCAAAAATTGCCATTCAGACTGCCAGCAGTAAAATAATAAATATACATACCTGCTGTCGCTCCCCTGGTGCCTCCAGTAACCCGCTCTGGCCTCCGCCCCGATCCTTTTCCTGGTTGCCGGTGGTCGGTGAGTCATACTGCACTCAGCCAAGCCCTGCCTCGGCCAGCGATAGGCTGAGCGGCAGTGTGACTCACCGACCACCGGCAACCAGGAAAAGGATCGGGGCGGAGGCCAGAGTGGGTTACTGGAGGCACCGGGGGAGTGACAGCAGGTATGTATATTTATTATTTTACTGCTGGCAGTCTGAATGACAATTTTTGCATCCTGGAGTACTCCTTTAAGACATTTACTGTAAGCCAGTGTTTTCCAACCATGGCACCTCCAGCTGTTGCAAAACTACAACTCCCAGCATGCCCAGACAGCCTTTGGCTTGAGTTGTAGTTTTGCAACAGCAGGAGACACAAAACTACAAATCCCATCATGCCCAAACAGCCAAAGGTTGTTTGGGCATGCTGGGATTTGTAATTTTGTGTCTCCTGCTGTTGCAAAACTACAACTCCCAGCATGCTTGGAAAGCCAAAGACTGTCTGGGCATGCTGGGAGATGTAGTTTTACAACAGCTGAAGGCTCCATGGTTGGAAAACACTGGCTTCTGACATCAGAGGATGTCACTATGCGCAACTACTATGAAGTGAGCGCAGGAGTTCCTGCGCTAATTTCATAGGCATGCCTTAAATCAGTGGTCTCCAACCTGTGGACCTCTAGATGTTGCAAAACTACAATTCCCAGCATGCCTGGACCGCCAACGGCTGTCCGGGCATGCTGGGAGTTGTAGTTTTGCAACATCTGGAGGTCCGCAGGTTGAAGAACACTGCCATAAATGAACGGCGCTGCGCGCTGCAGCGCCGTTCATTTATAATGCGCGGGGTTTACTCATACCGGGCGGAGGAAAGGGAAGCAGTCAGACAGACGGTCCTGCTGGCAGATTACCGGGCTGTGACTGACGGTCCTGCAGGCGGTGTGACTAGGTGAGATTACGGGCAGTCACTGCGGAAGGAGAGCGGCAGGGCTTCCTGTTGGTGCCGTACATGCCATGCCCCTCCTCCTCCACTCACTTAATGCGGCGGAAAGGCAGGGGTGGGATAGTCACTCAGGTCCCACCCCAGGTCCTCCTCATGTAGACTGCGCTGCTGCCAGACGGACAGGTCTGGTAGCAGCGGCTGCAGTCATACTGATTAATTAATGGCGGTGCTGGCCTTAATTGATGGCGGTGCCGGCCATAATGTGATTGTGGCAAGGGGTGCCCTGTGGGCCCCCCTGGCTAATGGGCCCGGCCATGGCGACCGTTGCGACCTGTATAGCTACGCCACTGGGCTGGACTATAGCCCATTAGTCAAGCTGTGGGTCATAGGTTAAAGCTGGTGCTCTCTGGGAGTACATGTAACAAATCATATAACTGCATAACATAACATGAGACAAGATTACTCACACAGGTCCTTGAGTCCTCCACAGGCCCTGTTTACTATCTAGACATAAGGATCCTGTCTATGCTCTTAAAGATACACATACCACATTTAATAAATTAACAAGAGAACTCGGGGAGTCCCTGCAGGGGAGCCCCCAGGTCACTGAGGGACTCAACCTGACAGGGCCTACAGGTAGTACAGTACCATGTACCTGTAGTGGGACATCATAAACCCCCTCGCTTAACAAAAGTCGTCCTCGACATAAGGTTCTGTCAGGCTTGAGGAATGAAGTGGCTCCCATGGCCATATGCAGTCATGAGGCATTTTATGCACAAACATCCATTTCAGGCTTGTGAAATAACAGATAATATTAGAGTCCTTGTATTATAGTCTATACACTCTTTTGTAGTTGACCAGGATTGCGAACAGGATTTATGAATGGGACTATGAACAGGATTGTTGTTTATAGATAACTTGTACATTTATACATTTACTTGTAAGGACCTTTTCTATGCACTTTATATCTGGACTATGCATAACTGGTTACTAGACATGACATGACGTGACATACTATGCATGTGACATACTGTACACGTCTAGACATTATTTACATGACTAGACTTATGACTGTAGACTTATAGTTGAGGAATGGGTTGCCGGAGGCTTTCTGCCCAATGCCTTGGCTACTGGGGTCCCTTGGCATAAAAGACTTCTCCTCAGAACACTATTTTTAGTTTATGCTAGACATTTCTATGCTAGACATTTGATACAGATAACACTTTGACATTCATGTTAACTTTACTGTTTACGTGCTTTAGGTTAGTTTCCTGTACAGGAACAGGATGATATATGACATTAGATACATTAGACATGTTACTGTTAGTAGACTGTGTAATGTGAGTGATACAGCTCTACTTTATGTGACTGAAGTATACTTGACTTGTGTATACTGGACTAGGTGTACTGTAGTGTACTTACACATTGTCACGATGCCGGCTGGCAGGTAGTGGATCCTCTGTGCCAGAGAGGGATTGGCGTGGACCGTGCTAGAGGATCGGTTCTAAGTCACTACTGGTTTTCACCAGAGCCCGCCGCAAAGCGGGATGGTCTTGCTGCGGCGGTAGTGACCAGGTCGTATCCCCTAGCAACGGCTCAACCTCTCTGGCTGCTGAAGATAGGCGCGGTACAAGGGAGTAGACAGAAGCAAGGTCGGACGTAGCAGAAGGTCGGGGCAGGCAGCAAGGATCGTAGTCAGGGGCAACGGCAGAAGGTCTGGAATCACAGGCAAGGAACACACAAGGAACGCTTTCACTGGCACTAGGGCAACAAGATCCGGCGAGGGAGTGAAGGGGAAGTGAGGTGATATAGGGAAGTGCACAGGTGTAAACACTAATTGGAACCACTGCACCAATCAGCGGTGCAGTGGCCCTTTAAATCGCAAAGACCCGGCGCGCGCGCGCCCTAGGGAGCGGGGCCGCGCGCGCCGGGACAGAACTGACGGGGAGCGAGTAAGGTACGGGAGCCGGGGTGCGCATCGCGAGCGGGCGCTACCCGCATCGCGAATCGCATCCCGGCCGGAGGTAGTAACGCAGCGCCCCGGGTCCGTGGAACCGACCGGGGCGCTGCAGTGAGGGAAGTGTAGCGAGCGCTCCGGGGAGGAGCGGGGACCCGGAGCGCTCGGCGTAACAGTACCCCCCCCCTTGGGTCTCCCCCTCTTCTTGGGGCCTGAGAACCTGAGGATCAGACTTTTGTCCAGGATATTGTCCTCAGGTTCCCAGGACCTCTCTTCTGGACCACAACCCTCCCAATCCACTAAAAAAAAAGTTCTTCCCCTGACCTTTTTAGAGGCCAAAATCTCTTTGACAGAGAAGATGTCCGAGGAGCCGGAAACAGGAGTGGGAGGAACAGATTTAGGAGAAAAACGGTTGAGGATGAGAGGTTTAAGAAGAGAGACGTGAAAGGCATTAGGGATACGAAGAGAAGGGTTTAGATGGGTCAGGTCTGGAGAGCACGGGAGCCGAAGAAAAGGCAGACTTGAGTCGTTTAAAGGCGTCTTCCGCTTGAGGAGGCCAAGACTTGGGATCGGCATTTTTTTTTGTTAAAGCCACAATAGGAGCCACAATGGTAGAAAAATGTGGAATAAATTGCCTGTAATAATTGGCGAACCCCAAAAAACGTTGGATGGCACGGAGTCCGGAGGGGCGTGGCCAATCTAAGACGGCAGAGAGTTTATCTGGGTCCATTTGTAGTCCCTGGCCAGAGACCAAGTATCCTAGAAAAGGAAGAGATTGGCATTCAAACAGACATTTCTCTATTTTGGCATAGAGTTGATTATCACGAAGTCTCTGAAGAACCATGCGGACATGCTGGCGGTGTTCTTCAAGATTGGCAGAAAAAATCAGGATATCGTCCAGATATACAACAACACAGGAGTATAGTAGATCACGAAAAATTTCATTAACAAAGTCTTGGAAGACGGCAGGGGCGTTGCATAGACCAAAGGGCATGACCAGATACTCAAAGTGTCCATCTCTGGTGTTAAATGCCGTTTTCCATTCATCCCCCTCTCTGATGCGGATGAGATTATAAGCACCTCTTAAGTCCAGTTTGGTAAAAATATGGGCACCTTGGAGACGATCAAAGAGTTCAGAGATGAGGGGTAGGGGGTAGCGGTTCTTAACCGTGATTTTATTAAGACCGCGGTAGTCAATGCAAGGACGTAGAGAGCCATCTTTTTTGGACACAAAGAAAAATCCGGCTCCGGCAGGAGAGGAGGATTTACGGATAAAGCCCTTTTTTAAATTTTCTTGGACGTATTCAGACATGGCAAGAGTCTCTGGGACGGACAGAGGATAGATTCTGCCCCGGGGTGGAGTAGTGCCCGGGAGGAGGTCAATGGGACAATCATAAGGCCTGTGAGGAGGTAGAGTCTCAGCTTGTTTTTTGCAAAAAACGTCCGCAAAGTCCATATAGGCCTTAGGGAGACCGGTTACATGAGGAAGCACAGGGACACGGCAAGGTTTACTGGGAACCGGTTTTAAGCAGTCCTTGGAACAAGAGGGCCCCCAACTCTTGATCTCCCCAGTGGACCAATCCAGGATTGGGGAATGGAGTTGAAGCCAGGGAAGTCCAAGAAGGATTTCAGAAGTGCAATTGGGGAGGACCAACAGTTCAATCCTCTCGTGATGAGATCCGATGCACATTAGAAGGGGCTCCGTGCGGAAACGTATAGTACAGTCCAATCTTTCATTGTTTACACAATTGATGTAGAGGGGTCTGGCGAGACTGGTCACCGGGATGTTGAACCTGTTGACGAGAGAGGCTAAGATGAAATTTCCTGCAGATCCAGAGTCCAAGAAGGCCACAGCAGAGAAGGAGAAGGCAGAGGCAGACATCCGCACAGGCACAGTAAGACGTGGAGAAGCAGAGTAGACATCAAGGACTGTCTCACCTTTGTGCGGAGTCAGCGGACGTCTTTCCAGGCGGGGAGGACGGATAGGACAATCCTTCAGGAAGTGTTCGGTACTAGCACAGTACAGGCAGAGATTCTCCATGCGGCGTCGTGTCCTCTCTTGGGGTGTCAGGCGAGACCGGTCGACCTGCATAGCCTCCACGGCGGGAGGCACAGGAACAGATTGCAGGGGACCAGAGGAGAGAGGAGCCGGGGAGAAGAAACGCCTCGTGCGAACAGAGTCCATATCCTGGCGGAGCTCCTGACGCCGTTCGGAAAAACGCATGTCAATGCGAGTGGCAAGATGGATGAGTTCATGTAGGTTAGCAGGGATTTCTCGTGCGGCCAGAACATCTTTAATGTTGCTGGATAGGCCTTTTTTAAAGGTCGCGCAGAGTGCCTCATTATTCCAGGATAATTCTGAAGCAAGGGTACGGAACTGTACGGCATACTCGCCAACGGAAGAATTACCCTGGACCAGGTTCAACAGGGCAGTCTCAGCAGAAGAGGCTCGGGCAGGTTCCTCAAAGACACTTCGAATTTCCGAGAAGAAGGAGTGTACAGAGGCAGTGACGGGGTCATTGCGGTCCCAGAGCGGTGTGGCCCAAGCCAGGGCTTTTCCAGACAGCAGGCTGACTACGAAAGCCACCTTAGACCTTTCAGTGGGGAACTGGTCCGACATCATCTCCAAGTGTAATGAACATTGGGAAAGAAAGCCACGGCAAAACTTAGAGTCCCCATCAAATTTATCCGGCAAGGATAGTCGTATTCCAGAAGCGGCCACTCGCTGCGGAGGAGGTACAGGAGCTGGCGGAGGAGATGATTGCTGGAGCTGTGGTAGTAACTGTTGTAGCATAACAGTCAGTTGAGACAGCTGTTGGCCTTGTTGCGCAATCTGTTGTGACTGCTGGGCGACCACCGTGGTGAGGTCAGCGACAACTGGCAGAGGAACTTCAGCGGGATCCATGGCCGGATCTACTGTCACGATGCCGGCTGGCAGGTAGTGGATCCTCTGTGCCAGAGAGGGATTGGCGTGGACCGTGCTAGAGGATCGGTTCTAAGTCACTACTGGTTTTCACCAGAGCCCGCCGCAAAGCGGGATGGTCTTGCTGCGGCGGTAGTGACCAGGTCGTATCCCCTAGCAACGGCTCAACCTCTCTGGCTGCTGAAGATAGGCGCGGTACAAGGGAGTAGACAGAAGCAAGGTCGGACGTAGCAGAAGGTCGGGGCAGGCAGCAAGGATCGTAGTCAGGGGCAACGGCAGAAGGTCTGGAATCACAGGCAAGGAACACACAAGGAACGCTTTCACTGGCACTAGGGCAACAAGATCCGGCGAGGGAGTGAAGGGGAAGTGAGGTGATATAGGGAAGTGCACAGGTGTAAACACTAATTGGAACCACTGCACCAATCAGCGGTGCAGTGGCCCTTTAAATCGCAAAGACCCGGCGCGCGCGCGCCCTAGGGAGCGGGGCCGCGCGCGCCGGGACAGAACTGACGGGGAGCGAGTAAGGTACGGGAGCCGGGGTGCGCATCGCGAGCGGGCGCTACCCGCATCGCGAATCGCATCCCGGCCGGAGGTAGTAACGCAGCGCCCCGGGTCCGTGGAACCGACCGGGGCGCTGCAGTGAGGGAAGTGTAGCGAGCGCTCCGGGGAGGAGCGGGGACCCGGAGCGCTCGGCGTAACACACATACTATTTACATTTGTTTGTACTAGATGCTGGCGATGGGGTAATATGTGCTCCTCCCGACTGTGTCAGGATAAACCCCTGCAAGAAGACAACCAAACATCATACATGACTGTACACAATTACTTTTGGTGTACAACTTTTGGTATACATTTTTTCTTATTACTGACATTAACAATACAAGACAGACAGGTCACTTTTCAACCACAACAACTCAGTATACCTCCTTGACCCTCTTTGCACCAAACCAAAATACATTACATTGCTTCATGTACTGCTCAGTAGTTCATGGACATAAGGAGTTCATCTTTCAGCCAACTCAGGGTCCCCTAACCTGAGAAGACCGGTATGCAGCTTAATAGAATCCCCTAAAGCAAGGAGCCTCTCGGCTTATGCCGGGAACATTACTTAATAGAACCTCCTACAGCAAGTAGTCTCTCGGCCGAAGCCGGGCACATGACTTACGAGATTGGTTGCAATTTGAAGAACTTTTCTTAACACAGTCTTGTCAGGCACATTTCTTGAACTGTTGCTGGAAACCTGAAACAACAAAAGGTGCTACTGCACGACAGTCAGTTAGTCTTGACGACCAAGTCTGGTATTTTTACTGTACACAAAGTGAATTATACAGCCTTCTTTCTCTCCCAGTCTCGCCTACCATGTGGGGTCCCAGGCTGTGAGATGAACCTAGGGTTGCAAGACTGGGCCCCTTGCATGGAGTCAATGTGGGTGTCCCAGGACACGTGGAACAGACTGGAATTAGTGATGGTGGGATTGACTGTAACCACCACTTGCACTGCTGCGGCTTTCGCTACAAAAGGATTACTTGTTGGTGCCTGCTCCTCACGCCTTGACAACTGGAGGGGGCCTAGGCACTGTCGTGGGTTCCCGGTTGGTTAGGCCAAACCTCCTTGACAGCTGGAGTAGGCCTGGGTACATTAGTTGGTGCCCGGTGGTCAGGCCAAACTTCCTCGCTCCCAGGAGTAGGCCTGGGCACATCTGTACAAGAACCTTGACTGGAACGACTTTGATGCTTGGGATCCATCACTGAGAGATCAGGGTGCTCCTCCTTGGTTATGGCTCCTTCAACACTTGGAGGGAGGAGACCAACGGGTCCTGTTGACTTGGACAGGTAAAGTGGGGCCATAGTTGGCCCCTTTCAAGCGCCCCCGGAGGCCTGTAGACCCGGCCTCAGCTCCGTAGCTGCTGGAGTGGGCCAGGTCAGGCCCCCAGGGACTTGGATGATTAATTTGATTCTTTTAAAGTATACAGTCTCTAGGGGGCATATGTTGTGGCAGGCCCTCATGACATTTTGACTAATGCTGCCTGGAATCAGCTTGTGGACCAGCTCCTTTAGGTCCCTTGGTTGCACCTCTCGGGTCAGAGCCTCCACCATTTTTCGGCAAACCAGACAGACTTGTTGAGGGGAGGAAGGGACAGTCTTTTTGCCTTGGATGGTGTAATTTTTTAAGGAGGCAGCATAACTGAGACAGAGGGTGTAGCCATCCGCCATCGGCGCGGCAGCATGTACTTTAACTTTGGCCCACCATTTTCTTTTGGGGACTACCTCTCTTGTGCCCCTATAGGTTGCTGACCTCTTCCGGGGCCTGAGGTAGGGTGGTTGTGAATGGCATTGCTGAGGCTGCAGCGGCCTGTGCTGGACTAGGTGGGATCCTCCTTCTAGTGCTCTTCCCCTAGGGTGTAAGTCTTTTGGCGGACTGCTGGACACTAAAGGATGACTACCGGGGACTTCCACTAGCAACAACTTACTTGATAGAAGTATTGGCAGAGTCTGCGCAGCAGTGGGTCCTCAATCTGGATCTCCGGAGCCGGGCGCCGTCACCGGTACTCGTGGCACAGCTTCACCTGGGAATCTTCCATCTTTAGACTCCTCGGGGGCAGGCTCCGGTTCCATCTTGGGACTCTCGGTACACGTGGATCGCTGGACCTCTGCCATCTTGCTGCTCTTCTCCCGCACTTCCTGTAGACTGAAGAGGTCAAACTCCGGCTTGCCTTTTATATTGGTCTCCAACAAGATGGCCGCCAGCCAGAAGGACGTCATCAGCGGGGCCTCGGACTGGTAGCGGCACAGCGGTGCATTCTCTTCATCCACCCCCCTGGCAACAGGGGGCGGACCTTTCAAGTTCCACTTGGGGCTGGACACCACAACATTGTTTCCATGCCAGGGGGCGGGACCCTGGCCTTGGTGGGAATATTTGGCGCGCTTTTCCAGCGGATCTTTAACTTTTTCAGGTACAACAGACATTTTGGCGCTCAACATCATTTCCATTCTTATCTTGCACATTGTAAATCCACTTTTTGTTAACTTTCTCGTCACTGACAATACTGTAAACTTCACCTCCCCCACTATTTCTTCAGCACTAGCACTTAAACTGATTTCAATGACACAGCCCCGTACACTTGGCTGGTGCACACCTTTCTGCAAAGACATGCGACTTGGTATTAGACACAGTTCAGACGTGGGGGGTAGTAGGACTTGCGGCAACTTGCCTTTTGCCCACACCCGCATACTGTAGATGGGTGGCCGGACTTGACTTGATGACTGAATGGTTAAGGCACACACCCGTATCCTGTTCGTGGGATGCCAAAATATGTGGTGCGCCACTAGGGTGAGTGGCAGGGCCACGGGTGTTGCGATGATGAGTGTTGGAATCAGATGTTATTAACGCCGGGGGTCGGATGGTATGAACCCCTATGTGTTCGTGACGCCAGTGGGGTTTTCGGGTTCTGGAACACCACACGCCCGGATTCCATGCTATCCCACAGGCTAGTAGTGAATAAAGAGTCCACAACCAGTTGAGGGTAACCGGAGGCTTTACTGAATAGAAGACAGGTGTAATTATCTTCACAGCTATGGCCAGAATTCCCAGAGAGGTGACCAGGACCCAGAGGACCACGCAGCTTGCTGGACTAATACTTGTAATAAACTTGACTTGTAATTTATACTTGACTTGTACTATGTGCAGGACTTGACTAACTTCAGTGACAGCAGACATAGACTTGTAGACTTACTGGAGAGTTGTAGAGTAGTGTTGCTCACGAATATTCACAATTCAAATTTTATTCGCGAACATCGCATATTCGCACATATGGCACTATATATTCGAAATTACGAATATTTGCTTTTTTTTCCCACAGTACACATCACAGTGACCATCCCTCTCTGCTTCCAGCTTGTGTGGTCTAAAGAAGACTCTAATACTACTGTGTGAGACCACCGGGCGAATATTCACATATGCGAATATTCTCGAATATTGATCCCTCCCTTCTGCTGCTTCTATCAAATTACACTGGTATACTTGCTATAAAGTTCATCTTTGGGGGGGGGGGGGGGGGGGTAAACAGCCCATGTGATTGCCAGAGGTAGCCTGACTGCCATTAGGTACCGAGATGAGATCCTCAGACCCCTTGTGAGACCATATGCTGGTGCGGTTGGCCCTGGGTTCCTCCTAATGCAAGACAATGCTAGACCTCATGTGGCTGGAGTGTGTCAGCAGTTCCTGCAAGAGGAAGACATTGATGCTATGGACTGGCCGCCCGTTCCCCAGACCTGAATCCAATTGAGTACATCTGGGACATCATGTCTCGCTCCATCCACCAATGCCACATTGCACCACAGACTGCCCAGGAGTTGGCGGATGCTTTAGTCCAGGTCTGGGAGGACATCCCTCAGGAGACCATCCACCACCTCATCAGGATCATGCCCAGGCATTGTAGGGAGGTCATACGGGCACGTGGAGGCCACACACACTATTGAGCCTCTTTGTGACTTGTTTTAAGGACATTACATAAAGTTGGATCAGCCTGTAGTGGGGTTTTCCACTGTGATTTTGAGTGTGACTCCATATCCAGACCTCCATGGGTTGATACATTTGATTTCCATTTATAATTTTTGTGTGATTTTGTTGTCAGCGCATTCAACTATGTAAAGAGGAAAGTATTTCATACGATTAGTTCATTTATTCAGATCTAGGATGTGTTATCTTAGTGTTCCCTTTATTGTTTTGAGCAGTGTATATTCTTATCTCCCAGAAGCAATTAAAGTTGGTGATAGTAGTTGTTTATCTGATGGTGGTAGTAGTAAGTATCCGGCACATTTCATGGCAACAGTTTTTTTTGTATACACTGCTAGTCTTTTGTTTTCTAATGACTTTTTACATGAGCATTCAGCATTTTATTTTATTTATTTTTTATTTTTATACTGTAACATCAGCATTTATACATCTATATAGGAGATACATATGATTTATTTTTAGGAATCGATTGTGATTTACTACTACCACCATTGGACTACTACCACCAACCTCTGCATGTGTTAGACTAAATATTTATGTCTGTGTTAAAGTGAACTGCAAGTAGTTACTATAATATGTGTTGAGTTTGTACTACTACGACCTCAGGTGAACAACTACTACCACTAACTTCAGTTCCTTCTGTCAGATAGTGCTAGTTTTTGTTTCTATTTTTGCATAAAATCCTCTTTTATTATATCTGGACTGGTTTTTAGATGACTTTTTATTATTATTATTATTTTTTTTTTTTTTTATAGAATTTACTCGAGTATAAGCCGACCCGAATATAAGCCGAGGCCCCTAATTTCACCCCAAAATCCCAGGAAAAGTTATTGACTCAAGTATAAGCCTAGGATGGGAAATACATCATCCCCCCTGTAATCATCCCCCCCATGTCATCATCCAGACCCCCGTCATTAACACCCTCATCATCATCACCCTGTCATCATCCCCCTGTCATCATCCCACACCCCCCTTCATCATCCCCCTGTCATCATCCCACACCCGCCTTCATCATCCCCTTGTCATCATCCCACCCCCCCTTCATCATCCCCACCCCCCCTTCATCATCCCCTTGTCATCATCACCACATGTCATCAGCCCCCCCCCCCTTCATCATCACCGCTTGTCAATGTCTGATACAGTGGTCTTCAACCTGCGGACCTCCAGATGTTTCAAAACCACAACTCCCAGCAAGCCCGGGCAGCCAACGGCTGTCCGGGCTTGCTGGGAGTTGTAGTTTTGAAACATCTGGAGGTCCGCAGGTTGAAGACCACTGCGGCCTTCGACATCATCCAGCCCCCCCACCCTCTCACCCCCTTTAGTTTTGTACTCACCTCCGCTCGGCGGGACGTTAGGGTGCGCTGGTCCGGTGCTGCAGGACTGTCCGGTGGGGAGGTCGTCCGGTGGGATAGTCGTTCCGGGCTGCCATCTTCACCGGGGGGCCTCTTCTCCGTGCTTCGGGCCCGGAATAGAGGCGTTGCCTTGGTGACGACGCAGAGGGACGTTGCTAATGAACGTCCCTGTGCGTCGTCGTCAAGGCAACGTGACTATTCCGGGGCCCGGCCCGAAGCGCGGAGAAGAGGCCCCCGGTGAAGACTGACAGCCCGGAACGACTATTCCACCGGACGACCTCCCCACCGGACAGTCCTGCAGCACCAGAGCAGTGCACCCTAACGTCCCGCCGAGCGGAGGTGAGTACAAAACTAAAGGGGGTGGGGGGTCTGGATGATGTCGAAGGCCGCAGTGGTCTTCAACCTGCAGACCTCCAGCCGATGGCTGTCCGGGCTTGCTGGGAGTTGTAGTTATGAAACATCTGGAGGTCTGCAGGTTGAAGACCACTGAGGGCGGAGAGTTCACTCGAGTATAAGCCGAGGGGGGTGTTTTCAGCACGAAAAATCGTGCTGAAAATCTCGGCTTATACTCGAGTATATACGGTATTCACTTTTATCATTTATTTGTTTGTTTCTTTGTCTGCTCATCAGAGAGAAATTTTTGGTCTTTTGTTCTCCTGTTTTTTTCCACTTGCACCTTGTATATGTATAGAAGTTTTAGATTTAAAACCATACAATTATACTAAATATTAGGATTACTACAGCATCAGATAGAAGGATATATTGCTTCTTGCAAGATCCCACAGCATAGTTCTGAAAGGCAGCGTTTCCCAACTAGTGTGCCTTCAGCTGTTGCAAAACTACAACTCCCAGCATGCACTCCCCATCTCTGCATACACTAGCACATGTGTTCTGCAGAGGGACAATTGCTCAACCTTTCTCTCTTCTGACATCCAAAGTCAACAGAGAATCGAGAGGCCATTGTACAGATAGATCATTGTTTCCCAACTATTGTGCCTTTGGCTGTTGCAAAACTAAAACTCCCAGCATGCACTCTCCATCCCCGCATACACAAGTACATGTACTCTGCAGGGGGCCATTTGCTCAACCTTTCTCTCTTCTGACATGCAGAGTCAATAGAGAATCGAGAAGCCATCGTACACATAATTCAGTGTTTTCCAACCAGTGTACCGTTGGCTGTCCGGGCATGCTGGAAATTGTAGTTCTGCAACAGATGGAGGCATACTGGTTGAGAAGCCCTGCTGTACGTCGTGTGCAGCTGACCTGCATTGATCTGGCATGTCTCCAAAGGAAAAACTCAATTAGATATTTCAGTTCTGTAATGTGCATGAGATCATCCGTCGTGCAAGTCTATGTGGTGGCTCAGTACGGAAGGTGTTCCCCCCCCTACCTCCACTGACCTGTCGGGCAGCCTCCTTCAGTGTCCCCAAGACCCCCTGTATTTGTTTCCCCATTGTAAATATGTTTTACTGTATAACATGTGTTATCACCTTAAGAGTTGTACCATGTGATAAACCATGTGAATCTCTCTATTTTAGCTTCTCTCTCTTTTGCACCAAGTCTTTGCTGAGGTCCAGTGCAGTCGTGCCTAGTGTGTGTGTCCAGAGTATTGGAGGCCTCAAGTCCTGCAGCCACAGTCAAGTGCAAGTAAACCTGCAGCTTTGTCCGTCATCAGTCAAGTCAGTCTCTGTCAAATTGTCAAGCAACGTGGCCTGCACCAAATGGTCTAGTCCTACTACAAGTCCCAGCAAGCCCTTAAGGTCTCTGTGTCACTGGTCACCTCCTTGGGCCCTGGCTGAACTGTATAGACTTTACCATCTGTCTACCCTCAGTAAAGCCACCGTTGTCTGTAACTTGGTGTCAGAGTCTTTATTGCCCCCGTGCCTAGCCCAGGATCCAGCGGTATACCTTTGGGTGGTTATAGGCTAAACCATGTCCTGGTGTCACGAATACAAAGGGTTAATGCCATCTGCCCCTAGGGTAACAACATCTTTCTTGCACCACACACCCCGGCACCACATGTACATTACCAGAGGACAAAAGAGCATGAGTGACACATTCATTGCTTTCACTTCTATGATGATGAATGTACAACCACCATTTGAGACTGTGTCACCTGTCACCGAGGGGTCAGCATTAAATTCAGCGTTAAATCTAGGTCTTTATAAATGTCTCATGTACAGCAGTTTGGAGTATTCGGTCTGTCCAGACAATGAAAATATCATCGATGTAGCAGTAGTATCTGTAGGGTTTGTGTAGTTGTGTATCTAGAAATCGTTGTTCTAGCTCAGCCCTGAATAGATTGGCATATTGTGGTGCTGTCCTGGTCCCCCTTGCAATCAAGGGTCAAAATGTATAACCTTAGGGTAACTATACCATACCTACTTTCATAGCATTAGAAATATCAGTACTTTCTTTATCACACCCTTTATATAGCACTAACATGTATTAACAGGAAGGAAGGAAGATGATATCTTAATATATATTAATATATGTCTGAAAGCTCTTGGTAAACTATCAGGTTGTAAGTCAGAGGATAACACTGGTGTATGTATTATAGAAGAAGTAAAAAGAAGTACTCGAGCGAGTTTATTTACTAATATAACACAGCATAGGCCATTATTAAAGAATAATGTAGAGGTCCTTGTGTATGTCTTGTGCTTACCTGTTTTAACTGATGTAGCAGGCATGGGTTTGGCTTCATACTGGATGCAATTCCATCACTGAATTTATTTCCTTATGTTGCCTACAATTCAAAAAATCCCTTGCTGTGCAGAGAGAGGGTGTGGAGTCTGCAGTGGCACCTGGTCATCTAATTAGGCTACCGTTGCTGGAGTTCACTTAAGTGAATTGATCAGCAGCAGTATACAAATAGAGCTGAAAGGTGTATATATCCTTTTCCCCATAGAAATAGCAGGAGCAGTATACAGATAGAGCTGGAGGGGAGGTGTATAATGACTATATATCCTGATTCCATTGAGATAGCAGCAGTATACAGAAAGAGATAGAGAGGAGGTGTATAAGGGTATGTTCGCACTACAGAGTGTGAATGGAATCAGAGATTCCGACTGGAGATTCAGACTGGCAGGCGGCGGAAGGACCGCGTGGCACAGCGCCGTCACCATTGACGGCTATGCAGTGCTCGCGGATTTCCGCGCAAAGAATGAACATGTTCTTTCTTTGCGCTGAACAATTTCAGCAGCGGAATTGTCCGCCGCTGAAATTCCACAGTGTGAACGGGTCTCGCGGAAACCCATTCACACTAATGTCAAGTTCACACTGCGGAATTCCGCGGGGAATTCCGCAGTGTGAACAGACTGCTGAGACACAATTAGCTCCTAGCAGGCTATAACTACCCCTCCCCCTTACTACAATAAATACTTAAATAATAACTGACACAACAACAATTTAACTTTTCCGTGGGTGGGGATCGGCCACAGCTTTATTTATAAAATTACTTATATAAATAACAATTTAACTGTAACAAAGACACCGATTGGCTTCTTACCAACCCGAGAGGTGCTGCCACACCGTCCTGTGTGGAGGTCTACCCCGGGTTGACCCCGCTTTCACCGTCTTCTTACCGCCAAGCTGTGACTTACAATAAACAGAGATACAAAAAGGGAGGGAGGGAGGGCAAAACTCCGGGTCCTGGGCAGATTGAGGGGGGAAGGGAGGCACCACAGCTATAAATACCCAGGGGAGGGCCTCTGAAAGCCCGGGAAACTATTAAACCCCTGATTGGTGCACTCCTTCCCCCCCACCCATGGGACATACCACTGTAGCCATTTGCAAGTTTTACAGGCGGGGGAGGGGGCTAAAAACCTTGCCTGTATATTTCTTAACCTCTTACTGCTCACCAGTCAGGGGGCAAGCTAGTTATGCACAGCTTGCCCCTCCAGACTGCTGAGACACAATTAGCTCCTAGCAGGCTATAACTACCCCTCCCCCTTACTACAATAAATACTTAAATAATAACTGACACAACAACAATTTAACTTTTCCGTGGGTGGGGATCGGCCACAGCTTTATTTATAAAATTACTTATATAAATAACAATTTAACTGTAACAAAGACACCGATTGGCTTCTTACCAACCCGAGAGGTGCTGCCACACCGTCCTGTGTGGAGGTCTACCCCGGGTTGACCCCGCTTTCACCGTCTTCTTACCGCCACAGAGGAGACCAGTTAGCCCTACACTGGGCTCCGACCCCCACCCAAGAGATAGTGGATAGCCAACACCTGGGGCCACCTCCAGCCCCCCAGCACACCCAACACATTTCCTCTCCAGGAAATCCGCTCAGCGCTTTTCCTCTCCAGGAAATCCGCTCAACACTTTTCCTCTCCAGGAAATCCGGGTACCTGCCACCAGGACCAATTTGTTAAATTTATTTATTTATTTTTTTATAACCCGTGTGAACTCATCTCTCAGACTCGCCCATACACCGAAGAGTGCTGCAGCACTCGCACCACCTTGAAAGCCGCTCTCAAAACAAAAACACACATGGGAAACATCAAACTGGGCGAATATAGCAACACAACATGCAGATCGCCCGCGGCCGTCGTGCAGCGCTACCCTCTCCGGAAACCCAGCCACCTCCGCCGGCCCCGATACAAAAAGAGAGCAAATCCAGAACTCACAAAACAGTCATTCGCGGACCCTCATGGAGCACGAGCTGCGTGTCCCGGATCGCCTAAACAGTCTCGGACCGACGGGCCTTTATTAGTTTTATTTTTTATTTTATTTTTTTAAACTTTTACCATGAAACGCACAAAATAGGCACCCAAAAACACAGACACCCAAGTCCCATGGAAGGAGACGAGGAGAAAGAAAAAGTGCCCCATCCACATAGCCCTGAAAAAAGCTAGCGCAAAAACTCGGATCAGAAAAACTACGCAAAAGCGACAACCAAAAACCTGCAGCCGCCACTAAGCGACCCAAAAACAGATAGGAAAAACCGGTCGCCGACAGCAAGGCCACCCACTCGCGGGCCCAGCCCCTAGGTATACACCACCCGCAAAGCAGAAAGAAAATCACCCCCTGCCATGTGCCGTGCAGCACAGCGGGAAAGCCACCCAACTTTTTATTTATTTATTTTTTTAGATTATTTATTATTTTTATTTTATTTTTATTTTTAGCTGATTCACATGAACAGGTGAAGATCCCACATCACATACTCAGAATGTTATTTGGATACACTGAGAACACTGCCCAAATCTCGAACCTCCTTGGAGAGGTGACACAGCAGATAACTTCCGTTATCACATCCTATTAAAACGAAACAGGAAATCAAACATTAGCCTCGTAAGGTCACTTCAAAGGGCATTCCAGGTACCGAAACCAATATTTATTTATTACTTTTTTTTTTTTTTTTTTCCTTTATGTTTTTATCCCCTGTCCACAGACCCTTTAGAACCTCCGGGACCCTCCTCGACTGTAGATAGACATCCCGGCCTCCACACCAACACCAACCACTCGCAAGTACCGTACCGTGAGTGCGACCAAGTCGCAGGAGCCACCAAAGCGGACCACAAATTACACCACTCTCCCCGATGACCCACGGGCCGGCCACACAAGCAACCCTCCGGAACTACAGCCAGAGAAAACAGGACAAAGCATCAACACCCAATACCGACCCAGGGAGCATAGCCCTGAAACAAATTGTAACTCCAAACAGCGAAGCACTAGATGCAACAGACAGAGCACAGGAAGAAAACACGCCCCGTGATCACTCAAATCACACACTAGAAAAGAAGAAAAGCATCACAAAATTAGCGCGCAACCAAGCGCAGGGGACTTGCAACCCACACAGTAACGTTACAAGCCTAGAACATGAGCTGCCGAAGCAAGCACCCAAAGTCCCACAACCAACACCAAGGGAGAAGCACAAACAAAACCCCAAGCATGGCAGAAACCCACTGACTACCAAGACCCAGGGGTAAACCACCCCACAGCACCATTGGAAAACCAAACACCACACCAACAACCGACCAAACCAGCCACATCCGAGAACAAAGCGAGCTCCCCGTGCAGGGAACTGAAAGCAGGCCAGGCCACCGCATGACCCTTGAAAAACCCCAACCAACCGAAATGTCAGCCCAAAGCGTACCAGGGGCACATATGCGGGGGCCCAAATACCAGACACCCTCGGCGGCCAAAGACAACCTGCAGGAAAAAACTCCGCCCAGAACCATATTCCATGCGGAACTTACAGTAAACCAGCAAGGACCGGAACAGGGGCACCTAGCGAGCCCCGAGGAAACCAAAGCAGAGAAAACGCAATCACTCCCTGTCCACAGGAAAACTGCAGACCAACGCCAACGCGGCATGCGGAAGACTGCAACAAACCACACCCCAACAAGCGTAGAGCACAGGAGAATCCCCCTCCGGAAAACCACCACAAACAAAAGAACCCACGAGGAAAGACAAACTGAGACTCAAAGCGAAACCTACCCACCGCCACATCAGCTAAAGCACCCAGCACGACATACAGGAGTCCCATGCCTACCAAAGATCGGGAGCAAAACAGGAGAAAACATCAGACAATACACTAGGACAAACAGAGCAGCGGAGAGGGACTACAACTAGTGACGGAGAGAAACACCAAACAAAGGGGGAGAAAACCAAAAGAAACAAAACCGTAACTGGGTGCCACCGATTCAAAATAAGGAACAAGCCTCAGGAGCTAAATCCACAAAACCCGGTCATCCAGAGCGTAAGGCCAAAAGACCACTCACCTAAGCGTGCACCGCAGAAAATGATACCACACCAAAGCACCCCGTCAAGAAGAGACGTACCCAACTCACAACCAGAGACCAACATAGACATACACCTATATCCGAGACCCAAACCCAACAAACCCACAGGAACAAAAGGTGGAAACTACCAGAACAGCCATAAGCACACTAACCGGGGAAGGAGAGGGCACCAACCCAGCTAGCCAGTTGAAGACAACTGGCCTGCCAAAGCACCAAGGGCAGGCACGAAAATAGAGCCCCCCCTGCCCCCCCGCAACAGCACACTCACTAAGTCCAGAAGATGGAGAAGGCACAAAAGCAGGAGGAACCACTTCACCACCGCAGGCGTTGAACAAGGCACGCTGGAGACCACCTGGTTGCGGGTACTCTGCCGCCGCCCGGAATGGCGCCGGGAAACCAGCAGCAGAGAACTCAGGAAGAGGGACAGCAGCGGCCGCAGTGGTGGTTTTTCGGGAAATCGGGGCGGAGAGGTGATGGAGGGTTTGGGGTGCAGTGGCTGCCTGAACCATGCGCCGTGATCCGAAGTTTACAGCGATACAATTGTCGTGTCAAACAGAGTTGCGATATATATATATATATATATTTTATTTATTATTATTATTTTTTTTTTATAGGTATGAAAAGCGACCAAAATACGCTATATGGGACTGTAGAATTTATATATTTAATTTTTAATTCGCGCTTACACGCGGATCAAATGAGGATATATAACTTGATAGTGCGGACATTGACGCACGTGGCAATACCACATGTGCCTGTGTATTGAAATCTACACAGTTTGTACTTTTTTATTTTATTGTAATTTTTCTTTTCTTTTTTTTTTTTTTTTTTTTTTTTATTTCTAAATTATTTTTTTTTTATTTTATTTTTATTTTATTTATTTATTTATTTATTTTTTAAATTAATTAAATAATTTTTTTTTTTTTTTTGCGCATACGCCATTGAAGGAATGCTGCAATCGAAGACATATTTAGATAGTACGGACATGTACGCACGCAGCGATACCATATACATGCTTGATGTAATACAGTTTTTATTTTATTTATTTATTTAATTATTATTATTTATTTATTTATATTTTAATTCATGTTTTTATGTATGGGGGAAAAAGGGGGGGGAGGAGTGATCCAAACATTTATCATGGCAAGGGTAAAGTTTTTTTTTTTTTTTTTTTGTGCGCAATGCTATAGCTCCATAGGGAGCCATAACACTGCACACACAGATCACTTGCCATGTATTAACATGGCAATGATCTGGGTTGTCAGTGATTGATTGCTCAAGCCTGAATTTCAGGCTTGGAGCAATCAATCCACGAGCGGACGCGCAGGAGGCAGGTGAGTGACCCTCCTGCTGCGTTCCAGCTGATCGGGACATCGCGATTTAATCACGATGGTCCCGATCAGCCCGATTGAGCAGCCGGGATGCTTATACATACATTCAGATGCGGCGATCAACTTTGATCGCCGCATCCAAAAAGGTAATGCCGGACATCTGCCCGATCGGCGATGTCCGGCATTAGCACGGGTCCTGGTTGCTAATAGCAACTGGGACCCGACGGCTATGATGCGCGCTCGCCTTGTGAGCGCGCATTATAGCTGGGAACACGCAAATGGACGTTAATAAACGTCCATTTGCGCAAGGCTATACAAAACAGCCGCAGCAACCCAGGGGGCCGCCACCGCAGACGGAGGGGACAGCAACGGGGAAGGAGGCAAAGCGCGCACATAAGGAGCACGCCTGGCAAAGGGGCTCGGGCCAGGGGCAGAGAAGTGGATTGCAGGAACGGGCAGGGAAAAGGATTAAAGGTACGGGAAGGGGATTAAAGGAACGGGGCAGGGAAGAGGATTAAAGGAACGGGCAGAACGGGCGGACGGGGGGGGGGGGGGGCAAAGGAGGGCGGGACTGTGAGAGGGCGAGAGGTCCGCCAGCCTCCCGAACCTAACGCCAGGGTGCAACAGGAGGGGAGGTCAGCTCAGCCACATGCGAGCATGCCAACCCTCACCCTCCTGCTCCATCCGGGCCATAATATAAGGGGCAGATACATACCAACCGGCAGGCAAAACTCCGGGTCCTGGGCAGATTGAGGGGGGAAGGGAGGCACCACAGCTATAAATACCCAGGGGAGGGCCTCTGAAAGCCCGGGAAACTATTAAACCCCTGATTGGTGCACTCCTTCCCCCCCACCCATGGGACATACCACTGTAGCCATTTGCAAGTTTTACAGGCGAGGGAGGGGGCTAAAAATCTTGCCTGTATATTTCTTAACCTCTTACTGCTCACCAGTCAGGGGGCAAGCTAGTTATGCACAGCTTGCCCCTCCATACCCTAACTGCTATATATCCTGAGCCCATAAAGATAGCAGCTGTAGCATACAGATAGTGCTGGAGGGGAGGTGTATAACTACTATGTATCCTGATCCTATGGAGATAGCAGCAGCAGTATACAGATAGAGCTGGAGGGAAGGAGTCAGCTGACTGAGGATTGACCACTTCCCTTGACACATTAACACCTTAAGGACGCAGGACATACCTGTACACTCTGCGTCCGCTCCCCTTCTATGTCACACGCTAAGGAGCTGAGCATGCGTCATTGCGTTGGTATTAGCCAACGAGAACTGTGGTCAATGCCGGAGAGTGTATCACTAATCGCGGTGATGCCCGCATTAACCCTTTAGACGCCACAAGTAAAGTTGATTGCTGCGTCTAAAATTTAAAAAGTTACATCCCGGCTGCTCAGTGGTGCTAATCAGGACCACCACAGTTTTCCTGTTCAGCTTAGAGAATGGTGGGAGGACTCTTACCTACCTCCTCGCCTTCCGATTGGTGCTCCAATGCTCCAGTCAGTCATGGGACTGCACCATATAAGGAAAAAAAATACCAGCCCAAGTCCCGAATTGCGTATTTTTCATCTCTTTGTTTACCATAAAAAAATGTTTAAAAAGCAATAAAAAGGTCCCATTGAAACAAAAAAAGGTAGGTGGAAAATTGGTGGAGTCCTTAAAGGGGTACTCCGCTGCTCAGCATTTGGAACAAACTGTTCCGAAAGCTGGAGTCGGCGTCGGGAGCTTGTGACATCATAGCCCCACCTCCTCATGAAGTCACCTCCTCATGACGTCATGAGGGGGCTGGGCTATTACGTCACAAGCTCCCAGCGCCGGCTCCAGCGTTCGGAACAGTTTGTTCCAAACGCTGAGCAGCGGAGTACCCCTTTAAGGGATTAAACTGTGATTTTCTGGGGGTCAGACTTGTTGCAATCAGCTGTAACATCCAAGAGTTTCCTTCCCCCGCAGTATCACCTGAAGTCGAAAGTCTGAGGGTATCTAGTATTTTGGTGGGAGATTTATCAAAACCTGTGCAAAGGAAAAGTTGCCCAGTTACCCATAGCAACCAATCAGATCGCTTCTTTCATTTTGCAGAGGCCTTGTGAAAAATGAAAGAAGCGATCTGATTGGTTGCTATGGGCAACTCAGCAACTTTTCCTCTGGACAGGTTTTGATAAATCTCCCTTATTATGTGTGAAATTTCACCCCAAATTAGGCATTTTTTTTGTGACAGACACCTGAGGGACAGTTTAATAATAAGCCCCCTGATGTGCACAAAACATTGCCACTTTTTGACTGTCTGTGCTGCACATATCAAGTGAGCAAGGCTTTCCACTAAGGGGACATGGCCGCCCCAGGCGCCATATTTACTACAATTACACCTGCTGGCAGCCATGAATTGTAGTGAAAATCTACACCAGTATTTATCACGGCACATGAACCTCTTGATAAATCCTGTGTGTGATCTCACACTGGCCGCGGTTTACTTACCTGCATATGAAACACTTATCGTAGACATTTTTTTTTATTATTACTCTTCTTCAACCCTTCTATGTAAGATTTGCATTTTTTCATCGTGACATTGTAAAGAATTTAGTCAGAAGTGCTCTATAGGTGTACATTGCCTCTATCCTCAGAAGTGTATGTCTATGTACTGTATGTGTACGTTGTTGGCTTAGGGGGAAGTAGATGGCGGTGACTCAGCAGCACCTGACCTGTGCACATAGGAAGCAATTACAACCAATGATAGAAGAGTCAACAAGGCCAGTAGTACAGTTTATGCAACAAAGATTTCCTTTTCAGGACACATAGGTAAAGTGTGATGGGAGGAGATATGTTATAGAGTAATATGACCAAATTAAGAAGGATTAGAATCTTTAAGAAACCATACCATACTAGGAATCACTCACCATGGAGGCTGCGTGTACAGTTACCATTGGTGATTGGCTCGGTCAAGTCCTTTTTAGGCAGCAAGGACAACCACTGAGTCAGAGAAGCTTCGGTTGAGTAGGTCATTGACCTCTTTATGGAGCAGATATCCAATGCACAGAAAATGTATGTGTCAGGACAGGGTTAAGGGCTTGTAGCCCTAATCTCCACCAGCAATTCCTGTCTCTTGTCTACTTGGATGATCCGCCCTAGATAGCGGCATCCAGCTGAATGATGGTCCCTTTCCTGAAAGGAGGATGCCGGGAGCATTTGTGGTCCCTTAGTAGCTTTGGCAAAAAGGGACATTGAACCTGGAACCTCGCAGGTACCTTTTGGTCAGGAGGCGAAGGGTAAGGTTTGTTGGGGGGGCCTCTCTCCCATCGGAGAAGGGCTTGCGATAGACCGCATCCTTTGTGCACGTTTTTTTAGTGTAACACGTTTGCACCTTTTCACTTTGGGTGATTCGAGAGCACGTTCCTCGGCTCTTAGATAAAAGAGGGATAGGAAAACCATCACTAGGGAATATTCTACTGCTGGCCTTAAAGCGTACTCGTCAGATCCAATAATTTTATATATATATATATATATATATATATATATATATATATATATATCAGTCAGTACCTAATCCTGACCATGTACATCTAATTTTTATGTGTCTAGCACCTTTATTTATTTTTTTATTACACTTTTAATTTAGCTCACTAGTCTGAATTCCTCTCAAAGGGAGGGGGCGTGGCCTCACTGTGCAGGTCTCCGCCCCCTCCCTCAGTATCCTGTCTGCTCACATCTCCCCTCGCATTAGCAAAACTACAATTCCCAGCTTGTTCTCACTGACAGTAGCGGGACACAAGATGACAGTGGGAGGATTTTTCCTCCAGCTCTGAGCCCTGCACTCACAGCTGTCAATCAAGGACGTGTGTCCATGACATATGGTGATGACGCATGGACACAGCCGGACTAGTATGTGTCCAAGCAGGCAGGGGGGGCAGTTGTTTGACTGGCTTTTTCAGTATGAACTACTGAAAATTTTCTAATGAAAGCAATTGCAAAAACCTATTGGTTATACATGCTTTACAACATATCAAAAGTTTTTGTATCTGACAGTGCCCATTTAAGCCCAACCCCACATCCCCTTTTAAACCACTTCCCCCCTTTAAAAGAAGAATTGACACAAAAAGGTTGGTGCTAAGGCCACAGAAGCCCAATTTTATTTAACAGTCAACAATCACATCATTGTAACATAAAACTTTGTATGAACATCATACTTGAAAATATATAACAATAAAATCTATCCCTGATTCATTTCCATATGTAAAGCAGAAGAAAAACCTGGGGACACCATCTCTTTTCCTCCACCATCCACCATCCTCCAAGTCCCTATTTACTTCCAGTGGTGCATCACCAGGCCCAGGAGCACCAGTATCTGGAGGCTAAAGGCCAACCCGGGGCCCATGCCACACTGCTTTACAACACCACCATGATGACTACAGTTGCCTCCAGATCCCCTCCTGCCCCCACTGCTGCAACAAACAAGACAAACCACATACAAGGGGTGGGCGGGAACTTCTCTGTTGGCCAATGTGTCAACTGACCCCTCTTTTTCCACCCTAACCATATCTGATAGGATAACCAGCCCCTCTGTCAGTGGGGCTTGCAGCCATAGCAACAGAATGATGCCGCTACCGCTGCAGACACTTGGGCTGTCACTAGACCTCAGGCAGGTATGTTTCTTACAGTATATGTGTATACAACAATGATGGTCTTGGAGTTACTGTATGTCGTGAGTTACTGTACTGTACATGGTGTTGGACTGAAGGACAGTACCTTGGCCTTGCAAGAGGAAATAATTCTGGATGCCATCTCCCCTGTTTACACTGCCAGTGCAAGTCTACATTTAAAGGGGTACTCCCCTGCTCAGCGTTTGGAACAAACTGTTTCGAACGCTGGAGCCGGCACCGGGAGCTTGTGACGTCATAGCCCCGCCCCCATGACATCACGCCCCGACCCCTCAATGAAAGTCACGCCCCCTCCCATAGATTTGCATTGAGGAGGCGGGGTGTGACTTCATGAGGGGCTGGGCTATGACGTCACAATCTCCCGGCACCGGCTCCAGTTTTTTTTCCAAACGCTGAGCAGCGGAGTACCCCTTTAAAGGCTATGGACAACTATGACCCTTCACGTTGTGCTGTGTGCGCTCTATTTTTTCTCCATTCTTGTACACAGTCTAAATGATGCTCCACCTGCAGACTGCCTTGTATCTACTCTCTTCCCCATCTACAGCCTGTGTAAGTTGTAAGGATTCTCTTCCCCCTGTCCACACCCTGAGCTGATGTGTAACCCCTTCCCCCTCCCTGCCCCTATCTTAAACACTGAGAGGACATAAAGTCAGTCTGACAGTAGACTTATCTCTTTCTGAGTAGCAGCCAAATAGTAGGACATTTGTAGTAAAATTAAAAAAAAACTGTTTAGAAAATTGCTATATTTTGTATTCAGTAAACAAATAACTAGTAATAAAAAAAAAAGTATTTAAAGGGGTACTCTGGTGAAAATTATTATTATTATTTTTTTTTATCAACTGGTGCCAGAAAGTTATAAAGATTTGTAAATTACTTCTATTTAACAATCTTAATCCTTCCAGAATTTATCAGCTGCTGTATGCTCCAGAGGAAGTTGAGTAGTTCTTTCCAGTCTGACCACAGTGCTCTCTGCTGCCACCTCTGTCCATTTTAGGAACTGTCCAGAGCAGGAGCAAATCCCCATAGTAAACCTCTCCTGCTCCAGACAGTTCCTGACATGGACAGAGGTGTCATCAGAGAGCATTGTGGTCAGACAGAAAACAAATTCAAAAAGAAAAGAACTTCCTCTGTAGCATACAGCAGCTGATAAGCACTGGAAGGATTAAGATTTTTAAATTTAAGTAATTTAATCTGTTTAAAATTCTGGCACCAGTTAATTTTACCTTTTTTTTTTCCACCAGAGTATCCCCTTAACCTCTAAATGACATAGGACGTAAATGTACTTCCTGGTGCCCTGGTACTTAACGCACCAAGACGTACATGTATGTCCTGTACATGACCGCGAGCACCAGAGTGGTGCTCGTGTCATGCGCGGGAAAGGCGGACATCAACGATCATCTTTAACCCCTTAGATGCCGTGATTAATACAGATCACGGCATCTGCGGCAATGCGGTTCGTAAAATGGATGATCGGATCGCCCGCGGTGCTGTCGCAGGGATCCGATCATCCATAATGGCATATGGAGGTCTCCTCAACCTGCCTCTGTCTGTCTCCAGGGGTCTTCTGCTCTGGTCTGAGATCAAGCAGACCAGAGCAGAAGATGACCGATAACACTGATCAGTGCTATGCCCTATGCATAGCACTGAAAAGTATTAGCAATCAAATGATTGCAATAAATAGTCCCCTGTGGGGACTATTAAAGTGTCAAATAAAGTATAAAAAATAAAAGTAAAAAAAAGGTGAAAAATCCCCTCCCCAATAAAAATGTCAATCGTCCCATTTTCCCATTTTACCCTCAGAAAGTGTAAATAAAATAAATGAATAAACTTCGGTTGTATGTAAATTGTTTGAGGGTTTCCTAAGAGATGCAATTTTGGAATATCTTGATAAAAATAAGTGCATGAACCCGTATCAGCATGGATTTATGAGGGATCGGTTCTGTCAAACTAACCTGATCAGCTTTTACGAGGAGGTGAGCTCCAGACTGGACCATGGGCAATCGCTGGATGTCGTATATCTGGATTTTTCCAAAGCATTTGATACGGTTCCACATAAAAGGTTGGTGCATAAAATGAGAAGGATTGGGCTGGGGGAGAATGTGTGCAAGTGGGTAAGTAACTGGCTCAATGATAGGAAACAGAGGGTGGTTATTAATGGTACTTATTCTGATTGGGTGACTGTTACTAGTGGGGTACCACAGGGGTCCGTCTTGGGTCCTCTTCTATTTAATATATTTATTAATGACCTTGTAGAGGGGTTGAATAGTAAAATAGCAATCTTTGCAGATGACACTAAACTCTGTAAAGTAGTAAACACTATAGAGGACAGTGCACTGTTACAAATGGATCTGGATAGGTTGGAGGTTTGGGCTGGGAAGTGGCAGATGAAGTTCAACACTGATAAATGTAAGGTAATGCATATGGGGAAGATAAATCCGGGCTGGGATTATGTATTAAATGGGAGAACACTTGGAACGACTGACATGGAAAAGGACTTAGGAGTCTTAGTTAATAGTAAATTTAGCTGTAGTGACCAGTGTCGGGCAGCTGCTGACAAGGCAAATAAAATCATGGGGGGCATCAATAGGGTCATAGATGCCCACGACAAGGAAATAATTCTACCGCTGTACAAATCACTAGTCAGACCACATATAGAATACTGTGCACAGTACTGGGCACCAGTGTACAAGAAAGCTATAGTGGAGCTGGAGAGGGTTCAAAGACGGGCAACCAGGGTAATACTGGGAATGGGAGAACTACAGTACCCAGAAAGATTATCAGAATTAGGGTTATATAGTTTAGAAAAAAGAAGGCTTAGGGGGAGACCTAATAACTATGTATAAATATATCAGGGGGCCGTACAGAGATCTCTCCCATGATGTATTTATACCCAGGACTGTATCTATAACAAGGGGATATCCTCTATATCTAGAGGAAAGAAGGTTTCTACACCAGCACAGACGGGGGTTCTTTACTGTAAGAGCAGTGAGACTGTGAAATTTTCTCCCGGAGGAGGTGTCATGGGGAACTCTGTGAGAGAGTTCAAAAAGGGGTCTGGATGCATTTTTGGAGAGTAATAACATTGCTGGTTATGTATATTAGATTTATAGGGACAGAAGATTGATCCAGGGATTTATTCTGATGCCATATTTGGAGTCGGGAACAAATTTTTACCTCTAGTATGAGGGTTTTTTGCCTACTCTGGATCAACTCAACTCAATAGGGACTTATTAGGGATATAGGTTGAACCTGATGGACTCTGGTCTTTTTTCAACCTTATGAACTATGTTACTATGTTACTATTTGGCATCGTCGCGTGCGTAAATGTCCGAACTATCAAAATATAATTTTATGGATCCTGTACGGTGAATGGCGTAATTCCAGTATAAGTTATCCGGTATAAGGTACCCCGACAACGCAGAAGCCGCTGCAGATCAATGATTTAAAGCGGGCGCTTTAAATCAATGAACTGCAGCGGCTTTTGCGGGGCCAGAGACCACCGCCGCCATCCGCTTCTCTCCCCCTGCCTGTCCTGGGGTCTTGAGTCCAACCACCGCCGCCAAAATTAGCAGTCATACCGCTGCTTATACGGAAAAATGGAAAAGTTATAGGTAATCAAAATAGAGGGATTTTAAATGCACTAATTTGGTTAAAAAGTTTGAGATTTTTTTAAAGCGGTACAATAATAGAAAAGTATGTAATCAGGATATTATTTTAATTGTATTGACCCACAGAATGAAAAAAAACATGTCATTTTTGCCGTAAATTGTTCAGCATGAAAACATATTTTTTAAAGTATTTTTTTGGTTGCGCCCTACATGTTATGGTAAAATGAGTGATGTCATTACAAAGGACAACTGGTCGCGCAAAAAAACAAGCCACATACTCATCTGTGCATGGAAATATAAAAGAGTGATGATTTTTAGAAGGTGAGGAGGGAAAAATTAGAATGCAAAAATAAAATTGGCTGCGTCCTTAAAGGTTTAAAGGGATACTCCGCCCCCAGACATCTTATCCCTTATCCAAAGGATAGGGGATAAGATGTCTGATCACAGGGGGGTTTTGCTGCTTGGACCCCGCCGATTTTCACCCCCCAACATTCTGAACATTATGTTCGGCTGTCACACCCCCTCCTATAGACATTATTATTGGGGGTGGGGCATGATGTCACGACTATGGCCACCCGAAGCCGTTCTGAACATAATGGGCTGGCACAGAGGTTGCGGGGGTCCCAGCAGCCTTTGGATAGGGAATAAAATGTCTAGGGGCTGAGTACCCCTTTAATACTACCACTTTATGAAGCATTGGTATTGCTTAACCTTGTTAATCTTGTTAAGTTTTGTGCACTGATTCATATGAAGAACGGATGGGGAATCCTCTGCCTTGTGGGTTTTTTGGACAGATAGAATATATATTTTTTTTAAATAGATATCTTATGAATAGGGAATGTGTCATCAGAAATTGACTTATTGTTTAAATCAAGTTTTTTTGCTAAAAATCGTTTTTTAAGAATTTTCAGTGATGTTTTTCGAATTCTCTATTTTACTATGCATATTATATAACAATCCTGAGATCTTGCATTGTTCATTCTGGCTGCTTAGCTGACAAATAAGATGACACTTCCTGTTCAGTATCATTACAGACTACAAGATTACAGCAAAAGGTGACACCAGTATATAGATAAGATTGGATTAGACTGTTCACAATAGGTAATGATCAGGCTCAGCCACCCCCTCCCTGCAAACTGATCTCAGCACAGGTCACAAAGCATGTCAAGAGAGGAGGAAAGAAGACGAGCATTGAGGGAAGGAGGTCATATAGACTGAAAGAAAATGCATATGGATGCAAGAGGCAGTGCAGATGGGACCCGGGGATGCGTCATAGTTGCGGTTAGCCTGAGAAGACGTTCCAACGGTTGCAGTTGTTGTCTTCATTACTCTACAAGAAGTTTTGGCTATATCTCTGCAACCCTTGAAGGGATTTGGGTAAAAAAAAATACATCTTCTTACTCAGGATCAACCATACTAATCGCCTGTGTATTCAGGTTAGTGTGGGTGACCTATATGCCAGTTAACCTTAAGAGTAGGGTCACGCAGAGCGCACCTGCAGCGTATTGCATACTGCGGATGCGCCGATGGCAGTCACAAAAGTGAGCTCCCTGCTGCGGCGGGGTAGCTCTGTGTGTCCACTCATAGCGCTAGATTTCCTGCTGTAGACACAATGCCTGCTCGTAGCAGATCCGCAGCGGGAAATTTGCCGCTAAGAATTAAGACATCTGAAGCAAGGACACAGTAGAGGATGTGATTCTTATACTGCACTATATGAGGCGTGGGTGATTTGGCTGATACAGTGTAGGTGATTTAGCTTGGTATGATGTCTATTTTGATGGATTTATTATTCATTTCCTGCCAGTGCCCTCCTGGCCAATCTATTAAAAGAAAGGTGATCAAGCTATGTTGAGAATATCCTAATCTAGTTGTCTACCAGCCAAATGTATTTATCATCTAGGTTGTCTACCCTGTTTATTGATAATCTAGGGTTGGGCATGGCAGTGATCGGAACAAGTTCATGATTAACTGTAGTGCACAAACAACTGGCATGTGGCATAAACACTAGGAAAAAGGTCAACTGAGGATATGTTTAGACACCCAAAATATGGTCACATTTTATTTTTTAGAACTGTAATGTAGTGCACGGGGGAGGTTACATAGTAACATAGTTCATAAGGTTGAAAAAAGACCAGAGTCCAACAAGTTCAACCTATATCCCTAATGAGTCCCTACTGAGTTGATCCAGAGGAAGGCAAAAATCCCTCATACTAGAGGTAAAAATTCCTTCCCGACTCCAAATATGGCATCAAAATAAATCCCTGGATCAACATTCTGTCCCTATAAATCTAGTAATCATAACCTGTAATGTTATTATTGTCTAAAAACGCATCCAGGCCCCTTTTGAACTCTTGTACAGCGTTCACTATGACCCCCTCCTCAGGCAGAGAATTCCACAGTCTCACTGCTCTTACAGTAAAGAACCCCCCCCCCCCCCGTCTATGCTGATGTAGAAACCTTCTTTCCTCTAGACGTAGAGGATGCCCCCTTGTTATAGATACAGTCCTGGGTATAAATAGATCATGGGAGAGATCTCTGTACGGCCCCCTGATATATTTATACATAGTTATTAGATCTCCTCTAAACCTTCTTTTTTCTAAACTAAATAACCCAAATTCTGATAATCTTTCTGGGTACTGTAGTCCTCCCATTCCCCGTATTACTCTGGTTGCCTGTCTTTGAACCTTCTCCAGCTCCACTATATCTTTCTTGTACACTAGTGCCCAGTACTCTACACAGTATTCTATGTGTGGTCTGACTAGTGATTTGTACAGCAGTAGAATTATTTCCTTGTCGTGGGCATCTATGCCACTATTGATGCCCCCATGATTTTATTTGCCTTGTCAGCAGCTGCCCGACACTGGTCACTACAGCTAAATTTACTGTTAACTAAGACTCCCAAGTCCTTTTCTTGTCAGTTGTCACAAGTGTTCTCCCATTTAATACATAATCCCAGCCCGGATTTTTCTTCCCCATGTGCATTACCTTACATTTATCAGTGTTGAACCTCATCTGCAACTTCCCAGCCCAAACCTCCAACCTATCCAGATCCATTTGTAACAGTGCACTGTCCTATATTGTGTTTACCGCTTTACAGAGTTTAGTATCATCTGCAAAGATTGCTACTTTACTATTCAACCCCTCTACAAGGTCATTAATAAATATATTAAATAAAACAGGACCCAAGACTGACCCCTGTGGTCCCCAGTAGTAACAGTCACCCAATCAGAAGTACCATTCTCCCCCAGCCCCATCCCTCTCATTTTATGCACCAACATTTTATGTGGAACCGTATCAAATGCTTTGGAGAAATCCAGATATACGACATCCAGCGATTGCCCCTTGTCCAGTCTGGAGCTCACCGCCTCATAAAAGCTGATACGGTTAGTTTGACAGGACCGATGCCTCATAAAGCCATGCTGATACGGGGTCATACATTTATTTTTATCAAGATATTCCAAAATAACATCCCTTAGAAAACCCTCAAACAATTTACATACAACAGAGGTTAAACTAACAGGTCTATAATTCCCAGGGTCACCTTTTGATCCCCTTTTAAATATTGGTACCACATTTGCCATGAGCCAGTCCTGGGGAACAGCCCTTGTTACTATAGAGTCCCTGAATATTAAAAATAGGGGTCTGTCTGTTACATTACTTAATTCCTTTAGAACACGGGGTATGAGGACGGGACATGAGAACAGGACATGAGGACAGGATATGAGGTCGGGATATGAGGACGGGATATGAGGACGAGACATGAGGACAGGACATGAGGATGGGATATGAGGACGGGACATGAGGAGGGGATAAGAGGACGGGACATGAGGACAGCATATGAGGACTGGATATAAGCACGGGATATGAGAACGGGATATGAGAACGGGACATAAGGATGGAAAAAGAGGACAGTACATCAGGACGGGATAAGAGGATGGGAAATGAGGACGGGATATGAGGACGGGATATGAGAACAAGAGCCTCATTGTTGCTTTTTCTCTCCCACAAGGTTTAAGTCTGAAGACCGGGCAACACAGGTACTCCACTAGTTTTAAAATCATCTTTCACTAGTAAAAAATTTTTACAACAAACCTTAGCATTATCTAATGTAGCAGAAGCAGAAAGACGGTCCCTCCCACGATGATTTCACTTGGGCTATGAACAGTGTGAAAGGTTTAGATAGACTTTTATTAATGATTTACCTAAATTGAGGTTGTGTGTAGTTATTTTCCCAGGTCAGGATCCTGTGTTTTTCACGGCCACAGGTATAAGGATCTGAATGTTCACTGGCAAGTGATGTGGCAATAAAACAACAAAGACTTATGTATTGGACAGTAAGAAGACAGAAGGATATGAAAGGGTCAACTTCTGCTCCATATAAGTTTATGCTTCTCTATTGGAATGTTGTAAATTAGGTGCATTCAGGGTTTCTGATGATTGAGTACTCTAGTGCCGACTATTCCTCCTCCATTGTGCCCGGGCTGAAGAAAAATAAACTTTCACTCACCTTCCTGTGTTCCCCCGGGTGTGCTGCTAAAGCTGATTGGTCCTCAGGTTCCCGTCTTCTTCCGTGTGCACCGATCGTCAGACAATGCTCAGCCTATCACTGGCCGAGGCAGGACATCCCTGCACATTGTAGAACAAAAAATGTATAGGTAATATGCCCAAAATAATCACAGATATATACCTAACTGGAAGACATTGAATCCAAATTAAATATACTCAATAGGTTAATGATTAATTAAAAGCAATCATCACAAATAAAAAGTACATGATACAAGTTACTGAGATGTAATGGTGAAGGTAACTTTATTAATGGCAATAAATAACTTTATTAATGGCAGTAAAATAAATAGATACATATCCACAACTTATTGATGGATGTGAAAAGGAAAAACAAAAAGTAACATCTGACAATGACAAAAGATAAACATCCAGTCAGGGCTGGTGCAAGGATTTTTGCCACCCTAGGCAAAAGCAAATGTTGCCATCCCCTTGACTCGCTCCACTTTACCACTAAGAAGACACACTGTAACAAACCCCCTCCTCATGTAATCTCCTCACTACTGGGGAGACACACTGTAATAAACCTCCTCCTCATGTAATCTCCTTACTACTGGGGTGACACACTGTAACAAACCTCCTCCTCATGTAATCACCTTACTACTGGGGTGACACGCTGTAACAAACCTCCTCCTCATGTAATCTCCTTACTACTGGGGTGACACACTGTAATAAACCTCCTCCTCATGTAATCACCTTACTACTGGGGTGACACACTGTAACAAACCTCCTCCTCATGTAATCACCTTACTACTGGGGTGACACACTGTAATAAACCTCCTCCTCATGTAATCCCCTTACTACTGGGGTGACACACTGTAACAAACCTCCTCCTCATGTAATCTCCTTACTTCTGGGGTGACACACTGTAACAAACCTCCTCCTCATGTAATCTCCTTACTACTGGGGTGACACGCTGTAACAAACCTCCTCCTCATGTAATCTCCTTACTTCTGGGGTGACACACTGTAATAAACCTCCTCCTTATGTAGACTCCTTACTATATGTCATCTTGATTCCTTCTTACCCTCTGATTTGGCTCTCCTAATCCAGTCTTCATTTCCAATGATGACTCTGGTTTTGCAGTATCAGAAGAATCTCAGGGAGTTCTATCTAAGTATAGCAAACAGTAGAACTTTTGGAACATGGAACTTGTTCACTAAATTACTCTGCAGTCTCAATGTTTTCCTATGAGATGCAGCTTCAGCCTAGGTAGATTTCTCCTTGTCAGCTCTTACAAGCAGGAGACAGTGGAGAGCAGTGAGAAGCTGCATCTCATAGGATAAACTAGAGAATCTGCATACAGAGAGTCAGGAAAGTTTCCTAACTCCGCAGCTAATTATTGTAGGGACTCACCTACTACATCACTTCTCTTCTGATATCTTAGAAAAAGCTGAAATAGCTCCTTTATATTACATCCCTTACATAGGGATTAACTATATCACACAACCTTTCCTGCATCATATATATATATATATATATATATATATATATATATATACATATATATATATATATATATATATATATATATATAAAGTGTTGATGTACAGAATACTTTGGGGATAGTTTCTGAAGCCTGGCATCAAAAAAATACTGTATTCGCACGAACTATTGGTTTGCACAAAAATTGTGATTTTTTTCAACTTTACACCTAAGTCCCTGATGTATTAAGAGGTATGCTCCTTCTGATAAATCATGCTACTCAGAAGCCAGTTTGAAATTACTTAGGATTGGGGTGTAAAACTGTTCTTAGTAAATTGCCCCTGTGTATCTGTAATTCTGGGAAAATTCCGGTCTGTAAAAACATTGACTTCACCTTAGAATGATTATTAGTTGCACCTTCAGCCACAAAAGTCATAAAGTTATTAGAGTAACAAGACTGCCTGACATTCCACATGTTATCATCACTGGGGAAGTGCTCGGTCATTACTGGATAACAATTAAGGGACCATTTCTTATGTAGTTATGTTCTGTAAAAATGTATACACATCTATCTCACATCTATCTATCTATCTCATATCTATCTATCTCACATCTATCTATCTATCTCATATCTATCTATCTCATATCTATCCATCTATCTCATATCTATCATCTATCTCCTATCTATCTATCTCATATCTATCTATCTATCTCATATCTATCTCCTATCTATCTATCTATCTATCTATCTCACATCTATCTGTCTATCTATCTATCTATCTATCTATCTCATATCCATCTATCTCCTATCTATCTATCTATCTATCTCCTATCTATCTATCTATCTATCTATCTATATATCTCCTATCTATCTATCTCATATCTATCTATCTATTTATCTCATATCTATCTATCTCATATCTATCTATCTCATATCTATCTATCTATCTATTTCATATCTATCTATAACAGCAAATAGGTAGAGCAGCAGTTCCAGAGGCATAAGATGAGTGGGTGCAAGCAGTCACAAAGCCAGGTCACAGTATATAAAAGATAAACCGCAGCACTCCAAAAAGGTTTAAATGGTGAAAAAAAAGTGTATTTATTCCATCCAATAAGATGAAACGTTTCGGTCGCCCAGTGCGGCCATTTTCAAGCATTATACTTGAAAACGGCTGCACTGGGCTACCACAACGTTGCATCTTATTGTAAGGAATAAATACACTTTTTCTGTCAATCAAGCTCAGTGCAGAGAAATACTTCCTGAGTTTGGTCTCCTGCCAGGCTGGGAGGAGACCAAACTCACTGAATTAATTGTGGCAGGGAACAGAACAAAGCCACCTAGTGGCCATTTATTCAATTACATATTAAACATATTTATGTTGATGATTTTAAAAGCAAGTGAATGGGAAAGTATCTGCTAATTACACAAGGAACACTATATTAAAAGTTTTATTTGGTGACAGGTACTCTTTAAAGGAAAACTGTCACATGTTCACTCCCGCACTAACCACAGGTACTGACGGATAGTGCGGGGGGCGCTGATTCATTTGTTCCCTACCTTGCCTGGATTCGTCCGGCCATTCGCCCACAAGATTGTGGGCGAACGGACGGACGGATCCAGGCAAGGTTGGGATCATATGAATCAGCGCCCCCCGCACTATCTGTCAGTACCTGTGGTTAGTGCAGGAGTAAACAGTCAGTTTTCCTTTAAGCATCAGTTTCAGTCCTGTACATTGAAGGGAAACTATGCCAGTTATCCAGACATGTTAATAAACCCTTAGAAAAGTGTTTTCTAATCAGGGGGCCTCTGTTCTCCAGACGTGCTGAGAGTTCTAGTTCCGCAACAGCTGGAGGCAAACTGGTTGGGAAACACTGTCTTAGGGCCGTTTCACACTACAATTTGGCAATACGGGAACCCAATACTGCTGGGTGGGGGGGGGGGGGGGGGACACGGGTGACCTATGGGACCCCACATGAGTCTCCCCTATATAAGCCCTAGGAGGAGTCTCTTCACTCTCTTTGAGCTCAGCTCTGAGTCTTTGCTGCGGTCCAGTGCAGTCAAGTCCTAAGAGTGTGTCTGAAGTCCATAGGAGGCCTCAAGTCAGTCCTGCAGCCACAAGTCTACAAGTAAGCTACAATTGGGGTATAGTCAGTCCCATTCAAGTCAGTCAAGTCAAAGTCATCTGTTTTCAGTCAGCGTGGCCTGCATCAATATTGTCCCAGTCCACTACAAGTCCCAGCATGCCCTGAGGTTTCTGAAATCACTGGTCACCTCCGTGGGCCTGGCTGTACTGCATAGACTGTACCATCTGTCACTTAGTAAAGCTACCGTTTTCCGTAACTTGGAGTCGGAGTGATTATTGCCCCCGTGCATAGCCCAGGATCCAGCGGTGTACCTTCGGGTGGTATTGAGGATAATCCACGCCCTGGCGTCACGAATACAAGGGGTTAATGCCATCTGCCCCTAGGGTAATTCCATCTGCCCTCACACACATTCATCAAAGGTAATCAAGGCTTCCTTCTCACCTCTCAACACCCAAAAAGCAGCTGACCCTTGTGAATGGAGGTCTGATGAGTGAAAATGGTGGCCAGAGGTTTCCTCACCTGCTCCGTGATGCTCTGCTGCAATTCGCTTATATGGTCTGTCATCTTGCAGGCTGTACAAGTGGATTGTTGATATTACTTCTTAGTGCTTTACCATTACATAGAACAGAACAGTAATAGCAATCGAAAGATCGTTCTTAATAGTCCTCTGTGGGGACAGAAAAATTGTAGAACAGATAGTAAAAAAAAAAAAAAAGTAGCTTTTCCTCCAATAAAAATTAAAATCACCCCCTTTTCCGATTTAAAAAAAAAAGAAAAATTTAAGAAAAGTTATTATTTTTTTTTAAATATAATGTTAATGATCCTGTACAGTGAACGAATGATTTTTGGTCACATCCCAAACCAGAAAGAAATGTTTTAAAAAGTGATCAAAAAGTTCTATAATAAAAAAAATGGCAGTTTTACCGTAAAATGTACAGCATAAAAGGAAAACCCCCCAAAAGTTTTACTTACTTTTTTGGTTTTGCGGTACATTTTATGGTAGAATGAAAAGTGTGGTTATAAAGTACAATTGGTCGCACAAAAAACAAGCAAAAGTTTTGCAAAAATAAAACTGTCTGTGTCCTTAAGTCCAAAATGAGCTGCATCTTTAACCTGTTAATGACCATGGACATCTATGCTCGTCCAAATGCCGTTAACGGGGTATGACGCGGGCTTCCGACTCGAGCCCACGTCATATCAGCCGGCCCCCCAGTTGTAGCTGGGGGCCGGCTATTAACCCTTTAGATCGCCACTGTCAAAGCTGACAGCGGTGTCTAAAGGTGCCTTTATCCCATCCCTGGTTGTCCCGTGGGGTGGATCGCCCCCTCTGCAGCGTGATCGCGGTGGGGGGGGGGGGGGGGGCGAGCCACTGTGGAGATAGCCGGAGGGCTTACCTCTCCTTCATTGCTGGCTCTGGCACTCAGATTGATAAAGCCTGGCAGGACCAGGGTTTATCAATCGAGCACAGAGCACACAGATCAGTGTGGTTCTATGGAACTACATTGATCTGTATGAGGAATCAAATGATTCTTCATAAAAGTCCCCTAAGGGGACTAAATGTGTAAAAAAAAAAAAAGTTTAAAAACACACATTATCCCCTTCCTTATTAAAAGTTTAAATTCCCCCCCTTTTCCCAGATTCCATATAAAAAATATATAAACATAATAAAAATAAACATATGTTGTATTTCTGCGTGCGTAAATGTTCAAACTATAAAAATATATTGTTAATTAAACCGCACAGTCAATGGCGTACACGCAAAAAAATTCCGAAGTACAAAATAGCGTATTTTTGGTCACTTTTTATACCATAAAAAAGGAATAAGAAGGGATCAAAAAGTCCAATCAAAACAAGCATGGTACCGATTAATACTTCAGATCACAGCACAAAATATTAGCCCTCATACTGCCCCATACACGGAAAAATAAAAAAGTTATAGGGGTCAGAAGATGACAATTTTAAATGTATAAATTTTTGTGCATGTAGTTATGATTTTTTCCAAAAGTAAGACAAAATCCAATCTATATAAGTAGAATAGCAATTTGATTGTATGAACCTACAGAATAAAGATAAGGTGTCGTTTTTACCCAAAAATTTACTATGTAGAGACGAAAGCCCCCAAAATTTACAAAATGGTGTTTTTTCTTATATTTTTTCGCACAATGATTTTTTCCTGTTTTGCGGTATATTTTTGGGTAAAATGACTGATGTCATTACAAAGTAGAATTGGTGGTGCAAAAAAATAAGCCCTCATATGGATTTTTAGGTGCAAAATTGAAAGGGTTATGATTTTTAAAAGGTAAGGAGATAAAAATGAAAGTGCAAAAACAGAAAAACACTTGGTCCTTAAGGGGTTAAAGAGTCAAAGGTAAAGAGGGGGGAAAAAAACGCAAAAAATAAAATTTGGCTTTGTCCTTAAAGCGTACCTGTCATATCCCATAAAAAAAAAATCATGTTACTCAGTAGCTAATCCTGACCATGTACATCTAATTTTTATGCCTCTATCACCTATATTTATTATAAAAATCCCTCTTTTCATTAGCTCAAAGTGTTAGAAATCCTCTCAAAGGAAGGGGCATGATTGGTGTGTGGTGGGAAGGGGCGTGTCCCATCCTTATGGTAGGGGGAGGTGATTGGTGTGTGGTGGGAGGGGGCGTGTCCCTCCTTGTAGTGGTGGGAGGTGATTGGTGCGTCTGCTCATGCAGCCTTCTTCCTGAATCATTTCTTGTCCATGACTCATGGACAAGCCAGATGCTGCTGCAGGACTGGTTAGTGTCACAATAGGTATGGTGACCTCTAGTGGTGGGATTTTCATGAACCGTTTTCTTTATTAAATATTCAACATTTTTTAAACAACCATATTACAAAAGGTCTTTAATTTTCATCATTTACAACACATAAGAAGTTTTTGGATCTGAAAGTGCCCATTTGAGGGGATAAACTATAATTTATGCCAATTTCTGGCACAAAGACACATTGAGAATAATGTGAAATCTGCAAAAATGTGCTTACTTTGTGCAAAGTTTCATACACCGGAAACTGTTGTATAATCCTTGATAAGTAACTGATCAGGGTCAGAAGAGTTTTATTATAGACACCTGTTATCTCTTCTATCTGTACAATTCTCCTTGTCGTTCACCATCTATACTTTGGACTCTTTGGAGAAAAAACTCACTTCACCCGGCTACCGGAGCAGCGTGTTCTTAGCATTGTCAACCAGCAAACACGGCTATTACCTGCCAACTTTGAACTGTACAGAGATAAGATATCACTCCGCTGGTTATTTATAATGTTTGATTCATTGTTTTACACCTGAAATATGTCTTATTGCAAAAATCAGAGAGATATTATTGTGTTCATCTTTGTGTAACCAAGTACATAAATGACAACATTTAGAAAGTGCAGAAAGAGACTGTCTGGGAATAACAAAAAAATTAATAAAAATAGATATGTCTTAAAGGAGTACTCCGCCCCTAGACATCTTGGCGCATGGCAAATGTGGTGCCAATATTTAAAAAAGGGGTCAAAAGGTGACCCCGGGAATCATAGGCCTGTTAGTTTAACCTCCATTGTATATAAATTGTTAGAGGGTTTTCTAAGAGATGCTATTTTGGAGTACATTGATAAAAATAAATGTATGACTCCATATCAGCATGGCTTTATGAGGGATCGGTCCTGTCAAACTAACCTGATCAGCTTTTATGAGGGGGTGAGCTCCAGACTGGACCAGGGGGAATCGCTGGATGTCATATATCTGGATTTTTCCAAAACATTTGATCCGGTGCCACATAAAAGGTTGGTGCAAAAAGGAGAAGGATGGGGCTGGGGGAGAATGTGTGGATATCAGTGATAATCAGTGATAGGAAACAGATGGTGGTTATTAATGGTACTTATTCTGATTGGGTGACTGTTATCAGTGGGGACCACTGGGGTCAGTCTTGGGTCCTGTTCTATTTAATATATTCATTAATGACCTTGTAGAGGATTTGAATAGTAAAGTAGCAATCTAAAGCAGTAAACACTATAGAGGACAGGGCACTGTTACAAATGGATCTGGATAAGTTGGTGGTTTGGGCTGGGAAGTGGCAGATGAGGTTCAACACTGATAAATGTAAGGTAATGCACATGGGGAGGAAAAATCCGGGCTGGGATTATGTATTTAATGGGAGAACACTTGGGATGACTGATATGGAAAAGGACTTGGCAGTCTTAGTTAACAGTAAATTTAGCTGTAGTGACCAATGTCGGGCAGCTGCTGCCAAGGCAAATAAAATCATAAGATATCTGATCATGGCGATCCTGCAGCATCCCGAAATCTCTGTGCAGCATCCAGGGTTGATTTAGAACGCTGGGTGCCGGCCCTTGGGACGTCACAACCACGCCTTCGTGACATCACACCATGCCCCCTCAATGCAAGTCTATGGGAAGGGGCGTGGTGGTGACATCACAAGGGGCATGGTCATGATATTACGACCCCCGCAGCCCGCTCCGAGCGTTCAGAACAAAATGTTCAGAACGATGGTGCAGCGAAGTAACTATTTAAATTCTGACCCTGCCATCTGAATGTCACAGCTGGAATCGAGACTCATCAGACCAAATAACACTCTTCCATTGTCCAATTTTGGTGCCTGTTTGAGTTGTAGCCTCAGTTTTCTGTTCTTATCTGACAGGAGCCGCTTCCTCTGTGGTCTTCGGCTGCTGTAGCCCATCTGCTTCAAGGATGGACAATTTGTGTGTTCAGAGATGGTATTCTGCAGACCTTGGTTGCAACCACTGTTATTTGAGTAACTATTGCCTTTCTGTCATCTTGAACCAGTCTGCCCATTCTCGATTGACCTCTGACATCAACAAGGCATTTTTGTCCATACACCTGCCGCTTACTGGATATTTTCTCTTTTATGGACCATTCTCTGTGAACCCTAGAGATAATTGCGCATGAAAATCTCAGTAGATCAGCATTTTCTCAAATATTTAGACCAGCCTGTCTGACACCAACAACCATGTCATGTTTAAAGTCACTTTAATCCCCTTTCTTCTTTATTCTGATGCTCGGTTTGAACTTCAGCAAGTCTAGCAAGTTGACCATGTGACTGGCTGATTAGCAAGAAATTTAACAGATTTACCTAATAAAGTAGCCATTGAGTGTATACTTACCTCATCCGATCCCCCACAGCTGCCACACACCGATGCTCCTGGTCTCCATTCGTCACTGCTACTTTCTGGTTCCTAGTAAAACATCATCCCCACAAGAAGTGCCAGTGCGAGGTGCAGAACTGCGACCTATGCAGTTCTGCATTCGCTCCTCCCCTCCAGAGATTTCCGGAGATACTGCTAGGGGAAGGCAAAGATGAGCAGGATGCAACTCTGCACCTCTCTCAGCCCAGTACACTCTTCCCTCCTTGCACCTCCCTCAGGAAGAAAGGAGGGACGTAGATTTTCACATCCCCACTCGTGAAGATCTACATCCACAGGAGTCGGGCTGAGGTGCAAGCGGGGCTGTGAAATTCTACGTCCGAGTGGGGCTGTGAAAATCTACATCCCTCCTCTCCTCCTGAGGGAGGTGCGAGGAGGGAAGTGTGTACAGGGCTAAGAGAGGCCTTACCCTCCCCTTGCTGTGTCTTCGGAAATCTCCAGACAGCTGAGGGGAGGAGCGAACATAGAACTGCATAGGACGCAGTTCTGCACCTCACACAGGCCCAACCCTTCACTGTCTGAGGCTGGTGATTGACTAGGTTGACAGTTCTTGTGGGGATGATGCAGCACAGGAACAAGGAAGAAGTGAAGTGGAGCGGGAACCGACAACATGAGAGCAGCAGCTGTGGGGGATTGGAGGAGGTAATTATATGTGGTGTCCCGGCACCGGATACATCCGTTGCCTTCTGGTGAGGTCCCCAAAGTGTAGGTGTAGGTGGGGTCCTCATCCTTAGCTAGTCCCTTGTCACCCCTTTTGTAATTAAAATTATTAAAATTTAATGTGTATATATTTATATTGTAAGTGTACTTACCTGGTTAGCGTCGCAGGACCTGCGGGTCACGTGATGCGTTCCAAAGACTCTATGGTCTGTAGTTCAAGGACCTTTGGAGGAAGTCAGGTGTTTACCCATCAGGATATGTAACGGTGAGTGACAGCTGACTTGGACCAATCCAAAACGGCCCTGCCCCTGCCCATATAAGGGAGAGGTGGCCATTACTCTTTCTCTTGTTCCTGGGCTGTTGACAAGGAAGGATCTGCGCTGCTGTCATCAGTGAGTTTAGGCCCGAGCCTTGCGGCGACGGCTGATCTTTACTAAACTGTGAGTGTAATCAATCCCTACGCACTCTGCAAGATCACCGGACCATATCTAACCCCTATATCCGGACGGATCATATAAAAAGTCAAGGTCCGCAACAACTGTCAGTCACTGAGGTGTATAGAGACTGTATTCCTGAGACTGTTGTTGTACATTGGATGTACCGCAAGTCTTTAAGTAAAGTTTATCCAAGTTCAAGTTCAACTACCTTGTGGACCTTCAGTCATTTTATGCATGCACCTATCATTACTGGGAATGGCGGCGATAGGCCGGAGAATTACCTCAGCATACTACCCCTCAGCCTGGCATCACGAACAATAGGGTTAACCCCTGATATACTGAAGCAAAACCCTGACTACACTACCCCTACCCCAGAGGCTTACCACATATTCATATGTACATATCCCTAAACAGCCACTTCAACTTTTGATTAGATCTTCTGAAATTTTTTAGGCCAAATCACCACTTTGATGTCCTAATCATATTTCTTAAACCATTCTGCCCTCTCTACCCCTCGTAAGTAACACACACACACCCGACTGTCCACAGGATGTAATAAAAAACATTATTTATCAGATCAGGTCGCTTTCTTCCGGTGTTTGGTTGTCCAGTTCTGATGCTCACGTGCCCATTGTAGACACGTTCAGTGGTGGACAGGAATCATCACGAGTACTCTGACCAGTCTGCAATCTTTTCTATAAAGCCAGAAGGAACTTTTTCAGCAATTTGCTCTCCAGCAGCTCTTTCATGGGAACCAGATTGGCTAGCCTTCACCCCCAACACTCATCACACCTTTGGGACCCATTGCCCTGTTTTTGGTTTATCAGTTGTCCTTCTTTGGATAACTTTTGGTAAGTACTAACCCCTACATACCGGGAACAAGCCACAAGACCTCCCGTTATGGAGATGCTCTGACCCAGTCACCCTTGTTACAGTAGATCAGATCCTTTTTCCAGCTTCCAGCATCAACTTTAGGAACTGACTGGTTACATGTTCTGGCCTTTGTCACAATAAAATCAAAGTTTTTTTTTCAACTGTAATGTTATGGCTGATCAGTGTACATCTTGTAATATAATGTTTTGCCACCCAAGATCTGTCAACAGCAACAAACATGCTTGCTGACTGTTGTGTTATGTACTATGCACAGTGCACTGTCCTCTATTGTGCTATCTACTTAATACAGTGCACTGTCCTCTATTGTGTTAACCCCTTTGCAAAGCTTAGTATAATTGACACTTTACTATACAATCCCTTTACAAGGTAATTTAGAACTTTATGTGAACTTCTCAACTACTCAAGACAAATATCATAAATTTTCTACTTGTTCTTATTCAGTGGCTGCAGCATTGTGTGGCCCTACCCTGATATTACCTAGGATCGGGGCAGTGTATTTTGTTTGCCTTAGGATCACGGCCATGACTGGGCACGCCAAGTAAAAACTCTTCTGACCCATAAATGAGCTCATCGCGGTTTTCACTTTCCCCTGTGAACCATGTTTGCCTATGCAGAGATTGTGAATCAGAATAAAACCCTCACTGAAGCACTCTGGGAATTTCTTATTTTTACTTATATAATGCAGCATAGGCTGTTATTAGAGAATAATCTAAAGGTTCTTGTGTATGCCTTGTGCTTACCTGTTTTAGCCGATGTGGCAAGCATGAGTTCTTAGCCATCTTGATTCTATTTCAGAACAGAAATGCTTGTCTCATGCTGCCTACATTTCCCATGAATCCTTGCTCTATGACTGCCAGCAGTGCATCTGCAGAGTCAAATAAGCTGAGGATGCACTGTGAGTGACCCTACCGTGAGATTATGTGCCTGAATGCTATGTGACCAGTTCATCTGATTGCGTCATGGCCAATTATCATGGAGCGCTATGTTAATTTTAATTTGGTGTGTTTCTGTATCGCCAGTACAGATGCATAAGTAGCATCTATTCTTTATATTATCTCCTTAACAATGATTGACACCTAAAAACAGCCTTGTGTAAGAGAACCCTCGGGCTGCTGTTATACTGTGCAGTTTTGTTAAAGTTTTTGGGGCAGCTTTGAAACCAAAACAAAGTATAAATCATTCCTGTGATATTCTTCTTTCGGCAGGGTATTCCTATGAAGGACGCTGATTGGCTTGTATGTCACATGCTCCTCTGGGCCATGTTAATAAAGGAGTACTCCGGTAGAAAACTATTTTTTTTATATCAACTGATGCCAGAAAGTGAAACAGATTTGTAAATGACTTCTATTGAAAAATCTTAATCCTTCCAGTACATATCAGCTGCTGTATGCTCCAGAGGAAGTTGTGTAGTTCTTTCTGTTTCAACCACAGTGCTCTCTGCTGACACCTCTGTCCATGTTAGGAACTGTCCGGAGCAGGAGAGGTTTGTTGTGGGGATTTGCTCCTACTCTGGACAGTTCCTCATATGAACAGAGGTGTCAGCAGAGATCACTGTGGTCAGACTGGAAAGAACTACACAACTTCCTCTGGAGCATACAGCAGCTGATAAATACTGGAAGGATTAAGATTTTTTAATAAAGATAATTTACAAATCTGTTTAAATTTCTGGAACCAGTTGATTCACTGCAGAGAAGGTTGGGGAAGCAAGGGTGTCAGACTTCTCACAGCAGTAACAAATAACTAAAAATAAGTGACAACATTATTATTGAAGCACTTACAGAGAACCTGCGGCTAACCCCACATTTATGATTGTACTAGGCTGCCCAGATCACACACCATTTTACATTTCTTGATACACCCTTCCATTCCTGAGATGTGGGGGGTTTATAGCTTTTCTGACACTTCAGGGAATCAATCAGATGGGCGGGAACTACATTTTTATTTGCGAACAGATGATCGGTGGGATTATACATCCGGGGGGTGGGGGGATTGTGTATTACTCATGTGATGGGGGATTATACAGTCAGGGAGTGTGAATGCTTAACAGAGAGTGTGAATGTAAAACATTCACACTCCCTGACTGTAAAATCCCCCATCACATGAGTAACATGAGTAACTTTTATTATTATAATTAAAAGGGTTCTCCAGCATAAGGTGATTTTAGTACGTACCTGGCAGACAGTAATGGACATGCTTAGGAAGGATCTGCGCTTGTCTTGGGGCTAAATGTTGTGAGATTACCATAATGCTGGGGCTAGCTTTTTGTGAACTTGTATTTCCTGTTTGACTTTTCTTTTTTTTACTACAAATCCCACAATTCTATTTTCCTCCCTCCCACACATCAGCCCACCCCACCCATTGAAACATAAATGAGCTGCAGACCTGTGGTCTTCAATCAGGGTGCCTCCAGCTGTTGCATTAGTTGCAGATTGATTCCTCCACCCATTGAAGCAGACTGGCTCCCTGTCATCAGCTGACTAGTGATGTCAGGTCTCGGCCGCACTGCAAGCTGGGAAAAATCCGAGACAGCAGTCATTTTGTATGCTGGTAAAAATAAATAGGGGGTGAAAAGCACATAAGAATTGTGAGAAAACTGTCACACACAGGTACAGACACTATATTATGAACTACACTAACTTTACAGCCCCTGTAGCATAGTCAAATAAAAAAATAGTCCCGGAATACCCCTTTAAGTTCACGCCCAACTGAATGATTTAGAAAATGGTAAGGTGTCTACTGACAATAAAATCTAACATTTTATAGAGTTGGCCACAGGCCCTCTTTAAATATTAAAATGAAATTAAGTATAAAGTGGCCTACCCCGGAACGAGGTCTAATTTAAAGTCTTTTAACCGGTTGCAGACTAAGGACAGTTGCAGACTGAGACGGCAACCATTGTATGACGCGGGCTCTACCAGCCCCCAGCTGATTCCTATAGCTGGGGGTCGGCGTTAATAGCCGACATGCGTGGCTATTAATCCTTTAGATCGCCGCTGTCAAAGTTGACAGCGGCATCTAAAGGGACATTTAAATGCTCCCTGGTGGTCCAGCGGGGTGGATTGCCCCTACACAGCACAATCCCGTGGGGGGGGGGGGGGGCGATCCACTGCTGAGGTAGCCGGAGGGCTTAACCTCTCCTGTAGTGCCGGCTGCTGCGCTTTTTCAATCGAGCACAGAGCACACAGATCAATGTGGTTCTATGAAACCACATTGATCTGTATGAGGAATCTAATGACTTCTCCTTAAAGTCCCTTGAGGGGACTAAAAGAGTGAGAAAAAAAAGTTGAATATAAAGTTTTAAAAAGCACCCATTAACCCCTTTCTTATTAAAAGTTTAAATCACCCCCCTTTTCCCAGATTACATATTAAAAAATATGTAACCATAAGGAAAATAAACATATGTGGTATCGCCGCGTGCGTAAATGTCCGAACTATAAAAATATATAATTAATTAAACCACACGATCAATGGCGTACGCGCAAAAAAATTCCAAAGTCCAAAAAAGCGTATTTTTGGTCACTTTTTATATCATGAAAAAATGCATAAAAAGCGATCAAAAAGTCCGATCAATACAAAAATGGCACCGATAAAAACTTCAGATCAAGGTGCAAAAAATGAGCCCTCATACCGCCCCATCCATGTAAAAATAAAAAAAGTTATAGGGGTCAGAAGATGACAATTTTAAACGTATACATTTTCGTGCATGTAGTTCTGATTTTTCCCAGAAGTACGACAAAATCAAACCCTAGACATTTTATCCCCTATCCGCCACTGGGACCCTCTCAATCTCTGTGCAGCACCCGCCGTTCGTTTAGATCGCAGGGTACGGGCGGAGGGTTGTGACATCATGGCTACGGCCCTCGTGACGTCACAAGGGGCATGGTCGTGGGGCCACAAGCCTGCTCCAAGCATTCGGAACAAATTTTTCCAAGCGCTGGGGCAGTGAAGTACCCCTTTAACTCTCCCATAGAGCTGATAGATGTTCATGCTCAGGAGGCGGCCATTAAAAGTTTTTCTGTTTGTCCCCAGCCTAGTTACACCTTTAAATGACATCTGCAGTGAAATAAACGTATCCCCTACAATGTATCAAGTAGGGCCTACATGAACGCTGCATCCCCTCCTCTCCCATAGAGATACATGGGGATAAGTTAATTTCACTGCAGATTTCCTTTAACCCTTTCAGGAACAAGCCTTTTTTTTAATTTTTAAATTTTTTTTTTAGGTTTAGTTTTTTCCTCCTCACCTACTAATAGACATAAGTCTTCTATTTTTCCACCTACAGACCAGTATGAGGGCTTGTTTTTTGCAACAACAATTGTACTTTGTAATGACATCACTCATTGTACCTCCAAATGTACAGTGATACAAATATAAAATTATTTGTAGGACAAAATTGAAAAAAAAATACAAAAACACCAACTTTTGGGGGCTTCCGTTTCTACCCAGTGCACCTTTCGCTATCAATGATTCATATATTTATTCTGTAGGTCCATATTAAAATGACCCAATTGATATAGGTTTCATTTTACTACTTTTGAAAAAACCTAATTACAGTGATCCCTCAACCTACAATGGCCTCAACATACAATAGTTTCAACATACAATGGTCTTTTCTGGACCATTGTAAGTTGAAACCAGACTCAACATACAATATACTGACAGTCCAGATCTGTGAAACATGTCAATGGCCGGAAGAACCAACCAATCAGAATAGGCAATTTACTGGTAAAACCCCTGTATTACTGAAGAGTATGCACTGACTGATGTCTGGTAGCGCCCCCTACAGTACAGGGAGGTATTACATGTTCTGTACTACTCTTTACCTGTATTACTGAAGAGTATGCACTGACTGATGTCTGGTAGCGCCCCCTACAGTACAGGGAGGTATTACATGTTCTGTACTACTCTTTACCTGTATTACTGAAGCGTATGCACTGACTGATGTCTGGTAGTGCCCCCTACAGTACAGGGAGGTATTACATGTTCTGTACACTGTACCAGGATTACCTGCTCCTTTGGACACCAGGTGAGGGCGACTCCATGTTACTTTTTTAGGACACTGTGTACTGTACAGGACCCTGAAGAAACTTCTGTCTTCTACATAGACCAGTGTTTCCCAAGCAGGGTGCCCCCAGCTGTTGCAAAACTACAGCTGGAGGCTCCCTGCTTGGGAAACACTGACACAGACAGTGATTTACAGCTCTCAGCAGATCTTTCTTACTTTTATATGCAAGGATTTGCTTTATATTAGTTATCTACTTATTTTTCTTAAATTCTCACTTTTTTCCTATTTTTGGATGACATTTTGGGGCTTCAGAACCAATTCCCAGGTTTCCATAGAGTTCTGGTCTCAACATACAATGGTTTCAACATACAATGGTCGTCCTGGAACCAATTAATATTGTAACTTGAGGGACCACTGTATTTGTATGACAATTAGTATGCTTAAAATTGTCCTCTTCTGACCACTATAACTTTTTAATTTTTCTGCATATAAGGATATATGAGGATTCATTTTTTGCGCCATGAACGCTAGTATTTATCGTGACTATTTTTGTGTTGACGGCATCTTTTGATCGTGTTTCATTCATTTTTTTTTTCTAGTATATAAATTGATCAAAAATATGCATTTATGGACTTTGGAATTTTTTTACGCTTACGCCTTTGACCTTGCAGTTTAATTAATATTATTTTTTTATATTTTGGACATTTACGCACGCAGCGATACCACATGTTTTTTTTTTTTTTACTTTTTTGATTTGAAAAATGGGAAAAGGCGGGTGATTTAAACTTTTATTGTGAATTAAAACTTATTTATTACTTTTTTTTTACATTCAATTTAGATTGTATACACTGATCAATGGTACTCCATAGAACAGCACTGATCAGTGTTATCAATGCTCTATTGCTCCAGCCGGCCATGGCTGACTGGAACTTTAGAGCACCGATCGAATGGGGAGGAGGAATGAATGAGACCTTTCTCAGTCCTCTCAGATGATCGAGATGCCGCGGTTTCACCGCAGCAGTCCTGTTCAGTCCGCTGAGCTAGCCAGAAATTTGATTTACCGCATTTAGACGCTGCAATCAACTTTGATGGGAGTTGTAGTTTTGCAACATCTGGAGGTTCACAGTATGGAGACCACTCATTTAGTCTTGGCTCATCACAATGCCCTAATAAAAGATACAGAGGAGAATTTTTTCTCAGAGATCTTCAAAACCATAAAAAATGAATACAAAAGTATAAAGATAAAAGTTTATAACTTTCGATAAATGTCATTAAGGTTGATGATCTTTGGGCCACATGTGGCAGATTTCCACATAGAGTCACAAAGTGGCTACAAGTAATATTTGTATTACTTCAATGCAGTTTAAAAATTAAATAATAAAATAAATAAATGAAAAATAAAATAAATAAAATGAGCACTATCATAGGTTTATGGTGCCCTCTACTGGCAACTAGGGAACTGAATCAGTAATCTATGTATATTAATGGAATTGTATGTTTTGAAAATGAAATAAAGAAAAAATTTAAACGCATAATAAAAGGCGTTGTCCAGTTTAGAAAACCCCTTTGACGTACCCTATGAAGGAAAGGGATGTCAATGACTAAGACTGAGTTAAGCCGAAATGTGGAAGACAATTTGAAATAAAGAAACAGAGTATTTCATTAGGACTTTGTCATTCTGGAACTTTGTTTCTCTATGAAGGAAATTCTGGTCAGGATCCTTATTTGGCCAGAGAGGCTACAAAGAGTGTCTCAAAGAGTGTCTCTTTCTCTAGGAGTCCTGTCCAATTCTGTATTACACAGACAACCTATTGATTTGAGTGGACACAGTGTAATGCTTACTTTATCCTGTGGGGGCGCTGCAGGGAAACAGAACACTTAGGGTATGTTTACACTACATCATGTGAAAAGAATCTCCGCTCGCAGAATTCCGCGAGCAGTGATCCCATTTGGCGGCCACCACCGAAATATCTCTGTGACAGGACCGCGCGGCACTGTCCTATCACCATTGACGGCTATGCGGTGCTCACGGACTTCTGCGCAAAAAATGAACATGCTCTTTCTTTGCGCGGATCAATTTCAGCGGTTGAATTGTCCACCGCTGAAATTCCGCAGTGTGAACGGTCCGCGGAAGACCCATTAACACTGATGTTAGGAGTTCACACCGTGGAATTCCACACTAATTAATCAATGTGAACTTACCCTTAGGCAATGTTAACACGGCGTGAAATGTGCTGAAGTTTATTATTCCGAATGGATGTGTGCGGGGTTCCGTCTTCTGGGCCGCCCCTCGTGATGTCACGCCCGCCCCCTCATGACGTCACGCCCACCCCCTCATTGAAAGTCTATGGGAAGGGGGCGCGACGGCCATCACACCCCCTTCCCATAGACTTTCGTTGAGGGGGCATGGCGTGATGTCACGAGGAGCGGTCCTGAATACGGAAGCCCGCACACAGCCGTTTGGAACAATAAACTTCCGGACGCTAGGGAGCGGAGCGGAGCTCCGGAAGCAGGGCAGCGGAGTACCCCTTTAAAATTTTAAAAAGTTATCAAGACTATATACACACTTTGGGCATCACTGATGGAAAGTTGCACACATCTAACCCAGTGTTTTCCAACCAGTGAGCCTCCAGCGGTTGCAGAACTAGAACTTCCAGCATGCTGGAAGTTCTAGTTTTGCAACAGATGGATGCACACTGGTTGGGAAACACTGATCTAACTTACAAAAACAGCAAAGAGCTCCGTTTGATCGAAACATTTCACCAACTAGTAAATGATGATTTGAATAGTCAACTCGCTAAAACAAAGCACCACACCAAGGACAACCTGACGAGTGAAGAAAGAAAAGCTTTGAAAAATCTGAGATTCAACACTGAAATAGTGATACGCCCAGCGGACAAGGGAGGCGCTCTAGTCCTAATGGACTATGAACAATACCACCATGAGTCACTGCGCATTTTATCTGACACCACCTAGTACTCCATTGTTACTATAGATCCCTTTGAAAAAAAAAAAGACCTCACAGCGTTAGTCAATACAGCAACTGAAGATTCTATTCTTTCAAAAGACGAACAGAAATTCATGATTCAAACCTGCCAAAACAAGCCTTATTTTTACCAATTACCAAAAATTCACAAATCCACTACCTCCCCACCAGGACGCCCTATCATTGCCTGTACAAATTCCTCACTAAGTATTCTTGCCCACTATTTAGATTGACATCTCCAAATTTACGCCACAAGCCTTCAGAGTTACCTAAAAGACTCAACCCAGCTAATTGAATATCTCATTCCACTACAATGGCAACCGGAATATATATTCATCACTTGTGATGTATCATCCCTATATTCAAATATTAAACATGAACTCGGGATTAAATGTGTACGAGAAGCTCTTAAAAAAGACAGCAAAATATCTCCTGAACATCGTAACTTTATTATCAATTCTCTTTCATATATCTTGCATAATATTTTCTTTACATATAATGGTACCATATTTCATCAAGAACTCGGTACAGGAATGGGCTCAAAAGTCACCCCTGTATATGCAAATATTTTTATGGGTGCTTTTGGAGCAACCCCGACCCACATTTGGAGCAACCCCGACATTACACAGAATATTGCAGTTTATTATCGTTACATTGACGATGTATTCTTCATTTGGAAAGGCCCACCTGACACCATACCTTCATTTCTTCAATATCTCAACACCAACTCCTGGGGTCTCCAATTCACTTTGGATTCCAATAAAAACAGCATCAATTGTCTTGATATACAGATTACCCACAATGACACCTCTTTCTAACATCCACCTTTTTTTTTAAAAAGGTGGATGCCAACAGTTACTTAGATTTCCAGAGTGGGCATTTCATAAAATGGCTAACCAATATTCCGTACAGCCAGTATAAAAGAATTCGGAAAAATTGTACTGATCATCACACTTTCAAAAAACAATCCCAAATCCTATATGATAGATTCCATGAAAAGCACTATCCCGAAAAAATTCTCAACCACGCATACAATCGGACTAAAATATTAGCTCAACAGGAGTGCTTGAACAAAACCAAGAAAGATCTAATTTCCAAACCTTCATCATCAGAAGATCATAGCCCTCTAATCCGGAGCCCACCATTTCACTCGTTCACGCCTGCGCATTAATAGTCGCACGGCGCCTCGCTTACTATGCGCATATTCCTGAAACTTTTACACACCTAATACGCCTGCGCAAATCTTTTTCCTACCTGTCCATGACCGTTGAACTTCAGCCGGCGACCGATTCACTTAAGATGTGCAGACTCTGAATCATTGTGTACACCCAATATGCCTGCGCACATTGGTTTCCGGCTCAGTGTACACCTGTATACGTACCGGACTCTTTCCTATGATGTCACCTTTATTAGGTACGGAATATTGTGCTTTTCCTTTTTGGTTTACTTCTATTTTCAATTTATTCTATATGGGGGAGATTTATCAAAACCTGTGCAGAGGGAAACTTGCCCAGTTGCCCATAGCAACCAATCAGATCGCTTCTTTCATTTTTCACAGGCCTTCATAAAAATGAAAGCAGCAAGCTGATTGGTTGCCATGGGCAACTGAGCAAGTTTTCCTCTGCACAGGTTTTGATAAATCTCCCACTATGTGTATGTCTTTTTTACTAACAAGAGTAGACTTTTATATTGTATTTAATGGTTTTTAATCGATGCTTTAATATATATTTTTTTGTACATATCTTTCTCTTCCGGTCCGACTGGACCCCGAAGTAATTTTACACTTACTTTGTTTTAAATACCTGGTCATTCATTTGTTTGTCATTGCCTGACGAAGAGCCCGATACAGGCTAGAAATGCTCCTTACTGTTTAGCGTTGCATTCTTATCCAATAAAGAACCTTGCACTTTGAAGTCTGCGCCCCGGTACAATGTCCCAATTTTTTGGTCGCTGACCGCTTTTCTGTTCTGAAACTTACATAAACACCCTTACATTAAAGTACAATAATGAAATCAGCCATTTTGTTACTTCCTGTGCAGTCACATGACTTGATTTTTCATTTCTTCCTATTTTGTGTTGACATCGCGCACACTACACCCAGCATGCACTGCGAGGCAGTGTACCTATATAAAAGTTAGTGAAAGTTTAAAGGGGTACTCCAGTGGAAAACTTTTTTAAATCAACTGGTGCCAGAAAGTTAAACAGATTTGTAAATTACTTCTTTTTAAAAATCTTTATCCTTCCAGTATTTATCAGGTGCTGTTTGTTACGCCGAGCGCTCCGGGTCCCCGCTCCTCCCCGGAGCGCTCGCAGCATCCTCTCATTCGCAGCGCCCCGGTCGGACCTGCTGACCGGGTGCGCTGCAATATCACTCCCAGCCGGGATGCGATTCGCGACGCAGGAGGCGCCCGCTCGCGATGTGCGTCCCGGCTCCCGTACCTGACCCGTTCCCCGTCTGTCTTGTCCCGGCGCACGCGGCCCCGCTCCTTAGGGCGCGCGCGCGCCGGGTCTCTGCAATTTAAAGGGCCACTGCACCACTGATTGGCGCAGCAGGCCTAATCAGTGTGTTCACCTGTGCACTCCCTACTTATACCTCACTTCCCCTGCACTCCCTCGCCGGATCTTGTTGCCATTGTGCCAGTGAAAGCGTTTCCTTGTGTGTTCCTAGCCTGTGTTCCAGGCCTCCTGCCGTTGCCCCTGACTACGATCCTTGCTGCCTGCCCTGACCCTCTGCTACGTCCGACCTTGCTCTTGTCTACTCCCTTGTACCGCGCTTATCTTCAGCAGTCAGAGAGGTTGAGCCGTTGCTGGTGGATACGACCTGGTTGCTACCGCCGCTGCAAGACCATCCCGCTTTGCGGCGGGCTCTGGTGAATACCAGTAGCAACTTAGAACCGGTCCACCAACACGGTCCACGCCAATCCCTCTCTAGCACAGAGGATCCACCTCCAGCCAGCCGAATCGTGACAGTAGATCCGGCCATGGATCCCGCTGAAGTCCCGCTGCCAGTTGTCGCTGACCTTACCACGGTGGTCGCCCAGCAGTCGCAACAGATAGCGCAACAAGGCCACCAGCTGTCTCAACTGACCGTGATGCTACAGCAGCTATTACCACAGCTCCAGCAATCTTCTCCTCCGCCAGCTCCTGCACCTCCTCCGCAGCGAGTGGCCGCTTCCAGCCTTCGATTATCCTTGCCGGATAAATTTGATGGGGACTCTAAGTTTTGCCGTGGCTTTCTTTCGCAATGTTCCCTGCACTTGGAGATGATGTCGGACCAGTTTCCTACTGAAAGGTCTAAGGTGGCTTTCGTAGTCAGCCTTCTGTCTGGAAAAGCTCTGTCATGGGCCACACCCCTCTGGGACCGCAATGACCCTGTCACTGCCTCTGTACACTCCTTCTTCACGGAGATTCGAAGTGTCTTTGAGGAACCTGCCCGAGCCTCTTCTGCTGAGACTGCCCTGCTGAACCTGGTCCAGGGTAATTCTTCTGTTGGCGAGTACGCCATCCAATTCCGTACTCTTGCCTCCGAATTATCCTGGAATAACGAGGCCCTCTGCGCGACCTTTAAAAAAGGCCTATCCAGTAACATTAAAGATGTGCTGGCCGCACTAGAAATTCCTGCTAACCTGCATGAACTTATTCATCTTGCCACCCGCATTGACATGCGTTTTTCCGAAAGGCGTCAGGAGCTCCGCCAGGATATGGACTTTGTTCGCACGAGGCGGTTTCTCTCCCCGGCTCCTCTCTCCTCTGGTCCTCTGCAATCCGTTCCTGTGCCTCCCGCCGTGGAGGCTATGCAAGTTGACCGGTCTCGCTTGACACCTCAAGAGAGGACACAACGCCGCATGGAGAATCTTTGCCTGTACTGTGCCGGTACCGAACATTTCTTGAAGGAAAGACGTACGCTGACTCCGCACAAAGGTGAGACAGTTCTTGATGTGAACTCTGCTTCTCCACGCCTTACTGTGCCTGTGCGGATATCTTCTTCTACCTTCTCCTTCTCTGCTATGGCCTTCTTGGATTCTGGATATGCAGGAAATTTCATTTTGGCCTCTCTCATCAACAGGTTCAACATCCCGGTGATCAGTCTCGCCAGACCCCTCTACATCAATTCTGTTAACAATGAAAGATTGGACTGTTCCGTGCGTTACCGCACGGAACCTCTCCTAATGTGCATCGGACCCCATCACGAAAAAATTGAATTTTTGGTCCTCTTCAACTACACTTCAGAAATTCTTCTTGGATTACCGTGGCTTCAACGCCATTCCCCAACCCTTGATTGGTCCACAGGAGAAATCAAGAACTGGGGTACTTCTTGTCACAAGGACTGTCTTAAACCGGTTCCCAGTACTCACAGTCTTGACCCTGTGGTTCCCCCGGTATCTGGTCTTGCTAAGGCTTATCTGGACTATGCTGATGTTTTTTGCAAAAAGCAAGCAGAGACTTTACCTCCTCTCAGGCCTTATGACTGTCCTATTGACCTCCTCCCGGGTACTACTCCACCCCGGGGCAGAATCTATCCTCTGTCTGCATCAGAGACTCAAGCCATGTCGGAGTACATCCAGGAGAATTTAAAAAAGGGGTTTATCCGCAAGTCCTCCTCTCCTGCCGAAGCTGGATTTTTTTTCGTGCCCAAAAAAGATGGCTCCCTACGCCCTTGCATTGATTACCGCGGACTTAATAAAATCACGGTAAAAAACCGCTACCCCTTACCTCTTATCTCGGAACTCTTTGATCGCCTACAAGGCGCCCACAGCTTTACCAAACTGGACTTAAGAGGTGCTTATAATCTCATCCGCATCAGGGAGGGGGACGAATGGAAGACTGCATTTAACACCAGAGATGGACACTTTGAGTATCTGGTCATGCCCTTTGGCCTGTGCAACGCCCCTGCCGTCTTCCAAGACTTTGTTAATGAAATTTTTCGTGATCTCCTATATACCTGTGCTGTGGTTTATCTGGACGATATTCTGATTTTTTCTGCCAACTTAGAGGAACACCGCCAGCATGTCCGCATGGTTCTTCAGAGACTTCGGGACAATCAACTTTATGCCAAAATGGAGAAATGTCTCTTTGAATGTCAATCTCTTCCTTTCCTAGGATACTTGGTATCTGGCCAGGGACTACAAATGGACCCAGATAAACTATCTGCCGTCTTAGATTGGCCACGCCCCTCCGGACTCCGTGCTATCCAACGTTTTTTGGGGTTCGCCAATTATTACAGACAATTCATTCCACACTTCTCCACTATTGAGGCTCCTATCGTGGCTTTAACCAAGAAAAATGCCAATCCTAAGTCCTGGACCCCCCAAGCGGAAGACGCATTTAAACATCTCAAGTCTGCCTTTTCTTCTGCTCCCGTGCTCTCCAGACCTGACCCATCTAAACCCTTTCTATTGGAGGTAGATGCCTCCTCTGTGGGAGCTGGAGCTGTCCTTCTACAAAAAAATTCTTCCGGGCATGCTGTTACTTGTGGGGTTTTTTCTAGGACCTTCTCTCCGGCGGAGAAAAACTACTCCATTGGTGATCGAGAACTACTGGCCATTAAATTGGCGCTTGAGGAATGGAGGCACCTGCTGGAGGGATCAAAATATCCAGTTATTATATACACTGATCACAAGAATCTCTCCTATCTCCAGTCTGCCCAACGACTGAACCCTCGCCAGGCTAGGTGGTCGTTGTTCTTTGCCCGTTTTAACTTTGAAATCCATTTTCGCCCTGCTGACAAGAACATTAGGGCCGATGCCCTCTCTCGTTCTTCTGATGCCTCTGAAGTAGAGGTCTCTCCGCAACACATCATTCCTCCGGACTGTCTGATCTCCACTTCCCCAGCTTCCATCAGGCAAACTCCTCCTGGGAAGACCTTCGTTTCTCCACGCCAGCGTCTCGGGATTCTCAAATGGGGACACTCCTCCCACCTCGCAGGCCTTGCGGGCATCAAAAAATCCTTGCAACTCATCTCTCGATTTTATTGGTGGCCGACTCTGGAGACTGATATTGTTGATTTCGTGCGGGCCTGTACTGTCTGTGCCCGGGATAAGACTCCTCGTCATAAGCCTGCTGGTCTCCTTCATCCTCTGCCTGTTCCTGAACAGCCTTGGTCACAGATTGGTATGGACTTTATTACGGACTTGCCCTCATCCCGTGGCAACACAGTTGTTTGGTTGGTCGTTGATCGATTTTCCAAGATGGCACATTTTATTCCTCTTCCTGGTCTTCCTTCAGCGCCTCAGTTGGCAAAGCAATTTTTTGTACACATTTTTCTCCTTCACGGTTTGCCCACGCATATCGTCTCGGATAGAGGCGTACAATTCGTGTCTAAATTCTGGAGGGCCCTCTGTAAACAGCTCAAGATCAAATTAAACTTCTCTTCTTCTTATCATCCCCAATCCAATGGGCAAGTAGAAAGAATTAATCAGGTCCTGGGTGACTATTTACGGCATTTTGTTTCCTCCCGCCAGGATGATTGGGCAGATCTTCTACCATGGGCCGAATTCTCATACAACTTCAGAGTCTCCGAATCTTCTGCTAAATCCCCATTTTACGTGGTGTACGGCCATCACCCTCTTCCTCCCCTCCCTACTCCCTTGCCCTCTGGTTTGCCCGCTGTGGATGAAGTGACTCGTGATCTTTCCACCATATGGAAAGAAACCCAAAATTCTCTTTTACAGGCTTCATCCCGGATGAAAAAATTTGCTGATAAAAAAAGAAGAACTCCCCCCATTTTTGCTCCCGGAGACAAGGTATGGCTCTCCGCTAAGTATGTCCGCTTTCGTGTCCCCAGTTACAAACTGGGACCACGCTATCTTGGTCCTTTCAACCCTGCCAGATTAACCCTGTCTCTTACAAACTCCTTCTTCCTCCTTCTCTCCGTATTCCCAATGCCTTCCATGTCTCTCTCCTTAAACCACTCATCCTTAACCGCTTCTTTCCCAAAGTTGTTTCTCCCACTCCTGTTTCCGGTTCGTCTGACGTCTTCTCTGTGAAGGAGATTCTGGCCTCCAAGACTGTCAGAGGTAAAAGATTTTTTTTGGTGGATTGGGAGAACTGTGGCCCAGAGGAGAGATCCTGGGAACCTGAGGACAACATCCTAGACAAAAGTCTTATCCTCAGGTTCTCAGGCTCCAAGAAGAGGGGGAGACCCAAGGGGGGGGTACTGTTACGCCGAGCGCTCTGGGTCCCCGCTCCTCCCCGGAGCGCTCGCAGCATCCTCTCATTCGCAGCGCCCCGGTCGGACCTGCTGACCGGGTGCGCTGCAATATCACTCTCAGCCGGGATGCGATTCGCGACGCAGGAGGCGCCCGCTCGCGATGCGCGTCCCGGCTCCTGTACCTGACCCGTTCCCAGTCTGTCTTGTCCCGGCGCGCGTGGCCCCGCTCCTTAGGGCGCTCGCGCGCCGGGTCTCTGCAATTTAAAGGGCCACTGCGCCACTGATTGGCGCAGCAGGCCTAATCAGTGTGTTCACCTGTGCACTCCCTACTTATACCTCACTTCCCCTGCACTCCCTCGCCGGATCTTGTTGCCATTGTGCCAGTGAAAGCGTTTCCTTGTGTGTTCCTAGCCTGTGTTCCAGACCTCCTGCCGTTGCCCCTGACTACGATCCTTGCTGCCTGCCCTGACCTTCTCCTACGTCCGACCTTCTCCTACGTTCCTGTGAAGTGTTCACCCACAATGCACTGTAACAGTGAGTGACAGTTGTTACGGACCAATCCAAAATGGCGGGCCCCTGCCCATATAAGGGACCTGCGCCATCTTGGTCGCTCTCTTCTCTCTTGGGTTGCTGACTCTGGAAGAGGTAGGACCTCCGCAGCTTACAAGATGATTTACTAGGCCAAAGCCTTGCGGCCTCGGCCTCTAACATAGCGGATAGACTAAGCAATTCCCCGCTACTCACCGCAAGATCACTGGACCTAAATACTCCCCTAAATCCAGCGGATCTCTGCTATACAATCCTTAAGAAGCTAAATTGGGCTTATCTGATCCCAACCGCCTGTCAATCGCTGCTCAGCTATATCTATAGAGACTCTGTTATCTGGACTGTTACTACTGTTACATGCACAGAAATTCTTCAGTAAAAGTTCCTGCAAGTTTTCAGTTAACAGCGGTTGTGGACAATCCTTTATTTCTGCATCACCTATTCCTCCTGGGAAGGGTGGCAATAGGCCTATCAAGAAAAACAGCACTTAACCCTCACCCTGGCGTCACGAGTGACAAGGGTTAATAGCGCCCTTAACTATTCTGAACAGCAACACCCTAACTACCCTACACCCCACAAGACAGTGTCCTCCCATCCGCCACCACAACTCCTTTCATTTTTCAGAGGCCTTTTCAAAAAATGAAAGAAACAATCTGATTGGTTGCTATGGGCAACTCAGCAGCTTTTCCTCTGGGCAGATTTTGACAAAAAAAATCCCCCCAATTTATTTTGGGAGCTGCTTGCAATCAACCCATAGTCCAGCATTGGAGCAGTCCGACCAATAGCTTGTCTAAGATGTCTAAGCGCCGGAGTACCCCTTTAATAAATAAATAAACAGCGAAAAGCCCATTATTTATAAATCGTTGTTTATTATTTCAAGAGCTTTGTCTGAAAGCTTAGTAAGAGCTGTAGTTATTAAATCCACCACTTGATGTCACTCTTGCCATTCTGTATAAACTCCTGTATAATTATTCATATATGATACAGAAGTGGTCTCCAAACTGTGGACCTCCAGATGCTGCAAATCTGCAACACATAGCATGCCCGGACAGCCGTTGGCTAGGAGTTCAGAGACTACAGCTATACAGCCGAAAGTATGTACACCCCTGACCATCACAAGTGTGGATAAATGAAGAAAGTGTTTGTCAGTGCGCTGCTAATAAAGGGCCTCAGATTCCACGATTATGACAGTGCACGCGCATAATAACGTTTTTTGCACCACTTGTTACGGAGTTACGTGGCAAATTTTTGAAGCAAAACTACTGTTTACCAAAAAAAATAAAAAATAAATGTGCATTCCAGTCTTTTAATTGACGGCTTTGTAATGGTGTGAAAATGTTTACATTTTCATAAATATATATACAGTGGTCCCTCAACATACGATGGTAATCCGTTCCAAATGGACCATCGTTTGTTGAAACCATCGCATGTTGAGGGATCCGTGCAATGTAAAGTATAGGACAGTGGTCTACAACCTGCGGACCTCCAGATGTTGCAAAACTACAACACCCAGCATGCCCGGACAGCCGTTGGCTGTCCGGGCATTCTGGGAGTTGTAGTTTTGCAACATCTGGAGGTCCGCAGGTTGAAGACCACTGGCATAGGAAGTTGTACTCACCTGTCCCTGCCGCTCCGGACCGTCACCGATCGTCACCGCTGCCCTGGATGTCGCCGTCCATCGCTGTCGCCGCGTCCCCGACGTGTCCCCGCCGCTCCGGCAAGGCCTCTGCTTCCCCGTCATCCTCGCTCTCCGTCGCCGCCATCACGTCGTTACGCACGCTGCTCCTATTGGATGACGGGACGACGTGCGCAGCGACGTGATGATGACGATGGAGAGCGCCGACGATGCAGGGGATCCCGAAGAGGACGCGCCAGAGCCCCGAGGACAGGTAAGTGATCGTCAGCGGACAACACGGGGCACCGTAAACGGCTATCCGGGGGCAGCTGAAGCTACACTGATGAGTCCCCCAGCAGCATGAGCGTGTCCAAGGCTCATGGACATGGATGACTTATGGACAAGGCTGCAGGAGGAACGTAGCCTGCAGCAACACTGCTGTAAAAGAGTTTTACCAAACATGTGCCTCCAGCTGTTGCAAATCTACAACTCCAAGCATGCTTGGACAGTGAAAGAATGCCTGGGCATGCTGGGAGTTGTAGTTTTACAAAAGCCATAGGCACACAGCTGAAGGCAACACTGCTGTAAAAAGAGTTATCCAAACACTGTACCTCCAACTATTCCAAAACTACAAGTCCCAGCATTACAGGATGACAAACACGAATGACACAGGAAGATATAAGTTATACACTCACCATATTGTCTTTGGTGGTAGAGTACAGGCAACCCCCAATAAGCATTCCTCCTCTTTGTGTAACATGTACAGCATAAAACCAGAGAGGAAAAGGTTACAGAGCAGGGCTGCCAGGTTCGCTCCCCAGACCAGTGAGTCAGCAGAGTGAGGAAGAAAGCTGAGCCATGCACAGTGCAGGCAAGAGAAGGACTCGCCCCCCTCCACAAGAGAGAATTAAAAAAAGACAGTGAGCAGCTGTAATATGCAATTTTTTTTGTGAAATATGGGTGTTAGAGACAATAAATTATATGTACATGATCAGGATTAGGTACTGAGTAACATCAGTTTTTTTTCAAATACTATACTATACAGCTATACAAAAATGGCTATTTTTATCTGACATCTTCGATCATTTACAGCCAAAAAAATATGTGCAAAAATATTATCGTGTCCCAAAGCAGTAACCCCTTTGCTACCTGAACCTTGTTTGGGTGGTTGGAGTACAGGGGTCAAGTCCTGGGAAAAAAAAGGTCGAATGCGTAATTTTTAAAACAATCTGTTACATGTACAGCCTTTGGGTGTCCGGGATTGCAGGGAATTGTAGTTTTGCAACAGCTGGAGGCACCCTGGTTGGAAAAAAAAAACCACTGGTCTAGCACAGTGTTTCCCAAACAGGGTGCCTCCAGCTATTGCAAAACTACAACTCCCAGCATGCCCGGACAGCCAACGGCTTTCCGGGCATGCTGAGAGTTGTAGTTTTGCAACAGCTGGAGGCACCCTGGTTGGAAAAAAAAAACCACTGGTCTAGCACAGTGTTTCCCAAACAGGGTGCCTCCAGCTATTGCAAAACTACAACTCCCAGCATGCCCGGACAGCCAATGGCTGTCCGGGCATGCTGAGAGTTGTAGTTTTGCAACAGCTGGAGGCACCCTGGTTGAGAAACACTGGTCTAGCAGTGGAATTATTATTTTTTTTTTTTAAATCAACTGATGCCAGAAAGTTAAACAGATTTGCAAATGACTTCTATTAACAAATCTTAATCCTTCCAGTACTTATTAGCAGCCGTATACTACAGAGGAAATTATTTTCTTTTTGGATGTCTTTCCTGTTACGACCAGAGTGCTCTCTGCTGACACTTCTGTCCATATCCGTAACTGTCCAGAGCAGGAGAAAATCCCCATAGCAAGCATATGCTGCTCTGGACAGTTCCTAAAATGGACAGAGGTGTCAGCAGAGAGCACTGTGGTCGTGACAGAAAAGAAAAGAATTTCCTCTGTAGTATACAGCCACTAATAAGTACTGGAAGGATTAAGATTTTTTAATAGAAGTTATTTATAAATCTGTTTAACTTTCTGGCACCAGTTGATTTAAAAAAAAAAAAAGTTTTCCACTGGAGTACCCCTTTAACCCCTTCATGACCCAGCCCATTTTCACCTTCAGGACCTGGGCATTTTTGGAAAATCTGACCACTGTCACTTTAAACATTAATAACTCTGGGATGCTTTTACTTCTCATTCCGATTCCGAGATTGTTTTTTCGTGACATATTCTACTTTATATTATTGGTAAAATTTCACTGATATTTGCATCCTTTCTTGGTAAAAAATCTAAAAATTTCATGAAAATTTTGAAAATTTAGCATTTTTCTAACTTTGAAAGTCTCTGCTTGTAAGGAAAATGGATATTCCAAATAAATTACATATTGATTCACATATACAATATGTCTACTTTGTGTTTGCATTAAAAAATTGACAAGTTTTTACTTTTGGAAGACACCAGAGGGCTTCAAAGTTCCGCAGCAATTTTCCAATTTTCTCAAGATTTTCAAAATCGTAATTTTTCAAGGCCCAGTTCAGGTTGGAAGTGGATTTTAAGGGTCTTCATATTAGAAATACCCCATAAATTACCCCATTATAAAAACTGCACCCCCCAAAGTATTCAAAATGACATTCAGTAAGTGTTTTAACCCTTTAGGTGTTTCACAGGAATAGCAGCAAAGTGAAGGAGAAAATTCTAAATCTTCATTTTTTACACTCGCATTTTCTTGTAGACCCAATTTTTGAATTTTTACAAGGGGTAAAAGGAGAGAAATCACCCTAAAATTTGTAACCCAATTTCTCTTGAGTAAGGAAATACCTCATATGCGTATGTAAAGTGTTCGGCGGGCGCAGTAGAGGGCTCAGAAGGGAAGGAGCGACAATGGGATTTTGGAGAGTGAGTTTTTCTGAAAGGGTTTTTGGGGGGCATGTCCCATTTAGGAAGCCCCTATGGTGCCAGAACAGTGGACCCCCCCACATGTGGCCCCATTTTGGAAACTACACCCCTCATGGAATTTAATAAGGGGTGCAGTGAGCATTTACACCCCACTGGCGTTTGACAGATATTTGAAACAGTGGACTGTGCAAATCAAAAATTTTATTTTTCATTTTCACAGACCACTGTTCCAAAAATCTGTCATACACCAGTGGGGTGTAAATGCTCACTGCACCCCTTATTACATTCCGTGAGGGGTGTAGTTTCCAAAATGGGGTCACATATGGATATTTATTGTTTTGCGTTTGTCAGAACTGCTGTAACAATCAGCCAGCCCTGTGCAAATCACCTCAAATGTACATGGTGCACTCTCCCTTCTGGGCCTTGTTGTGCACCCCCAGAGCACTTTGCGCCCACATATGGGGTATCTCCGTACTCGGGAGAAATTGCATTACAAATTTAGAGGGTCTTTTTTCCCTTTTACCTCTTGTGAAAATGAAAAGTATAGGGCAACACCAGCAAGTCAGTGTAAAAAATTTATTTTTTTACACTAACATGCTGGTGTAGACCCCAACTTCACCTTTTCATATGGGGTTAAAGAAGAAAAAGCCCCCCAAAATTTGTAAGGCAATTTCTCCCGAGTACGGTGATACCCCATATGTGGCCCTAAACTGTTGCCTTGAAATACGACAGGGCTCCAAAGTGAGAGAGCGCCATGCGCATTTGAGGCCTGGATTAGGGATTTGCATAGGGGTGGACATAGGGGTATTCTATGCCAATGATTCCCAAACAGGGTGCCTCCAGCTGTTGCAAAACTCCCAGCATGCCTGGACAGTCAATGGCTGTCTGGCAATACTGGGAGTTATTATTTTGCAACAGCTGGAGGCTCCGTTTTGGAAACAGTAGCGTACCAGACGTTTTTCATTTTTTTGGGGGGAGGGGGGCTGTGTAGGGGTATGTGTATATGTAGTGTTTTTTACTTTTTATTTTATTTTGTGTTAGTGTAGTGTAGTGTTTTTAGGGTACAGTCACATGGGCAGAGGTTCACAGCAAGTTTGCCGCTGGAAGTTTGAGCTGCAGCGCAAAATTTGCACCATCTCAAACTTGCAGCACTCACTGTAAACCTCCGCCCATGTGAGTGTACCCTGTACATTCACATTGGGGGGAGGGGGCAAACATCCAGCTGTTGCAAACTCCGAGCATGCCCTTTGGCTGTCCGTGCATGCTGGGAGTTGTAGTTTTGCAACAGCTGGAGGAACACTGGTTTGGAAACACTAAGTTAAGTAATAAACTTTCAGGTGTTTTGCAACCAAACTTAGTGTTTCCAAACCAGTGAGCCTTCAGCTGTTGCAAAACTACAACTCCCAGCATGCATGGTCTGTCAGTGCATGCTGGGAGTTATAGTTTTGCAACAATTGCAACAGCTGGAGGCACTGAGGTAGGAAACGGACAATGTTTCCCAACTAGTGTGCCTCCAGTTGTTGCAAAACTACAACTCCCAGCATGCCCAGACTGCCCAGGCATGCTGGAAGTTGTAGTTCGGCAATATCTGAAGGATCAGATGTTGCCGAACTACAACTTCCAGCATGCTTGGGCAGTCTGGGCATGCTGGGAGTTGTAGTTTTGCAACATCTGGAGGTCCACAGTTTGGAGACCACTGTATAATGGTCTCCAATCTGTGCTCTTCCAGATGTTAGAGAACTACAACTCCCAGCATGCCTGGACAGACTGAGCATGCTGAGATTTGTAGTTTTGCAACATCTGGAAGAGCACAGATTGGAGACCATTATACAGTGGTCTCCAAACTGAGGACCTCCAGATGTTGCAAAACTAAAACTCCCAGCATGCACAGAAAGCCAAAGGTCACATGGTAAGATGGCTGGCTATCAGTGATAGCCACCATCTTTCCGGGTGCTGCGGAATGCCGCGAGTAGCGGCAAAAATGTTCATGACGTACCTGTATGTCATGGGTCGGGAACACCTTGCCACCCATGACGTACAGGTATGTCATAGGTCGGGAAGGGGTTAAACACTCTCAGGTTCCTAACATAAGAATTTCATCCTTTACAGAGTCACGTAAGCATGAATAGGAAAATACATCTGTCCATCCATGATAACACGTAATCCTGCATTTTTTTTGTGCGGATGGTTTAGCTGGATTGTGCGTTCCAGTCTCAGTTTACTATTTATGGAGATTATGAATAAGTCACCTATAAATAAATTCCCATTTCGGGCAGCGTCTCGCATTATTGTGATAAGGTTTGTGCAGCTCTTCACTCCCGGCTGAGTAGTCTACGTACAGCAGAGGAGGTATAGACGGAGACGAGAAGTGCAAAGATAACAATACAACATGGATACAATAAAATCTGCGCTTAAAGGGGTTGTTCACAGGATTAGATTAAAAATAAAATACAATTGTTCTTTGTTTTTTCTCTGGCATTGCAATTATTCACTTGTATGAGATTAAGCTGCACCATAAGCAATCTTTTGATAAGAATGGCGCTTTGTCTCGCAAAAAAATTAAATTTAAATTAAAAACAAAACATGCTTTACTTATCCTGTATTTTTCAGAACTGTCTTTACAATAGAGTTGTATGGGAATAAAAAAAAAAAACATAAAGAACAGAAACACAGTTCCGCACCAGCCCATGGGTTGCGTCTATTTTTTGCAGCTTTCCTTTAGTGAAATAAACAGAACTGAGTTACATTAATACAGCTGTTGCAAAACTAAAACTCCCAGCATGCCCGAACAGCTTTTTGTGGTATCCCAGTACTGGGGTGCGTCCTGTCAGGTAAACATTTCTCCAGGTGCCTGCACTAGGTTCTGCTGCTTGGGTGAGGCCTTAAAGGGGTTATCCAGGAAAAAACTTTTTTTATATATATCAACTTGCTCCAGAAAGTTAAACAGATTTGTAAATTATTTCTATTAAAATATCTTAATCCTTTCAGTACTTATGAGCTTCTGAAGTTAAGGTTGTTCTTTTCTGTCTAAGTGCTCTCTGATGACACCTGTCTCAGGAAACGCCCAGTTTAGAAGAAAATCCCCATAGCAAACCTCTTCTAAACTGGGGGTTTCCCTAGACAGGTGTCATCAGAGAGGACTTAGACAGAAAAGAACAACCTTAACTTCAGAAGCTCATAAATACTGAAAGGATTAAGATTTTTTAATAGAAGTAATTTACAAATCTGTTTAACTTTCTGGAGCCAGTTGATATATATATAAAAAGTTTTTTCCTGGAATACCCCTTTAATATTCATTGTAGTCTTTGTTAATTTATAATGTTTGGCACTGTATCTTAAAGAAATGTACAGGATATCTGTTAGGAGGAATGATGCAGAGTACCCATGTGACCCTAAATGGGAGGCCCCCTAGCTAGACCATATATAGTGTAAGGGGGGGGGGAGTTATTCAGTTAGGTGTGTTGGAGTGTTAGTGTTCAGTTCAGAGTTCAGTTGAGTTTGTGCAGAGCTCAGTGTGAGCTGTAGTGTGGATAAGAGACAGCTGGAGTGTAAGGGTGATTTAAGGGAAGCCTAAAGAAAATCTTCAAGCAAGCGACCTCGCCATTCTGCAAGTGTTCCCCGCCCAGGAGGAACCAGGGGGGTCAACAGGCCACACAGTGATAGTTCATACCCTGGTGGTGTAGTGTTAATTCTGAGGCCTCCCACCCTGGTCAGCGTGGGAAGCCTCAGAATTAAGTCTAAAGTCCAAAGTCTGCAACAAGTAAAGCTAAATGGGTGTAAAATACTACAAGTCAAAGCAAGTCTACAGGGCTCCCAAGGGTTACTCTGTATCTCATTTACTCTAATCTGTGCTGTGTGGATTGTAACAACTACTACTGTCTCAGTAAAGACAATTATCCGTAACCTGGCATTGGTGTATTTATATCCCGCGCCTGGCCCAGAAGAAGCTATCAGATCCTCGGACTGTGTAGGTTAATGGTGCCCTGGCATCACGAAGTGATACATCTAACCACCCTGAGTCATTTACCACCATCTGCCCAGTTCCCCGTGGCTGCCACACTTTTGCTGTACAAATAACTATGCAGAAAATATTAATAACACAGCTATACTTTACAAATAATTATAAAGGCACATAATTAACACTGCCATACTGTACAAGTAACTATCCAGCATATTCAACTCTGCAATACTTTACAAATATGTATAAAGATGCATGAATAACACTGCTATACTGTACATGTAACTATGCAAAACATATAAAATAACACAGCCATACTGTACAATTATAAAGACAAATAACGCTGCCATACTGTACAATTATAAGACAAATAACACTGCCATACTGTACAATTATAAAGACAAATAACACTGCCATACTGTACAATTATAAAGACAAATAACACTGCCATACTGTACAATTATAAGACAAATAACACTGCCATACTGTACAATTATAAGACAAATAACACTGCCATACTGTACAATTATAAAGACAAATAACACTGCCATACTGTACAATTATAAAGACAAATAACACTGCCATACTGTACAAATAATTATATAGGCACATAATTAACACTGCCATACTGTACAAGTAACTATGCAGCACATTTAAATAATACTGCCATACTGTACAAATAATTATAAATACACAAATAACACTGCCACACTGTACAAGTAACTATACAGTTCACATAAATAACACCGCCATACTGTACAAATGACACTGGTTCTCACATGGGAGATGGAGCGAGAAGCTTTGTCTCTTATTGCACAGTTATATACAGCATTTAGGCACCAAATGAAAAATGAGTATTGCACACAGCGTATTTGTCAAAAAAGCATTGGGTGCACCCTTTAGAGTCTCTGGGAGCTATATAAATGTATGTGTGCTCGGCTCCCCCTGTGGCGGCTGCTGGCAGGTCTGAGGGGTAGACTTCTCAAATGTGACAATTATATCCAAGCAGTAAGAATATAAGACATTAGATTACGTGTCAGACAGACATCTGCCCTCAGCCAGCACCGGGGTCAACACCAGCCGACGGGCTACATCTGTTACTTCACACCATTGAACTTACTAGAGTGTTACAGCAATACTACAGGGTCTATTAAACATGGAGACACCAAGAAGTACCTGACTGATGTTTAGTCTATGAACCCTGGAATTAGCAATCATTACCCATCATGCTTTTCTATTCATGATTATATTCTGAACTTGTTATCACTTTGTGTAAGTCTTGAACTGCATGGCGGTGATATTATAGGCAATTTGTGGTAAACTCGGCCCCATCCAGTGTTGATATGTTTCATACTTCTCACAGTACGGTACATTTTAACTGCTATGTCTACATTTTCATCAATTTTTAAAGGGGTTCCCTCAGACAATGAATGGAGCGGCATTGCGCATGCGTGACTTACCAATGAATGAAGCATCACCGCGCATGCGCGACTTATTGGTGTATTCAAAACAAAGGCTAGATGCCCTGTTTTCAAAATCTGACACTTATCCCCTATCCTGTGGATAGGGGACAGGTGTCAGATCTTGAGAATAGGGCCCTGAGCCTTTGTTTTAAATACAAGTTGCGCATGCGCGGTGCTGCTCCATTCATTGTCTATGGGAACAGTGTTACATAGTTACTATGGTTGAATAAAGACATACGTCCATCAAGTTCAACCAAGTAATTAAAGGGAATGGGTATGGTTAAATGAAGGGGGAGGGATGTGATTATATTTCTGCATAAGCATTAATGTTATATTGTTCTAGGAATGTACCTAAACCTGTTTTGAAGCTTTCAGCTGTGACCAGTTTCTGAGGTAGACTGTTCCATAAATTCACAGATCTCATGGTAAAGAAGGCGTGTCGCCCCTTGAGACTTAGGGGGTTATTTATCAATAATGGTCTTGGCTAGATCATTTTAGTGGTTTGTCTAGATGCATTTTTTTTTTTTTTTTGTGGTGCTGCTCCAAATGTATCATATTGTCGCAGAGACCATGATAAATTTCGCACAGATCTGCACCCAGATCATTTTCTACCGCTGCTTTCAGATCATGTCTACCCTGCTTCTGAAGAGCTTGTTTGTCTGTGTGTGTTACGCCGAGCGCTCCGGGTCCCCGCTCCTCCCCGGAGCGCTCGCTTCACTCCCTCCGCTGCAGCGCTCCGGTCACGTCCTCTGACCCGGGGCGCTGCGATCCTGCTGCCAGCCGGGATGCGATTCGCGATGCGGGTAGCGCCCGCTCGCGATGCGCACCCCGGCTCCCCTACCTGACTCGCTCCCCGTCTGTTCTGTCCCGGCGCGCGCGGCCCCGCTCCCTAGGGCGCGCGCGCGCCGGGTCTCTGCGATTTAAAGGGCCACTGCGCCGCTGATTGGCGCAGTGGTTCCAATTAGGGTTTTCACCTGTGCACTTCCCTATATTACCTCACTTCCCTTGCACTCCCTTGCCGGATCTTGTTGCCTTAGTGCCAGTGAAAGCGTTCCTTGTGTGTTCCTTGCCTGTGTTTCCAGACCTTCTGCCGTTGCCCCTGACTACGATCCTTGCTGCCTGCCCCGACCTTCTGCTACGTCCGACCTTGCTTCTGCCTACTCCCTTGTACCGCGCCTATCTTCAGCAGCCAGAGAGGTGAGCCGTTGCTAGTGGATACGACCTGGTCACTACCGCCGCAGCAAGACCATCCCGCTTTGCGGCGGGCTCTGGTGAAAACCAGTAGTGGCTTAGAACCGGTCCACTAGCACGGTCCACGCCAATCCCTCTCTGGCACAGAGGATCCACTACCTGCCAGCCGGCATCGTGACAGTAGATCCGGCCATGGATCCCGCTGAAGTTCCTCTGCCAGTTGTCGCTGACCTCACCACGGTGGTCGCCCAGCAGTCACAACAGATAGCGCAACAAGGCCAACAGCTGTCTCAACTGACCGTTATGCTACAACAGTTGCTACCACAGCTTCAGCAGTCATCTCCTCCGCCAGCTCCTGCACCTCCTCCGCAGCGAGTGGCCGCTCCTGGGATACGCTTATCCTTGCCGGATAAATTTGATGGGGACTCTAAGTTTTGCCGTGGCTTTCTTTCCCAATGTTCCCTGCATCTGGAGATGATGTCGGACCTGTTTCCCACTGAAAGGTCTAAGGTGGCTTTCGTAGTCAGTCTTCTGTCCGGAAAAGCCCTGTCATGGGCCACACCGCTCTGGGACCGCAATGACCCCGTCACTGCCTCTGTACACTCCTTCTTCTCGGAAATCCGAAGTGTCTTTGAGGAACCTGCCCGAGCCTCTTCTGCTGAGACTGCCCTGTTGAACCTGGTCCAGGGTAATTCTTCCGTTGGCGAGTATGCCGTACAATTCCGTACACTTGCTTCAGAATTGTCCTGGAATAATGAGGCCCTCTGCGCGACCTTCAAAAAAGGCCTATCCAGCAACATTAAAGATGTTCTGGCCGCACGAGAAATTCCTGCTAATCTACATGAACTTATTCACCTAGCCACTCGCATTGACATGCGTTTTTCTGAAAGGCGTCAGGAACTCCGCCAAGATATGGACTCTGTTCGCACGAGGCGTTTCGTCTCCTCGGCTCCTCTCTCCTCTGGTCCCCTGCAATCTGTTCCTGTGCCTCCCGCCGTGGAGGCTATGCAGGTCGACCGGTCTCGCCTGACACCTCAAGAGAGGACACGACGCCGTATGGAGAACCTCTGCCTGTACTGTGCTAGTACCGAACACTTCCTGAGGGATTGTCCTATCCGTCCTCCCCGCCTGGAAAGACGTACGCTGACTCCGCACAAAGGTGAGACAGTCCTTGATGTCTACTCTGCTTCTCCACGTCTTACTGTGCCTGTGCGGATGTCTGCCTCTGCCTTCTCCTTCTCTACAGTGGCCTTCTTGGACTCTGGATCTGCAGGAAATTTTATTTTGGCCTCTCTCGTCAACAGGTTCAACATCCCAGTGACCAGTCTCGCCAGACCCCTCTACATCAATTGTGTAAATAATGAAAGATTGGACTGTACCATACGTTTCCGCACGGAGCCCCTTCTTATGAGCATCGGATCTCATCATGAGAGGATTGAACTTTTGGTCCTCCCCAATTGCACCTCGGAGATTCTCCTTGGACTTCCCTGGCTTCAACTTCATTCCCCAACCCTGGATTGGTCCACTGGGGAGATCAAGAGTTGGGGGTCCTCTTGTTCCAAGAACTGTCTAAAACCGGTTCCCAGTAACCCTTGCCGTAACTCTGTGGTTCCTCCAGTAACCGGTCTCCCTAAGGCCTATATGGACTTCGCGGATGTTTTCTGCAAAAAACAAGCTGAGACTCTACCTCCTCACAGGCCTTATGATTGCCCTATCGACCTCCTCCCGGGTACCACTCCACCCCGGGGCAGAATTTATCCTCTCTCTGCCCCAGAGACTCTTGCCATGTCCGAATACGTCCAGGAGAATCTAAAAAAGGGCTTTATCCGTAAATCCTCCTCTCCTGCCGGAGCCGGATTTTTCTTTGTGTCCAAAAAAGATGGCTCCCTACGTCCTTGCATTGACTACCGCGGTCTTAATAAAATCACGGTTAAGAACCGCTACCCCTTACCCCTCATCTCTGAACTCTTTGATCGCCTCCAAGGTGCCCACATCTTCACTAAATTGGACTTAAGAGGCGCCTATAACCTCATCCGCATCAGAGAGGGGGACGAGTGGAAAACGGCATTTAACACCAGGGATGGACACTTTGAGTATCTGGTCATGCCCTTTGGACTGTGCAATGCCCCTGCCGTCTTCCAAGACTTTGTCAATGAAATTTTTCGTGATCTGTTATACTCCTGTGTTGTGGTATATCTGGACGATATCCTAATTTTTTCTGCCAATCTAGAAGAACACCGCCAGCATGTCCGTATGGTTCTTCAGAGACTTCGTGACAACCAACTCTATGCCAAAATTGAGAAATGTCTGTTTGAATGCCAATCTCTTCCTTTTCTAGGATATTTGGTCTCTGGCCAGGGACTACAGATGGATCCAGACAAACTCTCTGCCGTCTTAAATTGGCCACGCCCCTCCGGACTCCGTGCTATCCAACGCTTTTTGGGGTTCGCCAATTATTACAGGCAATTTATTCCACATTTTTCTACCATTGTGGCTCCTATCGTGGCTTTAACCAAGAAAAATGCTGATCCCAAGTCCTGGCCTCCTCAAGCAGAAGACTCCTTTAAACGACTCAAGTCTGCCTTTTCTTCGGCTCCCGTGCTCTCCAGGCCTGACCCTTCCAAACCCTTCCTATTGGAGGTTGATGCCTCCTCAGTAGGAGCTGGAGCTGTTCTTCTACAAAAAAATCCTTCCGGGCATGCTGTCACTTGTGGTTTTTTCTCTAGGACCTTCTCTCCAGCGGAGAGGAACTACTCCATCGGGGATCGAGAGCTTCTAGCCATTAAATTAGCACTTGAGGAATGGAGGCATCTGCTGGAGGGATCAAGATTTCCTGTTATTATCTACACCGACCACAAGAACCTCTCCTACCTCCAGTCGGCCCAACGGCTGAATCCTCGCCAGGCCCGGTGGTCTCTGTTCTTTGCCCGATTTAATTTTGAGATTCACTTTCGTCCTGCCGATAAGAACATTAGGGCCGATGCTCTCTCTCGTTCCTCGGATGCCTCAGAAGTTGATCTCCCTCCGCAACACATCATTCCACCTGACTGCCTGATCTCCACTTCTCCTGCCTCCATCAGGCAGACTCCTCCAGGAAAGACCTTTGTTTCTCCACGCCAACGCCTCGGAATCCTCAAATGGGGTCACTCCTCCCATCTCGCAGGTCATGCGGGCATCAAGAAATCTGTGCAACTCATCTCCCGCTTCTATTGGTGGCCGACTCTGGAGACGGATGTTGGGGACTTTGTGCGAGCCTGCACTATCTGTGCCCGGGATAAGACTCCTCGCCAGAAGCCCGCTGGTTTTCTTCATCCTCTGCCTGTCCCCGAACAGCCTTGGTCTCTGATTGGTATGGATTTTATTACTGATTTACCCCCTTCCCGTGGCAACACCGTTATTTGGGTGGTCGTTGATCGATTCTCCAAAATGGCACATTTCATCGCTCTTCCTGGTCTTCCTTCTGCGCCTCAGTTGGCTAAACAATTTTTTGTACACATTTTTCGTCTTCACGGGTTGCCTACGCAGATTGTCTCGGATAGAGGGGTCCAATTCGTGTCTAAATTCTGGAGGGCTCTCTGTAAACAACTCAAGATTAAATTAAATTTTTCCTCTGCATATCATCCCCAGTCCAATGGACAAGTAGAAAGAATTAACCAGATCCTGGGTGATTATTTGCGACATTTTGTTTCCTCCCGCCAGGATGACTGGGCAGATCTCCTTCCATGGGCCGAATTTTCGTATAACTTCAGGGTCTCTGAATCTTCCTCCAAATCCCCATTTTTCGTGGTGTACGGCCGTCACCCTCTTCCCCCCCTCCCTACCCCCTTGCCCTCTGGTCTGCCCGCTGTGGATGAAATTTCTCGTGACCTTTCCATTATATGGAGAGAGACCCAAAATTCTCTCTTACAGGCTTCTTCACGCATGAAGAGGTTCGCGGATAAGAAAAGAAGAGCTCCCCCCGTTTTTTCCCCTGGAGACAAGGTATGGCTCTCCGCTAAATATGTCCGCTTCCGTGTCCCTAGCTACAAGTTGGGACCACGCTATCTTGGTCCTTTCAAAATTTTGTGTCAAATTAATCCTGTCTCTTATAAACTTCTTCTTCCTCCTTCTCTTCGTATCCCTAATGCCTTTCACGTCTCTCTTCTCAAACCACTCATCCTCAACCGTTTTTCTCCCAAATCTGTTCCTCCCACTCCTGTTTCCGGCTCCTCGGACGTCTTCTCGGTCAAGGAAATTTTGGCTGCCAAAAAGGTCAGAGGGAAAAAATTTTTTTTAGTAGACTGGGAGGGTTGTGGTCCTGAAGAGAGATCCTGGGAACCTGAGGACAACATCCTTGACAAAAGTCTGCTCCTCAGGTTCTCAGGCTCCAAGAAGAGGGGGAGACCCAAGGGGGGGGGTACTGTTACGCCGAGCGCTCCGGGTCCCCGCTCCTCCCCGGAGCGCTCGCTTCACTCCCTCCGCTGCAGCGCTCCGGTCACGTCCTCTGACCCGGGGCGCTGCGATCCTGCTGCCAGCCGGGATGCGATTCGCGATGCGGGTAGCGCCCGCTCGCGATGCGCACCCCGGCTCCCCTACCTGACTCGCTCCCCGTCTGTTCTGTCCCGGCGCGCGCGGCCCCGCTCCCTAGGGCGCGCGCGCGCCGGGTCTCTGCGATTTAAAGGGCCACTGCGCCGCTGATTGGCGCAGTGGTTCCAATTAGGGTTTTCACCTGTGCACTTCCCTATATTACCTCACTTCCCTTGCACTCCCTTGCCGGATCTTGTTGCCTTAGTGCCAGTGAAAGCGTTCCTTGTGTGTTCCTTGCCTGTGTTTCCAGACCTTCTGCCGTTGCCCCTGACTACGATCCTTGCTGCCTGCCCCGACCTTCTGCTACGTCCGACCTTGCTTCTGCCTACTCCCTTGTACCGCGCCTATCTTCAGCAGCCAGAGAGGTGAGCCGTTGCTAGTGGATACGACCTGGTCACTACCGCCGCAGCAAGACCATCCCGCTTTGCGGCGGGCTCTGGTGAAAACCAGTAGTGGCTTAGAACCGGTCCACTAGCACGGTCCACGCCAATCCCTCTCTGGCACAGAGGATCCACTACCTGCCAGCCGGCATCGTGACAGTGTGTTTGGCTTTATTTGTTTTAGTTTTACTTTTTAGTTTTAAAGAAGGTCTGCAAAGAGAGTCTCCCTCACATTTAAAGGGGTACTCTGGGGGAAAACAAAATAATATAACATTTTATTAAAATACAATAAGTGCAAATAAACCTCATAGCACAGGGCCCTTGTGCAGAGCTAATAAATATGAGCATATGTTATATCATAATAATATACACCGATAGCTTGCACTGCTATAGAATGTTAAATTAGTGGATTTTTTGACAATCCGGTATTTGATAGTCCAGACGGTAATGCAATGTCCCATAGATAAGATAGGGCTCCGATGTAGCAAATGAAAGATGGTATAATGAGAGTATAGTTACCAGCCTGATATCCTCAGTAGTAGTTGCCTATGGACAGATGGTGATGTCCGCAATGCTTGGATGGTATAAAACGCTGGTGTGCGTTACCGCGGCGGTCTACCTGCCACAGACCAAGTTGGAATTGATGCCGCTCCCAAGATGCTCGCTGTTAGATGGTATTAGGCGGCCTCTGGATGCAGACCTCGTGGTGTCCTATGGCGTGTGACGTCACAGACAATCGGCAAGATCCAGCTTCCAGACAATCTTCACAGCCATTCCACTGTCGCCTATCTCCAGTGAGTGATGTTTCCATAGACAATGAATGGAGCTGCGTTGTGCATGCCTCACTTGCTCTATGGGAGCACCGGATATAGCTGAGCACTGTTCCAATAGGCCATGAATAAAGTGATGGCACACATGTGTTACTGCCTCTTCATTTATGGTCTGTGGGAACAATGGAGATAGCGGAGTGCTGTTTCTATAGACAATAATGAATGCGTTACTTGCTGCTCCATTCATTGTCTATGGGAGCACTGGCAATGAATGGAGCGGTGATGTGCATGCGCGACTTACCTCTCTATTCAAAACAAAGGCACGGGTGCCTGTTCTTGAGAATATGTGTGGGGGGACCCAGTGGTCAGTCCCCCAAAATCTGACACTTATTCTCTATCATTGAACGGAAGGAGCAGCAATACCAGATAGAGCTGCTGCAAGTGCTGATCAGCATTGGGGGGTGGGGAGGCAAGGAGCCAGACCCCCACCGATCTGATATGGATCATCTATCCTTGGAATAGGCTATCAATAAAAAAAAATTCTTGGAATCCTCTTTAATGAGATTTCATGATGAACTGTTCTGCAGAGGAGAGATGTGGACAGGTCGGCCGGATCAGCAGAGGTCACACAACTCCCATCTATTCCTCCCCAATCTGCCGAATGATGTATATTTAACAAGGTCAGGAGTGAATTAAATAGAAAACCCATTCACCACGGCGGGCGGCCATTATTCAGCCAGATGGCCTAGTTTGATGTCTCCTCTGTTTGTGAAAACATAAAAATTGAGCATTATTATTATTGTTATTCTTATTGTATTCTATCATAAATAATGCATCCAATTATACAAAGCTATAGAATACATGTACATTATGGTTACGTATTAAAAGACAACTGCAGCGTTATTGCACTTATCCCCTATACACAGGATAGGGGATAAGTGATCGCGGGAGTCCAACCACTGGGACCCACCGCGATCTCCTGAACGGGGCCCCCGCATTAGCCCTCAGTGAGAGTGCTAATGCGTGAAGCGCCGACCTAGAAAGGTCGACGGTTACGCCTCCTCCCCATACAGTTTTATAGGAGAGGCGGGGAGGCATGAACACTGTCTCCCCCCCTCTCCCATAGAACTACATGGAGGAGGCATGTCGGCCGCGACGCGGCAGAGCCGTGGTCCAGTGAAGGAGACCGCGGGAGGTCCCAGTGGTCGGACCCCCCACGATCAGACACTTATCCTGTGGATAGGGGATAAGTTGTATTTTGCCGCAGATGTCCTTTAAATGGGCGCTGTCAGAATTAAAAACTTTTTATATGTTGTACATCTTAGCAAAACATCAACCTTTCTAATATACTTCATAAAAAAACATTTTACCTCCTTTTTATAGAAATCATGGCGTATAAAAAAAAAACCACTAGGGGTCCCCATACCGTTCAGAACATAGTCCTGTCTGGCTGCAGCATCACCTTTGTCCCAGCTGAAGCACAGACATAGGACACAGTCCAGGAAGTGAGGGTGAGACTAGCACTTCTCTGTGCTCACTCCTGTCCTATCAGACTGCAGCATAAAAACAGAGGGGAAAGGGTTACAGAGCAGCCTGCAGTGATTGGATGAAGAAACCCAGGACAGTACAGTAGCCTCAGGGAGGGAGTGAATGCATGGTGAGTGAGGGCGGGCTCAGTGCTTGCCTTGGATATGCCCCTTCCTGAGCAGTGGATGCCAGAATGAGTGAGCCACAGAATTGTTACAGGGATTTGTGAGCCAATACTGAAGCTAACATATATGACAGGTGCGCTTTACGATAAGTCTGTAAAGCAGTGGTCTCCAAACTGTGGCCCTCTAGATATTACAAAACTACAACTCCTAGCATGCCCAGACAGCCGTTGGCTGTCTGGGCATGCTGGGAGTTGTAGTTTTGCAACATCTGGAGGGCTACAGTTTGGAGACCACTGCCTTTGTTTTGGGAATAGGACTGATCAACCGAGGGCTGCATTTTGAGAGGGGTCTGTGCACTTAATTTGTGTTGTCGATGGTGACATCTAAATACCATAATCATGCATACTATATATGTAATTGTTGTAATTGTGTTCTAAATTTTCAATAAACTATATTCCGGCTTTATACATCTTATCCCCTATTCAAAGGATAGGGGAAAAGATGCATGATCACAGGGGTCCCGCCGCTGGGGACCCCTGCAATTTCAGTGCAGCCCCTGGCGTGGCGTGACATCACTTGGGGGCGTGGCTGTGACGTCACATCCCCATCTCGGAGGCTGCGTCCAGCACAGAATGCCGTATCGGGGATAAGATGTATAAAGCGGAAGAATAGACCCGTCTTGCAAAATTTGTGCCAGAAGAAAAATCCCTTGGGTGGCCCATGACGAGGACCCAGGAAAAGACTGCACAGAGTTTGCGATTTTTCCATAGAGGTGTATAAGAGTTAAAACCCCAAACTCTCGGCAGAGTCCGAAATGTTACCCATAACCATAAGTGCTTGTATAGAGCTGCCCAAATCAAGAGCAGCCAAAGGTGGATTATTACTAGTGTTGCTCGCGAATATTCGCAATATCGCATATTCGCGAATATTCGCTAATATAGCACTATATATTTGTAATTACGAATATTCTTTTTTTTTTTTTTTTGTTTTTCACAGTACACATAACAGTGATCACCCCTCTCTGCTTCCAGCTTGTGTAGTGTAAAGAAGGCTCTAATACTACTGTGTGAGACTGGCGTGCGAATTTTCGCATATGCGAACATTTGCATATGCTAATGTCCGCATATGCAAATTTTCGCCTATGCTAATTTATGTATACGATAATTTTCGCATACGCGAATTTCCGCATATGCGAAAATAAAACGCGATTATTACGAATATGCGAATATATGACGAATATTCGTCCATATATTCGCGAATATTCGCGAATTCGAATATGGCCTATGCCGCTCAACACTAATTATGACCTGAATCTACCCAAAATACCGAGACCCCCTGGCTGACCCCAACCCTTCATGTGCTTCAACTGAGATGCCAAGAAAGGATTAGGAACAGGCAGACCTCCAGATCAGGTTGTAGAAGTTCTCCTTTTCCAATTGAGATCCATAAAAAATGGTGTCAATCTTTTTAAAGAACTTGGCAGGGTCCATATGAGAGAATTATGGAGAACATACAATAATTGGGGTAACGTTATAATTTTAAGAAGATAACATTAACTGACAGTGGAAGGTGCGACCTAGCGTCCACTTTGGCGACAAATGTATGTGTCAAGGGAAGTAGATTAACAGAAAAGTCGTCTCTCTGTAGTCGTACCCGACATGCCATATTTGTATCATTAGAAAGAGAATCCATTGGTATATAGAGATAGTATTGTCTATAACTGCAGATAACAACCCTGGGAGGTGATGGAATCAGACTCCTCTTCCTCTCAAACTTAATGCCCGATGGCCTCGCGGAACTATTGTACTTGTAAGTTTTTCTTTCTCTGCTCTATTACCGCCTATCTCTTATCTCCTTTTTTATTTGCTATTTTCTTTTCCCTTTTGATATTTTATTTTGCTCCTATACTTTTGGGAGACCTGATATATAGGTTACCATTTACTTATATATACCTCCGGTCTGCTGCCAATTGACATTACAATTTCTGGTTAGATATATTGTTAAAATATAATTGTTTGGACAAACTGCCTTGAATGTAATTACTGTTACGAAATATTTACTTACTAAAGTGAAGAGATTTTACATCTCAATGTTATACAAATGTTCTTATTGGACTTCCCTCTCTATGTCTGAACATTTCAAGGTACTATTTGAACTACTCTACATATGTTGCAGACCGAGAATATTGAAAGCGTTATTTTCTCAACCTTGTATATTTCACTTACTGTTGATATTGTATGTTTTCTTTTTGAAAATGAATATAAACAGTTATATAAAAAAAAAGAAAGAGAATCCATACTAATGTCCCCATATAAGCAATAAACAATTTATATAAAAATAGGAGTAAGAACAATTCCTGCACTCAGGACATCGAGATAACCCGGCAGGAAAAACACTTGAAAACAACAACTAAAAAAAATCCAAAAGACAATGGTCCAGATTTATCAATCTGTGTACTAAAATGGAGGGAATTTCACAACAGCAACCAATCACAGCTCAGCTTTCACTTTACCAGAGCTAGTTAAGATATGAAAGCTGAGCTGTGATTGGTCTGGGCCATTGTCTTCAGCAGAGATCATGAGGCTAGTAAAAGGCTCAGACTAGTTCCAAGTATGAACCCATATAGGTCTATGAAAAAGAAATGCAGATAATATCTGACAACAACCAAGAAAAAGTAATCACTGACAATGAGCGCACACAACTATGTGGTTGTCACATAGTGTTATTATTTTACACATATTTTTTGTCACCTATATACCAACTGTATTGTGGACGGGGTCACTTATCTGTGTGAAGGGGTTCATGGCCCTTCCCCAGGGTTGTGCTATGCTCTGTATTGACAAACAACAACAAAAAACGTGGTCTCAAATGGCTGGAGGTGCTCAACCCCAAATGCAGTTGTGCATATATACTGGGGGAGCAGATCCTGCCCTTGTAGTCCGTTGCTAGGGGTGATCCCCAGCATAAAAATGCATACAATGGAGGATGCCTGCAGCGGACTACAAGTGCCACAATAGAATCCTACACCAGATAAACGGTGTGGATGTGTAACAATTAGAATACAATACAGGAATATGGGTGCACTACTGTGGTAGATGTAAACAATGACATTGGCTAATCCCTCAACTCTAATGTTAAAATTGAGACATTCGCCAGTGTATCCTTATATTAAGGACACACCAGAGCCCGCACACCAACGCCAAGGTTTCTCAGATGGCACGGGACCTAACGCTAACCTACCTGTGCGTAATAAGCAAAAACCAGGGGCCAGTGGGCAATTACAGCAGCACTAGGTCGACATGTAGCCTGCTCCCAGTTCCCTCCAACGTGACTAAGCACACCTGGGAACTGGGAGCAGGCTACATGTCGACCTAGTGCTGCTGTAATTGCCCATTGGCCCCTGGTTTTTGCTTATTACGCACAGGTAGGTTAGCATTAGGTCCCGTGCCATCTGAGAAACCTTGGCGTTGGTGTGCAGGCTCTGGTGTGTCCTTAATATAAGGATACACTGGCGAATGTCTCAATTTTAACATCAGTGTTGAGGGATTAGCCAATGTCATCGTATACATCTACCACAGTAGTGCACCTACTTTTCTGTATTGTATGCTCTGTATTGAGCTATTTTTTAATTGTTTTTAACATGTCTCTTTTTCTATGGCTTTGTTGATATGTGCATGAAATAAAGATATTATATATATTTTCTCATTATAATTTTGGTGGTGTGCGCTCATTGTCAGTGATTACTTTTTCTTGGTTGTTGTCATATGTGTCTCCTTCACTGGAGCTGCACCCCCTAGCTTTGCGCACATATTTGTATAGATTAGTTGAGCCCCCCTTTATCATATTGTTGATGCAGATAATATCGGCAATGGAGATGGGCCGCAGGATCTGCCGGAAACAGAATCAAGTGACTCGCAGTGAACAAGGAGCACATGGAGAGCACAGGACAGTGAATCCCAGAAAGGATACCCAAAAAGTTCTCCTCCTTGAGTGTAGAAAGTTGGAAGAATTCAGTCATCTTCTTTGGTGAAGGAGACTCAAAAGAAGTGGATTGTGCCTAAGGCAACGCCCCTGGGCATGGCAGGATACAGCACAGATTAAACAATCTGCAATGCACGGGAGAGACAGAGACATCAAAAAGACACCCAGAAAGATGGTAATGTGTCCCCCAGTGAGATCAGGATGGTCCCAAACAGAGCGTAAAATGGTGTCTCTGTCCTTGAAAAGGATCTTGAGTAGAACAGGTCATGGGGAGCTCCATTTTAGGTTCTGTGGGTCTTTTAGGTCACTGACCCTGCCTTCCATAACATGCCGGATTAGAGACATGCCCTTTTAGGGAGCCCATATCGGCACTCAGAGAAAGGACTGCAGCATATACGTCCTTAAGAGAAGAACTACCTCAGGTTGGGCCTTAATAGGTTATGTGGAGCTAGAGTCCTTCTGTGGACAGGCAGTAGGCAGCTCCTGTTGGCTGAGGTGAAGTAGGGCCTACCTCAGGTTGGGCCTCAGTAGGTCATGCACAGCTAGAGTCCTTCCATGGGAGTAGGAACCTCCTGTTGGTCCACAGAGCTATCGGAAGAAGAGTCGTGTCATTAATATCGGCCAGGGATGCCTCCAGAGTTCTGTAGGATGACGAGTAGGCATATTTTCCCAGGCACAGAGTGAGGTCTCTGAGCCTGTTGTGGCAGCGCCATGTTGTTCCTGTTGACTGCCCGTCTCGGCATCGTTCATGGCCTGATTACTCACTCACCATCACTGTAAAGGTGCTGCAAGGGAGAAAGAAAGCCCAAGCAGCAAAAAGGGACCGGTTGAGGGTATCAAATCACTGCAGATAGGAGAACATACAGGACACTTCAGCAGGAGTTCTAAGCTGAAGTCGTTGGTCAGTCCCTCTCCTCCTTTCCCTTGTTTCCCTTCTTTTCTCCATAGACTTCTATAGGCAGCGGTAACCTGATCCCTCAGTGAGCTGATCCATCTCAAGACAGATGTGAACACAGTGGATGATGAATTTCGGAGGGGGCAAGAGAGCAGTCTGCATTTTCCTCTGATATATTTCCTCTAGTAAAATATAAAGTTTCTTATATTCGCTTCTGCTATTGATTCATGCAAGGGTTGTTGAAACGACGGTGACCATTTAACCTCACACAGTTAGTGAACACAATATGAGAGAGGATTTTTAGTATTTGTTCTTATTCTTTGCATATCTCTCTTTTCTGTGTCTGTTTAGATATCACTTCACATACCAAGGAATCTTCAGTCATGGATTTTTGGCTAAAGAACATCACAAAATGTATCAAATAGCCGGAGAGGAAGGCGCCTGCTGTATCCTTAGCAAACATCAACCACACAGATCAAGAAGATGGGAAGCAGCGGGACATGTTTTTTTTTTTTGATGTGATGAGACGTTGAGCCTTGTAGTTCAGCACAGAATCTGCTGGACAGCTCCTCAGTGAGGTTCAATACTCGCAGTTATCGGCCGCAGCGTCTTTTCCGTGTGATCAGGTCAGTGAGTTGCTTTCTCTTTGACTCTTCTGATTATTTATGCTTTTTGTATTTAAGGAAATAACAAAAAAAAAAAAAAACTTAAATACTTATCTGTTGTTTTAATTTATGTCCTCTAACCAGCAGCTACCGCTGCTTAAAGGGGTATTCCGGCCATAGGCATCTTATCCCCTAGGGGATAAGATTACTGATTACGGTGGGCCCATTGCTGGGACCCCCGCGATCTCTGTGCAGCACCCGCATCGCGGGTGCTGCACAAAGATCGCGGGGGGTCCCAGCGGTGGGCTCCCCGCGATCAGACATCTTATTCCCATATCCTTTCTATGGCCGGAATACCCCTTTAAAGGGGTACTCCGCCCCTAGACATCTTATCCCCTATCCAAAGGATAGGGGATAAGATGTAAGATCGCTAGGGTCCCGCTGCTGGGGACCCCTGGGATCTAGGCTGCAGCACCCACCTCAACGGCTTCCAGCAACGCTGAAGGCTTCGGATCCCGATCACGCAAGCGGAAGAGCGTGACGTCACGACTCCGCCCCCGTGTGACGTCACGCCCCGCCCCTCAATGCAAGTCTATTATGTCACATGGGGGCGGAGTCGTGACGTCACGCTCTTCCGCTCGCGTGGTTGGGATCCGAAGCCTCCAGCGTTGCCGGAAGCCGTTGAGGTTGGTGCTGCAGCTGAGATCCCGGGGTCCCCAGCAGCGGGACCCCGCGATCTGACATCTTATCCCCTATCCTTTGGATAGGGGATAAGATGTCTAGGGGCGGAGTGCCCCTTTAAGCACCTTATCTGGCTTTCTGCAGGAGAAATCTCACAACTCTCTCTCTCACTGCTCTGTCATTGTAAACATCCCGCCAGTTCCTTAGTAGAAATCAATCTTTTATATTTTGGACACATTCCTAATAATTGTGACATCTCCTTGGAATTGTTCTCTTTCCTTTTTTTTAACTCCATCCAGCCCAGATGACCATGATGACTTCCTCCAGCCACAACTTGTCTCAGCAGAATCTGCCGAACTAATATCTTCCCAACTTTGTGGGGGACCCCCTTGGCATAGGGGCCCATTGGAAACTGCAACCCCTCTTGCTACAACACTGGTTGGAACATATATATATAAATAAGTATATAAGTATTTTGCAATTATTTATTCTGTCTGGAAATACACAAAGAGACAGAAGGATCTAAGCAAATCTACTTTCACAGAAGATCTGTCCTTAATTCTTGAGTTTTCGAGTTCCTCCAAAAACTGTGTACAGTGGTCCCTCAACATACGATGGTAATCTGTTCCAAATGAACCATCGTTTGTTGAAACCATCATATGTTGAGGGATCCGTGCAATGTAAAGTATAGGAAGTTGTACCCACCTGTCCCCGCCGATCCGGACCGTCACCGCTGCCCTGGATGTTGCGCTCCATCGCTGTCGCCACGTCCCCGCGATGTCCCCGCCGCTCCGGAACATCTCTGCTGGCCGGGAACATCGCTCTCACGTCGCCATCATCACGTCACTACGCACGCTGCTCCTATTGGATGACGGGACGGCGTGCACGGCGACGTGATGACGACGATGGAGAGCGCCGGCGATGGAGGGAATCCCAAAGAGGACGCTCCGGAGCGCCGAGGACAGGTAGGAGACCATCACCGGAGCACACGGGGCACCGTAAATGGCTATCCGGTGGCAGCTGAAGCAGTCTGCGCTGCCGATGGCCCCGACATACAAAAGCATCATATGTTGATGCTGCCTTCAACATGCGATGGCCTCTGAGAGGCCATCGCATGTTGAAATTATTGTATGTCGGGGCCATCGTAGGTCGGGGGGTCACTGTACAAGTACCTAGAAGAATTGACGCTGTTTTGAAGGCAAAGGACGGTAACACCAAATAGTGATTTGATTTAGATTTTTCTTTTGTTCATATGTATTTTGTTAAAAAAAAATATTGCATTTATATGTTACTCACTAGGTCAGGCAGATTCTTTAATGTGTTTTCTATGTGTCTAGCTTCTGTATTTGGCTCACAAATCTCTCCGTTCTGCTGATCACTCTTTCTGACATCCACTGCTCAAGAAGGGACGTGTCTGAGGAAAGCACAAAGCCAGCCCTCACTCACCATGCATTTACTTCCTCCCTGAGTCTGCTGTGCTGTGCTGGGTTTCTTCATCCAATCACTGCAGGCTGCCCTGTAACCCCTCCTCTCTGTTTTTATGCTGCAGTCTGATAGGACAGGAGTGAGCACAGAGGAGTGCTAGTCCCGCCCTCACTTTCTAGACTTTGTCCCTGCCTGTACTCTAGCTGGGACAAAGAAGATACTGCAGCCAGACAGGATTTTGTTCTGGATGGTATGGGGACCCCTAGTGGTCTTTTTTTTTTATAAGCCATGTTTTCCCAAAATAAGAGATAACAATTCTGTATGCAGTATATTAGAAAGGTTAATGTTTTGCCAAAATATACAACATATAAAGTTTTTAATACTGACAGTGCCCATTTAATTGATAAAAAATGAACTATTAACAGTATTTTTGCACCTGTACTTTTTTAGACCTGTCCTGTCCTGCATTAGACAGAGAACACTGTGGGGTGCTACAGAGCAACTAAACACTCGCTGCCAGGTTTCCCTATAAAGTGCAGATGAGGGGGGGGGGGGGGGGGGGAGGAACCTTTGTGATCTGCTTATTGGCAAACGAAGTTGGCATTGTCCAATTGTCTTAAAACAATGAACCCCTTTAGCTGAGTTCACACCCTAACCAACCCCCTTTTGCAAAGGTGGGGATTTTTGTCTAAAATCCCATGAAAGTCTATGGGACTTTCCAAACTTCACCTGATACTCTCTGGCTGCAAAGATTGCCCAGGACTTTTAAACATTCTGTTGACTGTACAGCAGGCAGGTGCAGAGAATAGTTAATGCGGGAGATATGAGGATGGGATATAAGGTCGGAATATGAGGATGGGATATGAGGACGGGATATGAGGACTTAATATAATATCGGGATGTTGTTGGGATACGAGGACTTGACATAAGGTCAGGACATGAAAACGAGATATGAAAAGAAATATAAGGTCAGGATAAGAGGACTGAATATGGGGTAGGAATATGAGGGGGCAAATATATGGATGGGATAGGAAGAGTGGACATGAGGATAGGAAATAGGAATATGAGGTAGGGATATGAGGTCGGGATGGGATATAAGGACAGGATATGAGGTCGGGTTATGAGGACAGGATATGAAGATAGTATATGAGATCAGGATATAAGGTCGGAATATGAGGTTGGGAAATGAGGTCTGGATACGAGGATGGAATATATATGGGCAAGATATCAGGATGGGATATAAGGACAGGATATGAGGATGGGATATAAGGACAGGATATGAGGATGGGATATAAGGACAGGATATGAGGACGGGATATAAGGACAGGATATGAGGATGGGATATAAGGACAGGATATGAGGACTTGATATAAGATCAGGATATGAGAACGAGATATGAAAAGAAATATGAGGGCAGGATATAAGGGCTGAATATGGGGTAGGAATAAGAGGGGGATGGATATATGGATAGGAAGAGTGGACATGAGGATAGGAAATAGGAATATGAGGTCAGAATATGAGGTTGGGATATGAGGTTGGGATACGAGGACGGGATTTAAGGACAGGATATGAGGTCGCGATATGAGGTCAGTATATGAGGATGGGATATGAGGTCAGGATATGAGGACAGGATATGAGGATAGGATATGAGGACAGGATATGAGGATGGGATATGAGGACAGGATATGAGGTCGCGATATGAGGTCGGTATATGAGGATGGGATATGAGGTCAGCATATGAGGTCAGGATATGAGGATGGGATATGAGGACAGGATATGAGGTCGGGATATGAGGTCAGGATATGAGGATAGGATATGAGGACAGGATATGAGGTCAGGATATGAGGACAGGATATGAAGTCGGGATATGAGGTCCGGATATGAGGACAGGATATGAGGTCGGGATATGAGGTCAGGATATGAGGTCGGGATATGAGGATGGGATATGAAGTCAGGATATGAGGTCGGGATATGAGGATGGGATATGAAGTCGGGATATGAGGTCAGGATATGAGGTCAGGATATGAGGACAGGATATGAGGTCGGGATATGAGGTCAGGATTTGAGGACAGGATATGAGGTCGGGATATGAGGTCAGGATATGAGGACAGGATATGAAGTCGGGATATGAGGTCAGGATATGAGGTCGGTATATGAGGATGGGATATGAGGTCAGGATATGAGGTCAGGATATGAGGACAGGATATGAGGTCGGGATATGAGGTCAGGATATGAGGATAGGATATGAGGACAGGATATGAGGTCAGGATATGAGGTCAAGATATGAGGACAGGATATGAGGACAGGATATGAAGTCGGGATATGAGGTCAGGATATGAGGACAGGATATGAGGACAGGATATGAAGTCGGGATATGAGGTCAGGATATGAGGACAGGATATGAGGTAGGGATATGTAGTCAGGATATGAGGTCGGGATATGAAGTCAGGATATGAGGTTGGGATATAAGGATGGGATATGAGGTCGGGATATGAAGTCAGGATATGAGGTCGGGATATGAGGATGGGATATGAGGTCGGGATATGAAGTCAGGATATGAGGTCGGGATATGAGGACGGGATATGAGGACAAGATATAAGGTCAGAATATGACGGAGCGTCTTTTTTGCTATTCCTCTCCAACAAGGTTTAGGTAGGAAGACTGCACAGTCCTCAGCTAGTACTATATACAAGTTCTATAATGGCCAGATATAGTGCTGCTCCTCATGCACACACACAGGGGAGCTTACCCTGAAAAGTCACGTGAAATGACAGGCACTCTCTATGACAATGTATCACAACCAGGATGTCTCGGGGATTGTAGTTTTGCAACAGCTGGAGGCACCCTGGCTTGGAAACACTGCTTTGAGGGCTATGTGCCTGTGCCTGGAGATGCCCTTTAAGTAAACGGCGCAGATGCTGCTTTTCCCTTTGATATAGCAGAGCCGGTCCATTCCCCTCCGCTTGCCGCATGCACTTGCATCGCCTCCATCTCCCAGCATCCCCTCTCCATTGTGTCTTGTCCTGTGCACTCACACAGTCCTGTCAGGAGGCTGGCTGCTCTGCACTTCCGCTTCAGTCACATGAGGAGAAGAAGAAGAAGCTGGATCCAGCTGTATGACTAAGGAGCAGCTGCTGTGCAAGGAGAGGAGCAGTCACTGGGGGGCTAAGCCATTACCACACTGCACCTGCTGTCCTGCAAAGTGTCATATCCTGAGGAGGGTGCCAGGCTGCAGCCCTGTGCCCAGCTGGAGTGCCCTGATGACAGACAAGCCCTGACCCCCTCCCCAGTCCTCTGCTGCACCCCAGCCTGTGTCCAGAGTGACATCAGCAGAGACACCAGAAGAAGAGGAGGGGGGGAGCAGCTCATCAGTCAGGACCATAATATTCCTATAGAGGAGACAAAAGGCTGGCAGTCCAGTGTGGAGATGGCTTCCCTCAGCTTGTCCAGGAAGAAGAATGCCTCCAGGAATGCAGCGGTGGAGAGGAAGAACCTGATCACAGTCTGCAGGTAACACTAAACACTCAATGTGGGGTGATGCCAGAGGGGGCAGGAGAGTGATTGAGTCCATGAGGAGGCTGCAGACTGATTAGGTGCACCGCTTGTTTACATTGTATCATGTAGCAGGGATGTATTTGTAACACTTTGTGACTGTGTACTGTTAGAACTGCAACTTCTGTGTCAGTGTTTTCCCAATCCGGGTGGCAAAAACTACAACTCCCAGCATCTCTCCCATCTCTTCTTTTCATTTTCTTGAAACTTTACAGGCAGAGTTTTCAAGAGTAATCTGTATGCATCTACAGTGATCCCTCAACTTACAATGGCCTCAACATACAATAGTTTCAACATACAATGGTCTTTTCTGGACCATTGTAAGTTGAAACCAGACTCAACATACAATGCTACAGACAGTCCAGATCTGTGATACCTGTCAATGAACCGACCAATCAGAATGGGCATTTACTGGTAAAACTCCTGTATTACTGAAGCGTATGCACTGACTGGTGTCTGGTAGCGCCCCCTACAGTTTAGGGAGGTATTACATGTTCTGTACTCTTTACCTGTGCCAGGGTTAGCTGCTCTTTTGGACACCAGGTGAGGGCGGCTCCATTTTACTTTTTTAGGACACTGTGTACTGTACAGGACCCTGAAGAAGCTCCTGTCCTCTACATAGACCAGTGCTTCCCAAGCAGGGTGCCCCCAGCTGTTGCAAAACTACAACTCCCAGCATGCCCGGACAGCCTTTGGCTGTCCGGGCATGCTGGGAGTTGTAGTTTTGCCACAGCTGGAGGTACATGATTGCGAAACACTGTTCTATGAAAATGCGCTTTGTGCGGTCTGCAGGGACCAACTCTGACAAACTTAACTCTGCTTCATCTGAGCCTGCTAGATCTAGGCATAGTGCTGAAGTTGGTGCATAGTAAGGCTATGTACTGCACTACATCTGCGGCAGCGACATAACCAGATACAACAATGTATGCAGTACCCTATAAGTGTCCCCTAAGGCTGCATTCACATCTCGTTTTTGCATCTCGTTTTTTTCCCGTATCCGGTTTCAGTGAAAAAAACGTATTGCAAACCGCACGTACAGACATTTAATGGAAAATTGTATGCCAAACGTAGCATCCGGTTGTGTACGTTTTGCATCATTTACGTTTTTTTTCCCCCGTCTCCAAAACCGTAGCCTACTAAGGTTTTATGTCCGGGTAAAAAAACGGATACAACCAGTATACGTTTTTTTTTTTTTTAAATGGTGGTCTATGGGTACCGTACTGAACCGTATGTGCGTGCGGTTCCATCCGGTTTGCACAATACGGTTTTGCAGTTTGCACATGCGCAGTGCACGCCGAAAGTTCTTCCCACAAATAGAACAAGAAGAACTTTAATTAAGGAAAAACATAAAACCATATCCGTCTTTTTTCTTTCTTTCAAAAAACGTATTAAACCGTATTTAACCGGACATCTGTTTTCAAACCGTATACGGTTTAAAACGGTAGAGAGGTCTATACGGTTGTATACGGTTGTATGCGGCTCGGTCCGGTTTTGAGACATACATTTTTTTATTAAAAAAAAACTGATACGGGAACCGTATTGCAAAAACAAGATGTGAATGCAGCCTAAGCTGGCGCAGGGATGTGCACAGACATTTTGGGGGGCAGGGGCTGAACTAAAAAATAAAAAAATAAAAAAGGGCACTTCTTATAATAAATTATATAAATGCCCACATAATGATGCCAGACTGCCCAGGACACTTATAGGGGGAACATCAATAGGACAGGGGCTGAAGCCCCCTTTCTAGTCAACCTGTGCACGTCCCTGGGTGGGCGTGTAGGTAGTCTATAATATAGCAATGATCATGTGATCAATAGGAATTTTTTTTTTTACCTTATATTTTTCACTGTTAGGATTTAGGGTAGGTTCATTTAACATCAGTGCCCCCATAAGCCGTAAATGACATACAGTCATGGCCGTAAATGTTGGCACCCCTGAAATTTTTCAAGAAAATTAAGTATTTCTCACAGAAAAGGATTGCAGTAACACATGTTTTGCTATACACATGTTTATTCCCTTTGTGTGTATTGGAACTAAACCAGAAAAGGGAGGAAAAAAACAAATTGGACATAATGTCACCAAACTCCAAAAATGGGCTGGACAAAATTATTGTCACCCTTACCTTAATATTTGGTTGCTCACCCTTTGGAAAAAAAATGACTGAAATCAGTCGCTTCCTATAACCATTAATAAGCTTCTTACACCTCTCAGCCGGAATGTTGGACCACTCTTCCGTTACAAACTGCTCCAGGTCTCTCTTATTGGAAGGCGCCTTTTCCCAACAGCAATCTTAAAGGGGTATTCTGGGGAAAAACATTTGGGATAAGATGTCTGATCGCGGGTGGCCCGCTGCTGGGACCCCCCCCCCCCCCCCCACGATCTCCCTGCAGCACCCGCATTCTATGCGGGAGCTGCATCTTCAGTTTCGGAAACCTCCGGGTTTCCGGGACTGGGGACGTGACATCACGCCACGCCCCTTCCATTTATGTCTATGGGAGGGGGCGTGGCCATCACGAATGCGGGTGCTGCAGGGAGATCGCGGGGGTTCCAGCAGCCGACCCCCCGGGATCAGACATCTTATCCCCTATCTTTTGGATAGGGGATAAAATGTTTTTCCCTGGAATACCCCTTTAAGATCTCTCCACAGGTGATCAATGGGATTTAGATCTGGACTCATTGCTGCCACTTCAGAACTCTCCAGAGCTTTGTTGCCATCCATTTCTGGGGGCTTTATAGATAATGTATTAACCCCTGACAGGAGCTAGGAGAAATGTGCATGTCAGGTGATCTGTATGGACTCATAATTTAAGTCTAGAGCAGTGTTTCCCAACCAGTGTGCTTTCGGCTATTGCAAAAATGCAACTCCCAGCATGCCCGGACAGCCGTTGGCTGTCCGGGCATGCTGGGAGTTGTAGTTTTGCAACAGCCGGAGGCACACTGTTTGGAAAACACTGGTCGATGTGTACAATGGCCTCTTGACTCTCTGTTGACTCTGGATGCCAGAAGAGAGAAAAGTTGGGCAAGTGCCCCCCAACAGAACACATGTGCAACTGTATGCAGATGGGGAATAAATGCTGGGAGTTGTAGTCTTGCAACAGCTGGAGGCACCCTGGTTAGAAAACACTGGTCTATAGGGTCCAACAGAACTCATAGACACAAAGCAAGTAGAGGAGTATGCGGCATAGCTTCTCTCTTGGCTCCTTCTTGTCACTGGTCAGAGTGGGAACAGAGTGTAAATCAAAGGGTCCCCTTTGATTTATTGTGTGAATAACAACATAACAAATTGTTATATATATAAAAAAAATTATCAGAATTGTTATAAAATAAATGGCATTAAAGTATCCCTTTCATTAGAAAATAATTTTACATGTGGCAGAGACACGTCAAAAGTTTTGATCCATCGGGGGTCTGTGTTCAGACCCCGGTTGATCTCAAAAACAAGCTGGGAGAAGCGCACGGTTATACGCTTCACTCCCTAGCTTATTGCATGAGACGAGCTCCATAGACTTATAGACTGGGCAAAGATTCAGAGATTGCAACAATCATATCTGCACATTTCCTCTGGCTTGTTTCAGAGATTGATTGGGGTCTGAAAAGTCAAAACTAATCTGACCCCGACCAATCTAATCTGTCTCTGCGATGTGTCAAAAGTGTGTTTTTTTCTGATAGCTGGAAGACTTAGCCTAATGAAATTTTGACATGTTGCACAGACATGGTAAAAGTTGTGATCAGTCGCTCTCTTGGTGCTGAGATTGCCTCTAATTGTTAGTTACAGCCAGATGAAGCACGCTGCAGGGCACTTCGCTCCCCAGCTCGGCACTTAAAGGGGTATTCCAGTGAAAGCTATTTTTTTCATATCAACTGGCTCCAGAAAATAAAACAGATTTGTAAATTGCTTCTATAAAAAAATCCGAATCCTTCCAGTACTTATCAGCTGCTGCATGCTCCACAGGAAGTTCTTTTCTTTTTAAATTTCCTTTCTGTCTGACCACAGTGCTCTCTGCTGACATCATGACCACAGTGCTCCCTGCTGACACTTCTGTCCATGTCAGGAACTGCCCAGAGTAGGAGCAAACCCCCAGAGCAAACCTCTCCTGCTCTGGACAGTTCCTGACATGGACAGAGGTGTCAGCAGAGAGAACTGTTGTCAGACAGAAAAAAAACTAATCAACTTCAGCAGCTGATAAGTACTGGTAGGATTAAGATTTATTAACAGAAGTAATTTACAAATCTGTTTAACTGTCTGGAGCCAGTTGATAAAAAAAAAAAAAAATGTTTTCCACCAGAGTACCCCTTTAAGGATCGTACCCAGAGAGTGGTGGTTAATGATTCGTGCTCTGATTGGTCCCCAGTTATTCGTGGTTGTTTTTCAGTGAAATACCCCTTTAATGCCGGAGCTGGACTTCATAATATGATTTTAGCACTGAGACCTCAACTAAGTGTTGGCATGTCTGACGTTTATCTGAAAGACTGTAATGCTTTGGAGGCAACCTGATGCTTTGGAGGCAAGATTCATGCTGCCCAATTAATGGGAAAGGAACAGACTCCCATATTACTTTATGCTGCATCATTTGTGAAAAATCATATTAAAAAAACTGACTTTGTAAGTAGCTTTAAATGGTTACTCTGCCCATAGATATCTTATCACTTAATCAAAGGGGATAAGATGTCTGATCACGGGGGTACGGCTGCCTGGACCCCCCGAGATCTTTGTGCAGACACCCAGCATTCTAAACATTTTGTTCATAATGTTGGATTCTGGCGGCCGTGGTCGTAATGTCACGCCACACCTCCTCGTGACGTCACGCCACGGTCACCCGAATCCAGCATTCTGAACATAATCTTTAGAACGCCGGGTGTCTGCACAAAGATCGCAGGGGTCCCAGCTTCCAGGGGTCCCAGCTTACGCACCTGTATATTCCTATTGGTGAGTGCCATCTACTCATTCTTTATGCAAGTGGATAATGTTCAGAACGCCGGGTGTCTGCACAGAGATCGCGGGGGGTCCCAGCGGCCGGGCCCCCACGATCAGTCGTCTTATCCCCTATCCTTTGGATAAGGGATAAGATGTCTAGGTTCAGAGTACCCCTTTAAGGCCCTTTTAAGTCTCAGCGAATCACAGTCCATCTCACACTAAAGTGCTCTGGGCTGTGTGCAGCAGAGTGAGGGAGGAAGTTCTCCCCCGTATGGCTTCAGATGATGTCACGCCTACTGGGGAACGCCCCTTCCCAGTCTGTGAATCTGACTGAGACTGAGCAGAAAATACAGAGCAATATCAAGGTAGAAACTAAAAAATTATAAAAAATAAAGGCACGGAGTGGTTTAGCATGATGGGGGCAGTGAACTGGGAGCATCAAAACATTTAGCAAGATCATGATAGGTACTCTTTAAGCTTCAATAGCTGAAACTGGAAAAATCATAGAAAAAAATGCCCACAGTGTGCCCTTGTATAGAAGAAACACCCTGCGCATGCACATCATATTGCGGCGCAGACACAGTGATCTGTCTCTGGTAACACTCACTATGGATGTGCCACCAGAAAGTAATTGTTGAGACAGATCCAAACCTGGCCCTCTGGTGGCGCATGCGCGGTGAACATTACCAGTAAGGCCGCGGCTTCGATAGCTCACCATACCTGCATTGCAATGGTATGTGGCGATGCACGCGCAGGGGATGTAAGCCAGAGATCTTGTGGCCATACGGCTTTGACAGCTCACCGTGCCTGCATCGCAATGTGACGCAATGGCGCATGCGCAGGTGGTGTAAACCAGAGACATTGTGGCCCTGCAGTTTTACAGCTCACTGTGCCTGCATGGCAATGGTGCATGCGCAGGGGGTGTAAACCTGAGACAATGTGGCCCTACAGTTTTACAGCTCACCGTGCCTGCATGGCAGTGTGACGCAATGGCGCATGCGCAGGTGGTGTAAACCAGAAACAGTGTGGCCCTGCACTTTTACAGGTCACTGTGCCTGCATGGCAATGTGACGCAATGGCGCATGCGCAGGTGGTGTAAACCAGAGACAATGTGGCCCTACATCTTTACAGCTCACCGTGCCTGCATGGCAGTGTGACGCAATGGCGCATGCGCAGGTGGTGTAAACCAGAAACATTGTGGCCCTGCAGTTTTACAGCTCACTGTGCCTGCATGTAATCAAGACATGTTGCAGCCCTAGGGCACAGCATACCCTAGGCCACGCCTCTGTGACACTTGAGGCGCCCATTAAACTGCATTTTGTAGTGAAATAAAGACAGTTGTAACAAAGGTATGACATGATCTATTGGAATGTTTCCCAACAAGTGCGCCTCCAGCTGTTGCAAAACCACAACTCCCAGCATGCCCGGACAGCCGAAGGCTGTCCGAGCATGCTGGGAGTTGTGGTTTTGCAACAGCTGGAGGCACACTGGTTTAAAAAAGTCCAATCTATTGAATAATGCTGCCACTTTATTAGTAAATTTGCACGTGACAGGTGTGGGTACAGTTACCTTAGACATAATAAAAATGATTCTTTATTTATATAGCGCACACAGATTCCGCAGCGCTGTACACTCACATTTTTACAAATACAATAGAATATTCCCTATTTATTTGTGGTGTTTTTTCCTATGGTTTGTTATCCTCTTGTTATGTTGCTCATAAATAGGTTTCCATATTCCATTGCTTCCCCATCACTGTCTGGTGAGATAATTCTAGATGACTGATGAACAATGGGCGCAGAATCCCAGGTGGCACCGCACCATTATATTTAGGGAGATGGGGCTGAGCGGTAACACAAGTGCATTTAAGGTACCTTGGCAGCGCCAGTCACTCCTTCACAAGCTGTAACAAATAAACCTTCACCTCACATGCCAGGTACAGGCGCTCAGCATGGAAGCTGTTACTCTGCCAGAACATTTTAATATACTGATGTAGCAGAGCAGAGGTTGTCACTCAGCTGGTTACGTAATTTAAAGGGGAACTCCGGTGGAAAACTTATTATTATTTTTTTTTTTAAATGAACTGGTGCCAGAAAGTTAAACAGATTTGTAAAGGACTTCTATTAAAAAATCTTAATCCTTTCAGTACATTTTTTGCAGCTGTATGCTACAGAGGAAAATCTTTATTTAAAAAAAAAATAATTTTGTGTTGTCTACAGTGCTCTCTGCTGACACCTGATGCCCGTATCAGGAACTGTCCAGAGCAGGAGAAAATCCCCATAGCAAACCTATGCTGCTCTGGACAGTTCCTGACATGGACAGAGGGGTCAGCAGAGAGCACTGTGGACAACACAAAAAAGAAATTCAAAAAGTAAAGATTTTCCTCTGTAGCAAACAGCTGCTAAAATGTACTGAAAGGATTAAGATTTTTTAATAGAAGTCCTTTACAAATCTGTTTAACTTTCTGGCACCAGTTCATAAAAAAAAAAAAAAATATATAAGTTTTCCACCGGAGTTCCCCTTTAAATTACGTAACCAGCTGAGTGACAACCTCTGCTCTGCTACATCAGTATATTAAAATGCTCTGTGTAGGACGCAGATGCAGATCAGATGCAGGAGGCTTTCTGCTGTATGTGTGTGAGCCGCGCATATAGCAGAAAGCAGCGCTGTCTGCCTGAAGATTCGGGACAAGTGTCCTGGATCCCCAGTAGCAGCTGAAGCTGCGGGCCCTTTAAAGGGGTACTCCGGTGGAAAACATTTTTTTTTTTTTAAATCAACTGGTGCCAGAAATTAAACAGATTTGTAAATTACTTCTATTAAAAAAAAATCTTAATCCTTCCACTACTTATTAGCTACTGAATACTACAGAGGAAATTCTTTTCTTTTTGGAACACAGAGTTCTCCGCTGACATCACGAGCACAGTGCTCTCTGCTGACATCTCTGTCCATTGTAGGAACTGTCCAGAGCAGCATATGTTTTCTATGGGGATTTTCTCCTACTCTGGACAGTTCTTAAAATGGACAGAGGTGTCAGCAGAGAGCACTGTGGTCATGATGTCAGCAGAGAGCTCTGCGTTCCAAAAAGAAAAGAATCTCCTCTGTAGTATTCAGCAGCTAATAAGTACTGGAAGGATTAAGATTATTTTTAATAGAAGTAATTTACAATTCTGTTTAACTTTCTGGCACCAGTTGATTTAAATTAAAAAAAAAAAGTTTTCCACCGGAGTACCCCTTTAACTGGCCGGGCCATTGGACCACCTGTCTGTCCACCCTTGCTGGAGACGGATAGAGGAGCGGTGTCTTGGTTCCTAAGACCATCGGAAATATGTGGCGACCCCTGGGGGAAAGGGTTGTCCGACCCCCAAAGGGGTCGCAACCCGCAGGCTGACTATATGAAGGGCAAAAGGCCAACCCAATTTCCGGGGCCATTTTTCAGGTTATCACGGCCAGAGTATATTTTAGCGATCTGAAACCGGTCTGTGTGTAGCCATATTTTTTGCACAAACGTTTTGTAAATCAGTGGTCTCCAAACTGAGGACCTCCAGATGTTGACAAACTACGACTCCCAGCGTGCCCGGACAGCCGTTGGCTGTCCGGGCACGCTGAGAGTCGTAGTTTGGCAACATCTGGAGGCCTGCAGTTTGGAGACCACTGCTGTAAATGATATTTGTAGCAATTACATTATAAGCAATTCTCTCTAACGTTATTACTGGAACCGTTCTCTTTACAGGCAGGAACTCCTCCAATAATAACTGCGCAGATTCCAATCATTACAGTGTATTAAGGAATGACTCCGAATATAATTCCCTGATATAATGGAGAAGGTGGCTCCATACCAGAGCTTTACTATTATTATCATTGCCGTTACCATTATATCTTATAGGCATAAATGTTTTGTTCGCCGATGTGATACTGTATTTCCTTGTTTGCAGTAATACAATATAACCGTAAATTAAATGGCTCATATGTGACATGAAAAGTTTATATGAAGAGTTTTATGTCCTTCTGATATGGTTTTTGCTTCATCTCTTTACTTTTTTTGTTTGTATGCAAAGGCTAAAAATAGGGACGCACTAATAAAGTCCCATACAAGTCTATGGGAAATATATGTTACTGCATAACTTCCAAACGGCTGGAAATATTTCCATAATACTTGGTCACTTAGAATATAGGATAGTTAATTTAACCCTTAACTACCCCCATTTGTGTGGGTCAGGGCTTTTGTTTAAAGTCCCACGCAAATCAATGGGAAATGTATGTTCCCACATAACTTCCGTACAGCTGGAGATATTTCAATACCTGGTACACATATTACGGGTCGGGATATGAGGACAGGATAGGAGGTCGGGATAGGAGGTCTGGATAGGAGGTCGGGATAGGAGGTCGGGATAGGAGGACGGGATATGAGGTCGGGATAGGAGGAAGGGGTAGGAGGTCGGGATAGGAGGACGGGATAGGAGGTTGGGATAGGAGGTCAAGATAGGAGGTCAAGATAGGAGGTCGAGATATGAGGATGGGAAAGGAGGACAGGATAGAAGGTCGGGATAGGAAGACGGGATAGGAGGTCGAGATAGGAGGTCGAGATATGAGGACGGGAAAGGAGGATGGGAAAGGAGGTCGGGATAGGAGGTCGAGATAGGAGGACTGGATAAGAGGATGGGATAGGAGGTCGGCATAGGAGGTCGCGATAGGAAGTCGTGATAGGAGGTCGAGATAGGAGGTCGGGATAGAAGGTCGGGATAGGAGGTCGAGATATGAGGACGGGAAAGGAGGACGGGATAGGAGGTCGGGATAGGAGATCGGGATAGGAGGTCGAGATAGAAGGTCGGGATAGGAGGACGGGATAGGAAGACGGGATAAGAGGACGGTATAGGAGGTCGGGATAGGAGGACGGGATAGGAGGTCGGATATGGGGTTGGGATATGACAACAATATATGAGGACTGGATATAAAGTCAAAAGCTTCCTCCTTGGTTTATTTTCCTCCCCAACAAGGATTAGGAAGGAAAAACCGGGCAACGCCGGGTACTCAGCTAGTATCAAAATAAAAATAATGCTTCTATATGTTACTCATGTAGATTCTTTACATGTCTTTTTTATGTGTCTATCTTCTGTATTTAGCTCCCAAATCCCTCTGTTTTGCTGTTCACTCATTCTGACATCCACTGTGGCCAAGGCTGAGCCCGCCCTCACTCACCATGCAAGTTATGCACGGCGCTCCGGCTGGACATACCGGCCGTGAGCACACCTCCTCCTCCTTGTCCGGCGCCGGCGGGGCTGGGATTCGCATTGCGGGACGCGCCCGCATGAGAGTCCCAGCCCGTCACTCACTTCCATCCCCGGTCTCTGTGCCTCAGCTCCGGCGTGCGTGCCCCCGCCTCCTAGCGCACGCGCATGCCGGAGCTTTGAAATTTAAAAGGCCAGTGCGCTCGGAATTAGTCACTCACCTGTACCTCTCTTATAAGTTTCAGCCCCTTCCTATTGCCCTTGGCGGATCTTTGTTTGCCCTAGCGCCTTAGAGAAAGCAGTTTTACAGTGTTCCTTGCTGTGTACAGACCTTGTATTCCGTGACTTGACCGTGTTCCTAGCCGCCTGCCTACTGACCTTCTGCTTCCCTACTGACTACGCTCATGTGCCACCTGCCCTGACCTCTTGCCTGCCTGACTACGTCCTGCCTGTTCCTTTTGTACCATGCTTCACCTCAGCCACCTGTGGGGTCGAGTCGTGCCAGGGGTAGCGACCTGGGTGTCGCCTGCCGCAGCAAGTCCATCCCGCTTTGCGGTGGGCTTTGGTGAAAACCAGCGGCACCTTAGACTCCGCTCCCTGGTACGGCCCGCGTCATCCGCCCCACAGGATCAGTGGATCTACTACATCTCCTGCTCCCGACCACCGTGGAATTACGGATCTACTACCTCCTGGGTACCTGCGGTGAGTCTAACAACGCATTCACTTTCTCCCTGAGTCTGCTGTGCTGTGTCTCTTCATACAATCACTGCAGGCTGCTCTGTAACCCCCCTCCTCTTTGTTTTCATGCCGCAGTCTGATAGGAAAGGAGTGAGCACAGAGGAGTAGGATTATGTTCTGGTCCCTAGTGGGTTTTTTATATAAGCCACGATTTCTATAAATGGAGATAACATTTTTTGTTTTTTTTTGTTTATGAAGTATATTAGAAAGGTTAATGTTTTGCCAAGATGTACAACATATAAAATGTTTTTGAATCTGACAATGCACATTAAAGCTCTGTGCCCACCTAGTGTTTTATTGTGCTGCTTCCCACTGTGACTCTATCCAGACACCACCTGACTAAAAGACGCCATGATGCCATGCCTGTTCTGAGAGCTGTCTCTTGTATAAAGGACACTATGCATGGGGGAAATGGCTTTGTTTCCTATAAACAATCCCTCTCACGGTGAAGCAATTCCCTGCCTGATGTTGCTGAAGAGTTTCTTTTCTCCCAGTCGCAGGTTGTCAGGACGTGGCTAACTGGTGGTTTTTCAGGGGTCCACGTTGTAGGGATTCCATAAGAGTCATGTTATCGAATTGTGGCTGCCAAGGGGAGTTTAACAGACTGTGAGATGGTTTGTCACTCGGGGTGGTGAGATTTTGTGATGCCAGGGCACCCTTAACCAACATTTACTTTCTTTACTTGTTGCAAGCTCAGGACTTTAGGCTTAATTCTGAGGCCTCCCACGCTAAGGAGGGTTCTGATAGTGTCCAATTAACGCTACACCGCCAGAATATGAACTATCACTGTGTGGCCGTCGACTCACTGGGTATTATGCTCAGTATTAAGAATTTCTGACTCCTCCTGGGCAGGGAACACTTGCAGAATGGCTGGGAACACTTGCAGAATGGTGCGATCACTTGCTTTAAGCTTCCCTTGAATCACATCACACTCCTGCTGTCTCTTCCCCACACTGCAGCTCACCCTGAGCTCTGCACACAGCTCAACACAGAGTTAGACTGAATAACTCCTTCCCCCCTACACCATATGTGGCCTAGCTAGGGGGCTCCCATTGGGCAATCAGGGTCACATGGGTACTCTGCATTATACCTCCTAACAAATATCCTTTACATTTCTTAAAAGTACAGTGCAAAACAATATAAATATCAAAGCAACACCTGAGCGTCAGGGCCTAGAGTGGCGCCTGAAGCAATGTTTGCCTGACAGGATGCACTCTGGTACAGGGACACAACAAATTCCCCCCTCTTGAAAACAGCCGCCCTCGGGATCCAGTCCTGGAGGGTGAAAATTGCTTAAGGTGCAAAGATATAGAAATAAACATTAGTGCAAACAGTCCCTGGAACATTATCTAGACACAGTCCTACACTGGGGCAAAACAAATTTCTTTGAAATAGTGCAGGTTGGTAAAAAGTGCAAAGAGTTCCTTCCAAAGAGATAACACTATGTGGTTGGTGCCTTTGATGTTAACCACTCACTTGTTGTTTTAAGTTCCACAGATTAAAATTTTTACCTGAGATTACATTTATTACTACACTCCTACTTAGCATTTTTTTCACTGGCTCTGACATAATGGACATACAAACACGTAAGACATACCAGCATGAGACCGACACACATGTAACAATTCTTGAAGCTCTTCCTTGGGTTGTGTGCATTTTCACAAAGTGGCTCTTGAATTCGGGCCGGAGCTGCTGTAGGCTTTCCATCACTACCGATCCTGTGCCACAGGCCCTATTGGCTTATAGCATTTTCTCCCTGTGACTTAAGTATGTTGAGAACACTTCAGGACCACACTGAAGAAATATGACAAGAGACAAACTGACACCTCCTGGTGTGCAAAATTTTAGCCAAGGTATCTCCTTGAATTTCGGGTGCACCTCATGCACACCAGAAGACAATCAACAAGGACAACATTGAACAAATACAGAGAAGTTAATACATCCTGACTTAGGCATTATATATGTGGGCGTACGATCACACCCCTAACATAGACAGTATATATAGGTCTGCATATATGGACTGGGGCACTCATATAGACATACCAACTAGCAAACAACAGTCCTAACCCGAGACAATTTTATAATATAGACGATTATACACCATATACATAATTCACTAGACATTATAAGGTAGATTTCTGACTACTATTGTACCATACTGACTATGTTAAGAATTTTCTTACCACTAGGCAATACTGTCTGAAAACACATTACTGAAAATTTTGTTACATTATCAACCATCTAGTTTACATTTCTCTCATCACTAGACAATCCTGACTAAAGACATTTTTGGCACATTTTAAGGCACTGAAGTGGTTTGGCAGAGAAGGCTCGTGAAGATTTAAGAAGTTCACGGTATTATACCAGGTACTAAAGTGTAGTGGTTTCTTCTTGGCAAGACGCCAGGCACATATTTTTAACTTGTAACTGAAACTGAAGCAACAGGCTCAGACGCCTAAATAGGAAAGTTTTAACAATAAAGCAATAGTCAGCTTTTTCTTTGATTTAGCATGAAGGGTACTTTCCATCCCTTTGGCAGCCTTCGCAACTCATTCTGGGTTGGGACATGAATCTTGCATCTCTTTCTTGAGGACCCTCTGGTGGGTTAATGGTAATGTCTTGACAAGTTGGAATTGGACACGCTGGGGCGTTTTGTACTAAGGCGGCTTCCGCCACTGGGGCTGGTGGTGCTGCAGCAGCAGCTGCTACCTCAACTTCTTCCTCTGGAGTCCTAGGCAGTAGTGAAGCAAGCCTAGGTAGTGCTAAAGCAGATGTGGGGGTCATGGACTGAGGTTTCTTCCCTTCAGTCGCCTTGGGGGTAAACAGTCCATGTGGATCAGAGGTTCAGTCCTCAGAGGGGAAATAAACAAAGGGCAACTGAGTAGGGTTTTTGGGTTGCGTCTCCGCAGCTGCCCACTCTCCTCTTGAACTCTGTATCAGGGTATACTCCACAATCTCCCCGTTCTCAAGGGAGTTTAAGTGTGCCGACAGGTAGTCCCTTTTCACCGCCCTCCCATTAACAAGTATGGTGCCTCCGTGGTGACAGTCTATCAATGTCCCGATTTCCTGGACCCAGTCAAACGTAACAGCTGTGGTTTGTTGCCGTTCTAAGGGGGGGGGGGGGGGTTCAACATGTCGCAGGTAACCAAGCATACGTATATGCGCACGCTCCAGAAACGTGGTGTCTATCTACTGCTGCTGACGTACCTTGAATGGGAGCTGTCGCTGGCAGGCTCATTTTGCCTCCCGGATCTCCTTTAGGATGGCCGCGTTGTGGGCCTCTCGCTCTGCCTCTGGAGTCAGGCCCAAGGGGATCGGTGGATGTTCCTTTCCCCGTAGGGGCATCAGGAACTGGTGCATGGCACAGATGATGACTGGCTGGTTGCCAAACACCCACTGCGGCAGTGGGGGTGACTTGGGTCTCTTATAGAAGGCAGTCGCTGGCTTCTCTGGTGGGGCCCCTGGCGGCGTACACTGTGATGCGGGGGGTGGGGCATCCGCATCTGGTTCTGTGGTTACAGCTGCTAAGTCCATAAGAGAACTCCATGTTGGTAACTGTGGGGCCGCTGGCTCTTCCAGCTTCTGTGGTCTCGGTGGGTCTCTAGGTACTGCGATTTCAGATCAGGCATCATCCTCCGGTAATGGCACGTTCAGTCACCGCTTTTCCGCAGACAGGAGCGACAGTTGTTCCACAAGGAGTTGCTCCAGCTCGGCAGCATCGATCTTGGCCTGATGTGGAGTGCTGATCGCCATCTTGGTACACTCTCTTGCAGTGCTCTCCGCCATACTCTCTCTCTTTCTCTGAATCTCACGAGGTGTACTTGCGGGGTTTTGCAGTCTCTTTTGTAGTGTGCTCCAACAAAGTGGCCTCTGACAGGAAGCACAGCATCTGTGCAGCCTCTTCAATCGTCCCCTGTGCAACAGGGTGGCGGTCCTTTTGGTTCCGCTTTGGACTTGGCACAGCATTTTGGTCCCCACGCCCGGGGCCGGGGATTTTTCTATTGATCGGACTTTTTGATGCTTTTTATTCATTTTTTCATTATATAAAAAGTGACCAAAAATACGCTATTTTGGACTTTGGAATTTTTTTCACGTACGCCATTGACTGTGCTGTTTAATTAAATATATATATTTTTATAGTACGGACATTTCTGCACACGGCGATACCACATATGTTTATTTTTATTTACACAGTTTTTTTTTTTGTTTTTTTTTTAAATGGGAAAATGGGGGGATTCTTACTTGCAATGTTATAGCCCCCTTGTTACGCCGAGCGCTCCGGGTCCCTGCTTCTCCCCGGAGCGCTTGCGGCGTCTCTCTCTCTGCAGCGCCCCGGTCAGACCCGCTGACCGGGAGCGCTGCACTGACATTGCCGGCGGGGATGCAATTCGCGTAGCGGGACGCGCCCGCTCGCGAATCGCATCCCAAGTCACTTACCCGTCTCGGTCCCCGGCTGTCATGTTCTGGCGCGCGCGGCTCCGCTCTCTAGGGTGCGCGCGCGCCAGCTCTCTGAGATTTAAAGGGCCAGTGCACCAATGATTGGTGCCTGGCCCAATCAGCCTAATTAGCTTCCACCTGCTCCCTGGCTATATTACCTCACTTCCCCTGCACTTCCTTGCCGGATCTTGTTGCCTTGTGCCAGTGAAAGCGTTTAGTGTTGTCCAAAGCCTGTGTTCCAGATCTCCTGCTATCCTCTTTGACTACGAACCTTGCCGCCTGCCCCGACCTTCTGCTACGTCTGACCTTGCCTCTGTCTAGTCCTTCTGTCCCACGCCTTCTCAGCAGTCAGTGAGGTTGAGCCGTTGCCGGTGGATACGACCTGGTTGCTACCGCCGCTGCAAGACCATCCCGCTTTGCGGCGGGCTCTGGTGAAAACCAGTAGCAACTTAGAACCGGTCCACCGACACGGTCCACGCCAATCCCTCTCTGGCACAGAGGATCCACCTCCAGCCTGCCGAATCGTGACACCCCTCTACTGGCTATAACACTGCACACACTGATCTTCTACACAGATCACTGCCATGCATTAACATGGCAATGATCAGTGTTATCGGCGGTCGATTTCTCAAGCCAGTATTTAAGGCACGGAGCAATCAATCGCTGATCGGATGCGCTGGAGGCAGGCGTTCTAGCTGATCGGGACATCGCAATTTCACCGTGATGGTCCTGATCAGTCCGACTGAGCTGCTGGGAGTGTATTTTAGTGTCTAACCCAGAAAGAAGTACAGGTCACCCGTCTAACCCAGGAAGAAGTACAGGTCACTTGTCTAACCCAGACAAAAGTACAGTGCCGACTACAAAAAATTCAAATAGACAAATCACCAGGTCCAGGTGGTATTCACCCCCGTGTTCTAAAGGAATTAAGTAAAGTAATAGACAGACCCCTATTTTTAACCCCTTCAGGACGGAGCCCATTTTGGCCTTAAGGACCGGAGCGTTTTTTGCACATCTGACCACTGTCACTTTAAACATTAATAACTCTGGAATGCTTTTAGTTATCATTCTGATTCCGAGATTGTTTTTTCGTGACATATTCTACTTTAACATAGTGGTAAATTTTTGTCGATACTTGCATCCTTTCTTGGTGAAAAATCCGTAAATTTAGCATTTTTCTAACTTTGAAGCTCTCTACTTGTAAGGAAAATGGATATTACGAATACATTTTTTTTGGTTCACATATACAATATGTCTACTTTATGTTTGCATCATAAAATTGACGTGTTTTTACTTTTGGAAGACACCAGAGGGCTTCAACGGTCAGCAGCAATTTTCCGATTTTTCACAAAATTTTCAAACTCAGTATTTTTCAGGGACCAGTTCAGGTTTGAAGTGGATTTGAAGGGTCTTCATATTAGAAATACCCCATAAATGACCCCATTATAAAAACTACACCCCCCAAAGTATTCAAAATGGCATTCAGTCAGCGTTTTAACCCTTTAGGTGTTTCACACGAATAGCAGCAAAGTGAAGGAGAAAATTCACAATCTTCATTTTTTATACTCACATGTTCTTGTAGACCCAATTTTTGAATTTTTACAAGGGGTAAAAGGACAAAATTTTTACTTATATTTGTAGCCCAATTTCTCTCGAGTAAGCACATACCTCATATGTCTATGTAAAGTGTTCGGCGGGCGCAGTAGAGGGCTCAGAAGGGAAGGAGCGACAAGGGGATTTTGGAGAGTACGTTTTTCTGAAATGGTTTTTGGGGGGCATGTTACCTTTAGGAAGCCCTTATGGTGCCAGAACAGCAAAAAAAAAACACATGGCATACCATTTTGGAAACTAGACCCCTCGGGGAATGTAACATGGGATAAAGTGAACCTTAATACCCCACAGGTGTTTCACGACTTTTGCAAATGTAAAAAAAAAACAACAAATTTTACCTAAAATGCTTGTTTTCCCCAAAAAATTTTATTTTTAAAAAGGGTAATAGCAGAAAATACCCCTAAAAATTTTAAGCCCAATTTCTCCTGATTCAGAAAACACCCCATATGGGGGTGAAAAGTGCTCTGCTGGCGCACTACAGGTCTCGGAAGAGAAGGAGTCACATTTGGCATTTAGGAAGCCCCTATGGTGCCAGAACAGCAAAAAAAACCCCACATGGCATACCATTTTGGAAACTAGACCCCTCAGGGAACGTAACAAGGGGTTAAGTGAACCTTTATACCCCACAGGTGTTTCACGACTTTTGCATATGTAAAAAAAAAAATTTTTTTTTTTACCTAAAATGCTTGGTTTCCCAAAAATTTTACATTTTTAAAAAGGGTAAAAGCAGAAACTACCCCCCAAAATTTGTAACACAATTTCTCCCGAGTACGGCGATACCCCATATGTGACCCTAAACTGTTGCCTTGAAATACGACAGGGCTCCAAAGTGAGAGCGCCATGCGCATTTGAGGCCTAAATTAGGGACTTGCATAGGGGTGGACATAGGGGTATTCTACGCCAGTGATTCCCAAACAGGGTGCCTCCAGCTGTTGCAAAACTCCCAGCATGCCTGGACAGTCAACGGCTGTCCGACAATACTGGGAGTTGTTTTGCAACAGCTGAAGGCTCCGTTCTGGAAACAGTGGCGTACCAGACGTTTTTCATTTTTATTTGGGAGGGGAGGGGGGCTGTGTAGGGGTATGTGTATATGTAGTGATTTTTACTTTTTATTTTATTTTTTGTGGTAGTGTAGTGTAGTGTTTTTAGGGTACAGTCGCACGGGCGGGGGGTTCACAGTAGTTTCTCGCTGGCAATTTGAGCTGCAGCAGAAAGTTTGCGGCAGCTCAAATTTGCAGCCAGATACTTACTGTAATCCTCCGCCCATGTGAGTGTACCCTGTACGTTCACATTGGGGGGGGGGAACATCCAGCTGTTGCAAAACTACAACTCCCAGCATGCCCGTTGGCTGTCGGTGACTGCTGAGAGTTGCAGTTTTGCATCAACTGTAGGCACACTGGTTATGTATCACTGAGTTTGTGACCTAACTCAGTGTTTCACAACCAGTGTGCCTCCAGCTGTTGCAAAACTACAACTCCCAGCATGTACGGTGCATGGTGTACGGTGACTGCTGAGAGTTGTAGTTTGCAACAGCTGGAGGCACACCGGTCGTGAAACACTGAGTTAGGTAAAAAAAAAACTCTGAGTTTCACAACCAGTGTGCCTTCAGCTGTTGCAAAACTACAACTCTCAGCAGTCACCGACAGCCAACGGGCATGCTGGGAGTTGTAGTTATGCAACCAGCAGATGCACCACTACAACTCCCAGCATGCACTTTAGCTGTTTGTGCAAGCTGGGAGTTGTAGTTAGACAACAGCTGAAGGTACACTTTTCCATAGAAAGAATGTGCCTCCAGCTGTTGCAAAACCATAAGTCCCAGCATGCCCATAAGGGAATGCTGGGAGTTGTGGTGGTCTGCCTCCTGCTGTTGCATAACTACAGCTCCCAGCATGCCCTTTTTGCATGCTGGGAGCTGTTGCTAAGCAACAGCAGGAGGCTGTCACTCACCTCCAATGATCCAGACGCTGCAGGTCAGTCCCGCCGCCGCAGCTGCTCCTGGGGCCCCGATCCCAACAGGGGAGCACGTCCCGCACCCGCTCACGTCCTCCGGAAGAGGGGCGGAGCGGGTGCGGGAGTGACACCTGCAGCAGGCGCCCTGTTTGGTCGGCCGGTAATCCGGCCGACGAATCAGGGCGATCATGAGGTGGCACCAGTGCCACCTCACCCATGCAGGCTCTGGCTGTTCGGGGCCGTCAGAGACGGCCCCGAACAGCCAGTAATTCTGGGTCACCGGGTCACTGGAGACCCGATTGACCCGGAATCGCCGCAGATCGCTGGACTGAATTGTCCAGCGATCTGCGGCGATCGCCGACATGGGGGGACATAATGACCCCCCTGGGCGATATGCCGGGATGCCTGCTGAACGATTTCAGCAGGCATCCGGCTCCGGTCCCCAACCGGCTAGCGGTGGGGGCCGGAATTCCCACGGGCGTATGGATACGCCCTCGGTCCTTAAGGACTCGGGATTCAGGGCGTATCCATACGCCCTATGTCCTGAAGAGGTTAATATTCAAGGACTCTATAGTAACAGGGACTGTTCCCCAGGACTGGCGCATGGCAAATGTGGTGCCAATATTTAAAAAGGGGTCAAAAGGTGACCCCGGGAATTATATACCTGTTAGTTTAACCTCCATTGTATGTAAATTGTTTGAGGGTTTCCTAAGAGATGCTATTTTGGAGTATCTTGATAAAAATAAATGTATGACCCCATATCAGCATGGATTTATGAGGGATCGTTCTGTCAAACTAACCTGATCGGCTTTTATCAGGAGGTGAGCTCCAGACTGGACCAGGGGCAATCGCTGGATGTTGTATATCTGGATTTTCCCAAAGCATTTGATACGGTGCCACATTAAAGGTTGGTGCATAAAATGAGAGGGATTGGGCTGGGGGGAATGTGTGTAAGTGGGTAAGTAACTGGCTCAGTGTTAGGAAACAGAGGGTGGTTATTAATGGTACTTATTCTGATTGGGTGACTGTTACTAGTGGGGTACCACAGGGGTCCGTCTTGGGTCCTATTCTATTTAATATATTCATTAATGACCTTATAGAGGGGTTGAATAGTAAAGTAGCAATCTTTTTACTAAACTCTGTAAAGTGGGAAACACAATAGAGGACAGTGAACTGTGTATAGTAGATAACACAATAGAGGACAGTGCACTGGAAATAATTCTACCGCTGTACAAATCACAAGTCAGACCACACATAGAATACTGTGTACAGTACTGGGCACCAGTGTACAAGAAATATATAGTGGAGCTGGAGAGGGTTTAAAGACGGGCAACCAGAGTAATACGAGGAATGGGAGAGGAATAGGGGAGACCTAATAACTATGTATAAATATATCAAGGGTCTGTACAGAGATCTCTCCCATTACCTATTTATACCCAGGACTGTATCTATAGCAAGGGGGTATCCACTACTTCTAGAAGAAAGAAGGTTTCTACACCAGCACAGTCGGGGGTTCTTTACTGTAAGAGCAGTGAGACTGTGGAGTTCTCTGCCAGAGGAGGTGGTCATGGTGAACTCTGTAAAAGAATTCAAAAGGGGCCTGGATGCATTTTTGGAAAATAATAACATTACAGGTTATGGAAAATAGATTTATAGGGACAGAATGTTGATCCAGGGATTTATTCCGATGCCATATTTGGAGTCCTGAATTTTTTTAACCTCTAGTATGAGGGTTTTTTGCCCTCTGGATCAACTCAGTAGGGACTCATTAGGGATATAGGTTGAACTTGATGGATTCTGGTCTTTTTTCAACCTTATGAACTATGTTTGTGGTGCTTACACATGCTGATAGCAAATATCCTTAACATTTCTTAAAGGTACAGTGCAAAACAATATAAATGAACAGGCAAAGACTACAATGGATATAACAGGATTACCTGAGTGGCAGGGGCTGGAGCAGGCACCTGAAGAAATGTTTACCTGACAGTACGCACTCCTGTACTGGGACACCACAGAATATGTTATTTGTTATCACTGAGTAATCCCATAGAGATAGCAGCAGTATACAGATAGTACTGGAGAAGAGGTGCAAAACTACTGTATAACCTGATCCCATATACATGGCAGCAGCAGTATACAGATAGAGCTAAAGGGGAGGTGTATATCTACTATATATTCTGATCCCATAGAGACAGCTGTAGCAGTATACAGATAGAGCTAGAGAGGAATTGTATATCTACTATATATCCTGATCCCATAGAAGTAGCAGCAGTAGTATACAGATGGAGCTGGAGGGGAGTTGTAAAACTACTATATACCCTGATCTCATAAAGAGCAGATGGAGCCGGGAGCAGAGGGATCTAGCAGGCGATTATTTGATCCTGAAGTTCACAGAAAGTCAAAACCCTGGACTGACATCCTGTTCTGACACATTAAAGGGGTACTCCGGTGGAAAACATATATATATATTTTTTTTTTTTTCAAATCAACTGGTGCCAGAAAGTTAAAAACAGATTTATTAATTACTTCTTTTAAAATATCTTAATCCTTCCAGTACTTATCAGCTGCTGTTTGCTCCAGAGGAAGTTGAGTTGTTCTTTTCTGTCTGACCACAGTGCTCTCTGCTGACACCTCTGTCCATGTTAGGAACTGTCCCGAGCAGGAGAGGTTTCTATGGGGATTTGCTCCTACTCTGGACAATTCCTGATACAGACAGAGGTGTCAGCAGAGAGCACTGTGGTCAGACAGAAAAGAACAATTCAACTTCCTCTGTAGCATACTGCAGCTGATAAGTACTGGAATGATTACGATTTTTTTAATAGAAGTAATTTACAAATCTGTTTAACTTTCTGGAGCCAGTTGATATGAAAAAAAAAATTGCCTTTCACCGGAGTACCCATTTAAGTACCTATGATTTTCCGTGGTCAGACTGGCGATCACATGACCCAGTTACTGTAACAAAACACATGGATGCAGCTGGGCTGGAATAAAAACAGATGGGGGGAGATTTGTCAGTGTGCCTCCAGCTGTTGCAAAACTACAACTCCGGGCCTGCTGGGAATTGTAGTTTTACAAGCATTGTTCGGCACAAAAAAAAAAACAGGCCCTGAACAGGTTGGAGCAGTGTGAACACAGCCATAGCAGGTACATTGTGGAACATGATGCCCGTACAATAGAGCCGACAACAGTCAGTATGAAAGTGACAAGGCCTTTGTGGCATCTCTTGTTACATTTCTGCGGCTTTATACTGTTTCTAGCGCCGCTTATAATGATGCCGGGTACAGAGCGACTCTCGGCCCATTATTTGGATGAAAGAACTTTTTCGTACTTTCTGACGGTTTCATTATATTAATGGAAATCTAGACCCGATGTATGCGAGCTGCGTCACAAAACAACATATCCCTGCCACCTACCCGGAACACACCATTTCTTTACTGCATTTGCGTTGAAATGGCTTTTATGTTCAGGCTTTTAGGCATTGTGGTCTTAATTTTAACACCTTTATTTATTGTATTTAATATAAACTAGGGCATCTATACTGAACACTATGAAGCAGGATAGTGTTATCATGTCCTGATGTCACTGATCACTATTGTAAAACGTCTATTTTACAGGGTTTTTATGGGTGGAAATTTGATTTGATGCGGGACTTGAAGAATTTAAAGGGGTACTCCGGTGAAAAATTATTTTTTATTTTTTAAATCAACTGGTGGCAGAAAGTTAAACAGATTTGTAAATGACTTCTATTAAAAAAAATCTTAATCCTTCCTGTACTTATTAGCTGCTGAATACTACAGTGGAAATTCTTTTCCCGTTTGAAACACAGAGCTGTCTGCTAAATCACGAGCACAGTGCTCTCTGCTGACACCTCTGTCCATTTTTAGGAACTGTCGTAGGGTAAAAGGAAATCCCCATAGCAAACATATGCTGTTCTAGATAGTTCATAAAATGGACAGAGATGTCAGTAGAGAGCACTGTGCTCGTGATGTCAGCAGACAGTTCTGTGTTTCAAAAAGAAAATAATTTCCTCTGTAGTATTCAGCAGCTAATAAGTACAGGAAGGATTAAGATTTTTTTAATAGAAGTGATTTACGAATCTGTTTAACTTTCTGGCACCAGTTGATTTAAAAAAAAAAGTTTTTCACCCGGAGTACCCCTTTAAGTTTATCCAGAAAAACAGAGCTAATTTCTTCTAACAACAGCGCCACCCTTGTCCTCAGGTTATGTGTGTTATTACAACTTGGCTCCATTCACTTCAGTGGAACTGAGTTTAAACACCGCACCCCACCTGAGGACAAGGGTGGCGCTGTTTTTGAAAGAAATCAGCTCTGTTTTTCTAATCCTGGATAACCCCCAATCAACTGGTGCCAGAAAGTTAAACAGATTTGTACATTACTTTTATTAAAAACTCTTATTCCTTCCAGTACTTATTAGCTGCTGGATACTACAGAGGAAATTATTTTCTTTTTGGAACACAGTGCTCTCTGCTGACATCACGAGCACAGTGCTCTCTGTTGACATCTCTGTCCATTTTAGGAACTGTCCAGAGCAGCATATGTTTTCTATGGGGATTTTCTCCTACTCTGGACAGTTCTTAAAATGGACAGAGATGTCAGCAGAGAGCACTGTGCTCGTGATGTCAGCAGAGAGCTCTGTGTTCCAAAAAGAAAATAATTTCCTCTGTATTATTCAACAGCTAATAAGTACTGGAAGGATTAAGACTTTTTAATAGAAGTAATGTACAAATCTGTTTAACTTTCTAGCACCAGTTGATTAAAAAAAAAAAAGTTTTCCACTGGAGTACCCCTTTAACCCCTTAAGGACCAAGGACGTACCGGTACGTCCTTGGTCCTGCTCTCCTGATATAACGTGGGGTTATACAGTAACCCCGCGTCATATCACGGCGGGCCCGGCGTCATAGTGAAGCCGGGACCCGCCTCTAATAGCGCGCAGCGCCGATCGCGGCTAAAAGTGAAAGTGGCCGGCTAGCTCAGTCGGGCTGTTCGGGATAGCCACGGCTAATCGCGGCATCCCGAACAGCTGACAGGACAGCGGGAGGGCCCCTACCTGCCTCCTCGCTGTCCGATCGCCAAATGACTGCTCAGTGCCTGAGATCCAGGCCTGAGCAGTTATGCGGCAGAATCGTTGATCACTGGTTTCTTATGAGAAACCAGTGATCAATGATGAAGATCAGTGTGTGCAGTGTTATAGGTCCCTATGGGATAACAATGATCAGTATAAGAGATCAGTGTGTGCAGTGTTATAGGTCCCTATGGGATAACAATGATCAGTATAAGAGATCAGTGTGTGCAGTGTTATAGGTCCCTATGGGACCTATAACACTGCAAAAAAAAGTGAAAAAAAAAGTGAATAAAGATCATTTAACTCCTCCCCTATTAAAAGTTTGAATCACCCCCCTTTTCCAATAATAAAAAAAAAAACACAGTGTAAATAAAAATAAACATATATGGTATCACCGCGTGCGGAAATGTCCGAATTATAAAAATATATCATTAATTAAACCGCTCGGTCAATGGCGTGCGCGCAAAAAAATTCCAAAGTCCAAAATAGTGCATTTTTGGTCACTTTTTATATCATTTAAAAATGAATAAAAAGCGATCAATAAGTCCTATCAATGCAAAAATGGTACCGTTAAAAAATTCAGATCACGGCGCAAAAAATGAGCCCTCATACCGCCCCATACACGGAAAAATAAAAAAGTTATAGGGGTCAGAATATGACAATTTTAAACGTCTTAATTTTCCTGCATGTAGTTATGATTTTTTCCAGAAGTCCGACAAAATCAAACCTATATAAGTAGGGGATCATTTTAATCGTATGGACCTACAGAATAAAGATAAGGTGTCATTTTTACTGAAAAATGTACTACGTAGAAACGGAAGCCCCCAAAAGTTACAAAATGGCGTTTTTTTTTTTCAATTTTGTCGCACAATGATTTTTTTTTCCGTTTCACCGTAGATTTTTGGGCAAAATGACTGATGTCATTACAAAGTAGAATTGGTGGCGCTAAAAATAAGCCATCATATGGATTTTTAGGTGCAAAATTGAAAGAGTTATGATTTTTTAAAGGCAAGGAGCAAAAAACGAAAATGCAAAAACGGAAAAAACCCCGGTCCTTAAGGGGTTAACCACTTAAAAGAGTACCCCGCCCCTAGACATATTATCCCCTATCCAAAGGTTAGGGGATAAGATATCTGATCGTGGGGATCTTTTTTTTTTTTTTGTTCCCATAAGGGACTATTTATATAGCAATCTTTGGATTTCTTTTTATTTTTTTATTTTTTTTATTTAGCAATTTTATTAAAATTTCACATACAAAATGTCAAAAAACAGAATTAGGGAAAAGAAAAAAAAAAGACACTTTAATTACTCAACCCTTCCCTCCCCCCACCCGCTGTCAGAAGGGAAGAAAAAGAAAAGAAAAGAAAAAAAGAAAGGAAAACCGATGCTACTTAGCCTTCTTTCTCTTCCCATACTGCCCAAATTGCTTTATACCTGTTTAATCCTCTCCTGGAGTTACCTGTTCTCCAGTCCTCATATTTCTTAACTTTAAGAACCAGCCTGTACCATTCTATTATATTAGGACCCGTATTCTTGAATTGTCCTCTCAAGATCACTACCTTAGCCAACATAAGGATACGATTTATTACGTCTCGCCCTTTTCCACTATTACCCAAGTTACCTAATATCACCTCTGTACCCAACCATTCTTTCTTGAGATTAAAGGGGTACTCCGGTGAAATCCTTTTTTCTTTTAAATCAACTGGTGGCAGAAAGTTAAACATATTTGTAAATTACTTCTATTAAAAAATCTTAATCCTTCCAGTACTTATTAGCTGCTGAATGCTACAGAGGAAATTCCTTTCTTTTTGGAACACTGATGACATCACGAGCACAGTGCTCTCTTCTGACATCTCTTTCCATTTTAGTAACCATGCATAGCAGATGTATGCTAAGGGCAGCATGGTGGCTCAGTGGTTAGCACTGCTGCCTTGCAGTGCTGGGGACTTGGGTTCAAATCCCACTAAGGACAACAATAAATAAAGCGTTATTATTATTATAATAACCTCAGCAGAGAGAACTGTGCTCGTGATGTCATCAGAGAGCATTCCAAAAAGAAAAGAATTCCCTCTGTAGTATTCAGCAGCTAATAAGTACAGGAAGGATTAAGATTTTTTAATAGAAGTAATTTTCAAATATGTTTAACTTTCTGCCACCAGTTGATTTAAAAGAAAAATGGTTTTCACCGGAGTACCCCATTAACTTTATTCCCAATAGTGTGAAATACCTTAGCCCAAAACTCTTTAATTATTGGGCATGTCCACAATAAGTGAATCAAATCGGCATCTGGTGTACCACACTTCGGGCAGTCTGCCTTCTTCCAACAACCTGTCTTTTTTAGTTGTTGCGGTGAGTAAAACAAATGATGAATTATTCTTTATTGCATAATTTGATGTGTTTTATTAATTGAGCATTTTTTAACGTTCCTAAGAATATCATCCCATACTTCCTTTGTAAGTGGACCAAGGATGGTCTCCCATCTCTTCTTTTTATTTTCTTGAAACTTTACAGGCAGAGTTTTCAAGAGTAATCTATATGCATCTACAGTGATCCCTCGACTTACAATGGCCTCAACATACAATAGTTTCAACATACAATGGTCTTTTCTGGACCATTGTAAGTTGAAACCAGACTCAACATACAATGCTACAGACAGTCCAGATCTGTGAAACATGTCAATGAACCGACCAATCAGAATGGGCATTTACTGGTAAAACTGCTGTATTACTGAAGCATATGCACTGACTGGTGTCTGGTAGCGCCCCCTACAGTACAGGGAGGTATTACATGTTCTGTACTCTTTACCTGTGCCAGGGTTAGCTGCTCTTTTGGACACCAGGTGAGGGCGGCTCCATTTTACTTTTTTAGGACACTGTGTTCTGTACAGGACCCTGAAGAAGCTCCTGTCCTCTACATAGACCAGTGCTTCCCAAGCAGGGTGCCCCCAGCTGTTGCAAAACTACAACTCCCAGCATGCACGGACAGCCTTTGGCTGTCCGGCCATGCTGGGAGTTGTAGTTTTGCAACAGCTGGAGGCTCCCTGCTTGGGAAACACTGACATAGACAGTGATTACAGCTCCCAGCAGATCTTTATTACTTTTATATGTAAGGATTTGCTTTATCTGTATTAGTTATCTACTTATTTTTATTCTCACTTCTTCCTATTTTTTGGATGACATTTTGGGGCTTCAGAACCAATTACCAGGTTTCCATAGAGTTCTGGTATCAACATACAATGGTTTCAACATACAATGGTTGTCCTGGAACCGATTAATATTGTAACTTGAGGGACCACTGTATATGCTTCACACAACTGTATATACCAAAATGTATGTTAATTTTTCAAACTGTACTCACTCTTTAGTGTATCAAATTTTTTAATCTCTCCCTTTTAAAAAGTCTGTGCCACATATTTAATCCCTTTACCTTTCTATTTCATTAAAGAATACCTGTCATGATCTTATTAAATTTTACAATCCTCCCAGTTCATTTCCCCCATCATGATAAACCACCCCCGGCCTTTATTTTTATTATTTTTTAGTTTTCTACCTTGATATTGCTCTGTATTTTCTGCTCAGTCTCAGATTCACAGACTGGGAAGGGACGTTCCTCAGCAGGCTGTGACATCATCTGAAGCCATACAGGGGAGAACTTCCTCCCTCACTCTGCTACACACAGCCAATAGAAGTTCAGTGTGTGAGATGAGCTATGATTGGATAAGGCTGGACCCCACCCCCTCAGCATTTCCTGATTTTGGACTTATTTCAGGCCAGCAGGAGTCCAAAGTCTGTGCAAAAGATAGGGGGAAATGTGCTCTGGACAAGTAGAGAGACACCTAGTGGCAGCTTTTTTTAAAACACAAATAAAACATAGAAAACTTCATTTTTTTAAGCAAAGTACATTAGAAAGATTTTTTTATTTACCATGAGAAGTGCAATAGCAAAAATTTGTTAAAATGAGAGTGCCCATTTAAGTGCTATGCATAGGCTTCTGTGGGCAGACTATACAAGAAGATCCCCTGGGAGGTGGAGCAAAAAAACACACATACCTTTTTCCATCCCCCAATGGCTCCAAGTTCACGCAGCTCCGGTCTCTGTTGTAATGGCTTCCAGATTTTTTGACACAGGCTGGCAGGCCTGCTCAGCCAATCCGTGGGGCCCTAAAAATGGTGAGGACTTATTAGGAATTGTAGCAATATTAGAAAGTTTTCTGGAAATTTTCAAAAAAGGGGCACGCGTCTTCCCTACATTTTTCTTTATACCCAAACAGGAATGGATCTATCAATTAAAGGAAAACTGTCAGCCAGGTTCACTCACACTAAACTCAAAACAATGGGTTATAGTGTGGGTGAACAGGATTCTAAGGAGGTCACTTCCTTAAATTGCTTTAGTAGGTCCCGAGATATCAGCTTCCAAAGTTCGGTATTTCTATTCAGGGAGCTGTGCTTTGGAGGTGTGGCCGGGGGGTCAGTCACGTGAGCGCAGCGCTCTCACTGCAGAGCACATTGTCATGTCTGTCTTGGTCTATGTTCACACACAGCTATTGGATCTGGTTGTGTTTGAACAGTTATAAGTTTCCCAGTCAGGGAATAGTTAAAGCCTTTGGCTTTATATCCAAAAGCTCTTAGGGTGTATCTACATAAGGTGTCCTCAGTCCAGCCCCTGGGCTGGTGATTATATCTTGACTTGAGATCCTGTTTTTTGCTGACTTGCCTGACATGCTGCTATGGAGCGTTTGGTGAAACATTCCTTGTTTGAACTTTTAATCTACTATCTCTGTTTTAGCATGCACCTTGCATTTATCTTTGATAGGTTCTTGGCTTTTACCCATGGTTAGTTAGCATGCTCATAGTAGATTTTAATCCATGTTTGTATAGTCGGTTTTATGATTTGTATGTCCTTTCTGCTATGTATCTGTTCACACTGTGTTTTCTCTTGTATCCCTTTTCTGTGTTTCTATAACTAGATATCCCTGTTACCGGTCCATGGGGACTCTGGGAGATTGATCCTGTGTCTACTGGAGGTTTTCTGAGGGATTGTGATTATTCCTGTCTTTTGTTCAGTGTGAACAGTGTTCTATAATTATATCCTGTTGTATCCGTTTTTTTTAAGCTGTAACCAGGCATCCCTGTTACCGGTCCATGGGGACATTCCTGTGTCTACTGGAGGTTTAGGGATTGTGACTATATTAGTTTAGCGATAGATCCCATTTACCTTTCCATGGGGCCTCTGGGGAATTGAGAATTAATACAGGATATCTCTGTGCTCCATCCTGGACTCTTGGAGATTGAGTTTTAGTGTCAAGACATTCCTGTGCCTACTCGAGGTTTTCTGGGGGATTGTATATTCCTGTTTGTTTCTGGAGTCCATGTTGACTCAGACTCAGACTTGATTTCAGATCTTTGGAGTTTTTGTACATGCACTGATCATAGAGTACATTATCACTTAGCTAGTGTTTTCCTCTGTGCTGTACTATTGGTCTATAGTGTCCTCTGTGCAGCTCACTGATCTGTGTCCTCTGAACTTAAAGTTATTATAGAGTTCTATCTTCCTGTTATATTTCTGGCTTGTGACTGACTGTTTATTAGTATGTGTTTTTAAGGCCACTGCACTTTAGTTCAGGGAGGGACCAGCACCCAGTTGTCTATCCACCATTTAGGGTGGATGGGCAAGTAGGCAGGGAGAGCAGTTTTAGGGTCAGTTTAGGCCTCACTCTCCCTGTCCCCTGGTCGGTCCCTGACACGCATGCACCAGAAGATTTAATCATGACTGGAGAGCAGGGGAAAATCTTCTGGTGCATGTGGTCTGCAGAGAGAGCACTGCGCTTAAGTGATTGGTGACTCCACGTCACTAGGACGTGGAGTTGAAGACTATGAATATTTCAATCGCAGGAGCAGTATTAGGAGGTAACAGAGGGAGCGGTATTAGGAGGAAACAGAGAGCCAGTATCTCCGCCTCAGGAGGAACTGCTTTCAATCTGAGGACTTTATTGTACAGGCTAATGACCTGAGAACCCGGTTTCAAAACCAGGGTTATCCTGACCACATCCTGAGGGAGGCTTTCCAACATGCCCCGATGGACCTCTAGATGGCCCAATTAGAGTAATAGGCACATTTGACCAAGCCGCAAGTCCGATTAGAACGATCCTTGAAAAACACTGGGGGATCCTAAAAATGGACCAGGATTTAGGTGAGGTTATAGGTGAACGGCCGCCAATCACCTACTGGAGAGGAAAGAGTTTGGGGGATATTCTTACCCAGAGTAATTTGGCCCCGGACACCCGGTCGAGGGACACTGGCTGGGCAATCTAACTAAACCGAAGGGTTGCTACAAATGTGGCAAATGGAAAGCTTGTCCCTATGTAAAGAAAGCACGGATTTTCAGTGATACTAACTCCAATATGAGCTTTAGAATAGGGAGCTGTATGAATTGTGATTCCAGTGGGATTATTTATGTAGCCACTTGTCCGTGTAAAATTAACTTTGTGTCCAAAACCACACAGGCCTTCAAGCGAAGAGTTCTTGATCACTTGGGCGACATTAGGAACAACAGGGAGACCTCTCTCACATGCATAGTATACATGGAGGTCGCCTAGAAGGACTTAGCTTCATAGCTGTGGAATGGGTTAATCCTTCCCCCGTGGTGGAGACATCAATCGTATATTACTGCAGAAGGAGTGTCGATGGATCCACCAGTTAAATTCCACTGCACCCACAGGACTTGAGGACATTGACTAAATAATATTCCTACCAGCCTAAATCACATGTCCGTTTCATTAACTTTGATGACTCTGTGACAGTATCGCATACCGAGGGGCGGTATCTAACCCCCAGGCATTGACATTGCAGAGCGGACACAGCATCAGACCAGATCACATGTGTGTCTCTTCTATCTCGCGAGAACGCAGTATTGCGACTCATGTGATCGGGATGTGCATCATGTGACGCGCATCACATTAAAGCGGCATTCTGGATATGAGGCCCGGTACTATATATTTATTATGCACTGTTTCAACTCTATTGATACTGCACAATGATGGGCTGATGTAACTGTTTAGACCTATCTATAAGTAATATGCACTTTTGAAACAGTGGTTTGAGACCCTATGAATGTATTTTAATAATTAGTTATCTAACCCAACATATAGGTGATAATTGATTGTACCAATGCTATTCCCCTGAGGAAACTGCTTTATGCAGTAGAAACATGTTGGGATAATTACTATTGGTAAAATTGGTATCCAAATTTAATCCGATATTTTATTGGGTCACATTTGTTGGTGTATTTTACCAAGGAACCATTAAAAGTTACATCTTAGAGCACATCCCATGGGCATTATATTCCCCCCTTTTTCTTTGAGGTAACAGAGGAAGACAGAAGCTGCCAGTCTGGACGGGCCCCCCTCCAAAGCGCAGCACCCTGAATAGAAGAAAGAAACTTCGGAAGCTGACCCCTCGTTAGAATATTGTTTACCCACACTATATCCCATTGTATTGGATTAAGTGTTGGTGAACCTGGATGACAATTTTCCTTTAAGGCCAAGAGGCCTTAGAAAATGAACAGAATGCTGGCCAGGCATGCGTGGTATGCTTCATTTTTCCTGGGAAAGTTACGTGCTTTTTTCTCAGGATTGGTTGCAGGCCCAGTGGGCAGCCATTCTTTGGGTAGGGGAGACCTTCCTCAGATGGGAATACCTATTTAAGCTTTAGTAACCTAAAAATGTAAAACGAACTGGGAAACAACCATTTGTAATAGGCTACACTGGCACTAAAGAGGTTGTCACATGAAGATGTCTCTCCACATTCTGCTGGCCCTATGTGTCATATTCTGCTGCCAGCATTGTTTGTGAGTGGGCTCCCTTCTGTTTATTCGGGGCCCTCTGCCAGTATTGCTCATGTGGGTCACTTTGCTGTCGTTCACCGCACAAGGATATCCCATTGAACACAAGAGGTTAATGCATTTATAATAGAGACAACTAAAGGTGCTTCAGCCAAGTGGAAATAAGCCCAGATCATGCGCCTGCATTCACTCGGTGTTCCTTTCTGATCTGCACCCTGCATTGTTTGCCTCCAGCTCCGCTCTGAGAACGTTGCGATCACTGACTCATATCCTATTGTGTCTGCCAAGCCCCATCACTCGGAGCTGTCTGCAGAGTGAACGCTATACACCCGCTAGTTTTGTAGTATCACGATGATAAGACTTTTTCTATGTTCTTGAAATTTTGCTGTCAAAAATTACATGTAAGACTTGTCTGGAGACTAATGGCTGCCGAGTGCCAGGATACAGGAGTTAGTTAGAAGATAATGGAGATTATGTGCTGTGTTAAGTTCCATTTCATCCCCAGCCTTGAAGGTTTTATTACTAAAGTGTTTTTTTTGTTCATAATTTCCTCCCCCCCCCCCCTTTTTTTTTAACCATAGGCAATAAAAGACTAGATTCCCACCCTCTCAGATTAAAGGGGTATTCCAGGATTTTTTTTTATTTGACTATGCTACAGGGGCTATAAAGTTAGTGTAGTTCTTAATATATTGTCTGTACCTGTGTGTGACGGTTTTCTCACAATTCTTAGGTGATTTTCACCCCAATATTTATTTTTAACAGCATACAAAATGACTGTTGTCTCAGATTTTTCCCAGCTTGCAATGCGGCCGAGATCTGACTCACTAGTCAGCTGATGACAGGGAGCCTGTCTGTTTCAATGGGTGGAGGGATCAATCTGCAACTAATGCAACAGCTGTAGGCACCCTGATTGAAAACCACAGGTCTTTTGAATGGATGCAGCTCATTTTTGTTTCAATGGGTGGGGTGGGCTGTGTGGGAGGGAGGAAGATTGAATTGTGTGATTTGTAGTCAAAAAAAGGAAAGTCAAACAGGAAATAATCTCACAACATAGCCATTTATCCCCAAGACAAGCGCAGATCCTTCCTAAGCATGTCCATTACTATCTGCCAGGTATGTACTAAAATCACCTTATGGTGGAGAACCCCTTTAACACTCCCTGAACCTGATTCACACCCACAGCCTCACAATCACACCATGTGATCCTGGTTTATGCCCCCTCAGCATCCTGATGACACCATCTGAGCTTGGTTTAAAACCTCCATTATTACTCCCGGCAAAAAGTCCTGAAAATGGCCGTCAAAAAATCCCATTCATGTCAATGGGATTTTTTTGAACATCCTTTTGCATCAGGCATGTTTTGTTTTTCATGTTCTGTTTTTACTAATGTCAGTTATTTTTGAGACGGTGCATGCACTAATTTATGGTCCGGCAAAAAAAATGGTGAAAAAAACGGACGTTAAAATTTAACATTGAATGGGAACCGGATGTTCAAAAAAAAAAAAAAAAACATCCGTTATCATCAGTTCTTGTCTGGTTTTTTAACATCCGTTTTTTTGTACTGAGCATTCTCAGTACAGCTTTACAAAAAAAAGGGATAAAAACCTGATAAAAAAGAGAAACGGATGTTACTGGTAACAATGGATGATAACGGATGAACAATATCTGTTTTTTTAAGAAGAAAACACATTAAAAATAACAGATGATAGTCATCAGTTATCATCCGTTATTACCAGTTATTGCATCCAGTTTTTTTTATTCGTTCTTGTAAAATAAAGGCAGTAAAAAAGCAGGATGATACCTGTAGTGTGAAAGGGGCCTTATGCACCTTCAGCCTCCTGATCTTACCATCTGAGAATTGTTTCACACAGCCATTGCATCCAACCCTGCAAACAGCTACTACACGGTCATGACGGACCCCATTCACTTGCAAGCTTGCACTATTTTATTCTCCGCTAAACTCCCGTCCTTCTGGCCAGATTGCCAATTAGCGGAGTCCGACAGCAATCACACCATCTGATCCTGGCTCATGTCCCCCATTCCTCCTAATCACACCATCTGAGCCTGGTGTATATCCCGTCAGCAGGGGCTTATCTAGAATTTATGGGGCCTCATGGGAAAAATCATAATCACCATTAGCACCACGTCTCCACTCCGGCCCCTTCAGAGTGAGTTTCGCTGCACCAACAGCATAGTGCAGGAATTAGGAAGGTTTGCAGTCGGCAGCTTGGGGGGCCACACAGGCAGATCACACAACCGCAGTCGCCCCCCCACCCCCAGTCCCATGGGCCCCATAGACCGCATAGCAAGTGCCTGGCCTGTCTATATGAATGCTACACAATGAAGTTCTCTCCCATCAGACTATTTATGGAAAGTGCAGTCAAACAAATAGTAAAATCCCAATATCTAGAAATCAGGGCACCCGAGGCTACAAAATGGTATAAAAACTCATTAAAGCCAACTTTACTTAATATTTTGTTATGATAGGTCTGATTTACAAGGCAGCATTTGTGACCCTTCCCTGCTCCTTGTGTGTTTTCTGTCTTTTAGTCATATTTTTATCAAAATCTCATCTGTTTTGTGTGTAGCATTTTCTTTGATGGGCTGTATAATATCAGGCAGAGAAGAAAACACATATAAATTGGAATATTTTTCTGGAATATCTTCTCGCTGAACGTCCTAATCACATGCGATTTTTCGGATTACCATATTTTCCATCTCTAGTGTAAATTGTGATGCCAATAGGCAGACATTTTCCTCCTCTGCTTCCTGTTTTCTTATTCAATTATATTGGTTCATCTTTGTCTCCTCTGAAGGTTGATGGGTGAGAACTGAATAACCAAGTAGAGTTCACTGTACGTGTTGTCTCTCGATCCCTCTCTTTCTTTATTCATTAGGCTAACACTGTGAATAAACTGTTCTGTCTTCCTGCTGACATAGCTGCAAACACATCCACCCAGGGAGGATTAAAGTACTAGAGTTTAACTAAAGTAGAATTTGTTTTAATTAAGGACTTGAGGTTTGATATGTTTGATGTAAATGATCTCATATTTTATTATATTTTTGGGAATAAAGGTCCCTTTTAATGATTATCAGTACATCCTGTTCTTGGAACCTCGGAGGTGGGGCTAAATACAGGGTTTAAAAGTTCTAACTTGAGGAAGTAGTCTCTGTTGGAAGCTGCATCCTTTCTTATTACCTTTTAGTTTTGGTTAGCTACATGAGGTTATGTTTGTTCTTGACTGTCACAGCTGGCAGGTGTTACATACATTCCTCGTCCAAGCTTCAGTGATGGCTCCATTCCTCATCCATTGCAACCATGACTTTGCTCGTTCCCCATGCAATGGCCAAGTAAGTCTCAGGGCCGTTCGTCACTGAGTGACGTGGCCCACCTGACCAGTAAGGAGGCATGAGAGTCGGTGCCAGCTCTCATATATTCTAGAGGCAGGATATTTAAACCTGCTCTGTATGTACACCTACGCCCGTGATAGAGGTTCTTCCCATCACTTGTGTTCCTTATTCCCTGTATATCCTTGCTAGCCTCTTGTGACTTGACCTTTGCCTGTTCCCTGATGTTGCCTTTGTCTGCTGATTTTGTACCATGCCACTCTCTAGATTTGACCCATTGCCTGTCCTGCCTCTGGTTTGTGATTTTGTATCTATCTGTGTTCTTGGCCTGGTTTGTGAGACTATTCTGACTTTCCTGCATGTAGCACAGTGTGGGGACTTTCACCATGTGGGGCCACTGTTTAGGTAAGTCCAAGTAGGTAGGGACAGTGGTTGGGGCAATATCCCTTGTGCATTATTTCCTAGCCCTGGATGTGACAGCAGGGGTATTATTTATGGGAAGTACTAATCTACCACCTGTCCTCCCTTATAGGGTGTCTTGGCACTTTGATAACTTTTGAACCATCTCCAAAGATTGTTCCATGTTCACAGAATAGGGGAGGAGAAGCTAATCAGTGGGGGTGCGACTATATAGGCTAATTAGGAGAACAGAGGAAAATTGTCTCCCTTGATGAATGGAGAGGCCCATGCTTTATTCATTCAAGTGGGGCCCCAGCAGTTGGTCCTCCACCGATCATCTAGTTATCCGCTAGCCACTCCTTCAGGGAATATTTCACAAAAAGGTGCATACTATAGGCCAGTGGTCTTTAACAGGTGTAAAACAGCTTTATGAAACTATCTGTAAAAAAAAACCTGATCTGGGTTCCAGCAATGCATCCTCCATCTCTTCTGGCACTCGGCTGTGTCTCTGATTGCCATGGCAGCATCCCAGCACATCGCAGGACCCATTGGAAAACAGAGAGTTAGTCGGTTAGGCCAATAGGAAGGTGTGCTAGTTGGGCTAATCTGTGTACACTCCTCCTAGAGGCAGGATATTTAAATGCCTGCTCAGCTTCGAGGCCGTGCTTGTGATTGCAGATTATACCTTTTTTTACCAGCGTTTTTTCCACCCCATACTTCTGGGAGTAGTAGTTTCACAACAGGCCAGGCCAATCTATGCCTGAGGCTTTTAGGGCACTCCAGGAGTTGTAGTTTCACAATAGAGACACAGATTAAAGACCACTGTTATAGGTATTGATCCATTGTCAAATGCACCAATGTAACAGGCTATGAAGAAACATTTCAGGCGTGTTTCAATTATAGTCTCCTTTGTTGCTCTAGTGTTTTTCAGACTTTGCTTTCTGGTTGTAATGTTCCTTTGAAATTTACACATGTAAATGCCCATATGCCAAGCCCCTGGGGCCCTGGGTTATTGTTAGATTGAATAGAGAAGTGGGTACAGATGGTGCTTATGTAGTAGAGTCCTTATAATGTGTTGTAGAGGAGTCTTTGGCGTTCTGCCTATCTCCAGATAGCACTCATCGTGAATGGTAAGCCAGAGAAGTGTGAATCATCGTGTATTGGAGCAGACCATGAGGCTTGTACAGTTCTGCCATCGGCTCCTACAGCAAAAAATAATTTCTGATGTGTAAATAGGGAACCAAACCAAAGTAAATCATGTTCTGATTTTTACCATATAGACGTGGCCTCCACCAACTCATAATGGGCAGAAGATTTAACTCTGTCTGGCCCATATCTCTGTTATCTTCATCAGGGAAAGTTGTGGCAATGAATATAGCAGTCATAGCAGGGGTTGGTGCCTAGCATTATTATATTGGGTGAATAGAATTTTAATCACCCGGATGGAACACAATGCCACGGTTCTACCATTAGCGGCATCACCAATGAAGATCTTACATTGCTCAGTAGGTGTGACGGAGACCAGGGAATTTTTGTGTTTTTGGTGCCATGGTAATAACATTTTGTTACTAGAAAAATGCCAAAATATTTGTAAAAAATCCTGTGGAAGTGGGTCTCATTTTGTGTTCACGTTGGTTTTTCATAGGTCTCAGGAATCTGTACTTTACAAGAACAATTCTGTAGACTTTGTCATCTACTGGAAGAGGGTATTAGATGGAGGGTGTCATCTACTGGGAGGAGGTACTGGGTGGAGGGTATCATGTACTGGGAGGGGGTATAAGATGACGGGGGTCACCTACTGGTAGGAGGTATTAGAATGGAGAGTTTAATCTACCTGTAGGGGGTATTAGATAGAGTGTGTCATCCACTGGGTAGGAGTATAAGATAGAGGGTGTCATTGTACTGGGTGGGAGTATTAGATATAGGGTATCATGTACTAGGAGGGGTTATTTGATGGAGAGTGTCCTCTACTGGGAGGGAGTATTAGGTGAAGAGTGTCATCTACTGGGAAAGGGTAAAAGTGGAGCATGTCATCTACTGGAAGGGGGTATTAGATGGAGAGTATCATCTACTGAGAGGGGGTATTAGATGGAGGGTGTCCTCTAGTGGGAGGGGGTTTTAGATGGAAAGTGTCATCTACTGGGAGGGGGTATTAGATGGAGAGTGTCATGTACTGGGTGGGAGTATAACATAGAGGGTATCAGATACTGGGAGGGGGTATTAGATGGAGTGTGTCATCTACTGGGAGGGGGTATTGGGGGACATTAGATGTGTACTGGTAGGGGCTACTGAGTTCCAGATAGCCACCTTACCACTGCTTTTCTGAAGGAAAATATTTTTTTGTCTGGTCTGGAGTCTGAGGAATGTATGGGGTCTTGTCTGAGGTCTGATAAATTTAGGGGTATGGTCTCAGGTCTTTAGGGGGTCTGGCCTTGGGTCTGATCAGTTTAGTCTTTGTGGTCTGCAATCTAAGAGTGTAAGAGTGTAGTCTGGGGTCTAAATGTAGGGGTCTGGTCTGTGGTCTGATCAATTCAGGTGTCTGAATAAATTGGGTGGCGGAGGGGGAGGGTCTGGGTCTGGTCTAAGGTCTGGATTATTTTAGGTGTTCTGGTCCAAAGTCTGAATGAGATAAATGTCTGAAATAATTTAGGGGTCTTGTATGGAATCTGAATTATTTTAAGTGCCTGGTCTAGGGTCTCCAAACAGTGGCCCTCCAGATGTTGCAATAGTGGTAGTTTTGCAAGAGGGCCACAATCTGGAGGCCACTGAATTAGACCAACAATGATAAATCCCCCCATATTGTTTGCAAAAAAGTTTTTCATATGGTGGGAAATATTTCACCTATATTCTCCTATTCCAATCATGTCCCTATTGCAAGAATAATTTTTTTTGTTTTATGTCCAGCAGAACCTTATTTGCATGTAGATAGGAAAAACATTTATTATGGTATACTTTTGTTAAAGGGGAACTCCGAAGGAAACAAAATGTTTTCATATCAACTGGTGCCAAAAAGTTATACAGATTTGTAAATTTCTTCTATATAAAAAAATAAAAAAAATTATAACCCTTCCAATACTTATCAGCTGCTGTATGCTGCAGAGGAAGTTGTGTAGGTCTTTCCAGTCTGACCACAGTGCTCTCTGTTGCCACCTCTGTCCATGTCAGGAACTGTCCAGAGCAGAAGAGGTTTCCTATGGGGATTTGCTCCTATTTTGGACAGTTACTGACATGGACAGAGGTTTCAGCAGAGAGCACTATTATCAGGCTGGAAAGAACTACACAACTTCCTGTGGAGCATACAGCAGCTGATAAGTACTGGAAGGATTAAGGTTTTTATATACACTACTCAAAATAAATAAAGGGAACTCTAAGAAAACACATCCTAGATCTGAATGAATGAACTAATCCTATGAAATACTTTCGTTTTTACATAGTTGAATGCGCTGACAACAAAATCACACAAAAATTATCAATGGAAATCAAATTTATCAACCCATGGAGGTCTGGATATGGAGTCACACTCAAAATCAAAGTGGAAAACCCCACTACAGGCTGATTCAACTTTATGTAATGTCCTTAATACAAGTCACAATGAGGCTCAGTAGTGTGTGTGGCCTCCACATGCCCGTATGACCTCCCTACAACGCCTGGGCATGCTCCTGATGAGGTGGAGGATGGTCTCCTGAGGGATGTCCTCCCAGACGTGGACTAAATCATCCGCCAACTCCTGGACAGTCTGTGGTGCAACGTGGCGTTGATGGATGGAGCGAGACATGATGTCCCAGATGGACTCAATCGGATTCAGGTCTGGAGAACAGGCGGCCAGTCCATAGCATCAATGCCTTCCTCTTGCAGGAACTGCTGACACACTCCAGCCACATGAGGTCTAGCATTGTCTTGCATTAGGAGGAACCCAGGGCCATCCGCACCAGCATATGGTCTAACAAGGGTCTGAGGATCTCATCTCGGTACCTAATCGCAGTCAGGCTACTTTTGGCAAGCACATGGAGGGCTGTGCGGCCCCTCAAAGAAATGCCACCCCACACCATTACTGACCCACCGCCAAACCGATCATGCTGGAGGACGATGCAGGCAACAGAACATTCTCCATGGCGTCTCCAGACTCTGTCACGTCTGTCACATGTGCTCAGTGTGAAACTGCTTTCATCTGTAAAGAGCACAGGGCGCCAGTGGCGAATTTGCCAATCTTGGTGTTTTCTGGAAAATGCCAAACGTCCTGCATGGTGTTGGGCTGTAAGCACAACCCCCACTTGTGGACGTCGGGCCCTCATACCACCCTCATGGAGTCTGTTTGTGACCATTTGAGTGGACACATGCACATTTGTGGCCTGCTGGAGGTCATTTTGCAGGACTCTGGCAGTGCTCCTCCTGCTCCTCCTTGCACAAAGGCAGAGGTAGCGGTCCTGCTGCTGGGCTGTTGCCCTCCTATGGCCTCCTCCATGTCTCCTGATGTGCTGGCCAGTCTCCTGGTAGCGCCTCCATGCTCTGGACACTACGCTGATAGACACAGCAAACCTTCTTGCCACAGCTCGCATTGATGTGCCCTCCTGGATTAGCTGCACTACCTGAGCCACTTGTGTGGGTTGTAGACTCCGTCTCATGCTACCACTAGAGTGAAAGCACCGCCAGCATTCAAAAGTGGCCAAAACATCAGCCAGGAAGCATAGGAACTAAGAAGTGGTCTGTGGTCACCACCTGCAGAATCACTCCTTTATTGGGAGTGTCTTGCTAACTGGCTGTAATTTCCTCCTGTTGTCTGTTCCATTTGCACAACAGCATGTGAAATTGATTGTCAATCAGTGTTTTTCCTGAGTGGACAGTGAGATTTCACAGAAGTGTCATTGACTTGGAGATACATTGTGTTGTTTAAGTGTTCCCTTTATTTTTTTGAGCAGTGTAGAAGTAATTTACAAATCTGTATAACTTTCTGGCATCAGTTAATTTGAAAACATTTGTTTTTTCCTCCGGAGTACCCCTTTAACTCCTGAATGACATGTTATCTCCTGTCTCGTTCTTCACGCTAAAGCATTGCACAAAACAACAAAACGTTGATTGTGCCGGAGCAGCGCCTGTTCCCAGCGCGACTTCTGGAAGAACTAATCAGCGTTATTGTTGCATACAGCGAGCGCTATTGTTCCGTTATCAGTGTCATCTGGAATTGCTTCGCCCACGTGGTGCTGTAGCATCGTCTGTGTGCCCCGAGACGGATGAATTGCAGGAGCTCGCTCTCTTCTTTTGCTGGTATTAAGAAATTGCTAAAATGACCTCCATTATTTTTCTTTGTGTTTTCTGCAAATAGCGAGATGCTAAAAAACAAGAAAAAAAATACGCCAGATTTTTATGTTACAAATTTTGGATAAGATGTTACTGTTGGCAGGAGCTGTTTATAGAGAGTGAAAGGGAGGGAACTGATATTTCCGCTATGGGAGAATTCATCAAACAACATAAGTTATGGTAGAGCTTCGTACTGGTGCTTGTGAAAGTTTTGGCGCCTTTGGACACATTCTGGTTCTGCAAGTATAAAAGAGTTATCAGAAACATTTTAAAGGAAAAAGTTTAGGTCAGTGGTCTCCAAACTCTCCAAACTGTGGCCTGCCAGATGTTGCAAAACTGCAACTCCTAGCATGCCTGAACAGCCGTTGGAGGGCCACAGTTTTGAGACCAATTTTGTAGGCAATTGTCTTCCTTTAGTAGTGTTATGCAACTTTCATAGCAGTGGATGCTCTGTTCCCATTATAAAGAGATACCCAATCTTTTGAACCTTGCAAGCCAGATTCAACTTGACACGACACGTAGATTTGTGTGACAGTCTTGACGCGTTTTGGTAAATAGACCTTAATCATAGGAGGGTCTATGAGTAAGGACTATTGACCGAAACACGTCAGGTTTTAAATATTTTTTATGCCCCTGTCGTGTCCCGGTAAAGAACGTGGAACGTGGTTCTGTACAGCTTCCTAAAGTCCCCTCAGGTAGAGTCCCTCAAGTCCACAGGGCTCTCCTGCAGGATCCCCCAGGTCATTATTATGATTACTATTGTACATTAATTATGTACATTTATTATAGGTATTGTACAGTGAATGTAAACTGTGTATAAGGGTTATTAGGGTGTTTAAAGCATATAGGACCTTCCTAAGGTCATGTGACATGGTCATGTGATATGTAATCACCTGATACCCAGAGCTCCAGAGGCACAGGTAACCACAGGCAACCAGCTACCAATGGGCTTTAGTCCAGCCCCCTGATATATAAAGGGCTGTAGTCTCCACACTAGGGCTCTTCTCTTTCCCTTGATTCCTGGACAGTAAAGCACAAGTCCTGTACAAGTTCAGTCCAGCCCAGCTAGGCCAAAGCCTACAAGTCTGCAGCCACATCTAATCTGTAATTCTCATCAATGTCTGCAAGTCAAGTCTCTACTGTCCATACCAAAGTCATAACAGTAGTACAGTGTCCTGCATCATTATTATTACCATTACAAGTCCAAGCCTGAGAGGTTTCCTGTGTCCCGGTCACCTCTGTGGAAGTTGTCTATTTGTAAAGACTGTTTTCTGCCTTCTTTAGTAAAGTTCCAGTTGCATCAAAACCTGCTTTGGACTCTCATTTACTAAATGCCGTTTCTGGGTTGGTTGTCGGTGGTGCCCTACACATACAACCACATCCTGGCGTCACGAACACTAGGGGTTAACAACATCTTGCCCCAGGGGTTAATACCATCTGGCCCCACCACCTACACTGCTATACCCCGTGGTCCCGCCACACCCCATATTTCATCCGGCTTTTTCTGGATGTCTTATACACTTCCTGAAATTTAGTATCCACATACGACAGGTACCTTGGAGAAATATAGTGATCCCTGATGACCATTCCTGTCATTGTTTCACAATGGTCATGACATGGGACTCCAATAGTGAGCCACACAGCATGGAGTGTCAACTGTTCTAATAGCACTAACTAGACTGAATACAGGGTATAAGGGATTCACCTTTGAACTTCCTAATGGAGGGAAACCTCAGGTCTGTGTAGCCTAAACTAGTGGGATTGAGAGTAAAGGCAACAGCATAGTCAACAAGCGGTGTGAAGGCAATGTAGGTACCAGGGTAGTGAGCATGAGCCAGGGGTCAAGCAGGGGTCACGCCCCCTCCCATAGACATGAATGTAGGGGACATGGTGTGATGCCACGAGGGGACGTGACATCACGTCCGCAGTCCCAGAAACAAAGAGGTTTCCGAGACTGGAGACGCAGCCCCGCATAGAATGCCGGCGCTGCCCAGAGATTGCGGCGGGTCCCAGTGGCGGGCCCCACGCCATCAGACATCTTATCCCCTATCCTTTGGATAGGGGATAAGATTTATATGGCCGGAATACCCCTTTAAAGCCCCTGGGAATCTATTTGCCAACCCTTATATGAGTTGTAGTGATGGGCGGATGGGTTGTTGGGACATCTCAGAACCAATATGTACGGCTTCTATATACTTTTGGAGGTAAGCTCATTGTAACTCATCATATTTTCCATTTTAGAATATTAATGTGTTCTCCTTGTTTTCTCGCACTGTAATCGGCTCATTCTAGAATATAAAGAGAATTCAGAGAGTGACTCAGTAGGTAATGGTCCAGCGGCCACTAGATCAGCCGGCAATGACAGGTCATCTACCATGTAAGGTTACAGGCTATGGAGGACGTCCTGCTTTCAGCCGTCTTCCTTCTACCATGGGTTTATAGATTTGGTATTTATAGATATAGTATATAGCCTAGTAAATATTACTAATATAAGAAAGCATGGAAAGGATGTCATGGGAGGCCATTTAAAGTGTTTTTTTTTAAGATGAAATAGAAAAATAGGGACTGCTTTGTTTTTCCAGAAGCAGCGCCACCCTTGTGTATAGGCCGTGCAGGTACTGTTAATTAGATGGGCACTTATAGATTGAAAAACTTTTTATATGTTGTACATCTTGGCTATTAAAAAAAATCACCTTTCTAATATACTTCATAAATAAAAATGTTGTTATCTCCTTTTTATAGAAATCATGTTTAAAAAAAAAAAAATAAATAAACCACCAGGGGTCCCCATACCATCCAAAACATAATCCTGTCCCGTCTGCAGCATTATCTTTGTCCCAGCTGAAGTACAGGCTGGGACAAAGTCCAGGGACAAACACTTCTTTGTGCTCACTCCTGTCCTATCAGACTGCAGCATGAAAACAGGGAGGAAGGGGTTACAGAGCAGCCTGCAGTGATTGGATGAAGAGACCCAGCAGAGTACAGCAGCCTCAGGGAGGAAGTGAATGCATGGTGAGTGAGGGCGGGCGGACTCAGTGCTTGCCTCGGACACGCCCCTTCCTGAGCAGTAGATGTCAGAATGAGTGAGCAGCAGGACTTCTAGATTTCCTGTTTTAAGACCAGATAAGTCAATCACTATTCTTGCATTTATAGCAGCGCATTTCCTATTGATAATGTCACTTACCACCCCCTTCAGAATCGTAATTTTTTTCAAAGCTCTACCACTGCTGTAGCTCTAGGTCAGTGTTTCCCAACCAGGGTGCCTCCAGCTGTTGAAAAACTACAACTCCCAGCGTGCCCAGACAGCCAAAGTCTGTCTGGGCATGCTGGAAGTTGTAGTTTTGCAACAGCTGGAGGCACCTTGGTTGGGAAACACTGCTCTAGGTGTTAAAGAAGTCAAAGGGGTACTCTGGTGGAAAACATTATTATTTTTTTTTAAATTAACTGGTGCCAGAAAGTTAAACAGATTTGTAAATTACTTCTATTAAAAAAAAAATCTTTACCCTTCCAGTACTTTTTAGCAGCTGTATGCTACAGAGGAAATTATTTTCATTTTGCATTTCTTTTTTCCTGTCCACAGTGCTCTCTGCTGACACCTAATGCCCGTCACAGGAACTGTCCAGAGCAGGAGAAAATCCCCATAGCAAACCTATGCTGCTCTGGACAGTTCAAGTGACGGGCATTAGGTGTCAGCAGAGAGCACTGTGGACAAGACAAAAAAGAAATTCAAAAAGATAATAATTTCCTCTCTAGCATACAGCTGCTAAAAAAGTACTGGAAGGGTAAAGATTTTTTTTATAGAAGTGATTTATAAAAGAACAAGGGCTCTTCCTGACAAATCTGTGTGTTGCAGTCATGTTAGACATTGTCTTGAACCTGATATTCAACCTGCTGAATCCTTTAAGCCTCTGCATCGTGAACCATATTGATCTTCCTTAGGAAAGGAGATCTATTTCAGGCAGGGATGGAGTAGATGGATACGTTTCTTGCAATCCTTATATGTGTTCGGGAAGAAAACGCACAATGATTTTCCACTCCATTTAACTCTGAGGTTACTGATAATCTACCACCTTGTCCAGGGAAGACGCATCGTGTTTACTTGTCTCAGTAACACCATTAAGAGGGATCATCCGTTTTTCCCATTTATGTAATATAGAAAGTTTTTTTTAGGTCTTTCTAGTTTATTTAAAGGGGCCCTCCATAACAAATGCTGATATGACATTAATAAGAAATTCTTTAAAAAAAAAAAATAGAAATTATAATAATTATAAAGCAACCCCTTAAAGGGGTACTCCGGTGGAAAACTTTTTTTTTTAAATGCCTGGCTGGCTGCTGCTGTCATAACCAGAGGTGGACAGGGAGAGTGAGCCCTAAGCCATCCCTAGTAACACTCTCCCTGCATACTTGCCCATCCACCCTAAACGATGGATCGAAAACTTGGAGCCGGTCCCTCCCTGAGCTAAAGTGCAGTGGGCGTAAAAACAAATAATAAATATAGTCGGTCACAGGCCAGAAACAGAAACGGAATAACTACCAAAAACCAGACATAATATAATTATACAAACAGGGCAGAATATTGTGTATTAACAAACAGTTCATAAACCGTAATCCAGAAGAACGGCAGACATGATAAAATGAACAAGACTAGGTATGGAACAGGTATGCAGCAGAATCCAGGAGATGCAGGGGATGGTCAGAAGAACTGAATGAAAAAACACTAAACAGATCAGAAACATAGAACACTGTTCACACTGAGACACAGAACAGAAACAAACTGGACACCCCACTCCACAAAAGGAGTAGACAGCATATTAAAGCCAAATAGACTGCTAGCCAGCAGACACACTCCACCATGTGATCAGAATGCTGACCTAGTAGGAAACAAAAATATAAAACACAAAACTCTAGACTAGAACTGGATGAGTCTGAATAGACTCCAGGATACAAAACAGAAATTATAACATACAGAGCACAGGTAACACTAGACTAGAACAGTGTGAACACAGACTAAGCAGAACAGACATACATATTCCTAAAAACCAACAGATGTAACACCGACTAAAATCTGCAATAAACAAGACTATTTAACCATGGCGAAAACTCACAAAAATCACAAGATAAATACAAGGTGCATACTCAAGCAGACATGGAAGTATATAGCACAAATAACCAACCCAGAATGCAGGATAACTCTGGATAAAATAACCCTACCTGAGTTCTTATTGGTTCAGAGCATTAACTATTCTCTATCCAGGGAGAATAGGAAACTGCTTGGAACATCCTAGTGTGTGAATACACACCTAAACAGAAAAATACAAAAACAAATAAACAGACATTACAGCAGCTTTCCACTCTTTGCTCTGTTTCGGCTGACTGGAGAAGCAGCGCGCAGATAACACTGATCAATGCTGTGCTATCGCATAGCATTAAACAATGTTTGCAATTGAAAGATTGTATGTAATAGTCTCCTATTAGGGCTAAAAATGAGGAATAAAACAAAATAAATTGTATTAATAAATGTAAATAAGCCCTTTCCCTAATACAAAGTTTGAATCACCCCCTTTTCCTATTTTTTTCAAATAAAATAATGTAAACAAAATTAAACTAAAACATATCGGGGGAAATTTATCAAAACCTGTCCAGAGTAAAAGTTGCTGAGTTGCCCATAGCAACCAACCAGATCACTTCTTTAATTTTTAAAAAGGCCTCTGAAAAATAAATGAAGCGATCTGATTGGTTGCTATGGGCAACTCAGCAACTTTTCCTCTGGACAGGTTTTGATAAATCTCCCCCATTTAGTATTGCCGCCTGCAAAAAATGCCCAAACTATTAAAGTATAATTAAAACGCACAATAAATGGTGTGAAAGTAAAAATCCTAAATTGCTGATTTTTTTGGTCACTTCATATATCAGTAAAAAAAATAAAAAGGGATCAAAAAGTCCCATCCAAACAAATATGGTACCGATAAAAACTACAAATCACGGCGCAAAAAATGAACCCTTATACAGCTCTGCATACAAAAAAAATAAAAAGACATATCAGAAGAAGACATCTTTAAGCACTTTAAGCTTATTTGTTTACAAAAAGTTTGAAGTAGTAAAGTAAAGCAAAATTTACATAAATTGGGTATCGCTGTAATCGTATGGGCCTACACAATAAAGAGAACATGTAATTTTAACTGTATAGTGCACTGTGTACAGACGAACCCCCCCCCCCCCCCCAGAGTTCCAAAATTATAAAGGGTTTTCTCAATTTTGCCCCACAAATAATACACTTTTAAGCTTTGTCGTAGATTTATAGAATGCGTGAAGTTATTACAAGGTGCAATTCATCCCATATAAAACAAGCCCCTCAAATGGCCATGTAGGTGGAAAATTGTAAGAGTTATGGTTATTAAAAGGCGAGGAAGGAAAAACGAAAACACAAAAATAAAAAAATTGCTGCATCCTTAAGGGATTAAGTCCCAAAGATTCCGTTTAACCCTCTTCCAAAGGTGCGGCGTCATTTTCTACTCCATATCTATTGGCACCATTATTATCAATCTACCAAAGTGTTTCTTTATGCTGTAGTACCCCTTTAAGATTAGAAGAAATGTTTGAGACACCAATCTTTATTTAAAACCATTTTGTGCAACATGACGGTACCGCTGTGCAACTTCCATTAGCTTTCAGAGTGTTATTCCGCATTTTCGGTCTTTTATCCTTAATAAGCTTCTCTGGTAATTTGTTGAGACGGCGCAGCCAGAAGAAGAGTCTTACAATTAATAGACACAGACAATTCCTATTAATTTAACTAACGTTCAGACCCAAAGACCTTTTTTCCATTTAAATGAAAAAATGTAATACTTTCCCTAAGCCGACTGTCTTAGCGCACTAGGATTATATCTAAATGTAAGATGAAGAGAGCGTGGTTTATGAGGCTCCTCCAGGCAAGAATGGTCTGCACCTGTAATGTACGTGAGCTTATGGTGCGATAGCCACAGGACACATTGATAATATGATTAAAGAACATGGCGGACCTCCATGTTATACCAGGAAATGCGGGAACACCGTCAGGAGGGGATCTTGTAGCCTTTTTTCTGATCAATAATAAACTAATTCATGAATGGACCTCTATAAATTAAAACCTATCTCCACTTTCAAAACCTAATTTCTGCAATTTAATGATGGTACATTTTCTTGTATCAAAGCACTGGGCATGTTATGGGAGATATTCTGTGTCCTAGAGACAAGACAGTAGATAGATAGTATCTGGTCATTGCAATACAATTTAAAGGGGTACTCCCGTGGAAAACTTTTTTTTTTTTAATCAACTGGTGCCAGAAAGTTAAACAGATTTGTAAATCATTTCTATTAAAAAATCTTAATCCTTCCAGTACTTTTTAGTGGCTGTATACTTAAAGGACAACTGTAGTGGTACACTTTTATATATGCCCGTGCCTAAAAAATAAGCAAAATAAACTCATACATACCTTCCTACGAGCCCCCGTTGGTCCGGCACAGGCCTCACGGTCTGGCAGTGCTGACGTCATTCCACTTCCTGGGGACAGGGATGCCGCAGAGCCATCGGCGTATCACCGGCCATAGCGATGTCCTGCCCCGGCCTGTGATAGGCTGAGCCCACTGTCATGTAAGGAGCTCTGGCTGGCTTCTTACATGACAGTGGGCTCAGCCTATCACCGACCAGGGCGGGACATCGCTATGGCCGGTGATACGCCGATGGCTCTGCAGCGTCCCCGTCCCCAGGAAGTGGAATGACGTCAGCACTGCCGGACCGTGAGGCCTGTGCCGGACCAACGGGGGCTCGTAGGAAGGTATGTATGAGTTTATTTTGTTTATTTTTGAGACCCGGGCACGGGCATATATAAAAGTGTACCACTACAGTTGTCCTTTAAGATAAATCCCCAAAAGAAATGGATTTCCTCTGATGTCATGACCACAGTGCCCTCTGCTGACTTCTGCTGTCAATTTTAGGAACTGTCCAGAGCAGCATATGTTTGCTATGGGGATTTTTTCCTGCTCTGGACAGTTCCTAAAATGGACAGCAGAGGTCAGCAGAGAGCACTGTGGTCATGACATCAGAGGAAATGCATTTCTTTTTTGGATTTCTCTTTAGTATACAGCCCCTAAAAAAGTACTGGAAGGATTAAGATTTTTTAATTGAAGTGATTTACAAATCTGTTTAACTTTCTGGCACCAGTTGATTTAAAAAAAAAAGGTTTTCCACGGGAGTACCCCTTTAATGACAATACATTATCTTGCCCAACAACCGGGTTGCAGAATTGGGTCTTGGATGTTCTGTCACTTCAAGTGAAAATGTGTTTTAATAGGTTTTACTACCGGTAGTATATATGCTGGTCGGATTCTGAAAGGGTTTCAAACGCGTTTCCACCCAAGTTGTGCTGCAGAGAACTTACCCAGGTAAGGATCCACTGCCTTCTTGTTGCCAAAACCTAACACTGTGCTCTCCATGGAGGAGCATTAAAGGGATACTCCGCTTCTCACATATGAAAAGAAAGTTTTAGGCTCCCTATCCCCTTGCTTTAAAGGGGTACTCCGCTGCTCAGCATTTGGAATAAACTGTTCCGAACGCTGGAGCCGGGAGCTTGTGACGTCATAGCCCTGCCCCATCATGATGTCATGCCCCGCCCCCTCAATGCAAGTTTATGGGAGGGGACGTGACAGCCACGTCACAGTCACGCCCCCTCCCATAGACTTGCATTGACGGGGCGGGGCATGATGTCGTGAGAGGGCGGGGCTATGACGTCACGAACTCCCGGCGCTGGCTCCAGCATTCGGAACAGTTTGTTCCAAATGCTGAGCAGCGGAGTGCCCCTTTAAAGAAAGGGGATAGGGAGCCTAAAACTTTCCTTGCATATGTCACACCATGTTAGCCAGAGTCTATAAAAACCCTGGATCACAGAACCTGAGTTGATCCAGTTGATCGAGTTGATAACCATAGAAACGTAGAAAATGTAGGAAGATAAGTACCATTTGGCCCATCTAGTTTGCCCAATATTCTAAATACTATGAATAGTTCCAGGCCCTATCTTATATGTAGGATAGCCTTAAAGGGGCACTCTGGTGGAAAACATCTTTTTTTTTTTTTTTTTTTTTAATCAACTGGTGCCAGAAAGTAAAACAGATTTGTAAATTCCTTCTATAAAAAAAATCTTAATCCTTCCAGTACTTATCAACTGCTGTATAATACAGAGGAAGTTCTTTTCTTTTTGAATTTATTTTCTGTCCAACCACAGTGCTCTCTGCTGACACCTCTGTCCATGTCGGGAACTGTCCAGAGCAGGAGAGGTTTTCTATGGGGATTTGCTTCTACTCTGGACAGTTCCTGACATGGACAGGGGTGTCAGCAGAGATCACTGTGGTCAGACAGAAAGGAAATTCAAAAAGAAAATAACTTCCTCTGTAGTATACAGAAGTTGATAAGTATTGGATGGATTAAAGGGGTATTCCAGGATTTTTTTTCATTTGACTATGCTACAGGGGCTGTAAAGTTAGTGTAGTTCATAATATAGTGTCTGTACTTGTGTGTGACAGTTTTCTCGCAATTCTTCTGTGATTTTCACTCCAATTTTTGTTCTTATCAGCATACAAAATTACTGTTGTCTCAGATTTTTCCCAGGTTGCAATGGGGCCGAGACATGACTTACTAGTCAGCTGATAACAGGGAGCCTGTCTGCTTCAATGGGTGGAGGGATCAATCTGCAACTAATGCAACAGCTGTAGGCACTCTGATTGAAAACCACAGGTCTTTTGAATGGATGCAGCTCATTTATGTTTCAATGGGTCGGGTGGCTGATGTGTGGGAGGGAGGAAAATGGAATTGTGGGATTTGTAGTCAAAAAAGAAAAGTCAAACAGGAAATACCAGTTCACAAAAAGCTAGCCACAGTGTTATGGTAATCTCACAACATAGCCAATTAGCCCCAAGACAAGCGCAGATCCTTTCTAAGCATGTCCATTACTGTCTGCCAGGTACGTACTAAAATCACCTTATGGCGGAGAACCCCTTTAGGATTTTTAAATAGAAGTAATTTACAAATCTGAATATAGAATAGAGTTAGTGCAGCTCAATCAACATTCTAACCCGAGGTTAACTGGTATGGTCTAAGAACCCCAAAAGACCAAATAGTAGGCAGAGAAAAATTATATAATAATAAAATATGATATAACCAGTCCTCAAGGGGTAGTGGAAAAAAGGGAAAAGGGAAAAGGAATAAGAGAAAAGGGGGTGACAATAAAAAAATATACAGTAGTAGTGATAATGAAAATAAAAATGGTAATAAAAAGCCTGAAAGGGTAAAATAAATTAAATAATCTTATACATTTATTAAATTGTAATAATACAATCAATACCCGAGCAGGGCCCTTGCTCAGATATTAAAAATATATAGAATAAAATGACCTAAAATATGATGCTAAAAATTGCCAACCATCTCAAAAAAGAAAAAATAGTCTATAGTAGCAAAGAATTGACAGCAAAAACGTAACAGATTCCACAAGTTTAAATGAGTGAATTGAGGTAGATTTAAATGTCATTCATCAAAGTGTTGAGAGGAGAAGTTTGTAAGATGCCGGTAATTGTATCCAAAATGTAACAAGATTGAGATAGAATGCTGATACAGTTAATGATAGGAATTGAAGCGATACTTTACCGCTGAGTAGACAGAGCTTGTAGGCAACCGAGTGTCCCTGAAAACGGCAGATTCCAGAGAGCAATAGCAGTAAGTGTCCGCATGGACGATGTCCGGTGCTCAGATATCTTAATATATTTTGGCTACTGAAGAATGCGACACTAGTCGTGAAACGCGTATAGCCCTTGGTATTTTACTACTGCCATATCCATCTCACCGGCTAATAGCCGCTATACAAGCCGATCCAGTCTTGACAGCCCTGCAGTACCCCGGTTTGAGGACCACTGTAAATCATGCGCAATTCACACTGCACGCGGACGCCGACTCACCTCTGCTGAAACTCCCCTATAGGCCGGCTGCCGATCCGTGGCCAAGCAGAGTGATTTTCTCTTACTCAACACACAAATATCTAAAGCCGGTTACTGTTGTACCACATGCCCATGCCAGGGCAGTGACGATCTGAGCACCGGACATTGTCCATGCGGACACTTACTGCTATTGCTCTCTGGAATCTGCCGTTTTCAGGGACACTCGGTTGCCTACAAGCTCTGTCTACTCAGCGGTAAAGTATCGCTTCAATGCCTATCATTAACTGTATCAGCATTCTATCACAATCTTGTTACATTTTGGATACAATTACCAGCATCTTACAAACTTCTCCTCTCAACACTTTGATGAATGACATTTAACCCCTTAAGGACGCAGGACGTAAATGTACGTCCTGGTGCGGTGGTACTTAACGCACCAGGACGTACATTTACGTCCTGTGCATAACCGTGGGCATCGGAGCGATGCCCGTGTCATGCGCGGCTAATCCTGGCTGCTGATCGCAGCCAGGGACCCGCCGGCAATGGCCGACGCCCGGGCGTCCGCCATTAACCCCTCAGGTGCCGGGATCAATACAGATCCCGGCATCTGCGGCAGTACCCGATTTCAATGAATGATAGGATCGCCCGCAGCGCTGCTGCGGGGCTCCGATCATTCAGAACGCCGCACGGAGGTCCCCTCTCCTTCCGGCTCCTGGCGTCTCCTGCTCTGGTCTGAGATCGAGCAGACCAGAGCAGGAGATGACCGATAATACTGATCTGTTCTATGTCCTATACATAGAACAGATCAGTATTAGCAATCATGGTATTGCTATGAATAGTCCCCATAGGGACATAAGTGTAAAAAAAAATGTAAAAAAGTGAAAAATCCCCTCCCCCAGTAAAAAAGTAAAACGTCCGTTTTTTCCTATTTTACCCCCAAAAAGCGTAAAAAAATAAATTTAATAGACATATTTGGTATTGCCACGTGCGTAAATGTACGAACTATTAAAATAAATTGTTAATGATCCCGTACGGTGAACGTAAAAAAAAAAGTCCAAAATTGCTACTTTTTTTAATACATTTTATTTAAAAAAATTATAAAAAATGTATTAAAAGTTTTTTATATGCAAATTTGGTATAAAAAAAAAGTACAGATCATGGCGCAAAAAATGAGCCCTCATACCGCCGCTTATACGGAAAAATAAAAAAGTTAGAGGTCATCAAAATAAAGGTTATAAAAATTATAAACGTACTAATTTGGTTAAAAAGTTTGCAATTTTTTTTAAGCGCAACAATAATAGAAAAGTATGTAATAATGGGTATCATTTTAATCATATTGACCCTCAGAATAAAGAACACGTCATTTTTACCGTAAATTGTACGGCGTGGAAACGAAACCTTCCAAAATTAGCAAAATTGCATTTTTGTTTTTAATTTCCCCACAAAAATAGTGTTTTTTGGTTGCGCCATACATTTTATGATATAATGAGTGATGTCATTACAACGGACAACTGGCCGCGCAAAAAACAAGCCCTCATACTAGTCTGTGGATGAAAATATAAAAGACTTATGATTTTTAGAAGGCGAGGAGGAAAAAATGAAAACTTAAAAATTAAATTGTCCAAATTAAGGCCAAAATGGGCTGAGTCCTTAAGGGGTTAACCCCTTCATGACCCAGCCCATTTTCACCTTCATGACCTGGGCATTTTTTGAAAATCTGACCACTGTCACTTTAAACATTAATAAATTTGGAATGCTTTTACTTATCAATCTGATTCAGAGAGTGTTTTTTCGTGACATATTCTACTTTATGTTATTGGTAAAATTTCACTGATATTTGTATCCTGGCAAAAAATCTAAAAATTTCATGAAAATTTAGCATTTTTCTAACTTTGAAAGTCTCTGCTTGAAAGGAAAATGGATATTCCAAATAAATTACATATTGATTCACATATACAATATGTCTACTTTGTGTTTGCATAAAAAAATTTACAAGTTTTTACTTTTGGAAGACATCAGAGGGCTTCAAAGTTCAGCAGCAATTTTCCAATTTTTCTCAAGATTTTCAAAATCGTAATTTTTCAGGGCCCAGTTCAGGTTGGAAGTGGATTTTAAGGGTCTTCATATTAGAAATACCCCATAAATGACCCCATTATAAAAACTGCACCCCCCAAAGTATTCAAAATGACATTCAGTAAGTGTTTTAACCCTTTAGGTGTTTCACAGGAATAGCAGCAAAGTGAAGGCGAAAATTCTAAATCTTCATTTTTTACACTCGCATTTTCTTGTAGACCCAATTTTTGAATTTTTACAAGGGGTAAAAGGAGAGAAATCACCCTAAAATTTCTCTCCAGTAAGGAAATACCTCATATGCGTATGTAAAGTGTTTGGCGGGCGCAATAGAGGGCTCAGAAAGGAAGGAGCGACAAGGGGATTTTGGAGAGTGAGTTTTTCTGAAAGGGTTTTTGGGGGGCATGTCCCATTTAGGAAGCCCCTATGGTGCCAGAACAGTGGACCCCCCCCCCACATGTGACCCCATTTTGGAAACTATACCCCTCATGGAATGTAATAAGGGGTGCAGTGAGCATTTACACCCCACTGGCGTTTGACAGATATTTGAAACAGTGGACTGTGCAAATCAAAAAAATTTTTTTTCATTTTCACAGACCACTGTTCCAAAAATCTGTCATACACCAGTGGGGTGTAAATGCTCACTGCACCCCTTATTAAATTCCGTGAGGGGTGTAGTTTCCAAAATGGGGTCACATATGGATATTTATTGTTTTGCGTTTGTCAGAACTGCTGTAACAATCAGCCACCCCTGTGCAAATCGCCTCAAATGTACATGGCGCACTCTCCCTTCTGGGCCTTGTTGTGCGCCCCCAGAGCACTTTGTGCCCACATATGGGGTATCTCAGTAGTCGGGAGAAATTGCGTTACAAATTTTGGGGGTCTTTTTTTCCTTTTACCTCTTGTGAAAATGAAAAGTATAGGGCAACACCAGCATGTCAGTGTAAAAAAATAATTTTTTTACACTAACATGCTGGTGTAGACCCCAACTTCACCTTTTCATAAGGGGTTAAAGGAGAAAAAGCCCCCCAAAATTTGTAAGGCAATTTCTCCCGAGTACGGCGATACCCCATATGTGTCCCAAAACTGTTGCCCTGAAATACGACAGGGCTCCAAAGTGAGAGAGCGCCATGCGCATTTGAGGCCTGAATTAGGGATTTGCATAGGGGTATTCTATGCCAATGATTCCCAAACAGGGTGCCTCCAGCTGTTGCAAAACTCCCAGCATGCCTGGACAGTCAATGGCTGTCCGGCAATACTGGGAGTTATTATTTTGCAACAGCTGGAGGCTCCGTATTAGAAACAGTAGCGTACCAGACGTTTTTCATTTTTTGGGGGGAGGGGGGCTGTGTAGGGGTATGTGTATATGTAGTGTTTTTTACTTTTTATTTTAGGTTAGTGTTAGTGTAGTGTAGTGTTTTTAGGGTACAGTCACATGGGCAGAGGTTCACAGCAAGTTTGCCGCTAGAAGTTTGAGCTGCAGCGCAAAATTTGCGCCATCTCAAACTTGCAGCACTCACTGTAAACCTCCGCCCATGTGAGTGTACCCTGTACATTCACATTGGGGGGAGGGGGGGCAAACATCCAGCTGTTGCAAACTCCGAGCATGCCCTTTGGCTGTCCGTTCATGCTGGGAGTTGTAGTTTTGCAACAGCTGGAGGAACGCTGGTTTGGAAACACTAAGTTAAGTAATAAACTTTCAAGTGTTTTGCAACCAAACTTAGTGTTTCCAAACCAGTGTGCCTCCAGCTGTTGCAAAACTACAACTCCCAGCTTGCATTATCTGCCAGTGCATGCTGGGAGTTATAGTTTTGCAACAATTGCAACAGCTGGAGGCACTGAGGTAGGAAACGGACAATGTTTCCCAACTAGTGTGCCTCCAGTTGTTGCAAAACTACAACTCCCAGCATGCCCAGACTGCCCAGGCATGCTGGAAGTTGTAGTTCGGCAATATCTGAAGGATCAGATGTTGCCGAACTACAACTTCCAGCATGCTTGGGCAGTCTGGGCATGCTGGGAGTTGTAGTTTTGCAACATCTGGAGGTCCACAGTTTGGAGACCACTGTATAATGGCCTCCAATCTGTGCTCTTCCAGATGTTAGAGAACTATAACTCCCAGCATGCCTGGACAGACTGAGCATGCTGAGATTTGTAGTTTTGCAACATCTGGAAGAGCACAGATTGGAGACCATTATACAGTGGTCTCCAAACTGTGGACCTCCAGATGTTGCAAAACTACAACTCCCAGCATGCCCAGAAAGCCAAAGGCTGTCTGGGCTTGCTGGGAGTTGCAGTTTTGAAACTCTCAGAGGCAGCAGTGAGATCGCTTTACGGCGATCTCACTGCTGCCAATGAAGATGCCGCACTGCTGCCGGAAACTCACCTCCGGGACGCAGCGCAGCCGGGACCGCATGGAGGACGCCGGGACCGCCGGGACCGCTCGGGACACCGCTCGGACGGGTAAGTGACGCCGGGGGACGGGTCAGGGACACTTAGCAGAGCGGTGTGTGTCCCGATCCCCGTCAGATTTGACCAGCTGATAGCAGCGATCGCTGGGGGGGTGGGGGATGAAACCCCCCGTGGTCGCACGGTAAGATGGCTGGCTATCAGTGATAGCCACCATCTTTCCGGGCGCTGCGGGGTGCCGCGAGTAGCGGCAGTAATGTTCATGACGTACCTGTATGTCATGGGTCGGGAACACCTTGCCACCCATGACGTACAGGTATGTCATAGGTCGGGAAGGGGTTAAAGGGGTACTCCGGTGAAAACCTTTTTTCTTTTAAATCAACTGGTGGCAGAAAGTTAAACATATTTGTAAATTACTTCTATTAAAAAATCTTAATCCTTCCAGTACTTATTAGCTGCTGAATGCTACAGAGGAAATTCCTTTTTTTTTGGAACACTGATGACATCACGAACACAGTGCTCGCTGCTGACATCTCTGTCCATTTTAGCAACCGTGCTTAGCAGATGTATGCTAAGGGCAGCGTGATGGCTCAGTGGTTAGCACTGCTGCCTTGCAGTGCTGGGGACTTGGGTACAAATCCCACTAAGGACAACAATAAATAAAGCGTTATTATTATTATAATAACGTTAGCAGAGAGAACTGTGGTCATGATGTCATCAGAGAGCATTCCAAAAAGAAAAGAATTTCCTCTGTAGTATTCAGCAGCTAATAAGTACAGGAAGGGTTAAGATTTTTTAATAGAAGTCATTTACAAATTTGAATTCGGGTAGAAGAAACAGACATGGTCGCACATCTACAATCTTGTATAATGATCTGATTGCTTCTCAGCATAATATCAAAAACTAACAGGTTGTTAGTATACATTTTTGATCAAAAAGTACAAGCCCACTCGCCACGTCAAGGCCACCTATTCAGAGTGGGTCCCTAACGTCCCTAGCATAAAATGGCGTAGCACCGGGCGGCGACCACCACCATGCTCTGCCAGTGGGTCGTTCCCCCCCTGTGGGCACTGGTGTCGCGGCGGTGGTGGTCGCCGCCCAGTGCTACGCCATTTTATGCTAGGGACGTTAATTTACAAATATGTTTAACTTTCTGCCACCAGTTGATTTAAGAGAAAAAAGGTTTTCACCGGAGTACCCCTTTAAATCTACCTCAATTCACACATTTAAACTTGTGGAATCTGTCAAGTTTTTGCTGTCAATTCTTTGCTACTATAGACTATTTTTTCTTTTTTGAGATGGCTGGCAATTTTTAGCATCATATTTTAGGTCATTTTATCCTATATATTTTTAATACCTGAGCAAGGGCCCTGCTCGGGTATTGATTGTATTATTAAAATGTAATAAATGTATAAGATTATTTAATTTATTTTACCCTTTCAGGCTTTTTATTACCATTTTTATTTTCATTATCACTACTACTGTATATTTTTAATTGTCACCCCTTTTTCTCTTATTCCTTTTCCCTTTTTTCTTTTTTCCACTACCCCTTGAGGACTGGTTATATCATATTTTATTATTATATAATTTTTCTCTAATTTACAAATCTATTTAACTTTCTGGCACCAGTTGATAAAAAAAAAAAGAACTGTCTGTAACATCTGAAAGTTGTTTCCAAATAAAATTGTATTGCACCTTTTTCCTTGTCACCCTATGTCTGTATCCAGTACCCATAACACCAAGGACCCCCCAACTTCAACCTACCGGCCACAGTGCAAAAGATCACGTCTTAAGGGATCCTGCTTATGCTACCACTACTTGTGCACTGTGCATAGTTCAGGGTTAGAGGACACTGACTGGTAGGTTCTGCTGACATCTCCATTTATAGCCAAAATCACAGTGTAGTGCCGCACCCATCATATGGTAGACAGCAGTGCCGCCCAGCAGACACCTTTAATGTACAATAGACTCCATCAGGTTTTGCTGAAGTGCTGTGACAGAAGAACGTGGCGATGATGGATATAATGGAAGCTTTGTTGGAGGCTTTCAGAGCCTTATGGTGAATCATTCTTTGCCTTGATTTAAATGGCAAATCCCACTCAGTTCAAGTTCACCTGATTCATTTATTTCATATGATTCTGATGATTTGTAGCTCACACTAAGCTCCTGATGGGTATTAGTCTTCCTTGTGGAGCAGGGGCGGACACAGACAGCAGAGGGCCCCTGTGCAAACAATGTGCCTGACCCCCCACCAACAACACAGATGAACATATATGTATATATATATATATATATATATATATATATATATATATATATAAATGCAAATAAATCTATGCTGTAGATATAGGGCTCCCCTTTAAGCAGCATAGATTTAGAGCTCCCCTTTAGGCAGCATAGATTTAGCTCCCCCTTTAGGCTCTGCTGCCTAAAGGGGATCTAAATCTATGCTGCCTAAAGGGGGGAGCTAAATCTATGCTGCCAAAAGGGGAGCCCTATATCTACAGCATAGATTTAGAGCCCCCCTTTAGGCAGCATAGTTTTAGAGCCCCCCTTTATGCAGCATAGATTTAGAGCCCCCCTTTAGGCAGCATAGATTTAGAGCCCCCCTTTAGACAGAATAGATTTAGAGCCCCCCTTTAGGCAGCATAGATTTAGAGCCCCCTTTAGGCAGCATAGATTTAGAGCCCCCCTTTAGACAGAATAGATTTAGAGCCCCCTTTAGGCAGCATAGATTTAGAGCCCCCTTTAGGCAGCATAGATTTAGAGCCCCCTTTATGCAGCATAGATTTAGAGCCCCCCCCCCCTTTAAGCTATGCTGCCTAAAGAGGGGCTTTAAATCTATGCTGCCTAAAGGGGGGCTCTAAATCTATGCTGCCTAAAGGGGGCTCTAAATCTATGTTGTAGATTTAGAGCCCCCCTTTAGGCAGCATAGCTTTAGATCCCCCTTTAGGCAGCAGATATTTAGAGCCCCCACATCAGGCACTGGCAGCATACTTACATCTGCCGGCGGGTCGCGGGATGCGGGGACTTCTTGGAGGTGCGCACTATAAGTGATGTGTGCACGTCATCGCATGTGCCGCGCAAGAAGTCGCCATAGCGGCGCAGCGCTGTGCTTGCAATGACGTCACTATGCGCACCTCCGCCAGGAAGTACCCGCATCCTGTGACCCGCAGGCAGATGTAAGTAGCTATTAGCAGAAATCTCCTGCCCGGCGCCCCGGGACTGCTTGTCCCAGGCGTCGGGACACGTGACGAGAGATACAAATGCCGCCTGCATCATTCAGGTCCCTTGGTAGAGGCATGAGAGGGGGCCTGCCGCCGACGGGCACCCTCTCACGCTGGGCCCCTGTGCAGTTGAACATGTTGCACATGTGATATGTCCGCCCCTGTTGTGGGGACCCAGCTGGTACAGGGAGTCTTACAAGCAATGCTTCCTGGGAAAAAAGATACTAAAGAATTCTACTGCAGTAGGAAGAAAACGTTGTGTCTAGTGGCAACTATAGGTAGCTACCCTGTAGGTCATTGTTCCTCAACCTGAGCAATCCAGTCATCCAAAACTACAACTCCCAGCATGCCCTGACAGCCTGTGGGAGTTGTTTTGCATCAGCTAGAGAGTGACAGATTGGGGAACATTGCTGAAAGTAAATGTCCGAGTCAGGTTTCAAAGCTCCTTATGAGCAAATCTGTATGGGTGACATCAAGTGAAGTTATATAAGAATACGTATTCTTCTAAGTTTGTATATATACATAATAGATAGATAGATATGAGCTAGATAGATAGAAAGATATGAGATAGATAGATATGGGATAGATATGAGATAGATAGATAGATAGATAGATATTAGATAGATAGATAAATAGATAGATAGATATGAGATAGATAGATAGATATGAGATAGATAGATAGATATGAGATAGATATGAGATAGATAGATGATAGATAGATATGAGATAGATAGATAGATAGATAGATAGATAGATATGAGATAGATAGATATGAGATAGATATGAGATAGATAGATAATAGATAGATAGATATGAGATAGATAGATAGATAGATAGATATGAGATAGATATGAGATAGATATGAGATAGATAGATAATAGATAGATAGATAGATAGATAGACAGATAGATATGAGATAGACAGATAGATATGAGATAGATAGATAGATAGATAGATATGAGATAGATAGATAGATAGATATGAGATAGATAGATATGAGATAGATAGATAGATATGAGATAGACAGATAGATATGAGATAGATAGATAATAGATAGATAGATATGAGATAGATAGATATGAGATAGATATGAGATAGATAGATAATAGATAGATAGATATGAGATAGATAGATAGATAGATATGAGATAGATATGAGATAGATATGAGATAGATAGATAATAGATAGATAGATAGATAGATAGACAGATAGATATGAGATAGACAGATAGATATGAGATAGATAGATAGATAGATATGAGATAGATAGATAGATAGATATGAGATAGATAGATATGAGATAGATAGATAGATAGATAGATATGAGATAGATATGAGATAGACAGATAGATATGAGATAGATAGATAGATAGATATGAGATAGATAGATATGAGATAGATAGATAGATAGATATGAGATAGATAGATATGTTACTTTGGTGTTGCTCCATTTTATAGGTCATATACTGTAGTAATTTTTTTATGTGGGTCAATAAATTTGTGTCTAATCTATTTACTGACAGACATGTTTGATTTCTCCGATTAAGGTATTACAGTCCTATCATTTTGGAAATAAAAGCCTTTCCTCACATCCTCCCGCAGCTCTCTAAGAAGTGTTTTATCACTGTGCTGAATGTGAGCAGATCTGCAGGAGCGGATCATATCACGTATTATACCGTTTACATCAGACTAGCGCGTTTCGGGCTCTTTACGCAGATTACACCTATGTTCCGTAGTAACACATTCAGCACTACAGAATATTTTACAAGCCTCTGAGTAGTGATGTTCTTGCAGAAAAAGCTCAATAGTGTCAGGGTAAAAGAGCACGTGTGATTTACAGCCATGTCTTTCCTTTTTTGTTATTCAAACCAGTATTTCTCAACCATGGTGCCTACAGCTGTTGCAAAACTACAATTCCAAGCATGCCCAGACAGCTGAAGGCACGATTGGCATTTGCATTGGCAATTGCCCTAGTAATGGAATGTGTGGGGCAGGTAAGTCGCTCTAGGCCTCTAGGGCTACATGAAAGCACATATAGGGAGATTTATCAAAACCTGTGTTGAGGAAGAGTTGCCCAGTTGCCCATAGCAACCAATCAGATCGCTGCTTTCATTATTAACAAGGCCTCTGAAAAATGAAAGAAGCGATCTGATTGGTTGCTATTAGCAACTAGGCAACTTTTCATCTGCACAGGTTTTGATAAAGCTCCCCCATAGCATATACACAGGGTGAAGCTAAATTTATTTTATTAACCCCTTTTTCATTTTTGCACTTTCATTTTTTCCTCCTCACCTTCTAAAAATCATAACGCTTTCAGTTTTCCTTGCCACCAATTTTAAGTTGTAATGACATCAATAATTTCACCACAAAATCTATGGCGAAACAAAAAAATATATATATATTTGTGGTACAAAATTGAAAAAAAAAAAAACGCCATTGTGTAATTTTTGGTGGCTTCCATTACAACACAGAGCACTTTTTGGTAAAAATTACACCTTATCTTGATTCTGTAGGTCCATACAATGAAAATGATACCCAACTTATATACAGTAGGTTTGATTTTGTTTTACTTCTGTTAAAATTATTTTTTATTTTTTTCACGAAAATTAGCATGTTTAAAATTGTCCTTGTCTGACCCCTATTACCTTTAAATTTTTCCGTATACAGGGATGTATAAGGGATAATTTTTGGCGCTGTGATCTGTAGTCTTTATCAGTACCATTTTTGTTTTGATGGGACTTTTTGGACTTTTGTTTTTTTCGTAAATGCCATTGACCGTGCGGTTTAATTAACAATATATTTTATAGTTCGGACATTTACACACGTGGCGATACCACATATGTTTACGTTTATTTTTGTTGACCTATTTTTTTTTAAGGGAAAAGGGGATGATTTAAACTTTGATTAGGGAAGGGGTTAATTCACATTTATTAACTTTTTTTTTTTACACTTTTAGTGTCCATAGGAGACTATTACATGCAATCCTTGGATTGCATACACTGTTCAATGCTATGCCATAGCATAACATTGATCAGTGTTATCGGTGCTCGATTGCTCCAGCCTACCATGGCTGGTTGAAGCATCAGATCACCGATCGGACGGCGAGGAGGCAGGTAAGGGCCCTCCCGCCATCCTTTCAGCTGATTAGGACACTGCAGTTTTACCGCAGTGGTCCCGATCAGCTCTGCAGAGCTGCCAAGACTGTTTTTTTTATTTTTTTATTTTAGATGCCGTGATTCTAGTTTTTTGGGGCATTATTACCTGTCCTAGTTTAAAGAGATTTCTCTGGTGACAGATCCTCTTTGAGTAACATAATTTTATGAGCTCCAGAAATCACTTTATTCTCGATAATTGACTGTCGTAGAGTGTGAAATCCTCACTAGGGAACTGTACTTATGTCCAATAAGGCTACACAGCAGAACTGAAAGAAAGAAAAAAAAACGCGGAGTAATTATAAATGGTGGAAATGTAATATGTAGAAATGATCTTGTGGTGATGAATCGCTGGACACCAAGAGCTGCGCTCATTATCTCGGGTCGCGTAGTGAGAGCAGCCGCTAGGGAAGAAGCATCTCTCCCCAAGAGTCCTTACCTGAGCTTCTGATACAGAAGGAAATTGTTGTTTATTTTCTTATCTGTGTACCAGACAGTTTTCTTGAGAGGTTTCCGAAGGCAGCAGAATACAAGACGTCTCCAAAGAGTTCCAATCAGACCTCCATTGACAGGGTTTATACATGGACTGTGGTTGAGGAATGCAGCACATCCAGGCTCCAAATCCTCATGGGTTTCTTGTATTCTGCTGCATACGGAAATCTTTCAAGACAGCCAAAAGCTGTCTGGCCATGCTGGGAGTTGTACTTCTGCAACAGCTGAAAGCACCATGGTTGGGAAACACTTTCCTAGACCAAGAAGTTGCATAGCCTATTTGCAAAACTAGTTTTGCAACAGCTGGAGGTGCCTTGGTTTTGAAACACTGTCATAGACTAAGAAGCTGCATAGCCCATATCCCTGCACTATAAACTTTGGCTGTCCAGGCATGATGGGAGTTGTAGTTTTGCATATAAGCTAAACAACTTCTTGGTCTAAGACACAGTGTTTGTCAACCAGTGTGCTTCCCTTCATCCATCTTCTTCCTTCCTTCATCCACCCATACCCCTTCCCTTTATCCACTCATACCCCTTACCTTCATCTATCCATACCCCTTTTTGTCATCCACTTATACCTCTTCCCTTCATCCATCTTCTTCCTTCCTTTCTTCCACTCATACCCCTTCCCTTCATCTATCCATACCCCTTTTTGTCATCCACTCATACCCCTTCCCTTCATCCACTCATACCCCCTTCCCTTTATCCACCCATACCCCTTACCTTCATCTACCCATACCCCTTTTTGTCATGCACCCATACCTCTTCCCTTCATCCATCCTGCGGAAAAAAGTGTAGGAACCCAAGATTTCCACTCAAGGGCTGGTCCTGCAGGACTCCTGCTAATAGGAACAGTGTTTCTGCTGTGGAACTCAGCTCCCATGCATTTCTGCAGGACTTGAACCCTGCCCTTCCCCCTTCCCTTCATCCACCCATACTTCTTCCCTTCATCCACCATACCCCCTTCCCTTCATCCACTAATACCTCTTCCCTTCATCCACCATACCCCCTGCCCTTCATCCACTAATACCTCTTTCCTTCATCTACCCATACCCCTTCCATTCATCCACCCATACCTCTTCCCTTCATCCACCCATACCCCTTCTCTTCATACTCCCATCCCTCTTCCCTTTATCCTCCCATCCCTCTTCCCTTCATCTACCCATCCCCTCCTCTTTACCCACCCATACCCCTTCCCTTCATCCACCCATACCCCTTCCCTTCATCTTCCCATATCTCTTCCCTTCATCCACCCATACCCCTTCCCTTTATCCACCCAACCCTCTTCCCTTCATCCACCCATACCCCTTCCCTTTATCCACCCATACCCCTTCCCTTCATTCACCCATACCCCTTCCCTTCATCTGACCATATCTGTTCCCTTCATCCACCCATACCCCTTCCCTTCATCCACCCATACCCCTTCCCTTCATCCACCCATACCCCTTCCCTTTATCCACCCATACCCCTTCCCTTCATCTGACCATATCTGTTCCCTTCATCCACCCATACCCCTCCCCTTTATCCACCCATATCTGTTCCCTTCATCCACCCATACCCCTTCCCTTCATCCACCCATACCCCTCCCCTTTATCCACCCATATATTTTCCCTTCATCCACCCATACCCCTTCCCTTTATCCATCTTCTTCCCTTCTAGGTTGAACTTGATGGACATGTGTCTTTTTTCAACTAACCATGTACTAGGTAATTTCAGCATTTAAGGAACATTTCCTAACTGGTTTCTTTGGCTTTCCCTGCAGATTTTCTGTAAAAACGCTGATCGACCGTTCCTGCTTTGAGACCATTGATGATTCTGCCCCTGAATTTTTAAACTTTGCCTCCATTCTGGAACAGATCCTAAGCCATCGTCTCAAAGGTAAGAAGTCGATGAAAGTTCAGAACTTTCCATCTCTTTACTACATCTTACTCTCAATTAATGAGATGTCTAATAAATTCTATTCTACAATATTATATTTAGGAACTATTTTAAGGGATCTCGGTTATCACAATAATGGATTTCTGAAGGATTTTTCATGCTTTGTGGTCTGACCAACCACCTTGACCCGTCTTTTGCCCTCTGCTTTGAGCCGACCTCAGTGATCTGAGGCAGACTGGTTGCTAGGAATGTGCTTTTTATTTTAATTTTTTTAACCCTGACTTTCTAAGAGCGGTAACTTTTTGTTCATATTTTTCTGTTGAGAGGGCTTGAATTTTTTTTATTTTAATCATGTGATTTATGAGTCCCTATAACCTAATGGATAACTGTTATTAACTCTTTTTTGGAAAAAGAAAACAGCAATTTTTTACAAACTTTGCGCCATTCACTTTACTTTACATAACGCATTACTTTTATTCTGCAGGTCATCAATGCTAAATTTGTGGTTTGTTTTATGCTTTAGTATTGTTGCGTAATAAAAAATACTTTAAAGGGGAACTCTAGTAATGAACTTCTGACCCACTATCCACAGGATAGGGGATAATTGTCTGATCGCGTGGGTTCCAAACACTGGGACCCCTACAGTCTCCTGCCTGACGCCCCAGCTCTCCTCATTCACGGAACGACCACTGCTCTATGTAAGGAGTGGTGACAGAGCGGTGGTCAACATACCTTCTTTATGCATCTCTATAGAAGTGACAGAGATACAGCGCTCGTGTATCTCCGGCTCTCCCATAAAGATGCATAGAGGGGGCTCGGTGTGGTGGGCGACACAGTTCCGTGCACAGAGTGGTGGTGGTTCAGTGCATGAGGAGAGCTGGGGCACCCTAGTTGGGAAACACTAGCTTAGGCCCTGAGCTTATCTTTCATGCAAAGCCACAGTCATAGGTTCAGCTCTGTGTCTGTGAAAATAAAGTGCCATGGCCCCTTTATTCTGGGGGTTCGCACCCCACAAATCATAGATTGATCTATACAAATAAAATAAAAATAGCTAAATAGATGACGTCGGAGACCTGAGAAAGAGGTTGGAGCTCATAATCTTGAACAAATAATTAAGATAATTTCAATATTTTCTTGAGGGAGAGGCCCCCGCTGACATTCAGGGCATTTATTTACTTTTTTTTTTTTTTGGGGGGGGGGGGGGGGGTCCAATCTGTTGGTGTTTTCAAGGGATATTACATTAAGCTCAATGTGTTAGTAACATAGCTGTAGTCCGAGGCTTGATGGCATTTCTAGACAGGATGACATTTTCAGTGATACATTCAGTAATTTGCCTGTATATATATACAGAATTATTATAAATTAGGTTTTCTTATTGCAGGGATTCAGAATAGGTCAAAATTATTTACCAATAAAGAGAAAACAGCGCCTTCGCCAAGTGACATTTCACATAGAAACACCAAAGAAATTACTTTTGCACAACAAAAACAAAGTGAAATGCAAAGCAAAAATCTGTTAAAGTATAGATTGCTCAGGTTACAAGGAAAAAGACTTTTGCAGGACATGTGATTTTTTTTTTTTAACTCAGTGAATCCTTAAGTCATCCTAGAAAAAAATTAGACCCTCTGTTTTTTTATGGCAAACCTGAACAAAATACAGCCCATGGGTACTGGCAGCCTGCCAAAGGATTCTGGGCAGTCCCCGATCATATGTCAAGTAAAATCCTGGTCTAGTAACCAGAACCTTCTTTGACGTTACTAGTTGCTGCATGCGCAAGCGCAGCTGATGGCGTACGTATGTAGGCACCACTTGCCTATAGAGGACAAGAGTTCGATTAATAGGGGTTTGGTACACAAAACAGCCACAGGTTTGAGAATAAGGGAGACGAACAGTCTGGGAAAATAGGAGATTGGATCGCGGCCTAGCTGGGAGTGAAGCCAGGACTGGTGGAAGCTATAACTGACTGGTTGACCCAATTGGCCACACAGTAGCAGTGATATAATACCTGGACCTGGCTGCCACCTGCATAGAGCTGAGCTAGTGGAGAACGAAACCCCAGGAACGTACATAGAAAACGTCAGAATTAGAAAAAAGAGGGCACCTTGTACCTGTGGAGCCCAATTTGCGAGTACTGTGTGTGGGGTGTATTGGTATGATCGTGACGCCAGGGCACCGTTAACCTACGCGGTCCGAGGATAGGACAGCTTCTCCTGGGCCAGGTGCGGGATAAGAAATACACTGATGCCAGGTTACGGATAACTGTTTTTACTGAGGCAGTTATAGATGTTAATTGAACAAATAGGGAGGTGTTTAAAATGTAACTTTTAATAACAAAGTTTAAAATACACCAATAGACAAATGTGGACCCACCCCCCAAAAAATAGTACCATATCCTTTTAAAATGGGTAAATATTTCACATTTATCATCAGACTACATCCAAATATAGGTGTCTTCCATTGCTACCCGACGCGTTTCTGTCAGTTCATTTGACGTCCTCAGGGGATAATGCAACAGACTCCCACTTGGCAACCATGTATGAGTCGAGAAATAATCAAATGGTCAGGGTACATTTATATTCCCAAATAACTATGGAGTTTATGTAGTAAGGTACACTAATCCCCCTTTCCTATAGCCAGCTATCCATGAGTGTATGTATATTGTTCAAGTCTGTACATAGCAGAGGAGCTGAGGAAACAGTTGGACCATATATGTACCGGGAACTACCATAGGTGTTCAGTAATAGAAAGGCATGTTAAGCCGTCTCCATGGAAACAGTTAGATGGTCCGGGGGATGTGCATGCAGTGTGGAAAGCGCTAAACCTGCAGCGGCAGGGAGCCGTATCAGCTGGCTACTGTGCTTCTCATGAACTGACCGAAACGCATCGGGTAGCGACATATGACACCTGTATCTGCATGTAGATCTATGGAGTCTGATGATCAATGTGAAATATTTATTTTTAAAGTGTATGGTACTATTATTTGGTGGTGGGTCCACATTTATCTATAGGTGATTTTAAAACTTTGTTATTGAAAGTTAAATTTTAAGCACCTCCCCTATTTGTTCAATTGATATTTTTGCTGGGAGAATAATGAATACTGGTTCCCGCAGGGCCAATACAGTTCTGGGAATATAATTGCAGGAGTAGATGTTACAATCCTCACAGAGCATATTAGAGTAGAGGAGATGCAGTATAACTCTTGGGAGCCCTTTGGACTTGTTATGACTTGTAGTATTGTGCTTGGGATTTTAGGCTAAATACTGAGGCCTCCCACACTTACTAGGGTTCTGTTGGTGTCCAATTTACTCACCTTATCTCTGTGTGGCCCATTGGCCTACCGAGTATTACGCTTGCAATCATGAATTTCTGAATCCTCCTTGACGGGTAACACTTGCAGAATGGCGCGGTCGCTTGCTTGCAGATTTAATTTAGGCTTCCCTTAGATACACCTCACACTCCTTCTGTCTCTGCTCCACACTGTAGCTCACACTGAGCTCTGCACTAGTCTCAGGTAAACTAAAAGTTAAAAATTCACTGAACTATAACTGAATAGCTCCTCCCCCTACACTATATATATATATATATATATATATATATATATGTGTGTGTGTGTGTGTGTGTGTAAATTTGAGTAGCCGTATTATTCCAGTGATTTGCATCTATATATATATATATATATATATATATATATATATATATATATAGCCTAGCTAGGGGGCCTCCCATTGGGCAACCAGGGTCACATGGGTACTCTTCATCATACCTCCTTACAAATATCCAGTACATTCCTTAAAGGCACAGTGCAACACAATATAAATTAACAGAACAAATATTGCAATGAATATCATAGCATCACCTGAGCAGCAGGGCCTGTCGTAGGCACCTGAAGTAATGTTTACCTGACAGGGCTCACTCTGGTACTGGGACACCACAGACCGAGAAAACCCACTACAAGACAAGGCACAGAGGAATGGTGGGACAGTTGGAGGCAGTGGCAGAGCCCTGGGAAAGGCAGCGGCAGAGCCCAGAGAGTGGCAGGAGGCAGAGACAAAGTCAAGCCCAAGGAGAGAGAAAAGAATTTGGAATACACACCTAATCCCGATATACAATTAGTGATGAGCGGCATAGGCCATATTCAAATTTGCGATATTTCGTCGAATATATGGACGAATATTCGTCCTATATTTGTGAAATTTGCATATTCGGAATGTTCGTTCTCTTTTTTTCATGCAAAAATTCGTAATGAAATTCGACTGGAAGTGCCGATATTCGCATATATTCGCAAATAAAAAATAAATAATATTCGTCATTACGGATATATATCACTATATTCAAAATATTCGTGAAATTGTGAAGTGCCGATTTTTGCGGTAATAATTTGCATTTCGAATATTTGCGCTCACCACTATATACAATGAGCTGTGAACAGTGGAGGACAGGAGCAGGATGGAATATCAGGAGAAGGAGGCAAGTTTACTCTTCAATTTTAACTATGAGTTGAGATGGGAGTTGGGAATTGTGATGGGAGTTGGATGATACCCCACTTGAAACCAATAGTGTAGTTTATTTTAATTTTACTTCTGCAGACCTTCAAACACCCTGCATGAACATAGACTCACATTTACTTACCAGTTTATACCAGTTTTTGGGTCTAAAAATGAAGCAAATCATGGCACCTGCCAAATACATTGATCCCTCAACTTATAATGGCCTCAACATACAATAGTTTCAGCATACAATGGTCTTTTCTGGACCATTGTAACTTGAAACCAGACTCAACATACAATTCTACAGACAGTCCAGATCTGTGAAACGTGTCAATGGCTGGAAGAACCGACCAATCAGAATGGGCATTTTATTGGTAAAACCCCTGTATTACTGAAGTGTATGCACTGACTGGTGTCTGGTAGCGCCCCCTACAGTACAGGGAGGTATTACATGTTCTGTACTACTCTTTACCTGTATTACTGAAGTGTATGCACTGACTGATGTCTGGTAGCGCCACCTACAGTACAGGGAGGTATTACATGTTCTGTACTCTTTACCTGTCCCAGGGTTAGCTGCTCCTTTGGACACCAGGTGAGGGCGGCTCCATGTTACTTTTTTATGACATTGTGTCTTCTGTACAGAACCCTGAAGAAGCTCCTGTCCTCTACATAGACCAGTGCTTCCCAACCAAGGTGTCTCCAGCTGTTGCAAAACTACAACTCTCAGCATGCCCGGACAGCCTTTGGCTGTCCGGGCATGCTGAGAGTTGTAGTTTTGCGACAGCTGGAGGCACCCTGGTTGGGAAACACTGACAGTGATTTACAGCTCCCAGCAGCACTTTCTTACTTTTATATGTAAGGATTTGCTTTATCTATATTAGTTATCTACTTATTTTTCTTTAATCCTCACTTTTTCCTATTTTTGGATGACATTTTGGTTTCAGAACCAATTCCCAGGTTTCCATTGAGTTATGGTCTCAACATACAATGGTTTCAACATACAATGGTCGTCCTGGAACCAATTAATATTGTAACTTGAGGGACCACTGTATTTGCAGCTTTTCCCAATGTTTAACAGTATTGAAATGTGCACAGAACAGCTGGGTTACTGCTTGTTAGTAAGATCTACTACCTTTAGACAGAGTGTAGCTCTTAACGTATATGTTTAATGGATGCCATGATGGAAGCCATACAGTGGCATCCATCACCAGTAGGCTATTGTAGCATCTGTTTAACCTACAGGTCCAGAATAGCTCATGAAGTATATGTTTAATGGACTATACAACCTTACTACATAGGAACTTACTATTGAAACCTCTAGCTATGACGCTGAGCACGTGCACTCAACTTCTTTGATGGGCCATGCGAGGCCTGTTCACTGTATATAAGGAAATAAATCATGACAAAATGATGAACCGAATGTTTTAGGTTTATACTGTGTAGAATTGTAATGTGTGCTTTTCCTTTAAATCTCCTAATGTTGAATGTGCAGTTTGCACCATGAATCCTATGGACACCTTTCTTTCGGCTAAGTGCTGTGACATTCTCCTGTACTGTGTACTATGAATGTCAGCTGCATGTAGTTATCTTTCCAATTACATTATATTGAGAAATCATTATATTGAATGTAAAAAGCGAGGTCCCCTCTGGCTTCACACTTTAAAGTTTAATGGAAGGTATATCCATTATATGCTCGATAACCTGTTCTCAGTTATTGCCATCTCACGTTGGGGAGATCGATGGCTGCCATATATAATGATATTGATTTTTGGTCGTTTGTTTTGTCCTTTAGGTCCTTTTTGTGCTGTAGATGGTTATATCAGGTGGGACATAACTATAACTGAGGTGTCCTGTATGACCTGAACCCTTTTTTTCCCTCCTCAATTACAACCTATTATGGATGAGCCCTAAAGGGGGTCTTCCAGTGGATACTAATAAGTTGTAAGGTCAGGAAGAGGGTGGGGGGGGGGGGGGGGGGTACTTGGTATTCTGGTCCCAGTGGTCAAGTCTCTGCCGATCTAACATTTATCACTTCTCACGTGGCTAGGCTACATAGGGGGAGATTTATCAAAACCTGTGCAGAGTAAAAGTTGCCCAGTTGCCCATAGCAACCAATCAGATTGCTTCTTTCATTTTCAAAAGGGCCTGTGGAAAATGAAAGAAGCGATCTGATTGGTTGCTATGGGCAACTAGGCAACTTTTCCTTTGCACAGGTTTTGATAAATCTTCCCCCATAGTGAGTATGTTAAAAAAAAACTATTTATATCCATCAAGGTGATAAATTTTATCTCCAGGAGCTACGTAAAAAATATTAAGCTTAATTTCTGACATATTAACCCCTTAAGGACCAAGGACGTACCGGTACGTCCTTGGTCCTGCTCTCCTGATATAACGCGGGGTTACACAGTAACGCGCGCTATTAACCCTTTAGCCGCGCGCTCAGAGCTGAGCCGCGCGGCTAAAAGTGAAAGTGAAAGTTGCCGGCTAGCTCAGTCGGGCTGTTCGGGATAGCGGATAATCGCGGCATCCCAAACAGCTTACAGGACAGCGGGAGGGCCCCTACCTTCCTCCTCGCTGTCCGATCGCCGAATGACTGCTCAGTGCCTGAGATCCAGGCCTGAGCAGTCATGCGGCAGAATCGTTGATCACTGGTTTCTTATAAGAAACCAGTGATCAACATAGAAGATCAGTGTGTGCAGTGTTATAGGTCCCTATGGGATAACAATGATCAGTATAAGAGATCAGTGTGTGCAGTGTTATAGGTCCCTATGGGAGCTATAACACTGCAAAAAAAAAGTGAATAAAGATCATTTAACTCCTCCCCTATTAAAAGTTTGAATCACCCCCCTTTTCCAATAAAAAAAAAAACACAGTGTAAATAAAAATAAAAATAAACATATATGGTATCACCGCGTGCGGAAATGTCCGAATTATAAAAATATATCATTAATTAAACCGCTCGGTCAATGGCGTGCGCGCCAAAAAATTCCAAAGTCCAAAATAGTGGATTTTTGGTCACTTTTTATATAATTTAAAAATCAATAAGTCCTATCAATGCAAAAATGGTACCGTTGAAAACTTCAGATCACGGCGCAAAAAATGAGCCCTCATACCGCCCCATACACGGAAAAATAAAAAAGTTATAGGGGTCAGAAGATGACAATTTTAAACGTATTAATTTTCCTGCATGTAGTTATGATTTTTTCCAGAAGTCCGACAAAATCAAACCTATATAAGTAGGGTATCATTTTAATCGTATGGACCTACAGAATAAAGATAAGGTGTCATTTTTACCGAAAAATGTTCTACGTAGAAACGGAAGCCCCCAAAAGTTACAAAACAGCGTTTTTTTTTTTCAATTTTGTCGCACAATGATTTTTTTTTCCGTTTCACCGTAGATTTTGGGGCAAAATTACTGACGTCATTACAAAGTAGAATTGGTGGCGCAAAAATAAGCCATCATATGGATTTTTAGGTGCAAAATTGAAAGAGTTATGATTTTTTAAAGGCAAGGAGCAAAAAACGAAAATGCAAAAACGGAAAAAACCCCGGTCCTTAAGGGGTTAAATTAGATTCCGAGAAGTTCTGGGTGTGTTGTTGTTACCCTCAAACTTCACTGGAAAAACCGGCACCCCATGTGGTTGCACCCTCTGTATAGTGGTAAACATGGCTCTGTGTAAATTAAGTAATATAAACCAATGTCCACAATAGAAAGAAGTAGCGGAGCAACTCACCCGGTTTCAGTGCAGTTAATTCAAACGATCAGTGTTGCGATCAGCATCGCCATCAGGCAAAGGTGCAGCGTGAGGCAGAAGGTGTTACGGGGGGAGATCAGGCGTCAGGCCACAGCCGTATCACACCTTCCGGTGCTTCGTCAGGCCCCTGCGACTTGGTCGTGAATTTGACAAGTATATGGGGCTGTGCCGGATCTGTTTGCTCTTTTGTGATTGCAGTAAGTAATATAAACATTTCTAAAAATGCAGCAAAATACTGTGTGAATTCATCCTAAAGGGGTTTTATTATCTGACACAGTGATAAAGTTTTGATCACTGGGGGTGATCAAACCCTGATCATGAGATTAGGTTTAAAGGGGTATTCCACCTCTAGGCATATTATCCCCAATCCAAAGGGATGCTGCATCCGGCATTCGTTTAGAGTGTCGGGTGCAGCATGCCCCATCCCATAGACTTGCATTGAGGGGGCGTGGTTGTGATGTCACGAGCGTGGCGTGGCCGTGATGTCACGAGCCTCCGCCCCACATCGTCAGGCATCCGGCACGGAGGGAACTTCACTCCGTGCACCGGATGTCAGGGTTGGCGTAGCCGAGATCGCAAGGGTCTTGCCGCTGGGGTCCTGACATCTTCTCCCCTATCCTTTGCATAGAGGATAAGATGTCTAGGGGGAGAGTAGCCCTTTAAGATGGTGGACAGAAGTATAAATCTTGCAGATAAAGGGGATGTGCTGCGACTCCTTTACTCTCATGATCAATGGGGGTCCCGCAAATTCCACTGGTAATGATCAGAACGTGGTCACATCTCTGAATCATATCTTGATCTTAGATTGGAAGTCCCCTTTAAAATGCATCTGCTAAATGGGAGCTGCTCACCAAGGACGCGACATAAGGTATGTAGGTACTTCATAGATAAAGTAGTTCACATAAGGTATGTAGGCACTTCATAGATAAAGTAGTTCACATAAGATATGCTTAAAGGAAGTCAGTGGGTGAAAGTGTCTCCATACACATACGAATGGCCTTATCTGTAGGAAGTGGGTGGAATCTTTCCCTTTTTTCAGACAACAGTTTTATTTTTATTTTTTCATGACTGATCCATATATATATATATATATATATATATATATATATATATAAAGGGTGGGACTTTTGCAAATGTGTCTACAAAAAGGCATTTCTGGGTTGTTGTTTTGGTTGTTGTATTGATCTGTGATAAAGGGTGGTATACCCACCCGAAACGCATCCAGGTGTCCTTCTGATGGTGCACATCGAGTTTGTAACTGCTTTTACTGCCTAATAAAGACAAAGTTGGAGTTTCCAATGCCGGACTTTCTCCTTTTTTTCCAAGAGTTGTTGTTTTGGTGTTTATGGGCGGGGCAAAGGTGGAGCCTAAACGTTCCTTCTGTTTTGGAATCAGATAGGTGTCATAGAGCACTATATATTACATATGAAGATTGTTGAGTGGTGAGCCTACAGAAATGTTAGCCTTAATTTAGAACGTGACTGTGCCCGGTTAGTCATCAAAGTGGCGTCACTTTAGTGTCAAACATCCAGTTCTAATATGGGATTATTATCTCGCCTACATGACGCATTTTAATGCATTTCAGGCTGATCAGAGGATAGGTTGCCCGGGTCACAGAGATCTTTTCTATGATGAGAAGAACTGAGCTCGGAGGTACAGCCATGAGAAAGTCTCGAGTCTGATCTTGAAGGAAACGCCGACCGTCTGAGGATTTTGTCATTTGTGGATTTAATTAAGTGGATTAATGTTTCCTTTCATCTCAGATCATGTCAAATAAATGTCTGTGTGACCTTCCACTCTAAAAGCCCAAATTATTTATTCTCACCGCAAATATTGACAGAAAGCCACATTTTGTGCTGTTCAGTTACTGGTTTCTAAATGAGTCCTTGATGGTCAAATGCATCAATGGGAAGCCATTTTGCACAGCAACCAAGTGACAAATATAATTATTTCATGTCCAAGCCTGCCATACAGAATTTTTGAGCCCTTTTACAGTCAAGAAGTCTAGGCCCAAGCCCTTCCTTTATTCCCTTGGGAAACAGGTGAAATTCAAACTGCAAAGGTTCTATGGAGTGCAGAGCAAGAAAAGTAGGTGGGTCGGGGCTCAGGGTCAGAAGGAATGGGGGAGAGACTTATTGGTAAGTGGGAAGAGCAGATGAAGACTATGGCCCTCATTTACTATTGAAAACCCGACATGTTTTGTAGGGTTGTGCGCCAGATTCTGTCGCATTGTGCCAGAAATTCTGTCTGTGCCAGAATTTGCGCCAGAATTGAAAAAACCCCGACTAACTCTCCATTTTGCTAAGAAAAGCCGAAAAGGGGGCGAGGCTGCTGCGAAAAGGGGGCGTGGTCTCTGAAAAGGGGCGTGTTCCCGAAATTTTCACAAAAACCCAACATATTTACTAAGGTTTCCACAGAAAATGGGGTGGATTTGATCTGAGGAAAACCCTACAGATCAGAGCATGTGTAAAAAAGCAAAGTGTAGGGAAAGTGGAAAATGTAGGGAAACCTTAGTAAATACCGTGGAAAATAAATTGTAGGGAATTAAAACCCACAAAGAAACCTACACAACACTCTTAGCAAATGAGGGCCAATATTTGCTACTTCACCAACAAATACAGGATGTAACACCATGGCCCACCAGTATGAAGTCTCCACCTCCTCCTCACACATAGGATCTAGGTCACCTCTGGAGACCCAGACAAGATGCCAAAAATGTATACACACTTCAAACCAGGCCCAAAAATAAATTTAGACCCCTGAACAGTCCTCAGATTGATCCAAACCCCTAAACATTCCCCATAATTTATTTTTACCCTGAACTAGGACCCTAAATTATGTCAAGCCTCCAACCTGACTGATAAATAAATTCAGACCCCAAAATTAATTTAGACCCCCAACAAGACCTTTAATTTATTCAGACTCCAGACCAGACCGCACAATTAATACAGACCTCAGACCAGACCCCTTATATAATTCAGACTACAGACCATCAGACCCCAGGCCCCAAAAGTAGTACAGATCCCTAAATTGTTAGACCTCAAAAAAAATTCAGACCACAGACCACATCTCGGAATACTTAATGCTCCTGAGTCTGTAATGCTCACAAGGTGCTAATATTGTTCAGGGTCAGGACCTGGTGAGCAAGGCTCCAGTTACATTACAGGGCCCATTCCTTTATCCAAACTAACTACTTAAAGAGTACATCTCATGATCTTGTTAAATGTTATAATCCTCCCAGTTCACTGCCCCCATCATGATAAACCATCCCCTGCCTTTATTTTTATTATTTGTTAGTTTTCTACCTTGATATTACTCTGTATTTTCTGCCCAGTCTCAGTCACATTCACAGACTGGGAAGGGGTGTTCCCCAGCAAGCGTGACATCATCTGAAGCTATACAGGGGAGAACTTCCTCCCTCACTCTGCTACACAGAGCCCAGAGCAGTTCAGTGTGAGATGAGCTATGATTGATTGGATAAGGTTGCACACACACACACTCTCAGCACTCCAGGCTGCATTTCCTGATTTTGGACTTCTGCCAGGCCAGCAGGAGGAGTCCAAAGTCTGTGCAAGAGATGGGGGGGGGGGTGCTCTGGACAAGTAGGGAGACACATAGTGGCAGCTTTTTAAACAAAACAAAAACATAGAAAACTTCAGTTTTAAAACAAAGTACAATAGAAAGATATTTTTATTTACCATAAGGAGTGCAATGGAAAAAACATTTTTTTTATGAAAGTGCCCATTTTTAAATTAAGTACAATCTCTGCTCATTCTGAGCTAAGTAGTCATGTGGGTGGGCCTACTCAGTGACAGCTCTATTTATATGCACGCATGTACAGAGAGCTGGCAACAACTGAGTAGGACCTCTTACTTATCTGCTTACCCCAGAATGATCAGATTTACATCCCACAGAGTTATATATCAATCTGCTCAGCTCCTACTCCTCTATAACATGAGACCTGCGGATTGGAGCACATTTTCAATGTGACAGGTTCTCTTTTATATCTAACATCCATGGACATGTTGTTTTTGTGAGATTTCAGATTCAGAGATGAATATGGGAAGGGTAACTAAAAGAGGTAAGAATGAGCTTTGGTTATTAAAGGACCTTTGTCAGGCATTTTGCTGGGGTCTTCAGGGTGCCTCGGAGGATATTGTTGGTAGCCCCTATGGCCTGACTACGTAGTTGTATCCTGTGCCCATCACCGTTTCCTGTTTTTATATCTAGGTCAGGTGCTTTTCAGTGTACAATGTGTCTTTTTTCCCCCCAGAAAATGTATTATTTACCATCATGGTCTTTAAAATAGTTATAAGTCGCCATTATCTGGTGTTCAGTGTGAGCAGAACACAATGTTACCGATGCATTATGTTTAATTGTATCTGTCATACAGGTCACTTTCTAAGGGAACATTACAGATTGATTCGTTCTTGTATATCGCTTGGCAGAATTGTATTCGTCACTACCGGATGCTGCAGGTAGAGAGATCATGGGGGATTCTGAATCTCCTTGCTTCCAATGGAGCCAGTGTCTGGGGTTTGCTGAGCAGTGGTATACATATATGCAAGGGAGGGGGGTCCATTATGTTTTTGGGTTTGATTTCCACCTTATTCCTTTCCCTTAACCACTTAGCCAATTCCCCACATTTGTGTTAGGTCTCTTTCACAGAGTGTACACAGTGAATGTTCACCATATATCCCAATGCAGATGGTAAATGGACCCAAGGGACCCAAATTCCCAACAGAGACCAAAAGATGGTAATTTTGGCAAAATTTTGTGGGGTTTTAATTTAATTACTGCAAGGAATAGCAAAGCAGGCACTGCACTATTTCATATTAAGATAAGGCTATATACACTGTGAGCACAATTATTTGGTAAGTATTTTGACTATATCCTCATTTTGATTCATATTTTCGTACTCCAATATACAATGTGATGTAGTTTTATGGAACTTTTGAATAATAAATTAAACCATATTGGTCTATCCAATCGATTCAGAAGCTTGCCTTGGTGTTAGATCAGGAGGAGAACCTTTTCTCTACTGATGGCTTAACTCGCTATATTTGAACGGATAATTAACTCCCACTTAATCTGATGTCTGGAACCGCTTCTCTATGGTAAGGCCTGTGATGTTACCTGGTATTGATGATGGTGTTACTCACAACAGCTTTTCAAGGTTAGTGTCAGTCAGTTTGGGGGTAGTTTGCTTCTGCAGGTAGTCTCCCCCCTGTAGTTAGAACCCCTGTGTAGGCAGTATGTCCTCTGTAGGTAGAACCCCCTGTAGTTAGCTTGCCCCCTGTAAGTATGATAGCTTGACCTCAGTAGATAGGACTCCAATGTAGGTATTTTCACCTATGTAGGTTGGGCCCATTGTAGTTTGCTTGTCCCCTGTAGGGAGGACCCACTGATGTTAGCTTGCCCCCTGTGGGTAGGATGCCCCTGTAGATTGCTTTGCCCCTGAAGGCAGAATCTCCCTGTAGACATCTTACCCCAGTTAGGTAAAAAAAAAAAAAAACACATAAACATTTTAGGCTGGGAGCGTCTCTATTGTGTCCATAGCCAGCATCACTAGAGGCTGGTTTTCATCCTAGGACACCTGTGGTGGGGCTATGCTACCGGTATCCTAGCATGTCCAGTTGCAATCTTCCCCACTGGACTGCCGCTGCACCCCTGGCGGGTTCTCATGGCACTCTGGTTGGAAAAAATGACGAAGCTTGCCTCTGTGTTAGATCAATAGGACAACCAATAGATTTTGGGTCATTTGGCTTTCAAGAGCATCATGTGGCAGTCGGAACCCATGGGAAACTTTACCAGATGTCTGTAAAAAATTGCAACATTAGCATTGGAAATGTGTTTACATCCGCCCTTTTGGGTGGGGTGGATATGGGACAGAGATGAGCCCCATGTAACCATAGACCACTCAACATTAACAAAGAAAGGTGGGGGAGGGGCTGAATTGGCATTAAAGAACAAAGTAGATCTCTCCTAAATAGGTTATGAAGACCGGAAATTAGGAGAAAAGCTCTTCCAAACACATTGCTGGGTGTGATAGTATGAACGAGCACCAGGATGAGAGCCCTCTCTACCATAGACACCTCCGACATGTCACTTTAATGCTGGTTGTCATAAAATAAGACTTGTTTCTTATACAGTTTAATGTTCTGTTGAATGAGAAGGTTTCATCAGCGTTCATTCTACCTGACCTTGGTGCATTTTCAGAGGATATTACTTTTGATTCTTTCTAAATGTTCTCTTTCATGTATTTTAGATATTTCTTCCTTTGATCAAATGCAAATAGTAAAGATTCATTAAAATCCCCCAACCTAGGAGGTCGCCTTTCAAGTCCAATCTTCAGTTAGCCGGTTATATTTCATGACACCAGCGTATTAGTTGCCGGAATGTAAAGTTATTATGTATATGTAGTCAGAAAAACATGCAAACGCCTTCAATGGCAAGTGAAAATGACGGTCCCGATATGTTTCCACATATGTCTCATTGGCCTTTTTAAAATGATTACTTTTATCTATGGAAATCAGAGGCCTCTAATTCTGCCCTCCAGGGAGGCCGACTGCTCGTGAATCATCATTTAATAATGAAATATGTCACATCTCATATAATAATATATTTCAGAAACAATTACTATCCGCCCAGACCAATGAGATGCAGTACTGTATAAAAGTCTTCAAACATACAGCTTTTAATATTTCCATGTATGCTTGTAGCACCTAAAGTAAGTACAAAGAATTCCATAAAGGGATAAAGTAGTAGATTTCTGTAACGCCGAGCGCTCCGGGCCCCGCTTCCCCTCCGGAGCGCTCGTGGCGTTTCTCTCCTACTTGCAGCGCCCCGGTCAGCGAGTCTGACCGGGAGCGCTGCTCTGTGTCCCTCGGCGGGGATGCGATCCCCGTGGGGGGACGTGCCCGCCCGCGGGTCGCATCCCGTGTCACTTACCGGCCACGTCCTTCTGCTCAGTCCCGGTGCGCGGCCCCGCTCCTTAGAGTGCGCGCGCGCCGGGCCTCTCAGATTTAAAGGGCCAGTGCACCATTAATTGGTGCCTGGCCCAATTAGTTCTAAGCACTCCCCACTCCATAAAAACCCACTTCCCCTTCCTGTCCCTGCCAGATCTTGTTGCCTTGTGCCCAGAGAAAGCGTTTCTGTGTGTTCCATTGCCTGTGTATCCAGACCCTTGCCGTTGCCCCTGACTACGAACCGTTGCTGCCTGCCCAGACCTTCTGCTACGTCCGACCTTGCTCTTGCCTTGTCCCTGTGTACCGCGCCTGTCTCAGAAGTCAGTGAGGTTGAGTCGCTGTCGGGTGGAACGACCTGGCGGTTACCTGCCGCTGCAAGTCCATCCCACTTTGCGGCGGGCTCTGGTGAAAACCAGTAACCCCTTAGATTCCGTTCCCCTGGTAAGGCCCACGCCATCACCTCACTGACACAGAGGATCCACCACCCGTGTCCTCCCCGCATACCAGTCCGGATCCTGACAATTTCCCAAAACCTAAGGTTCAGTTTGACAGATGGAGACTAGGGAGAAGTGAGCCCTAAAGCTGTCCCTATGCCCATCCGCCCTAAATGACGGATTGACAACTTGGAGCAGGTCCCTACCTTGCGCTAAAGAGAATTGGCATCGGAGTCAACAAAACAAACAGAACTGTACAAAGTCAGGAAACAAGTCAGGAACATAACAGAACCAACAAACAGATATATAAAGGCAAGCAAGGCAGGATATAGCATACTAACATACAGTTCAGAAACCGGAATCAAGATTAATGGCAGATATGATAATATGAACAAGACAAGATATGGGGATAAGTTTACAGCAGACAAAACCAGGAGATGCAGGGGATGAACAGGTTTACTGAATGTCAGAACACTAAGCGGGTCAGGAAATCAAAAGCACTGTTCTCACTGGACTCAGAACAAGGAACACACTAGACACCCCACTCCAAGCATGGAGGAACATCAATACCAAACCAAATAGGCTCCTAGCCAGTGGGCACTCTCCACCGAGTGATCAGGATACTGGCCTAGACGGAAACAAGAAATCATAAATGCAAGCAAACACGGGTGCAGGCACAAGACTCACTCACTCCTAGATGGATGGATTAGCACAAGGCTCAGAACAGGATTTTATCCTCAAAGATGCAGGATCAAACAAGGTCAAAACAGGACTGACAAAACGCACAAAGCAAAGCAAATGCATACACAACATACACAAATACCGTATATACTCGAGTATAAGCCGACCCCAGTATAAGCCGAGACCCCTAATTTCAAACCCAAAATCCCAGGAAAAGTTATTGACTCGAGTATAAGCCTAGGGTGGGAAATACATCATCCCCCCCTGTCATCATCCAGACCTGTCATTAACATCCTCATCATCATCACCGCCTGTCATCATCCAGACCCTCATCATCATCACCTGTCATCATCCCCTTGTCATCATCCCACACATCCCCCCTTCATCATCCCCTTGTCATCATCCCACACATCCCCCCTTCATCATCCCCTTGTCATCATCCCCACCCCCCTTCATCATCCCCTTGTCATCATCCCCACCCCCCTTCATCATCCCCTTGTAATCATTCCACCCCCCCCCCCTTCATCATCCCCTTGTCATCATCCCCACCCCCCTTCATCATCCCACACCCCCCCTTCATCATCCTCTTGTCATCATCCCACACCCCCCCTTCATCATCCTCTTGTCATCATCCGCCCTCAGTGGTCTTCAACCTGCGGACCTCCAGAGGTTTCAAAACTACAACTCCCAGCAAGCCCGGGCAGCCATCGGCTGTCCGGGCTTGCTGGGAGTTGTAGTTTTGAAACCTCCGGAGGTCCGCAGGTATAAGACCACTGCGGCCTTCGACATCATCCAGCCCCCTCTCACCCCCCTTTAGTTCTGTACAGTACTCACCTCCGCTCGGCGCTGGTCCGGTGCTGCAGGACTGTCCGGAGAGGAGGTCGTCCGGTGGGATAGTGGTTCCAGGCTGCTATCTTCACTGGGGGCGCCTCTTCTCCGCGCTTCGGGCCCGGAATAGAGGCGTTGCCTTGACAATGACGCAGAAGTTTGTTGGCAATGAACGTACCTCTGCGTCGTTGTCAAGGCAACGTGACTATTCTGGGGCCGGGCCCGAAGCGCTTAGAAGAGGCCTCCCCGGTGAAGATAGCAGCCCGGAACCACTATCCCACCGGACGACCTCCCCACCGGACAGTCCTGCAGCACCGGACCAGCGCCGAGCGGAGGTGAGTACTGTACAGAACTAAAGGGGGTGAGAGGGGGCTGGATGATGTCGAAGGCCGCAGTGGTCTTCAACCTGCGGACCTCCGGAGGTTTCAAAACTGCAACTCCCAGCAAGCCCAGACAGCCGATGGCTGCCCGGGCTTGCTGGGAGTTGTAGTTTTGAAACCTCTGGAGGTCCGCAGGTTGAAGACCACTGTGGGTGGAGAGTTCACTCGAGTATAAGCCGAGGGGGGTATTTTCAGCACGAAAAATCGTGCTGAAAAACTCGGCTTATACTCGAGTATATACGGTACTAAAACCCAACAAATGTACTAAAACAAAGCAGGCTAAAATCTGTATATCAAACAGGACCGATAACTAAGGTTAAAACTCAGAATATGTGCATAGACAGACACAGTGAACATCAAGCCAACATGGCCAGAATACAGGTCTAATACCCAGCCCAGAACAGCACCTGAAGAGGTCTTATATATCCAGTGCTGAAGTCAAAAAGGTTAACTCTTCCCATCCCAGGGAGAATAAATACAGAAACTGTTCAGACACACATAATGTCTGAACAGGACCCAAAGCAGAAAATACAAAATACAGATAAACGGATGTTATACCACCATCATAAGACTCACCCCCCGAAGCACAGACTTCCCCCTGAAGCATGGAGCACCACCATAAGACACCAAAGCACTTACCACAATCAGCAACCACCTGCAATTGAATAAGGGAGCTGTGACTCCTGAAACGTGTCTTGCTTTATTCATTTATTTTCTTTGATTTCTTTATGCTGTAAAAATAAATTATTTATTTACTTATACCAATACCCACGACTTCAGGTTACTTCCTTGGGAGCACCATCGCAGCTTTTTTCCTATTTTTCTGCATTCTTCATACGAACACACCCCTGGGCTCCGTCCACACGCTGCAGGCCTGCATACCAAGCTACCATTACCGGCAAAGGATACGCTACCACCTACCCGGGTATCTACCTACACCGGCTAAGAGACCTACACCGCACCCGGCGCCACCTCCGCTTTTTTCCGCTATATACTGCACAATCATAAGACACACACCAACGAAGCACTGACCACCCCCATAAGACACACACCAATGAAGCACAGACCACCACCATAAGCCCAAACCATGAAGCACGGACCATCGCCATAAGACCCCCTGAAGCACAAACCACCATCATAAGACACATACCCCCAAATTACACCAAAGGAAAGTACCTCCGCTCAAAGAATTAACATGTCCTTTCTTTGATCGGAATTCCGCTGGGACTGCATTGCCGTCTATGGAGACAGTAATGCCCACACGGTCCTACCACCGAAGCATCCGAACATTCAGCTAGCGGAATTTCTGCTGAAGTTTTGGAACTCCTACCTTGATGATCTCTATGTTCTCTTATAAAGCCTAAGGGGGGGGGGTTAGACTGTCTATTTATAATGCAACTCCATTCAGAATAATGAGGACAAAGTGTCAGTGTTACATACAGAATTGCTTCCTCTGTGATAGGTTTTTCAGATCTCAGTAAAATGTTTAGTCAAACACTGAAAAAAGCAAATACAACAAAAAAATAGACACTAGAGGCGTTTTTGTTGGATTTTTCTTTTGGAAACGTCTTCCCTTGAGAAACGGCCTGTCAAGACGTGTAAAGATGTGTTCACCTGGGCAGACAACCCATTGAGAGGATGGCACTGTGCCCAACAAACAGTAAACACTTCCTGTGGTTTAAGCAAATGCAGAAATAGGTCTTATCTGTCAAAAGAACTTTTCAGCTATGAAAATAAAATAAACATTAAAAAAAACTTTATTCGAAAACCAATTCTATTTCTCTAATTAAATAAGGAGATAAACATGTTGTCTGCAGAATACGAAGATTGTCGGCATAACACTACTATCCAGCTAGATTAGAATCTCCAAAAACATTTTACAGAGTAATGGTTTCTTTTATGTAGCAAAATAGTGCTAGTTATCTTGAAGCAATAACCGTTTGACTTGTGTTTTAATTTTTGGGAGGGTTCCTAGTACCTACATGAAAAAAATACTCTAGCACCTCACCACTTCATGCCACAGGAGCAGTTTCATGAGAATGAGGCTACCTGCAAAACGTGTCACTCCTGCACAACTCTATTGAGACAACATCACAAAACAAGCAAAAAATGGTAAATTACATGATAACAAGGAGTAGTAAAGATAACCCATACTATAAGCTTTAACCAATCCTAAAATCACTATACAACCTCTAAACTTGATGCTAATCCATCTACTTCTGTCCCCACTACACCTACAATATACAACCTGGGCCACGCCAGTGTATGCACTAATAAAACTATCAAGATTCCTGCCTAATTGGAACCAATTGATTACTGTATGTGTGGTGCCATGGGTGAGGATGTAGATTAATAGCAGAGTTTGTGACGCCAGAACAACATTAACCTACAGGTTGAGAGGATGAGATAGCTCTCCTGGGCCAGGCACGGAGCAATAATGACCATGATGCCAGATTACTGATAACTATCTTTACTGAGGCAGAAATATTGGTAAATCTTCCACGGTACAAAGTTGTGCAGGGAGATGTGCAGAGTGAGCCTGGGAAGCCTGTCGCCTTGCTGGGATTTGAAGTTGGTGAAAGTGCAGATTTGTAATAAATGGCAGCCCACACTAAATTGGAGACATTATGCTGACTGGCTGACTGAAGAGTATTTTACCCCCGAAGCGTTGTGCTCACCTCCAGGCTTTAACTTCACCTGAGCAATGGGGTTTTCCTGAGATTGGTGTGGCTGCAGATTTTCGGTTTTCTCCTTAGGCCTCCTCACACTGTTCCTCAGATCTTCAACTCCGATATTCCTCTCCTTACATACTCTCTCTCCTTACTACTCGCCTAACTCACAACACTGACTGACTAGTTCCTCCCCCCCCTACACTAAATAAAGGCAAATGTTCGGGGCTCCCATTGGGGCATAAAGACAGTAACATAATTTATTACAACATAACACAGGATCACACTTTAGTACAACAGAATACACCAAGGAGCAGTGGGCCCAAACCAGTGACACAAGGAATGCCCGAGGCAACATTTAGCCCACAGGACGACATCCTGTGCCTGGACACCATATATGGTGTGGAGAAGATGTTCTGCAGCAGAATAGGTTGCTGTGGTCATGTCCTGCATGATTCTTTGCCAGTTGCTAGTAATGTTCTTCCAAAATCCAGGAATAGCAAAATTTCAATTCCAGAGTACAGATACCAAGACTTCTGACACGTTCCTAAAACCATTCTTTTCTTCCTCATGGATGAGTCTTGCATGTCTTTGTGTTTTTTCACATTCACTCCACATCGTCATCAATTCACTAACTGCTGCTTCATCGTCCATATATTGATACCCTAAATGTAAGTTTATGCATAAAAACTAACCTAAATATATCTGTTTACTGCAATAAAATAAAAATACAGTGATCCCTCAACATATGATGGTAATTAGTTCCAACTGAACCATCGTTACTTGAATCCATTGTATGTTGAGGGATCCGTGCAATAATAATATAGAAAGTTAAACTCCCGTGTCCCCGCCACTCCGGAACGTCACCGCTGCCCTGGATCGTCGCTCTCCATTGCAGTCATCACGTCCCCGGGGTGTCCCCGCCAGTCCGGACCGTCACTGCTGCCCTGGAACGTCGCTCTCATCGCCGTCATCACGTTGCTACGCACGCCGCAACTATTGGATGACGGGTTGGCATGCGCAGCGATGGGATGACGACGAAGGAGAGCGACGGCCATGCAGCGGAGCATTAAGAGGATGGTCCGGAACGTCGGGGACAGGTGAGTGACACTCACCGGAGCACATGGGGCACATTAAACAGCTATCCGGCGGTAGCTGAAGCAGTCTACGCTGCTGGATAGCTGTTTATGCGATGGTTCCGACATATAAGAGCATCGTAAGTTGATGCTGCCTTCAACATACGATGGCCTCTGAGAAAATTAAATTATTAATACAGTAATGCAACCTAGTCTTCATTTTACAAATTTCTGCAATGACTCAATTTTGGAACGCATTAAAAACCTCTGGCTAATCCTTCAATAATAATAATGATAATAATAATAATAATTCTTTATATAGTGCACACAGATTCCATAGTGCTGTAAACCCTAATCAGTTCCTGTCCCCTTTTGGGCTCACAATCTGAATTACCCTAGTAGGCTAGGGTGACACAGGAGTGCATCCGCAGCGCGTTTGACGCTGCAGGTGCGCTGACGGCAGTCACAAGCTTAAACTCAGAGCTACGGCAGCAGCAGGGAGCTCACTCTGCCGTAGCTCTGTGACTGCCAGCAGTGCATTCGCAGCATCAAACACGCTGCGGATACACTCCCGTGTGACTCTACCCTTAGTATGTTTTTGGAATGTGTGAGTAAACCTGGGTACCTGGAGGAAACCCACGCAAACACGAGGAGAACATACAAACTCATTGCAGATGTTGTTCTTGGTGGGATTGGAACCTAGGACTCCAGTGCTGTAAGACAACTTTTGCTGGATTTAATGTAGAATTATTATTTTTTTGTCAGTGTTGTATGAACACATTTGTAAGACTCACGGCTTCAAGCAAGACACTTACGGAGGTAGTGGATCCACTGGACCTGTGTGGCAGATGACACGGGCCGTGCCAGGGAGTGGGGTCTAAGCTGCCGCTGGTTTTCACCAGAGCCCACCGCAAAGCGGGATGGTCTTGCTGCGGCAGGCGGCACCCAGGTCGCTCAACCACACAGGCACGACTCAACCACACAGACGGCTGAGGTGATGCGAGGCACAGTAGGAATTAGGCATGACGTGGTGTGGATAGCAGGAGGTCAGGGCTGGTGGCACCGGAGTGCAGTCAGGAACGTAGCAGGAGGTCTAGAGGAAGGAGAAAAGCTCGGAAGTGAGAGACGGGCTGAGACTCTCATGCGGGTGCGTCCTGCGTTGCGAATCCCAGCACCGCTTGCTGGGGAAGTAAGAGGGAGGATGCGCTCACGGCCAGCATATCTGGCCGGAGCCCTGGATGTAACAACACTTTTTGTAGATATCACTACCCTGTGCTTGACTACTTGTAGTTTTTTTTTTTTGTTTTTTTTTATTGCGTTTACATGGGAATATTTTTTTACTACTATAATGACATCAGACATATTCACATTAGCAGACCCTTCTTCAGAAGAGAAGTTTCTGCTATAGTTAGACTATAGTAGTTCAAATAAAAATCTTTTTTAATCAATAATCTTATTCATAGAGTGGTATTTTAATGTTTTCTTTTTGTCAAGTTGCCTGCCCACATTAAAAAAAAACTTGGTTTTTGTAACTTGGTTTTAATTCTGGTATTTGAATTTTAATTTTAATTTGTTAATTTTACAAAACCTCCTCTGCTATATTCACCAGTTTATTACATTATTGGTCACCAAGACTCTCAAACCTGTTACTAATTTCATTGTTATTAATAAAGGTTTTTGTTGATTCCTCAATCTGAACTATTTCATGTCCACTAATAGGTCGTTTACATTATCTTCATTTATTTGTCTGTAACCCCTTAACGACGAAGGACGTAAATGTACGTCCTGGTGATGCGGTACTTAACGCACCAGGACATACATTTACGTCCTAAGCATAACCGCGATGCCCGGATCATGCGTAGCAGGTCCCGGCTGTTGATCGCAGCCAAGGACCCGCCGGTAATGGCGGACACCCGCGATCCCGCGGATGTCCGCCATTAACCCCTCAGATGCCGTGATCAATACAGATCACGGCATCTGCAGCATCGTGGTCACTTAAATTGATGATCGGATCGCCCGCAGCGCTGCCGCGGCGATCCGATCATTCAGCACAGCAGACGGAGGTCCCCTCACCTGGCTCCGCTGCCTTCCGGGAGTCTTCTGCTCTGATCTGCCTTTCCGCAGACCAGAGCAGAAGATGACCGATAACCCTGATCATTGTTATGTCCTATACATAGCACTGAACAGGATTAGAAATCAATTGCTTTAAATAGTCCCCTATGGGGATTATTAAAGTGTAAAAATAAAAGTTAAAAAAGTTAAAAAATAAAGTTAAAAAAATTTGAAAAATCCCCTCCCCCAATAAAAACGTAAATTGCCCCATTTTCCTTATTTCACCCCCAAAAAGTGTTAAAAAAATATTTTATATACATATTTGGTATCACCGCGTGCGTAAATATCTGAACTATTACAATAAAATGTTAATGATACCGTACGGTGAACGTCGTGAACGTAAAAAAAAAAAGTCCAAAATAGCTGCTTTTTTTTATAACATTTTATTCCAAAAAAATTTATAATAAATTTATTAAAGTTTTTATATAGGCAAATATGGTATCAATAAAAAAGTACAGATCACGATGCAAAAAATGAGCCCTTATATCGCTGCTTATACGGAAAAATGAAAAAGTTATAGGTCTTCAAAATAGGGGGATCTTAAACGTACTAATTTGGTTTAAAAGTTTGTGATTTTTTTAAGCGCAACAGTAATAGAAAAGTAGGTTATCATGGGTATCATTTTAATCGTATTGACCCAAAGAATAAAGAACACATGTAACTTTTACCGTAAATTGTACGGCGTGAAAACTAAACCTTCCAAAATTAGCAAAATTGCGGTTTTCTTTTTAATTTCCCCACACAAATAGTATTTTTTTGGTTGCGCCATACATTTTCTGGTAAAGTGAGTGACAGCAGTACAACGGACAACTGGTCACGCAAAAAACAAGCCCTCATACTAGTCTGTGGATGAAAAGATAAAAGAGTTATGATTTTCTGAAGGCGAGGAGGAAAAAATGAAAACGTAAAAATAAAATTTTCTGCGTCCTTAAGGCCAAAATGGCCTGCGTCCTTAAGGCGTTAAAGGGGTACTCCGCTGCTCAGCATTTGATACAAACTGTTCCGAACGCTGGAGTCTGGAGCTCGTGACATCATAGCCCCGCCCCCTCATGATGTCACATCACGCCCCCTCCCATAGACTTGCATTGAGGGGGTGGAGCGTGACATAATGAACGGGCGGGGCTATGACATCACAAGCTCCCGACTCCAGCGTTCAGAAGTTTGACCCAAACGCTGAGCAGCAGAGTACCCCTTTAAATCGGCACTGTCATCAACTTTTTTTTTTAATATGTTGTAGTACATATGTACTACAACATATCTCTAATATATTTTCTTTTTTTTTTTTTTATTAAAATGTTTAAATTAACGTTTGAAACCGGCCACTAGCGGTCTCTCTCCTAGTGGCCGGCTGCAGGCTGGCGTGACGTCACGCATGAATTCGGACTGATGCTGGCCGGGCATCAGCCCTAATTCATTCAGCCTGCGCTCGCTCCCTGCCTGTCAATCATTGGCTCCCTGGCCTCAGACGCCGGCCACTCCTCCCGCACCACAATGCTGATGCTGCTGGACTCTGCAGTTTGTATGTATGGGGATCAGGGTTTGCGGGGATCGGGGTTTGAACACGGGGGTTGCGGGGATCGAGGTTTGAACACGGGGGTTGCGGGGGTCGGGGTTTGAACGCGGGGGTTGCGGGGATCGGGGTTTGAACACGGGGGTTGCAGGGATCGGGGTTTAAACACGGGGTTGCGGGGATCGGGGTTTGAACGCGGGGGTTGCTGGGATCGGGGTTTGAACACAAGGGTCGTGGGGAGAGCGGGGCTTGGGGTTTCAACACGGGGGTTGCGGGGAGCGGGATTTCAACATGGGGGGGTGTTTAGCGCCGGAGGGAACGGGGTAGCACCGCGTCGCGCCCATGGCCATAACTTATTGTTTTCAACACAGGGTGCCTCCAGCTATTTCCCCACTACAACTCCCAGCATGCCCTAACAATAGATGTCAGGGCAAGCTGGGAGTTGTAGTGGTGAAACAGCTGGAGGCACCCTGTATAGATGAACTAAGGGCAGAAGTGTAGGCCCCAGTCGGCATCAGTGACGTCTGCCTGCTGGGGAAGTCTGCCTGGTAGTGAGCACACTACCAGGCAGACAAAAAGACCTTTTTCATATAGTAAAAAAAAAATTAAAAGCAGGGAGGGGGTTAGGGATAGATGGGCAATAGGCAGGGACAGAAAAAATATATATAGGATGGTGGGAGCTACTCTTTAAGGCTATGTTTACATCTGGAATCAAGGAAAATCTTTGTGCGGGTACTCCGCAGACTGTGGATTCCGGCATAATATGCCGGTGCTAGGACCGCATCTGGCGCAGAAATACTGCCGTGTGCACAGCGCAGCAGAATCCCATTGAATACAATGGGACTCTGCTGCTGCGGAATCTCTGACAGAATTCCAATGCGGTATTCTGCACGGAAATTCCGGACGTGTGAACATGGCCTTACTGTTGGGGATAGCGGGAGAGCATGTTTACTGGTATTACTGGAGCTTTTTTTGTATGTACAAATATAACAGGTAATAACTCATCAGTTGTTTGTCGCTGTAAGATCCCTATCGTGTTATTCTGTTTTCCATCTGTTATACACAGTACATTTGTATTATACATCACGTATACATTTCTTTTTCGTATCTAGAATCTCTTCTTCTTTAGCCTGTGATATTGGATACTCTGAGACAGTGTCCTAATCTCATCATGATCTTTATATGGTTTCAGATGATGAAATTCAGAGATGCTATATCCCATAAATTGCGCATTTCTGTTACTAGCAGTTGCCCCAGGTAACGTATATTATCTCTGGCCATAGTTGCTACATTATTAGTTCCATCTGTAGGAAATTGTGCCGCTTGAGAATAGTTTTGAATATTATTAAAGGGGTACTCCAGTGGGGGAAAAAAAAATTTTCAAAGCAACTGGTGCCAGAAAGTTATACGGATTTGTAAATTATTTCTATCTAAAAATCTTAACCCTCCCATCAGCTGCTGTAGGCTCCAGAGGAAGTTGTGTAGTTCTTTCCAGAGCACAGTGCTCTCTGCTGACACCTCTATCCATGTCAGGAATTGTCCAGAGTACAAGCAAATCCCCATAGCAAACCTCTCCTGCTCCAGGCAGTTCCTGACATGGACAGAGGTGTCAGCAGAGAGCACTGCGGTCAGACAGAAAATAAATTCAAAAAGAAAAGAACTCCCTCTGGAGCATACAGCAGCTAATAAGTACTGGAAGGTTTTAGATTTTTAAATAGAAGTAATTTACAAATCTGTTTAAGTTTCTTGCACCAGCTGATTTAAATATAAATTGTTTTTCACCAGAGTACCCCTTTAAGTTTCTCTGTACCATCTAAACATAGATTAGATGACCCTATGGTGGTGAGTATAAAGTACTATGGGTAACACAAGTTCTGGGGGCAGCTAAATGGAGAAGAGAGCAGGTAAAGAAATAAAACACACATTCCAGTGTCACTTCACGCATCAAGGGTGCAGTAAGTGCTGCAGCGAGAATGAGGGTACCTGCAATTGTCCACTATGATGGATAAACAAAAAAATCTGACTATTTGTCACTCCTATTGCCACATCACAAAACCACCCAAAACTGGTAAACAGTAACTCCAAGGTGTAAATAAAATGTTAACAAGGAGAAGTAATGATAACCCATACTACATAGAGTGAAAAGAGTAGAGGACCCTGGGGAACCCCGACAGCGAGGGGAAGAGGAGAAGAAGTAGAGCCAGAAAACAAGACGCTAAAGGAGCGGCCAGAGAGATAGGAGGAAAACCAGGCGAGAGCAGAGTCCTTGAGACCGATGTAGCGGAGACTACTGAGGAGGAGTTGGGGATCCACAGTGTCAAAAGCCGCAGAGAGGTCCAAGAGAATCAGTAAAGAGAAATTGCCATTTGATTTGGCCGTCAATGTCCAACCACTAACCTTGCTGTACCCATCAACTCAATGCATATCCTACAATATATAACCTGACTGACGCTATAAAAAATCAGGATACCTGGGTAATTGGAGCCAACTGATTACTGTATGGAGTGGAGAAGATGGTCCACAGAAGCAAGATAGGACATTCCTGTGACCACATCCTGCTGACAGTTCAACCCACATGGGTGTGACTATAGGTGTGGCTCCTTGCTCCTCACCAGTCCTTAATGATTATCCGAAATTCAGGGATAGCAACATTTGCTGCTGCCCACAGCATACACAGCTTCCACTTAGTACAGATGACAAGACTTCAGATGTGTTTCAAAAAACACTCTTTTCTGGGATATGTCATTCACTATTCACTAAACTCTATAAAATTAGACTGATACTCAAAATTAAACTTCTTGTATAAAAATAAACTTAAAGGAACAGTCTAGTGAAATATAATCCAAACGATAGGGGTTAAGTTATAGATTGGGGGCGTCCCAGCACTCAGACCCCCTGCAACTTATCCTCTATACTTTGGATCTCCTGCATGGGGCCCCGCAGTCTCCCTGTAGTGGCCGTTCTGACCCCCGCAGGAAGCTGCAGCCGGTACAGCCCTCCATTTATCTCTATGGTGTACATGGAGGGGGCGTGTCGGCAGGCGGAGATCGTGGGGGGGGGCTTGGGTTGTCCCAGCGCTTGGACCCTCCGTGATCTAAAACTTTTCCCCTATCCTTTGGATAAGGGATAAGTTATATATCACCAGACTACTCCTTTAAAGTGTACCTCTCATGAGACAAAGAAAATGCTGCAGACATAATCTTTATCTGGTGCAGATCCTGTCCTATAATCCTGATTTTTTTTTTTTATGGCTCCTAATTCCCTTGTTTATGTTGCTCACACTGCACGCAGTTCACTGAGGAGGAGTTCCCTTACATCTCATGTGGAAACTTTCTTCCTCATTCCTCAGCTGGCTACTCTGTGCACTGAGGCTCTGTGACACGCCCCCGACTCCCACAGCAGGCTGATTGACAAGCCAGGAGCCTGTTCAGAGCCTGCTTGTCCCGCCAACACTTCCTCTGTTTTGTCTCCATACAGGAACACACAGGCAGAAACAAGACAGTGAAGGGACTCCTAGTGGTAACAAGAATATATTTTTTTTTTCACCCACAAATTTACACATTTTTTAAAGACTGTATATATTACAATTATACATTTATACAATTATATATTTTACACAATATAAAAAAAAGTTTTTTTGCAAATGACAGTGCCCATTTCAATAAATATTTATTTATTGCAATAAAATAAAAAAGGGGATGTACATAAAAAAAAAGATAGACACAGTAACGATCCGCCTTGTGTGAACGGATGCGTGGGGACTACACGTGGAAGACAACCAGGACAAGGGATATCCAGCACCACAGTATCGGATAAGAACGTAGCTCTTTATTGTCGAATCAGTGACAGGAACATACACAGAAAGCACGCTCAAAGGAGTGACGCGTTTCGTCGGACATAGCCGCCATAGTCGTACTGCATACGTTCTACTGATACGTTCTTATCCGGTACTGTGGGGCTGGATATCCCTTGTCCTGGTTACATAAAAAAAAATATGTAAATGTCTACTTGCTCTTAGTGTTCTTTTAGTAAACTACATAGAAAATTCCGCATGGACATCTAATCACAGAGATAACTCCTTTCATACCGTCGTAATAAAAAACTGCTAGATAGTCTTCGTTACTGTATTAATAATTTAACTTCAGCAGAACATGAAGAAATTAAAAATTTACAGGATAATAATTGTCACAATTGCTCTACTTTAAAGGAATATGGAAAAGAGACCAAAAAATGATGTTCCGATTTCATAAAAGGGGAATTACAGGATTTTTTATTTATTTAACTATGCTTGAGGGGCTGTAAAGTTAGAGTAGTTCCTACTATAGTGTCTGTACCTATGTTTTATAGTGGTCTCACAATTCTTATGTGATCTTTGCCCCAACATTTATTTTGAAATAAACAGGTTTTCCCAGGTTTCAGTGCGGCCCGAGACATTAAATCACTAGTCAGGCGATCAGAGGAAGCCTTTCTGTACTTCAATGGGTGGAGCCACCGCTGGGTGGGAAGGAGATCATTCTGCAACTAATTGTATTTTGGAGGCACCCTGGTTAGAAAACACTGGTCTATTGAATGGAATGCAGCTCATTTGTGTTTTTTAGTGGGTGGGATGGCTGATGTGTGGGAGGGAGAAAAGTGACCTCACACTTACAAACAAAAGTTGATTTATTAGGGTGTATTCACATCTAGGATTTGTGGATATGGCAGCCGAACCCAGCGGGATCAACCCTGCGGGATTTCAACGGTAGTATGTTCGTGTCTCTGAATGGCTCACTTTGCGTCCATATCTGTTTTTCAATTGGACTAAAAAGCGCTAAAAAGTGTGGTTATAAAAAATAAAATGAAAAAAAAAAAGGGTTTGGGATGTTACAAATCTTGAGGGGTAAAATTAGAATACTAAGCTGCCCCCTCCTAAATGGTAGCCAGTGAAGTGGGTATTTTGCACCCTCGTTGTGCCCATTGCTCTCCACTTTTGTTTAAAACAATGCTTGATATTGCCACAATCTAATATTAATGGCCTATTCTTAGGACAGGTCATCTGTTTTAAAAGCCTAGATAACCGACTAATCAAACAGTATGCAATGAGCTCTTTATCCCCCTCTAGTGGCTGCTGCAGGCTGACAGAACTTTATGATAGAACTCAACACTGTAGAAAATTTGGAGTGTTATACCAGATAACTCGTTTCAATAATTTCCAATTTCTTCCAAAAACATAAGCGCTGAAATATAAAACATGCATGAAAATGTAGACTACATGGAGCAGTGTTTGGCTGGGAGTTGTAGTTTTTCAACAGCTGGAGGCACCCTGGTTGGCAAACACTAAATTATTGACCCAATCACACTTCCTCTGGATCAACACATTAGGGTTATAACAGTGTTTCCCAACTAGTGTACCTCCAGCTGTTGCAAAACTACAACTTCCAGCATGCCCGGGCGTGCTGGGAGTTGTAGTTTTGCAACAGCTGGAGGCACCCTGGTTGGGACACACTGACATATAAATAAACACTACACTAGCACTGACTGGGCTACCCTTTCTATACATTCCATAGCTGACTCAGCATCTTACTGTATGTTCCTAGGTTTTCCCTGGTTATAGTCTTCTTTTGGATATTGTACCCTACAGGTGAACCATTAAAACTCCATTGTGTTAACCAAATACATTAATGCAGAAAATCAATGGCCATTTCCTAACCATTTAGAAGAGTGGCCATAACCTAATGGTGTTTCCAAAGCACAAATTATGCAGATGGAGCAAAGCTGAATGCTTCATTTAACTCTTTGGGATAAGGTTGTTAATGCATTGTGATAGCTCTTAGGTTAACATTTATGCTGATATCTTAAATTTAGACTTATTCTAAAAAAATGTTGAGTAACTTTGTTAATGTTATGTATTACTAATCCCATACTGATCTTGTATTATACTCCAGAGCTGTACTCACTATTCTGCTGGTGAGGTCACTGTGTACATACATTACATTACTTATCCTGTACTGATCCTGAGTTATATCCTGTAAATCTTTTATTAGAAAAATATAAATCATAACAAACACAGAACCAGCACAACTTTGCCATAATGGAAAACAACAAAATGAAATAACATAAACCCATACTTTTCAAGAACAAAAATCCTGCCTAAACGGCCAGCCCAGCTTTTCCTAAAAATACTAATACTACACCAAACATAACCAAACACACTCACATGCATGCATACCTAATGTGCAAAAACCAAAAATAAAATTGCATATTTAGCTTTAACAAAAAAAATAAAAATAAAAAAATAAAAAATAAAAAAAATTAATAAATATTATATATATTGCAAACATAAAACAACCCAAAAAAGTCCACAACAGATACAAAAATACAACAAAAAATAAAAATAAAAAAATAAAATAAAAAATGGTTCGACTGCCATCTATCACTACTATAAACACTATATAATACACAAACCAAGATATAAAACAAACAAAATTATAATATTTACTATATATACTATATACATACTATATACATATAACCTATATACACCTATAAATATAAGAAAACACACCTACAAATATAATAAAACAACCTACTCTAAACTGCCCCTTCACCCGCACCACCCACCCTCCTGTACATGGGTCAGAGTCCATAGAGTCCATAGTCCTCAATGTCCAGTCCATAACTGACCCATGCCAGGTCCACCAAAACAAACAACCACCACCACCCACAAAAACACCCTCCCAACCTAGAACTCCTCCCAACCAACTTTACCATAACCAGCTTTATAATATACAAAAACAAACAATACAAACCACTTTAGGCCCAAGTTCGGTGCCTGTAAGCCCTACATAACTTTAGCGTCTGAAAACAAAACAAAAAGCTATGGTGCACATGCATTAGCCCACCACCAGGAAGAAGGATGGCAATCCTGATACATACAAAATAATTACATTCTTTCCCTAACTGCACCCTACCTCTCACCCAACCATTATCCCTAAAAATAAACTGACCCTACTATCACCTTAACCCTGTCCCTACATCACGGTCCCTAACCAAAACCAGGGTACTCTACCCAAAAGGTCTAGTACCTAGGGCACATCAAAACAAAACCCTCTCCATAGGAGAGAAGCCCTACTGGTACCAAGACTGCCATACTCCAAAGACCTGATCTTCCCAAGGTCACCGGTGATGTTCCTACAGACCTCCACCTCGGAGAGGACTTTCCGCTGTGTAGACACTAAACACCGTGCATTCCACGTGTAGTACCTAACCACTAAACTGACTAAGAATAAAGTGCCCCGATCACGGCCACCCAGGGTCCTGAATGCCCCATAAGCTCATTCCGGATAGGTAAGGCCGGCAAGTTGACTCCAGCCGATGGAAGCGCCCACCCGGTTGTAGACCCCTATATTAAAGGGACAATGAAGCAAGAAATGGTCCATGCTTTCCAGCATGTCCCCGCACTCTTCTCGGGGACACCCCCGGTCATCAGATCTCCTACACTTCAAATTGTCCCTCACATATAGCTTCCCCTGAAAGCAGCGCCAGGCCAAGTCCCAAAACTTCTGGGGGATCCTTTTCATGTTTAAAAGATACAACCCCACCCTCAGATCCCGACCTGGGCAGTCCCTGAGCGCCAGAGGCTTCTGGAAGTGGGTCAACAGAACCCGTTTGTCAAGGAACTGCCTTGACTGGGTCCTGATCTCCCACACTCCCAGACCCCACCGACGTATCGCCTTCAGAGTCGGGGTAGCGTAAGCCGGAAGGTATCCATGGGGCGTACGGAGGTCCTTCACTTGCCCTCCTGTCTCCCATTCCTGGAAGAAAGGCCGAAACCACTCCCTGCAGGAGAATACCCACGGAGGAGCCCTTTCTGACCAAAGGTTTGAGATGTTGGCTTTCAAGAAGGTGTTCGTTAAGAACACCACGGGGTTTACCATAGATAAACCCCCTAGTCTCCTCGTGCGGTACGTAACCTCCCTCTTGACTAGGTTCATCCTGTTCCCCCATAACAGATGGAAAAACAGGCTGTAGATCCTAGTATAGTAAGCCTCTGGCAAGATACATACACTGCCCAGATAGATAAACAAGGGAAGCAGGTACGATTTGATCAGGTGTACCCTTTCCCTGAGGGTCATAGACCAACCCTTCCACTGATTCACCTTCTGAGTGGCATCCTGGAGCTTACCATCCCAGTTTTTGGTGGGATAATCATCCTGGCCGAATGTGATGCCCAGAAGTTTTGCTGACTCTTGGGGCCCTGGAAGGGTGTCCGGGAGATCAAACGTGGGATCTCCCCCTCCCAGCCAGAGACTTTCACACTTATCCTGGTTGATCTTAGACCCGGATGCCTCCGAGTAGCGGTCCACTTCCGACATCACCACATCGACCTCCTCTCTCGAGGACACGGAGATGGTGACATCATCAGCGTACGCCACCACTCTCTGGGCGACATCCAGCTCCGCCAGACTCATCCCGACTCCCGCCAACGGCCCACAATCTACCCTCCGGATGAAGGGATCGATTGCGAACACGTATAAAAGCGGGCTCAAAGGACAACCCTGACGGACTCCGGACCCCACCTCAAAAGAGCGGCCAGACCAACCGTTCACCAGTGGGAAACTCTCTGCCCCTGCATACAAGATCTTAAGCCAATTAACAAAAGTACTCGGTAAGCCATATCTCAGGAGGACGGACCAGAGGTACTCGTGGTTCACCCGATCAAATGCTTTGGCCTGATCCAGGGACAGCAAGTACCCCTTCCAGAGACCTGCACTACTCCGCTCCACTGCCTCCCTGACACTAAGGACAGCACTTAAGGTGCTTCGGCCTGGAACAGAGCAGTGCTGGGCCCCCGAAAGGAGCCGGGGTGCAAACTTCGCCAGCCGATTAAACAGTATCTTGGCCAGAAGTTTCCTGTCCGCATTGAGAAGAGCTATGGGTCTCCAATTCTCAATACGGCTGGGATCTTTACCCTTTGAGAGAAGAATCAGGGCTGACCTCCTCATTGACTTCGGCAGAGTGCCCGAGGAGAGACACTCATTGAATACCTCAGTCAAGAGGGGAGCTAAAGACTCCTTAAAGGTCCTGTACCACTCGGATGTTAAGCCATCCGGACCTGGCGACTTCTTAGGGGCGGGCCCCTCGATCGCCAGTCTCACTTCCTCTTCCCTGATTTCTTCTGCCAAAACATCAAGAGAGGGGTCTACCCCTGGCTCAGGAAAGGTTTCAGCCAGGAAAGCCGACATCCTGTCTCGATCTAGATCCTTCCTTCCCAAGAGGTGTGAGTAGAAGGATCTGACGACCTCCAAAATCCCTGATCTGGACCGATTCAGAGATCCCGTACTATCAATCAGTCCTGAGACCACTTTACTACTCACTGACATCTTACAGTTTCTGTAAGGGTCGGGCGAGCGGTACTTCCCGAAATCCCTCTCAAAAACCAAAGATGCGTGCCTATCGTACTGACACCTCATCAGCAAGGACTTCACTCTGGAGATATCCTCACGGCTACCTCTAGTCGAGACGAGAAGCTCGAGTTTCCTCCTCAGACCCTGATACAGGCGATGCCTGTTCAGGGACCTGAGGCTCGAGAGCTGGCGGAAGAACCCCGCAACCCGCTTCTTGAATATCTCCCACCACTCTGACTTACTACTACATAGGTCCAGTAAAGGTACCTGACTCTGAAGAAAATCCTCAAAGGACTGTCTTATCTCCGCTTCCTCCAGGAGGGACGAATTCAGCTTCCAATAACCTTTACCCATCCGGGGGGTCTCTGAAACATTCAAGGAAAAAGAAATCATACAGTGATCGGAGAACTCCACCTCAACCACGGACACTGCGGAAGAGACGGCTTCCTCCTTTAAATAAAACCTGTCTATTCTAGACCTGCAGCTACCTCGATGATAGGTGAAACCCGCGTGGCCTGAGGGGCTCCGGATGTGGGCATCCTCTAGGCGAGCTTCCCTAACTATACTATTGAGGGCTATGCTATCATAAGCCAACCGATCATTGGAGCCTCTCCTATCTTGGGATCTCGTGACAGTATTGAAATCCCCTCCAAAGATCACCTGTCGGCTTGTAAAAAGAAAGGGCTTAATCCTCATAAAGAGATCTTTTCGTCCCCACTTTGTTTGTGGGGCGTAGATCTTAATAAGCCGAAGCTCTTGCCCCTTCATGAGGACATCTAAGATCAGGCACCTCCCCATTTCTAACTCAATAACCCGTCTGCATTCAAAGGACCGCCACCCCACTATACGGCTCAGCCGCAAGAGACCAGTGGGAGGGGCCGCGCCTCCACTCTCTCCTGGCTTTAACCAGGGAGGCTAGATCTAACAACCTGGTCTCCTGTAAAAAGAAAATGTCGGCATCAACACGGCCGAGAAAATCAAAGGCTGCGAATCTAGCTGTATCAGACTTTATGTTGGCACAGTTAATAGATGCCAGCGTCAATGGGGTGAGTGCCGCCATCATGGGTGATTGAGTTAGATGGCCCTAACCCCCATTATCTCTGTTTTTTCTTCACCCCCTCATCCCCAGATGAGGAGGCTTCTTTCTCTTTGGACCGTTTTTTGGATTCTGATTGGTCCATTTTTGAATCCCCATTTCCACCTGGCTCCGGTTTGGCCCCATCCCCTGAGGAAATTGCCCCATCAGGACAGGGCCCAGTTCCCCCCGGAGGCTCCCCCACTTCAGGCACCCCATCCTCGACCCCCCCCTCCATGGAGGGGGAGGATATGTCATCAAGGACAGAGTACCGGTTAGACAGATCAATCAGAGGGGGGGCAGGTAAGCTTCCGCTTGGGACCTGGTCCATAGGACGAGGACTAGAGGGCTCCGACCCCTTCTTTCTCCCTTTACTGCCCTTTTTTTTTGGCCTCTCTTCACCTTCCTCATCCACACTTTCATAGTGGGAGGAATCGGAAAGATCGGCCTTGCTGCCCTCTTCTTTACAGATTCTCCCCATTTCCTCATCCAGCACATTCTCCCCCAGGGCCTCAGCAGTTTCAGGACTAACCTCTGGAGCAGGGCCAGAAGCTACCCCTGCCACATGGGAACTCTCCAGTTCCCTGCTCCTTCTCCGATTAGCCTCCCGCCTCAGCTTGGCGGGACTTTTCCTCTTCACTGACCCTGTTGCACCTTCTCCCGCACTCGTGCCCTCCCCAGCTGAGGCAACATTACTGCTCTCCCCAGCCAAGGTGACCGTCGCACGGGCAAAGGCGCTAGGACAGCGGCTGAAAGGGTGTCCTAAGACACCACACAGATGACACCTGATCTGCCTACAGGATGCGGCAAGATGACCTACCCCATCACACAGAGCACAGACCTGCACGGTACAGGCTGCGCTAAAGTGAGTGGGGCTGCCACACCTGTGATAGACCTTGGGCTGCCCCTGGTAGAAAATTTGGATTCTGTCTCTCCCAAGAAAAGCAGCTGATGGGATGTGGACAACAGTGCTCCCCGAACGCTTAAGTTTGACGGAAAACGTCCAGGTCCCTGACCAGATCCCATGTTCGTCATAGTTCTTTTTCGGCATGTCCGTCACATCGCCATATCTGCTGAGCCAGGTCATGATGTCATAGCAAGATAGTGACTCGTTACGTGTCAATACGGTCACTTTCTTGGCCAGATTCTGACGGGATATCGCCTTTACGGCGAAATCCCGCCAGCCGGGCTCGCTTTTCACCACCTCATAGTTCGACCAGAAAAGTTCCAAACCCTCCGGTCGAACGAAGCTGATGTCAAACTCGGAAGTACCATAGGGGTGGATCAGGGCAAAGATGTCACTTGCCCTGAATTCCATCTGGAGGAGGAGCTCAACCACCTTTCCCCGAGGGGGACACGCATCTTCGCCCCTCCACACCAAACGGACCACATTCCTACGGCCACTTTCCTGCCCGGATGTTGGGAGGGACCAGACCACCTCCCCGTTTTGTTCTCGGAAGGCGCCTAAGCCATGTCTTTCTATCCAAAAAGACAGGTCAACCTCACCCCTCCCCTCTACATGGATTGACCTGTCTCCCCTACGTAGAGCCTCCAGGAGGCGCTGTTGCAATTGACCCCCAGAGCCAGATGGAGATCCCCCGGCAGTGACGCTGGCATAGCTTCTGGGAGAAGCAGCCACTACCGGGGGGGCAGTCGAACCAGGACCAGACCCCAAACCAGGACCCTTGTTCCTAATGTAAGCCTCAGCCATAACACCTCTCTTTTGCATACCACTACCACTCCTCACCTGTATTTCACAAACACCCCTCTCTTGCACCCCACTTGCACCCATCTCTTGCACCCCGCTTGCACCCCTCTCTTGCACCCCGCTTGCACCCCTCTCTTGCACTCCGCTCCCTTCATCCATACTGCTACTACAACTCCTCCCATGCACACTGCCATAACTCACATCCTGCACATTACCATTTTTATTCACATTTTTGCTCTCACTTTCACTCTTGCGTACACTCTCCCTTGATGTGTTACAGGCCGGGCTGGCTGGGTCTATTACTCCAGGTATAAGGGTTGCTGGCTTAATGATTGGAGCTGCACGGCTCTTCTGTCCAGTGTCTTTGGGCACAGACACAGACTCCGCCCCCATCATATGTGGCCCCGCCCCGCCGATTTTGACGGGAGCTGTCCCTCCGGACGCACTCCCGCCCCGCCTACTGCGGCTGACGCGCAGGGAACCTCCTCCTTCACAGTGCCAGGATCGGTACCGACTGCATCACCTAGGGGACCGCCCCCTGAACCAACAAGGTCCGGTGCCCGAACACTCCCCCCCCCTCACAGGGGAGTGCCCTGCAGTGCCAGGACCTGTACCGCCCCCCGAACAAGGGAATATGCCACCATTTTCTGGTGCCTGGGCACCCTCCCCCCTCACAGGAGGGTGCCCTTTTTTTTCTATCGCACCCTCGGCCATTTTGGGTGCACTACTGTATCCCCCATGCTGGCCCCGCTCCACTACAGAAACGGGGTCTGGCAGGTTGGGGGACCCAGCATCCTGAATCGGCTTCTCAGCTGACTCAGACTGCTGGAAAGAAGAAAAGACAAACTTAACTTGTCCTTGCGTTTTCTTCCTCTTCCTGCCCTTCGCTTTTTTATTCTTCCTCTCCTCCTCTGGGCCTAAATCCTCTCCAAAAGAGAAGTTTTCCAGACGGGTGGGGGACTCCTGCATTACAATCGCCCGCAGGAGACCCCCATCTGCCAAGCCGCTGCCTTGACTGCAGTCACTGCCATCATCATTATCATCATCATCCTCACTGGAGGTAGGTAAGGCCACCTGAGCCGGGTTCACACGGTCTTCACTCAGGGTAAGTGGGGGGTCAGGGGTAGCAGTGGTGTCACACACAGAATTAGTATCCATATCCCCCTCACTCACATTGCTCTCCTCACCTCCTTCACCTTCCTCCATCTCCTCCTCCTCACTCTGGCAATCATCATCATCATCTCTGGAGACCGGCATACCAGAGAAACGAGCACCATGGACAAACTTCTCACGGAAAATGCCGGCACCTTCCACAATGTCAGACCTCATCCGCACAATCTCCTCCACTTTTTTCTTTAATGTTTTTACCTTAGCGGCAAATGCTGCCTTCTTGGCCCTGGATGACTGATCCACTTGGTAGCGGGCAAATTTTAAATCCGCTCTTATTCCTCTGAGCTGCTTCCCAAGCTCCTCATATTGAGCCATCTTGGCCTGCATTCTGGAAGTGAATATTGCCAGGGATTCCCTTGGCCCCTTTACCCCCCATTGCTGGGGTTCTGGGGAAACTGATGTAGACGCCTTTACTCCATTCCTCTGCCTGGATGAGCTTCTTGGCCTGGATGAACTTTTGCTAGAAGCTTTGCAGCTCCCAGCTGGGGATGGGGGAGGGGGCCCCACATTGCTGTGGGCCCTGGTCGATCTTCTGACCCCATCCTGGCTTCTGGCCGTTGCATGTTCGCGCACACACCCCTCCGGCCTAGAACGGGGAGCGCAAAATGAAGTCCTGGATTCCCGGGGCTCCATAGCAGAGACCCCTACCCAGGAGTCTGCCACACACCTGGGGAGGGGCGGAAGAAAAGTCTGCTTCTCTGGAAGTTTGCTGGAAGTCACAGGAGCACAGACACACCCAACCTTACTCCAGAGCTGGACTCACTATTCTGCTGGTGAGGTCACTGTGTACATACATTACATTACTTATCCTGTACTGATCCTGAGTTATATTTTGTATTATACTCCAGAGCTGTACTCACTATTCTGCTGGTGAAGTCACTGTGTACATACATTACATTACTTATCCTGTACTGATCCTGAGTTATATCCTGTATTATACTCCAGAGCTGTACTCACTATTCTGCTGGTGAGGTCACTGTGTACATACATTACATTACTTATTCTGTACTGATCCTGAGTTATATCCTGTATTATACCCCAGAGCTGCACTCACTATTCTGCTGGTGAGATCACTGTGTACATACATTACATTACTTATCCTGTACTGATCCTGAGTTATATTTTGTATTATACTCCAGAGCTGTACTCACTATTCTGCTGGTAAGGTCACAGTGTACGTACATTACATTACTTATCCTGTACTGATCCTGAGTTATATCCTGTATTATACTCCAGAGCTGTACTCACTATTCTGCTGGTGAGTTCACAGTGTACGTACATTACATTACTTATCCTGTACTGATCCTGAGTTATATCCTGTATTATACTCCAGAGCTGTACTCACTATTCTGCTGATGAGGTCACTGTGTACATACATTACATTACTTATCCTGTACTGATCCTGAGTTATATCCTGTATTATACTCCAGAGCTGTACTCACTATTCTGCTGGTGAGGTCACTATGTACATACATTACATTACTTATCCTGTACTGATCCTGAGTTATATCCTGTATTATACCCCAGAGCTGTACTCACTATTCTGCTGGTGAGGTCACTGTGTACATACATTACATTACTTATCCTGTACTGATCCTGAGTTATATTCTGTATTATACTCCAGAGCTGTACTCACTATTCTGCTGGTGAGGTCACTGTGTACATACATTACATTACTTATCCTGTACTGATCCTGAGTTATATCCTGTATTATACCCCAGAGCTGTACTCACTATTCTGCTGGTGAGGTCACTGTGTACATACATTACATTACTTATCCTGTACTGATCCTGAGTTATATTCTGTATTATACTCCAGAGCTGTACTCACTATTCTGCTGGTGAGGTCACTGTGTACATACATTACATTACTTATCCTGTACTGATCCTGAGTTATATTCTGTATTATACTCCAGAGCTGTACTCACTATTCTGCTGGTGAGGTCACTGTGTACATACATTACATTACTTAACCTTTATTATACTCCAGAGCTGTACTCACTATTCTGCTGGTGAGGTCACTGTGTACATACATTACATTACTTATCCTGTACTGATCCTGAGTTATATCCTGTAGATCTTTTATTAAAAAATATAAAACATTACAAAAAGAACAAACATCACCATAACAATAATACAAACAACATACACCTGTATAATATATACAAAAATGAGTCCATATTAGTCCAAAAATGTCCAACCAAGTATCTTCTGGTCCAGCCTCATTCTCACCAAACACACCGCTATAATAACAACAACTACTAAACACTCTACAATAATAATAATACTTACAGTAATAATAATAACAGTAATAATAATAACAACAATAATAACTAAAAAACTGGTCCGGTTGCATTTCCCCACCCAAAATAATAAATATGTCAAACCACCAACAAACACCGCAAACAGAAAAACACAATATACAATGTATTTTTTTTATTTTTTTTATTTTTTTGTTTTTTTGGCCCTGAGCTGGTCCCGCATCCCATGCCCCCAGTACATGATAACAGACGTCCATGAACCAGTCCAGGATTTTTTTTTTTTTTTTTTTAATAAAAAGTCCCACACAGAAACCCCCCTCCCCCCATCTACCCACCACCCAACCTAACACTGAACCCCAACACAACACAACCCCTAGAAAAAAAACACAATATATATATATATATATATATACATATATACACATATACATAAATGTACAAACAAAACAAATATATACAAAATAATGCAAACTATACAAACCAAACAACAAACAACAATAAGGCTTTTCAATCACACAAACCCCTAAAGCTCAAGTTCAGTGCCTGCAAGCCCTATATCACCATATATCTACAGCACAAAACAAAAAGACTAATGTGCCAGCATCAGCCCACCACCAGGGGGAGACAACAAGCTAAGGCACTTTAAAGGCAGAGCCCCTCCACAGACGAGAGGCCCTGCCAGCACCCAGCCTCTCGTACTCCAGAGAACGCACCTTCACCAGGTCACCAAGAATGTTCCTAACCACCTCACCCACAGGGAGGATTTTACGCTGCGTCGACACTAAACACCGTGCGTTCCACGTGTAATACCTGACCACTGAGCTGACTAGGAATAAAGTGCACCGGTCCCAGCCTCCAAGGTTTCTGAATGCCCCATAGGCCCATTCCGCATAGGAGAGACTGGCCAGCCGAGGCCAACCAATGGAAGCGCCCACCCTGTTGTAAACCTCTGTGTTAAAGGGACAATGAAGCAGAAAATGCTCCATGCTTTCCAGCATGCCTCCACACTCTTCGCGGGGACATCCCCGGTCATCAGAGCTCCTGCACTTCAGATTGTCCCTCACACACAGTTTCCCATGGAAGCAGCGCCAAGTCAAGTCCCAAAACTTCAAGGGGATCCTGATAGAATTCAAAAGCTCTAAACCCACCTCCAGATCCCGACTTGGGCAGTCCTTGAGCGCCAATGGCCTCTGGAAATGAGAAGACAGGACCCTCTTGTCAAGGAATTTCCTCGACAGAGTCCTAATCTCCCACATCCCCAGACCCCACCGATGAATAACCTTCAGAACCGGGGTAGCATAAGCCGGGAGATGCCCGTGTGGTGTGCGAAGATCCTTCACTTGCCCTCCTGTCTCCCATTCCTGGAAGAAAGGCCGAAACCATCCCCTACAGGAGGATACCCACGGAGGAGCCCTCTCTGACCAGAGGTTTGCTATATTGGTCTTAAGAAAGGTATTCACTAGGAACACCACAGGGTTGACCATACACAACCCCCCTAGTCTCCTCGTACGGTAAGTAACCTCCCTCTTCACTAGGTTCAGTCTATTCCCCCATAACATTTGGAAGAACACACTGTAGACCCGGGTCCAAAGAGGTTCTGGCAACATGCATACACTGCCCAGATATATCAGCAAAGGGAGCAGGAAAGTTTTCATCAGGTTAACCCTTTCCCGGAGGGTCAAAGACCAACCCTTCCACTGATCCATCTTCTGAGCGGCGATCTTAAGCCTGCTTTCCCAGTTTTGTTTGGGGTAATCCCCTTGACCAAATTCGATGCCGAGGACTTTTGCGGATTCCTGGGGCTCTGGAAGGGCGTCCGGGAGATCAAAATCAGGATCTCCCCCTCCCAGCCAGAGACTCTCACACTTATCCTGATTGATCTTGGACCCGGATGCCTCCGAGTAGCGGTCCACCTCTGACATCACCCATTGGCCTTCCTCTTGTGAGGAGACAAACACGGTGACATCATCAGCATACGCTACCGCCCTCAGAGCCAAATCTGGCACCACCAGGTCCATTCTCACCCCCGCCAACGGTCCACAATCAATTCTTCTAAGGAAAGGATCGATTGCAAACACGTACAGCAAAGGGCTCAAAGGACAACCCTGACGGACACCAGACCCAACCTCAAAAGAGCAGCCAATCCAACCATTCACAAGCGGGAAACTCTCTGCCCCTACATACAAGGTCTTAAGCCAATCAACAAACCCCCCTGGCAGACCATATCTCAGAAGGACAGACCAGAGGTACTCATGGTTAACCCGATCAAACGCTTTTGCCTGATCCAAGGACATCAAGTACCCCTTCCAGTGGCCAGCCCTACCCTGCTCCACAGCCTCCCGGACACTGAGTACAGCACTAAATGTACTGCGGCCCGGAACAGAGCAATGCTGAGCCCCCGAAAGGAGCCGGGGTGCAAACTCCACCAACCGGTTAAACAGCACTTTTGCCAGAATCTTTCTGTCCGCATTGAGAAGTGCTATGGGACGCCAATTCTCAATGTGGGACGGGTCTTTACCCTTTGACAGGATGATCAGCGCTGACCTCCTCATTGACTTTGGCAGAGTGCCCGAGGATAGACACTCATTAAAAACCGCGGTCAAGAGGGGAACCAAAGTGTCTGTTACGCCGAGCGCTCCGGGTTCCCGCTCCTCCCCGGAGCGCTCGCTACACTCTCCCCACTGCAGCGCTCCGGTCAGATCCACTGACCCGGGGCGCTGCGATACCGCTTCCAGCCGGGATGCGATTCGCGATGCGGGTAGCGCCCGCTCGCGATGCGCACCCCGGCTCCCGTACCTGACTCGCTCTCCGTCGGTCCTGTCCCGGCGCGCGCGGCCCCGCTCCCTAGGGCGCGCGCGCGCCGGGTCTTTGCGATTTAAAGGGCCACTGCGCCGCTGATTGGCGCAGTGGTTCCAATTAGTCTGATCACCTGTGCACTTCCCTATATCACCTCACTTCCCCTGCACTTCCTTGCCGGATCTTGTTGCCATCGTGCCAGTGAAAGCGTTTCCTTGTGTGTTCCTAGCCTGTGTTCCAGACCTCCTGCCGTTGCCCCTGACTACGATCCTTGCTGCCTGCCCCGACCTTCTGCTACGTCCGACTTTGCTTCTGTCTACTCCCTTGTACCGCGCCTACCTTCAGCAGCCAGAGAGGTTGAGCCGTTGCTAGTGGATACGACCTGGTCACTACCGCCGCAGCAAGACCATCCCGCTTTGCGGCGGGCTCTGGCGAAAACCAGTAGTGACTTAGAACCGATCCACTAGCACGGTCCACGCCAATCCCTCTCTGGCACAGAGGATCCACTACCTGCCAGCCGGCATCGTGACAGTGTCCTTAAAGGTCTTATAGAACTCAGATGTTAAGCCATCCGGACCGGGTGACTTCTTGAGGGCAAGCCCATCAATAGCCATCCTGACTTCCTCTTCCCGGATCATCTCTGTCAAAACGTCAAGAGAGGGGTCTACTCCTGGTTCAGGGACGGTTTCAGCCAAGAAAGCTGATACCTTATCTCGATCTAGATCCTTCCTTCCCAAGAGGTGCGAGTAGAAGGATCTGACGACCTCCAGGATCCCTGATCTGGACCTTTTCAAGGATCCCGTACTATCAATCAGTCCTGAGACTACTTTACTATTCACTGACATCTTGCAGTTTCTGTAAGGGTCGGGCGAGCGGTACTTCCCGTAATCCCTCTCAAAAACCAAAGATGCGTGTCTGTCGTACTGGCACTTCATCAGCAAGGACTTCACTCTGGAGATATCATCACGACTACCTCCAGTCGAGACAAGGTGCTCAAGTTTCTTCCTCAGGCCCTGGTACAAGCGGTACCTGTTTAGGCTTCTGAGGCCCGAGAGCTGGCGGAAGAATCTCGCAACCCTTTCCTTGAAGATCTCCCACCACTCTGACTTACTGCTACAAAGGCCCAGCAATGGTACCTGGCTCTGAAGAAAATCCTCAAAGGACTGTCTTATCTCCGCTTCTTCCAAGAGAGACGAATTCAACTTCCAATAGCCTCTGCCCATCCGGGGGGTCTCTGTGACATTCAGAGAAAACAAAATTAAACAGTGATCGGAGAACTCCACCTCAACAACAGACACTGCTGAAGAGACGGCTTCCTCCTTTAAATAAAACCTGTCTATCCTAGACCTACAACTACCCCTATGATAGGTGAATCCCGCGTGGCCTGGGGTGTGCCGGATGTGGACATCCACCAGGCGAGCCTCACTCGCTATGCTATTAAGGGCGACGCTATCATAAGTCAGCTTGTCTCTGGCACCTCCCCTGTCTTGGGGCCTCGTGACAGCATTAAAGTCCCCTCCAAAGACCACCTGCCGACTTGTAAAAAGATAGGGCTTGATCCTCATAAAGAGACACTTCCGGTCCCACTTAGACTGTGGGCCGTAGATGTTAATAAGGCGAAGTTCTTGTCCCCTCATGAGGACATCTAAGATCAGGCACCTCCCCATTTCTAACTCGATAACCCGTCGGCATTCTACCGCTGCGGTAAAAAGGACCGCCACTCCGCTTTACGGCTCGGCCCCAAGAGACCAGTAGGAGGGCCCATTCCTCCACTCTCTTTTAGCCTTGTAGATAGATGACATATCTGTTAGCCTGGTCTCCTGCAAAAATAAAATATCAGCATTAATATGGGCAAAAAAATCATAGGCAGCAAAACGAGCTGTATCTGACTTAATGCTGGCGACATTAATGGACGCCAGCGTCAACGGAGAGGGTGCCGCCATCGAGGGTGATTGAGTTAAACAGCTTTCTTTTTCCCACTCCCCTTCTCACCCTCCACATCAGAAGAACTCTTCACCCTCTTTAGAGAAATAGAAGTGTCCATCTCACCAGTCGTCGTTTTACTTTCCTCATCTCCGGATTCTAGGCCAGTATCTTCCCCTGAGGACATAACCTCCCCAGGGGAAGAGGACTCGGCGCCCCCTGGAAGCCCCTCTGCCACCTCCCCCTCATCCTCCCCTTCCGAAGAAGAGGAGGAGATGTCCCTGAGGGGTCGGAATCGATTGGAAAGGCCAACCAGAGGGGAGTCAGTTTTGCCTTCCTTTGGCACCTGGACCAGGGTGGGAGAAGATCTCAAATCTCCCTTTTTTCTACTTGTACCCCGCTTTCGTGTCTCCTTCTGCCATCCCCCATCATCCTCCTCCACGCTATCTGAGGAGATGGCACCTTCCTCATTCTGGATCCTCCTGACCTCCTCATTCAACTCGCCATCCCTCGGGGTCTCAGCAGCAAGGTTGGCCTCTGGGACAGAATGAGAGGTCGTCCCGGTGACCCGGGCTTTCCCCATCACCCTATCCCTTTGGCGTTTATCAAGACGTCTTAGTTGGGCTGGTGTCTTTCTCTTGCTGATCCTCACTGACCCCTCAGTTCCTCCACCCCTGCTAGTCCCCTCCCCAGCAGATTCCGGCTCGTGATCTTCACCCGCTGGGGACAAGACCGCATTAGCGAAAGAACGAGGACAACGACTGAATGGGTGACCTAAGTCACCACACAGGTGACACCTAATCTCTGCACAAGATGCGGCAAGATGGCCTACACCCCCACACAAGGCACATTTCTGCACCGTACAGTTTGCACTGAAGTGTGTGGGGTCACCACATCTGTGACAGAGCTTCGGCTGACCCCGGTAGAAAATCTGGATACGATCCCTACCGAGAAAGGCAGAGGATGGAATATGGGTAACTGTATTTCCTGAACGCTTAAGTTTTACCAAAAACGTCCAGGCTCCTGACCAGATGCCAAACTCGTCCCTGTTCTTCTGCGGGACCCCCATTACCTCGCCATACCGTCCTAACCAGGTGATGATGTCAACACAAGAGAGTGATTCGTTACGGGTCAAAACGGTCACTTTTTTTATTTCGTTTTGCCTGTACGGCAAAGTCTCGCCAGCCGGGCTCATTCTTTACCAATTCATAATTCGACCAGAAAAGCTCAAGCCCCTCTGGCCGAACAAAACTGATATCGAATTCAGGAGTACCGTAGGGATGTATCAAGGCGAAGATATCGACTGCCTTGAAGCCCATCCTTAGCAAGAGCTCAACCACTTTGGTCCTTGAAGGACACATATCTTCGCCCTGCCACTGAAGACGAACCACATTCCTACGGTTACTACCTGCCCCGGCTGTTGGGAGGGACCACACAGTATCGCCCCCTCTTTCCTCTCGGAAGGCAGAGAGACCGTGTCTCTCTATCCAGAAAGACAGATCAACTGCTCTACCCTCTACATTAATCGACCTTTCCCCCTTTTTCAGAGCCTCCAGGAGACGTCGCTGCAATAAACCGTCCCTAGAGTCAGGAGACGAGGAAAATATTCTACTTCCCCCAGCAGTGACATTGGCATAACTCCTATGATCTGTCACCACTGGGGGGGCAACCGGACCAGACCCTACACCTACACCACTGCCAATGACAACATCCCCACCACCCCCAATAACAACATTAGCACTTCCCCCAACAACATTGTTTCCAATAGCCTCATCTGTAGTCCCATCACCACCACCCCCAATTACAGCAACAGCAAAATCACCTTCTCCAATAACATTAACCTCCATCCGCTCCCCAGTCATACACCCCGCACCCCCATTTACCTTCTCATTCACTCTAGCTGGACCAGAAATAGCAAATCCGGGAAACGAGGATGATGATGATGTTTTTCCCTGTTTTGCCTCAGCATCACGGGGCACTGGGGCTGGGACAACCTCCGCTGGCCCTTTAAGGGACCGGGCAGCATGCTTGCCCGGTCTAGAGGAGGCCCCAGCCCTGTTCTTATTAGTGCCCTCCGCCTCATCAGCATCATCTCCAGTCTTCTCATGGCGCCGCTGATCAATGGGATCAGCGGCACCAATGCAAAATAAACGTTTTTCTTTACTTTTAGGAGTGTCTGTTATGCCCTTTGTTACCTCCGGCACTGAGTCACCCCCCTCTCCCACAGGGGAGCGAACTACAGCACCGGAGTCTGCCTCTCTGCCCACTGCTGGGCCGCCCTCATTGTACGGCCTTGCGGCCGATGCCTTCTCTGCTCCATCCCTGCTACTGCAAACAGGCATGGAGCTCTGTGCCCTTTTAGTATCTGTACTCTCCCCGCATTTTGCACCGAGTCCACCACAGAACACGGGCTGGGCTGGGTAACGGGGCTTGCACAATGAGCTGACCCTGCGGCCGACTCAGGGTTTACAGGGAGGGGGGTGTAGATGTAACTCACCACTTCTTGCTGCTTTGGCTTGGTCTTTTTCTTCTTACCCCCAGGTGCCTCATTTGGGAGCTCATCTCCAAACACCAGATTCTGAGGACACACTGGGGATTCCAGCATGCGGATCTGGGCCATTAGCGCCCCTCCCTGGTAGCTGCTGTCACTGTCCTCTCCTGAGTCGGCAGGTGATACTGCTGGTTGCTGTGCAGGGGGCCGACTGTACGGGGCCTGCTGCTGTTGCCGCAGGCCACCAGGTGGATCTGGCTGTAGTTCTTCCTCCATCTCCTCCGCATCATCCACCTGGCTCTCAGGTTGCAGCCCCATCAACCTTTTATTTTTTTCTTCTTCTGTCACCCTGAAGCGCTCCTCATTTTCCAATTTTTCTTTAAATGGACCACTCTTCTCCAGTAATGCTGCTCTCCTCTCCTCCAAAACTTGCATGTCAGCCATAAGTCTTTTTATCTCTGCCTTGATCTCAGTTTTTTTCCGTTTAGGAGTTACCTTAGCTCTGGCACGGGCACACCGCAGTTCCTCTCGGAGCCTCCTGATGGCCTTACAGGCGTCTTCATACTCACGGAGGTGACTTTTTACCCGGGAGGTATAGGTGGAAATAGACTCCCGGGTCCTCAGCACTCCCCAGCCTTCCTCACTGAGGTCGGCTTCACCTCCGTGAGCACTCTGCCTTCTTCCGGACGAACCCAGCTTTCCACTGGCAGCACCCAGCTTTCCCAAGGAGGATCCCACCTTGGAGCTTCTCGCCTCTGTGGGGGGAGTTGGAGCAGCATTGCTGCGACTCCTGGTGGAACGCCTCACCCCCAAATCCTCCGATGTTCCGGCCGCTTGCTGGCTCCTACTGCTCCCCTGCGGCCTAGTCCGAGGAGCAGAAGCCTGGGCCTCGCCTCCCTCACTCATGCCTGGAAACCCACTCCCTCCCTGGGGAGGAGGAAACAGGCCCCAGGTGGAACAGATGGTAATTCCCTGGAGCTCAGGAGACACAGCAGACACACAGCACAGCTGAAGCACGACCACACACGCAACTAATGGGACTAAACATGGGACTGACTGTCTTAATTCCCCTCCTGCCCTGCTGGATTTCTGACCATTACTGCCCACTACCTCAAGGTCCCACAACATGTGTGTCCATTCCTGGCCAAAATACACCCAAAAAATACAGGTCAACTCACCACTAGTTTGATAAGGCACCAGATATTGGATACAGAAACGCTGACAACTATGGGCCGCATCCAATGTACAAAAGGAGTCCATGCAAGGGGAGATATAGTCCGGCTTCCAGAACAAAAATATTTAAAAGACAAAACGTTTATTAAAAGTAGAAACACAAAAATGACACCAATGTGTTTCGAGCTGAAGATAACTCTTGGTCATGGACTAAGAGGTATCTTTAGCTCAAACGCATCAGTGTTTCACTTTGTTGTTTTAAGTTTAAAGTTTTGTCTTTTAAATATTTTTGTACTGGACGCTGGACTATATCTGCCCTTGCTCGGACTCTATTCCCACAAATATTTGTCACAGCTTTTAGAAATAGTACCTCCTTGTGCCATCTCATCAGCCCCCTGTGCCATTTCATCACCCCCCTTGTGCCATCTTATCAGCCCCCTTGTGCCATTTCATCACCCCCCTTGTGCCATCTTATCAGCCCCCTTGTGCCATTTCATCACCCCCCTTGTGCCATCTTATCAGCCCCCTTGTGCCATCTCACAGCCCCCTTGTGCCATTTCATCACCCCACTTGTGCCATCTTATCAGCCCCCTGGTGCCATCTCATCAGCCCCCTGTGCCATTTCATCACCCCCTTGTGCCATTTCATCACCCCCTTGTGCCATCTTATCAGCCCCCTGTGCCATTTCATCACCCCCCTTGTGCCATCTTATCAGCCCCCTGTGCCATTTCATCGCCCCCCTTGTGCCATCTTATCAGCCCCCTGTGCCATTTCATCACCCCCTTGTGCCATCTCTTCAGCCCCTTGTGGCCTTTAAAGGGGTACTCCGCTGATCAGCGTTTGGGAGAAACTGTTCCGAAAGCTGGAGCCAGTGACGGGAGCTTGTGAATTCATAGCCCCGCCCCCTCATGACATCACGCCGCCCCCTCAATGGAAGTCCATGGGAGGGGGCGTGATGGCTGTCACGTCCCCTCGCATAGACTTGCATTGAGGGGGCGGGTTGGGACATCATGAGGGGCAGGGCTATGATGTCACGAACTGCCGGCGCCGGACCAGCATTCGGAACAGTTTGTTCCAAACGCTGAGCAGCAGAGTACCCCTTTAAGAGGTTTGCAGGATTTTGCGGGACCCGCTGTATGTTCTGTGACCACCCGCTTCTACCCGTGCCCACAAGTCTTTTATTGGGTCCCGCAGGATCCCAATCCTGATGCAGGACTCTACCTAGAACCATAGATAAACATTTTAATATACCAATACATTGTACCAGATACCCAACTGGGCTGTGCTACTTATACATATGGCAGAAATGTGAAGAATAACAGTTGCAATGTATGGAAAGTTCTGGCTAACTCTGGCTTCATCTCTCCTCAGGTCAGCTCACTTGGTTTGGCTATGAAAGTCCTCGAAGCTTCTGGGATTATATACGGGTTGCATGTTCCAAAGTATCTCACAGTTGTATCTGTAGTATTGAGAACATGGAGAATGTCAGCTCCTCGAGAGCTAAGGTAAGAACTTCTCTCTTAGGTGACACAAAGATGGCCGCTATACACTTATTTACACACATGTTGGTAAAGCAATGACATAGCGGCTGGAATTGGCAGCATTTATTTGGCTGCACACTACGACTTCCTACGTGTATTAAAGTGGAATGTGTAGCCCTAATCTCTGTAGGAGTCCCTGCTGATCTGTAAGGAGTCTGGGACTAACTCAATCTGCACCTCCAATTTGGGCATTGAAGTTCCCAGAATCCTTTGCTCCATTAATAAACGAATAACAAATATTCAAATTGCCACTGATTCCTATACGGTCCCATATCCCTATGACGGCACTTCCTGTTCTGTTTTCTGTATTTTTCAGCCTTGTCATAGGAACATTGTGGGCATTGAGCATCCATATCAATATCCTAAACTTTTGATAGTGCCCCTTATCAACCTGAGTTTATGTTCCCCAACCCCCGGCGATCAGCTGTTACCCCTGGCGGGAGTTGAGTGTGGATCACCATAATGGCCCTAGGGTAATTAAACGCTATGGAGGGGAAACAAACACAAGGCCGTTCTGTCCCAGGTGGCAAAGTCTGGAGCCATATTAGGAGGGCCCATTTTGATCATTGATTTGGTTCCCCCTTTCTTTTTATTTATATGTGTATTCTTTTATTTTAGGGTAGGGCTTGGATCAGAGTTGCACTTATGGAAAAACGCTTGTCCGAGTATATTACAGCTGCACTGAGAGACTATAAGACGACAAGGTATTGCCAGTTTAAATCAACAATTGTTATGTATTGTTACTTTGTATCAGTTACATTGAGTTAGTTATAACACTGATATTATAAATACATCATCTATATACCTGCTCCATACAGAGCCTTCTTGTAAAGCAGATACATCTAGTGCACAGATATTGCGTGATTGACAGCCCGGTAACAGCCTCTGTTTAGGGAGCAGAGTGGTGACGAGGGCTGTCAATCATGCTGAAGGAGCGTGATTACAGCGCAGCCGACAGGACTAAGTAAGCATAGCTCCCCACCAAGGGGACTACATACAAGGCCGGCAGGGTAGGCTTACTCACCATCACCATCTCTGTAGGCAGTAACGTCTACCTGGGATGGTGAGGAAGATAATTTTACCATATATACCATGTGGCAATATATGGTAAAATCTAATGCGTGGTTCACTTTAATGTACAAGCTATGCTTGTGGGCTTTGTTTTTTTTGTTTTTAAGCCAAAATCAGGATTGAAAAAATCAAAAAAATGAGAGACATATAAATCTTATTTTATTATAAATATTAGTTTCTTTTGTTCATATAGAGCAGGTAAGACATGTGGCCCAAGGGCTAGGTATTAAAGGGGTACTCCGACGCTTAGACATCTTATCCCCTATCCAAAGGATAGGGGATAAGATGCCTGATTGCGGGGGTCCCGCCGCTGGGGACCCCCGTGATCTTGCACGCCGCACCCCGTTAAAATCAGTCCCCGGAGCGTGTTTGCTCCGGGTCTGATTACTGCCGATCACGGGGCCGGAGCGTTGTGACGTCAAGGCTCCGCCCAGTGTGATATCATGCTCCGCCCCCTCAATGCAAGCCTATGGGAGGGGGCGTGACAGCTGTCACGCCCCCTCCCATAGGCTTGCATTGAGGGGGCGGAGCGTGACGTCACACTGGGCGGAGCCTTGACGTCACAACGCTCCGGCCCCATGATCGACAGTAATCAGACCCGGAGCAAACACGCTCCGGGGACTGATTTTAACGGGGTGCGGCGTGCAAGATCATGGGGGTCCCAAGCGGCGGGACCCCCGCGATCAGGCATCTTATCCCCTATCCTTTGGATAGGGGATAAGATGTCTAAGCGCCGGAGTACCCCTTTAAGGTTGGCAAAATGGAAAATGGGGTTGTTACTTGACTGCTTTCTTTCAAAGACATCTCCACTCCTGTCCATAGGTTGTGTCTGGAACTGTATTTCAGCTCCATTGAAGAGAATGGGACTGAGCTGCAATACTGTGCACAAACCGTGAACAAGAGTGACACTGCAAAAGCAGCCACATAGTATTAATAGAAACAGAGATACATCTTATGTTAGCAGTAGACTCCCCTTGTAAGGCCCTGATTAGGAACATCTACTTAAGATGCCTATTTTCTTGAAATTTGTCCATTTTACTAGGCTTGAGGTGAGAAATCTAGTACTTTGAAGGGAAATTTCTTTTTATATCAACTGGTGCCAGAAAGTTATACAGATCTGTAAATTACTTCTATATAAAAATCTTAATCCTCCCAGTACTTATCAGCTGCTGTATGCACCAGAGGAAGTTGTGTAGTTCTTTCCAGTCTGACCACAGTGCTCTCTGTTGACATTTCAGGAACTGTCCAGAGCAGGAGAGCCCTGCTCTGGACAGTTCCTGACACGGACTGAGGTGTCAGCAGAGAGCACTGTGGTCAGACTGAAAAGAAATACACAAACAACTTCCTGTGGAGCATACAGCAGCTGATAAGTACTGGAAGTAATTTACAAATCTGTATAACTTTCTAAAAAAAAATCCTCCAGAGTACCCCTTTAATCGCTGCAGTGGATTACTCCTGGTTTAGGTTATAAAATAGACAAAAATATACTGCACCACAAAGGAAATCACGGTTTAGAAAAATTGTATGAATTCCCATTCACCGACATTGGCGGCTGCAGCGCTTCGCACACAAGTGGTATCCGCTCGGCGATTTCTTCTAGATAATATTCAAATTTCAGCTGAAGCAATCCATTTCCTCTGTGAGCAGAAAGCATTAATCACAGTGCGCTCTCCCGTACCGATAATGCCATAAAAATTCAATGAAATGCACAGTCGGGGTTTGCGCTTGCGGTTATGTCATAATAATGTATTGCAGACCTGCTGTGTTACTGACAATCTGTTTGCTAAACTGAAAGCTGTTTTCTGCCCCATAGGAGGTTTTACGACGATGGAGCGATAGTCTTAGGTGAAGAAGCAAACATGCTTGCGGGTATGCTGCTCGGACTCAATGCCATTGATTTTAGGTGGGTTTATCGGGGTACTCCCAGTGCATACAAAGGCCGCGCGTAAGGTGGTGACGGAGCGCGCCATTGATGTATTAGTAGCAGGCTATTGTATTTTAAACAGGCGAGGCGAGCATTGTTTTATCACCTGACAATTGATAGTCTAATTATTGTTTCCTTTATAGTGCCAATATTCTATGCTGATTACTTTCATAAAATTTCTTTAGATGAGTCATGGTCTGTTTTTGCATAACACAGCGCCAAAGCCCCTGCTTTCCTTCACACAGCCATAAAGTAAGAGTCTATTCACATGGCAGAATTTGCGCTTGCGGAATTCCGCCTCAAATTAAAGCCCATAGACTTCTATGGGATTCCGCGCTCCCATTCACACTTCTGAATTTCCGTTTGCGGAATGGGGGTGCGGAATCTCATAGAAGTCTGTGGGCTATTACTTGAGGCGGAATTGCGCAAGCGGAAATTCAGAAGTGTGAATGGGAGAGCGGAATCCCATAAACGTCTATGGGCTCTAATTTGAGGTGGAGTTGCGCAAGTGGAAATTCAGAAGTGTGAATGGGAGTGCGGAATCTCATAGAAGTCTAAGGGTTTTAATTTGAGGCGCAATTGCGCAAGCGGAAATTCAGAAGTGTGAATGGGAGTGCGGAATACCATAGATGTCTATGGACTTTAATTTGAGGCGGAATTGAGCAAGCGGAAATTCAGAAGTGTGAATGGAAGTGCGGAATACCATAGATGTCTATGGACTTTAATTTGAGGCGGAATTGCGCAAGCGGAAATTCAGAAGTGTGAATGGGAGTGCGGAATCCTATAGAAGTCTATGGGTTTACATTTGAGGCGGAATTTTTTCAAGCGGAAATTCAGAAGTGTGAATAGGACTGTGGAATCCCATAGAAGTTTATGGGTTTTACTTTGAGGCAAAATTTTGCAAGTGGAAATTCAGAAGTGTGAATGGGAGTGCGGAATCCCATAGAAGTCTATGGGCTTTAAAATTCTGAAGTTTGAAGGGGACATGGGGCAGAAAAATTCCACTCGGAAATTCTGGGTCCCATTGTTTTGTTTTTTTTATGGGATTTTGCTGCACCGTGCACAAAGCAGATTCTCCGAAGCAGAAACATCTGCCAGGAAAATTCCGATTCCAGCCTCTGCAGAAAGAATTGACAGAATTGAAGAATTTCCGCTCGGAAATGCATTTCAGTCTAAGGGGATGGTGCATTTCCAAGCGATCCTAGTGCCGGCATGTTCTGCGTGAACGTACCCTTAAAGTGCAAGTCTAGCAGGGGTCTAGAGCCTGTTCTGCAAAGATCAGTGTGGAGAGACACAGCTCATGCTGTGCAATACAGTTGCCAAGGCAACAGTATGATGGCCAGCAAGTTCCATGCATAATCCCTTTTCTGATGATTGGAGTTGTGCATGGAACTTTATGGGTGTCATACAGTTGCTGAGGCTACTTTATCGCCCAGCCTTGCCTGTGTCTCTCTGGACCGATCTTTGCAGAATTGGCGGGAGACCAATGCTGAGTATTGTATTGGTGGATTGGATAGGGGATAAGTATCTTATCGGTGAAGCGGATAAGTGATAAATATCTTATCGGTGGAGCGGATAGGTCATGAGTATCTTATCAGAGGAGTGGATAGGTGATGAGTATCTTATCAGAGGGGCGGATAGGTCATGAGTATCTTACCAGAGTAGCGGATAGGTGATGAGTATCTTATGAGAGGAGCGGATAGGTGATGAGTATCTTATGAGAGGAGCGGATAGGTGAAGAGTCTCTTATCGGTGGAGCGGATACGTGAAGAGTATCTTATCAGGAGAGCGGATAGGTGATGAGTATCTAATTTGGGGAGTGGATAGGTGATGAGTATCTTATCGGGGGAGCGGATAGGTGATGAGTATCTTATCGGTGAAGCAGATATGTGATGAGTATCTTATCAGTGGAGCTGATAGAAGATGAGTATCTTATCGGGGAAGAGGATAGGTGATGAGTATCTTATCGGGGGGAGCGGATAGAAGATGAGTATCTTATCATGGAGCGGATAGGTGTTGAGTATCTTATCGTTGGAGCGGATAGGTGATGAGTATCTTATTGGGGGAGCAGATAGGTGATGAGTATCTTATCGGGGGAGCGGATAGGTGATGAGTATCTTATCGGTGGAGCAGATATGTGATGAGTATCTTATCGGTGGAGCAGATATGTGATGAGTATCCAATCAGTGGTGCGGATAGAAGATGAGTTTCTTATCGGGGGAGCGGATAGGTGATGAGTATCTTATCGGGGGAGCGGTTAGAAGATGAGTATCTTATCGGTGGAGTGGATAGGTGTTGAGTATGTTATCGTTGGAGCGGATAGGTGATGAGTATCTTATCAGGGGAGCGGATAGGTGATGAGTATCTTATCAGTGGAGCGGATAGGTGATGAGTTTCTTATCGGGGGAGCTGATAGATGATGAGTATCTTATCGGTGGAGTGGATAGGTGTTGAGTATGTTATCGTTGGAGCGGATAGGTGATAAGTATCTTATCAGGGGAGCAGATAGGTGATGAGTATCTTATCAGTGGAGCGAATAGGTGATGAGTATCTTATCGGGGGAGCGGATAGGTGATGAGTATCTTATCGGTGGAGTGGATAGGTGATGAGTATCTTATCGGTGGAGTGGATAGGTGATGAGTATCTTATCGGGGGAGCTGATAGATGATGAGTATCTTATCGTTGGAGCGGATAGGTGATGAGTATCTTATCAGGGGAGCAGATAGGTGATGAGTATCTTATCAGTGGAGTGGATAGGTGATGAGTATCTTATCGGGGGAGCGGATAGGTGATGAGTATCTTATCGGTGGAGTGGATAGGTGATGAGTATCTTATCGGTGGAGTGGATAGGTGACGAGCATCTTATCGGTGGAGTGGATAGGTGATGAGTATCTTATCGGTGGAGTGGATAGGTGATGAGTATCTTATCGGGGGAGCTGATAGATGATGAGTATCTTATCGGTGGAGTGGATAGGTGTTGAGTATCTTATCGTTGGAGCGGATAGGTGATGAGTATCTTATCAGGGGAGAAGATAGGTGATGAGTATCTTATCAGTGGAGCGGATAGGTGATGAGTATCTTATCGGGGGAGAGGATAGGTGATGAGTATCTTATCGGTAGGAGTGGATAGGTGATGAGTATCTTATCGGGGAAGCCGATAGATGATGAGTATCTTATCGGGGTAGCCGATAGGTGATGAGTATCTTATCGGTGGAGCAGATATGGGATGAGTATCTAATCAGGGGAGCGCATAGGTGATGAGTATCTTATCGGGGGAGCAGATAGGTGATGAGTATCTTATTGGGGGACGTGGATTGGTGATAAATATCTGGTCAGTGGAGCAGATAGGTGAAGAGTATCTGATTAGTAGAGGACAGACCGATGGATCCCCAACTAGAAGAATAGAGGACTTTGTGTACCCCCATTTAACTGGAGCAGTGGCCGGGCATTCAATTCTATGGGCCTAGCAATGATAGCCAGGTACAGCAATTAGCTATCTTCATGAGGCCTATAGAGATGGCAGCTGCTCCATTCAACTCTATGGGTCTGACAAAGATCCCTTGAGCGATGTACTTGGCTGTCTTTGCAAGGCCCATAGAGTTATATAGAGTGGCAGTGCACATTTCTGATTTTCACTGCATTCAAACAGGGAAACACAGGACCCCATTCTTTTGATTGGTGGGCACTCCCTTTGGCACCAATCAGATCCTGCAGATAGGTGATGAGTGTTGTTGGTGGGAAAACCCCTCTTAAGGTGTTATCACAAGATTGAAGGTAATACCCTAACCTCAGGATAAGGGATAATTGGCTGATCAGTGGGTCCGACCACTGAAATGTCTCCTGAATGAATGAATGAAGTAGCATTGTGTATGCTTGGTCAATGTATATTGGACAACACCGTGATTGGTGGAGCAGTCAGACCCCATTGATCAGGAAACAAAGGAAGGGAAGATCCAACTCCTGGGTGTGCAGAAAATCCAGTAAAACTTAACTTTTAATTGTGCATGATAAAACAAGGAAAAACTACCACATAGTGGCAAGTGACATGTCACTGATAAAAAGGGGGTGAAACGTTGACGCCTTTCGAGCTTTTGCTCTTAGTCATGGCTGGTCATGGCTAGTCATGGCTAATGACTAAGAGTGAAAGCTCAAAACGCGTCGGCGTTTCACCCCCTTTTTATCAGTGACATGTCACTTGCCACTATGTGGTAGTTTTTCCTTGTTTTATCATGCACAGTTAAAAGTTAAGTTTTACTAGATTTTCTGCACACCCAGGAGCTGGATCTTCCCTTCCTTTGTTTCTCTGTGCTACGGGGAGTGGCGGCTCCCTGCATCTGTGCTCCGGGACAATTACCAGATGCCTACATGAATTCTATGGTGAGCTGATCTAACTCCCTGTGTTTTCCCACCCCATTGATCGGCTACTTATGCCCTAACCTGTGCATAGGGGATAACCTTTGGTCTTGGGAAAACCCCTTTAAAGGAGTACTATGGTGCTTTTTTTATTAACCCTGTGTGTCCTGGCTGCAAAACGAAACAAAACAAACTTTCACCGAACCCTGTCTTCTTCCGCTTCCTGCGGGACGGTGTGTCATGTTGCGCTCAGCGTGGCACAGAGGATTAATAATTAAAAGCACCATATTACACCTTTAAGTTTTATTTCATTGTGATCTCAAGTCTGAAAACTGCAGTTAGTACATCAAGATATCTCCAAATGAGAGACTGATAGACCCATTCCTGGTCGTCTGTACATTTATAGGTTTTGACTAGCATGTTTTCTTCATTACTATAGGATCATGGTAGATAGAGGGGTACTGTATCAGTGAATCATCCACTTTGTTTTATTTCTCTGTTAACTCTTTCTGCATATTCCCTGTAGTTTTTGCCTTAAAGGAGAGGGCCTGGATGGGAGTTACCCAGCCGTCATAGACTACACGCCATATCTCAAGTTTACTCAGAGGTAAGCTTATACATTGCACTGGGCATGTAAGAAATGGTAAAATTATTGTGAGTTTTAAACAACTTATGTTTTCACTGTATTGTTCCAATGCAGTACAATGATACAACTAAAACAGAAAGCTATTACAAAGGACCACTCATACTCCGATAGTCTTCACATGACAACCATACATGGTCTACCATACATTTCAATTGGTGTTATGTAGTTTTACAATTCTCCCCTAGTGGCCGCTGTAGAGAAATTGAGTGGCTGCAGCTTCTCTTGTAGAAAGAAAAGCCAGACGTGCAGTCAGCTGATCTCAGGGGTAGATTTACAGTGCAAATTGAGTTTAGTTGAGACAGTCCCTTTAAAACTTGCCATGTTAAGATTTGCATTCATATACATACTGAAGAAATCCACATTCTACATTCCTTTTTAACAGGATTTATATAATTTAGCTGAAATTTCCAGGGGAAGCCGCAGGCTATATTACATGACAACCATTAAAATGTGTGGGTAAAAAGGTCACTTTTCTCTTAGTATGTGTCTACTTTAACTGTGGAGTAGACGTAAAGGGGTATTCCCATCTCAGCTAACATAGTTAACCTCTATTGCATGTCACGTAAAATATTTTCACAAATACATTTATTTAGCAAATTTGCCTCCTTCTCCTAAAATTTCTGTCCTTTCCTCCCCTTGTTGACAGCTCATTGGGTAGATTACAGACCACCGCTCCAATCTAGAAGAAGTGGTCAAGCTGGTGTGTGTATATATATATATATATATATATACATATATATATATATATATATATATATATTGTACGTGACTCAGGGGGGTGACGCCAGGGCATCGCTAACCTATGCGGTCCAAGGATAGGACAGCTTCTCCTGGGCCAGGCACAGGAAAATAAATACACCGATGCCAGGTTACAGATAACTGTCTTTACTGAGGCAGGGGTAGATGTTACAATCCTCACAGCGTAGATTACAGTAGACAAGATGCATAGTAACCCTTGGGAGCCCTGTGAACTTGCTGTGACTTTTAGTAATATTGACTTTTGACTGTAGTATTTTAATTCTGAGGCCTCCAATGTTGACTAGGATTCTGATAATGTCCAATTAATGCTACACCTCCAGGGTATGAACTATCACTGTGTGGCCCATCGACTCACCGGGCATTGTGCTCACAATTAGGAATTTCAGACTCCTCCTAGGCAGGGAACACTTACAGAATGGCGCAGTCGCTTGCTTGAAGATTTACATGAGGCTTCCCTTGAATTAAGTAGAAAGAAAAAAGGTTGTGGTTCAGCTCACCATTCGTGACGGACATCAATGAACAGGACTGCGGCTATCATGCAGCATTTCTAGACAGGCTTGGAGCATGGACAATGCGGGCCATATCCCGGATAATATGGAGAAAGCAGAGGAGGTCAGGGGTCCAGCTCACAAAAATAGGCTAAAACATAATTTTTACTTCATATGTATAAAAAACATGGACACAAAGAAAAAAAAAAGAAAGAAAAACCCTATAGGTGCATTCCCTTGAATCACCTCACACTCTCTTTTCCACACTGGAGCTCACACTAATAACGTATAGCTAGACTAAGACTGGATAACTCCTCCCCCCTAGCTAGGGCGCCTACCATTGGGCAACCAGGGTCACATGGGTACTCTGCATCATACCTCCTTACAGATATCCTGTACATTTCTTAAAGGTACAGTGCAAAACAATATAAATTAACAGGCAAAGACCATAACAAATATGTAAGCATCACATGAGCAGCAAGGCCCATCGCAGGAACCTGAAGAAATGTTTACCTGACAGGACGGACTCAGGTACTGGGACACCACATATATACCATATATAAGATATTCCAATATAGAGCAGATGTTCAACTCACCCCTCATTGCCATAGGCATCTTGGACCAGAATGGACCAATTCCACCCAGTCTTAGTACAAGATACGAGATGCTCCAGCGCAAGTTCGGTGAAAAAACAAGGATTTTTATTCAACACATGTAGGTTCAGACAAGACAACCTTGTCTGGACTTGCATGTGTTGAATAAAAATCCTCTTATTTCACCAATGTTTAAGATATATACACAAACACACACCAGCCCCACCACCTATTCTTGTGGAGTGGTGGTTGGTAACCTACCCAATGAGCTGTCAACAAGGGGAATGGAGCAGGAATATCAGGAAAATAAGGATGCATTAGCTAAATTAATGTATTTGTAAAATATTTAGCGTAACGCTATGAGAACACCCCTTTAAAGGGGTATTCCACGGAAAAACTTTATATATATATATGTATATATTATCAACTAGCTCCAGAAAGTGAAACAGATTTGTAAATTACTTCTATTAAAAAAATGTAATCCTTCCAATAATTATCAGCTGCTCTCTGCTGACATCTCTGCTTGTCTCGGGAACTGCACAGAGTAGAAGAGGTTTGCTATGGGGATTTGCTTCTACTTTGGACAGTTCCCCAGACAGTTGTCGTCAGAGAGAGATTTTTTTTATAGAAGTACCGTATATACTCGAGTATTAGCTGTTCTGAATATAAGCCGAGGCCCCTAATTTCCCCCCAAAAACCTAGGAAAAGTTATTGACTCAACTATAGGGTGGGAAATACATCATCCCCCCATGTCATAATCCCCCCCGTCATCATCACCCCCGTCATTAACACCCCTGTCATCATCACCCTGTCATTAACACCCTCATCATCATCACCCCGTCATCATCAGCCTGTCATTATCACCCTCGTCATCATCCCCCTCGTCATCATCCCCCCCTTCATAATCACCGCCTGTCAATCCCTTCGTCATCATCCAGACCCCACCCACCCCCCTTTCATTTTCTACTCACCTCCCCAGTTATTGCTTTCTCATTGGGAAGGAAGGGTGAGCTGGTCCGGGCCGTCCATCTTCGGCCATCTATGCTGCAGGGACCGTCCGGTGGGGAAGGTTTGTCGTTCTGGCTGTCCATCTTCACCTGGAGGCCCTCTTCTCCGCTCCGGGCCGGCCAAGGACTAGTGACGTTGCTTTGATGATGACGTCCGTGACGTCCCTGCGCATGAACGTCCCTGAGCAGTGGCGTCAATGCAGCGTCACTAGTTTGGGGCCGGAGTGGAGAAGAGGGCCTCCCGGTGAAGATGGACAGCCGGAACGACTAACCTTCCCCACCGGACTGTCCCTGCAGCATAGATGGCCTAAGATGGATGGCCTGGCCCATCCCGTCACAGCTAAGCCAGAAACGTTTTTTGTTCACTCGAGAATAAGCCGAGGGGGGCGTTATCAGTATGAAAAATCATGCTGAAAAACTCGGCTTATACTTAAGTATATATGGTAATTTACAAATCTGTTTAAAGGGGTACTCCGCCCCTAGACATCTTATCCCCTATCCAAAGGATAGGGGATAAGATGTCAGATCGCCGAGGTCCCACTGCTGGGGACCCCGGGGATCGCTGCTGCAGCACCCCGCTATCATTACTGCGCACAGCGAGTTCGCTCTGCACGTAATAACGGGCAATACAGGGGCCGGAGCATCGTTACGTCCCTCGTGACGTCACGGCCCGCCCCCATCAATACAAGTCTATGGGAAGGGGGAGTGGCAGTCGTCACGCCCCCTGCCATAGACTTGCATTAAGGAGACGGGCCGTGATGTCATGAGGGGCGGAGCCATGACGTCACGCTGCTCCGGCCCCTGTATCGCCCGTCATTACGCACAGAGCGAACTCGCTCTGTGCAGTAATGATGGCGGGGTGCCGCAGCGGCGATCCCCGGGGTCCCCAGCAGCGGGACCGCGGCGATCTAACATCTTATCCCCTATCCTTTGGATAGGGTATAAGATGCCAGGGGCGGAGTACCCCTTTAACTTTCTGGATCCAGTTGATTTTAAGTTTTTTCCTGGATAACCCCTTTAATATTATTTCATGTATTTGTGCTGCTCTGATGACAAAAAGTGGCAAAAGTATAACTTCAGTGAAGGAAACAAGCTAAAACATAGCTTATATTCTCCAAAAAATAGGATAAAATCAGGTTCAAAGATGCATCTATTTCCAGCTGTTCTGGAATGATGTTATCTAGTCACCCATCTAGTTTCTAGCATACACATCTTGTTCCCTGCTCTGCACAGTATCCTGTCTTCTCTTTCAATATGCATTTTGGCAGTATTGAAATAAATGGCTTGTTTTCTTATTATCACCCAGTCTGTGCATTGAAATAAATAAATACGTAAATGAATGAATGAATACATACATAAATAAATAGATTAATAAATAAATTCATAAATAAAATGTACAAAAATAATAAAAAATAAATAAAACTAAATAAACAAATAAAAAACAAAATAAACAAAAATAAAATACCAAGGTAAACAAACAAAAAAAACTAATTTTTTATTTTTTTTTGCCATAATTCACTTTAGCCCTATTGGTTTCCTTAGACAAATCCCAATAAAAATCATGTTAAAAAAACTTTAAAAAGTCCCAACAAAAATCACGCTAACCACGATTGGTTTCTATACTATTTTCTATGTACAGACGTGCCCCGTGCTCTGAACGCCGGTGCAATTTCTCCATTACGTGGAATTCACAGCCCAGAAATAATGTGTGGACAGTAAAGCATATAATTACCGCCGTCACGTCACGTATAATTTCAGGCGGTGTGATAAACAATACAGAATGAAAACCGGCTATTTTACAGAAATGTAATGGAATTAATGTTTCGCGTTCTGGAAGGTTTTAATCCTGTTCTGAATTCAAGGCACTTAACCGCATGGTGCACGCAGACCCCCCCTGGGGAGCTTTACATTTGATTGCCACGAATGAAACGTGTTCACAGCATTTTTCACACTAATTGATTTTTTTTTTTTTTTCCTCTGAGGAAAGATTATAGGAAATTAAGCAATAAAGAATTATGAGTGGAAAAAAAAATAGGGAAATTCTAAGTAGACTTGTGCAGAAGAGAGGCAGCAATTGTGCGGTCTGTCGACGAGTCCATCAAGTTCGACCTATAACCCTAATGTGTGGATCAAAAGCAGTAGTCTCCAAACTGTGGACCTCTAGATGTTGCAAAATTACAACTCCTAGCATGCCCGGACAGCCAACGGCTGTCCGGGCATGCTAGGAGTTGTAGTTTTGCAGTCCAGGGGTAAAAATCTGAATAAATTCTTGGGTCAACACCCTGTCCCCAGTTATTCTTCCCACATGGTACACCCTCTCATTCATGGTCTCCACCATTGCTCCCCATCTGGTTCATAGTCCGCAGCAAGCCACCTATCTCATTCATGGTCCTCAACATTACTTACAATTCGATTCATCGTAGTCCCCAGCAAGGACACCGATCTCATTCCTTGTCCCCAACTCTTTTCCAGTCCACCACATGACTCCCCATTTTAGCCCACAGCATTGCTCTTTTCGAATTCCTAGTCCTTAGCATTGCCCCACATCTCATTCCTGGTCACCAACATAGCTCCTCATCCTTAGCATTGCCGCACATTTCATTCCTGGTCACCAACATGGTTCTCTATCTTATTCCTTGTCCCCAGCATGGCTTCCCATGTCATTCCTGACCCACAGCATAGATCTCCATCTCAGTCCTGGTCCTCAGTTTGTCCCCTTCATGACTTATTCCTAATCCACCGCATGACTCCCCATCTTATTCCTAGCCGACAGCAGTGCTTTCCCCTAATTCCTAGTCCTTAGCATTGTCCAAAGTCTCAATCCTGGTCACCAGCATGGCTCCCTATCTCATTCCTAGTCTACAGTATGGTTCCTCATCTCATTCCAATTCTAAGCACTCCATCTCATTACTCACTAATGTTATTTGTAGACCCCAGCATTAGCTTCCTATTTTATTATGAGTCCCCAGCATGGCCTCCTTTCTCCTTCCTGGTTCCCAGCATGGCTTCCCATTTTATTCCTAGCCCATAGCATGGTTACCTTTAAATTTCTAGTGACCAACATGGCTCCTATCTCATTCCTGGTGCATTCATTGTTCCCATCTCAATCCAAATCCCAGCATGGATACCCACTTTTCCATGGCCCCAAGCTAAGGACTAGGAATTAGAAGAGAGCAATGCTGTGGGCTAAAATGGGGAGTCATGTGGTGGACTGGGAAAGAGTTGGGGATAAGAAATTAGATCAGTGTCCTTGCTGGGGACTATGATGAATCGAATCATAAATGATGTTGAGGACCATGAATGAGATAGGTAGCCTTGCTGTGGACTATGAACCAGATGGGGAGCAACGGTGCAGATCCACAGTTTGGAGACCACTGCTTTTGATCAACACATTAGGGTTATAGGTCAAACTTGATGGACTCGTCGACAGACTGCACAATTGCTGCCTCTCTTCTGCACAAGCCATAGAGGTAGCTATAGAGGTAGCAGTCGAACCGGGGCCCTAGTGCCTAAGGGGGTCCAAAACATCGGGCCCATAAGCTACGCCTCTGGTCCCAAGTATGTCTCCCCATCTTATTCCTGATCCCTAGCATGGCTCCACATTTTATTCCTGGTCCGATGCATAGTTTCCCATCTCATTCCTGGTCCCCTGTATGGAGCCGCCTCTCATTCCGCACCCCAGCAAGGCCCCACCTCTTATTGGATTTTATTGAATCAATTTTTCCTTCTACTCGTGAGATGTTCCCTGTGCCACTGGCTCCAAGTGGTTTAGAAAACGCTCCACATTTTTTTCCTGGTCCGATGCATAGCTTCCCATCTCATTCCTGGTCCCCAGAATGGAGCCCCCTCTCATTCCGCACCCCAGCAAGGCCCCACCTCTTATTCCAGGCCCCCAGCATGGCTCCTCTCCCCATTGTCTCCTTCATTCTATCCAATGAGAGTTGCTGGTGCTGACAATGCTCCTCACCTTTTTTTGGTGATGCAGAACAAAGCTAACCTGCTTCTAGATGATTCCAAGTGCATCCAATGTGTTGCCTACTAGAAAGGGTTTCATCTGAAATATTTTCTAAAAAAATAAGTAATCTTATGTGGGATACGGGTGTTATCTGGTTATAGAGAAGCAGCTTCCTTAGGCTATAAAGGGGGAAAATCCTTCACAGAAAAATGGGGTCTAGATGAGGAGTATCTTCTCAAAGTGGTGGTCTTCTTGAGAGGTTTCACTGTAATTTACAATTGTTCTTTTGCTAGCCATCGATCAGATCTGAATTATACTGATGATACATATGACTTGTACTTTTGTCGTCTTGCGCAGCTCTGATAGCATCAGCAGTGATGAGGAAGAGCTCAGGACATTAGGGAGCAGCGGCAGCGAGAGCAGCACCCCAGAAAATTTTGTTCCGCCATTCCTGGATGAAAACAGCTGGTACAACAAGTGCAAGAAGTCGGAACAGAAGTATCGGCTCGCCTTGGAGCAAAAGGTAACATCGAAAGTTTTCAGCAGTTGTTTCTTACAGTTACATGCAAGTCTATTGTATTTCCAGCACATCTCCTGATCATGTTACTTTCGGCAGCAGAGATTGCCCAAGACTTTACCATCACGTTGGTCCGGCAGCAGGATGTTTTTAAAGTATTATTTAACTGTCCGGCAGGTGCAGAGAATAGTTAGTGTGGGGGACAGAAGATATGAGGTTGGGATATGCGGACGGGATATGAGGGCGGGATATGAGGATGGGATATGAGGACAGGATATGAGGAAGGGATATGAGGACGAGATATGAGGACGGAATATGAGGATAAGATATGAGGTCAGGATATGAGGTTGGGATATGAGGAGGGGATATGAGGACGGGATATTAGGACGGGAAATGAGGACAGTATATGAGGACGGGATATGAAGGCAGGATATGAGGAGGGGATATGAGGAGGGGATATTAGGACAGGATATGAAGTCAAGAACTGAGAGGGTCATATGAGGATGGGATATGAGGACAGGAAATGAGGATGGGATATGAGGATGGGATATGAGGACGGGATATGAGATTGGGATATGAGAATGGGATATGAGGATGAGATATGAGGTCGGGATATGAGGTCGGGATATGATGACAGGATATGAGGAAGGGATATGAGGTCGGGATATGAGGAGGGGATGTGAGGAGGGGATATGAGGTCGGGATATGAGGAGGGGATGTGAGGAGGGGATATGAGGACAGGATAAGAGAATGGGATATGAGGACAGGATATGAGGAAAAATATAATAACAGGATATGTGGATGGGATATGAGGACGGACTATGAGGTCGGGATATGAGGACAGGATAAAAAAAACAGCATATAAGGTTGACATATGAGGACAGGACCTGAGGACGAGATATGAGGTTGAGATATGAGGTTGAGATATGAGGACTGCATATAAGGTTGACATATGAGGATGGGATATGAGGAGGAGGTATTAGGTCGTGATACTAGGAGGGGATACAAGGACGGGATATGAGGACAAGATATGAGGTCGAAATATGAGATTGGGATAAGAGGAAGGGATATGAGTACAAGATATGAAGATGGGATATGAGGACGAAAGCCTCATTTTTGCTTTTCCCTTCCAACAAGGTTTAGGTAGAAAGACCACTCCAGCACAGACCAAACTTTGGGGTGAGTTTATCATTTTAAATGCCTTTGGCCATCCGGGCATGCTGGGAGTTGTAGTTTTGCAACATCTAGAGGTTGGGAAGCACTGCTGTTATGTATTGTCTTCCTCCCGCCTACAGATTTACTGCCGACACTATTTTGTGGTTCTCTCTAAAGGCATTGACGTCTGTTCTTATTGCTCCCACAAGGGTCAGAGTGGCTCCTTACGTCTGTGGGATTTTCCACCCGTGCTCAGGGTTATGTTAAATCAGTGCAGAAAAGGAACAGTACATTGCCATTTTCTGCTTTTTTTCAACCAGGGTGCCTACAGCTGTTGCAAAACTGCAACTCCCAGCATGCCCGGACAGCCGAAGGCTGTCCGGGCATGCTGGGAGTTGTAGTTTTGTAACATCTGGAGGCACACTGGTTTGGAAACACTACTGTATACCGGAGCGGAGATGAATGCTGTATTCAGGTTTTCCATGTCCCAGTATGTGTCTATGAGCGGAGTAATGGTTGTTGGATAGATTTCCCCGCTGTAATTCTCTCGTGCACAATACTCTTTTCTCCTGGCTAAAATTGATTTTTTTTTTTCTTTTCAAATTCAAAGTAGAAAAAGTAAAATGAGAGTCTATGGATTGGAGCGATAAGCAGGCCGGCTAGAGGTAATATGGGCCTGTGCCGGCTGCCGCTTCCATACACTTTCCCCATCTTTCATGGCAATCCTATTACTGAGAGCATGGCAAGAGCTGGATGAGATATTCTTTCACACAATGCAGTTTATATTCTGTTCCAAAATCTCAATATTCTCGGCAGCTTTAAAGGAACGTGATGTGTAAATTGTTATCTTCTCGACTTGTATTATGTAATTCGGTGCTGCTCTTCCCTGTTATCAGCTATTTCAGGTTGCGCTTCATTGTAAGGATGTCCCAATACTGGTATTTGTATCTTTACTGATACCTGGCATTTGCACAAGTACTCGTGCAAAGAACCCCCGATACCCATCCACATAACTTCAGACCAAAAAGTAAATCCCTTTCACCTTTCTTCTGCTTCATTGTTCGTTCCATTATCCGGAGTGGTGCAGGACCTGCTGCGCGGTTACGTAATTTCTTTGGGCGGCAGGTCCTGCAACACTCTGGCTTGCAGGAGATGGTCCTGCACCACTAACAGATCAGAGGATGTATAGAGGACTTAGTGTGGGAGCGAAGGGAAGGTGAAAGGGATTTATTTTTTGGTCTGAAGGTATCTGGATGGGTATTGTGGTCATTTGCACAAGTACTTTTGCAAATACCAGTATTAGGATTTATTGGGCGGGGGGAACTACTTAATGGGGGCATCTAATGGGAGGTTCCCTGGGTACCTGACTACCTAACTACTGGGGGCGTCTACCTAACAGGGTACGGTTCCCTACCTACTAATAGGGGAATCTCTACTTACTGATCTTCTGGGGGGGCTTCTACCTAATGGGGGGATTCCCTACCTACTTACTGGGGGCTTCTACCTAATGGGAGAGAATTACCTACCTACTGGGGGCTTCAACCTAATAGGGGGGAACTACCTACCTATCTTCTGGGGGTAAAAGTTGAACATGAGGCCAACAATGACACTTATAATGAATATATGCCCCCAGTAGGTAGGTAGGGAATTAAGAGGGGATTACCTTCCTACCAATCTTTTGGGGGCCTCTACCCAATAGTGAGGATTCCCTATTTACTGTGGGTTTCTACCTAATATGGGGGGATTACCTACCTACTGTTTTTTATTTTTTTTTCTACCTAATAACGGGAATTCCCTAGCTACCGGGCGCATATCTTCATTACGAGTGTCAGTGAGGGCCACATATTCGACTTATGCCTAAGGCTTCATAAAGTCTAGAGCCACTTCTGCTGTCACATTACATTAAAAAAAAAGTATCAGTAATTGGTATCAGTGAGTACTTAAAAAAAGGATCATTAGTAGTATTCTGTCTTTTAAAAAAAATCCTGTCCTATTTTTGTACAGGAAGTGACAAAACAAGCTAAACCAGACTCCTTTAAGGTGTCTCCATGTCTCTATGGTTTCCTAGCATAAATGATGGTTTTGAAATCTGTACAGAACCCCACAAGGAAACATATGGTTATAACTAAAGTCCTATATAATTTTACAGGTGCAGTGATTCCAGTTTTTATCATGTGTGCACAAGGTCGCACAATGACTTCTATATGTTATATGAAACAGCTTTGTCATCCTGACTTATTAGAGAAATAACAAGTTAGCAAGTGCCAGCTCTGTATTCTTTTGGAATAACTTTTTCTTAAAGTGATTGTCCACCCCGAATGTCATGACTGACCTTATTATCCAATTTTGTTGAATTATTTCCTAATATATCCGCATAGTGTTCAAAACTCTGCATTGTGTTCAAAACACAGAGCTCCAACCCCCCCTGTATAGGCAGTAAAGGGTTAACTCCATCTTAAAAGAGTATTCCAGTGTTTAAAAATGAATCCCCTTCCTCTGAACTCAACCCACTTCCCCAGAATCCCTTCCCCTTCTCTGCACAGGTCGCAAGGCATGCCTAGGAAACTCTTCTATTGAAGTCAATGGGACAGCTTTAGTCTATTGTTGTCTATGGACCATGGGACCTGCTGTAAAGGTATATCTGTCACGTTGGGGCAGGGAACAATGAAGTCCTAACTCACCCACAGCCACTGTCCCTACCTATTGCCTATCCGCCCTAAATGACTGATCGACCACGATGACAAATCCTACCTGCTAAGTGCTGGGGCAGTGTTGCCAAAATAATGAAATACAAAAACAGTAGGGGTCGATAAACAGCTGGAGGCACACAAACTAACAGAGATACACTAAGACACACACACACGGCTAAATTGATGACAGTCTAGTTGAGGTTGGTACCAGGAGATAGTGGAGTACAGAAACGCAGAGCAAGTGAAGAGTCAAGGGAAAAGCCAAAGATCAATAAACAAGCAGGTATCCAGTAAGCAGGAAGTGTCAGGTATAACCTTTCACAGACAATGAAATGATAGGCAGGTGATCAGGGATACACCTTTCTGATAGGTAGCAGAGCTGAGAATCATATTCAGATGACACAGGCGAGCTCCCAGCAGCTCCAGCCCAACTAAGTCATTTAAAGGGTTACTCCGCTCCCCAGCTTCCGAAACTCAATGTTCCGAACGCTGGGTGCGGGCTTCCGTGTTCATGCCCGCCCCCTCGTGACGTCACGCCCACTTCCCATAGACTTTCATTGAGGGGGTGGGGCGTGACATCACGGGGCAGGGCATGAACAGGGCGCCCAGCATTTGGAACATTGAGTTCCGGAAGCTGGGGAGGGGAGTAACCCTTTAAAGGGGTTGTCCAGGAAAAAAACTTTTTTATATATATATCAACTGGCTCCAGAAAGTTAAACAGATTTGTAAATTTCTTCTATTAAAAAATCTTAATCCTTTTAGTACTTAGGAGCTTCTGAAATTGTTCTTTTCTGAGCTCTCTGATGACACCTGTCTCGGGAACCGCCCAGTTTAGAAACAAATCTCCATAGCAAACCTCTTCTACTCTGTGCAGTTCCCGAGACAAGCAGAGATGTCAGCAGAGAGCACTGTTGCCAGACAGAAAATAACAACTCAACTTCAGCAGCTGATAATTATTGAAAGGATTAAGATTTTTTTAATAGAAGCAATTTACAAATCTGTTTAACTTTCTGGAATAGCCCTTTAACTCTTCTTGTACAGCCAGAGCCAGACGTTACAATATCTCTAAATGCTGTTAAAATCAGCTCAGGTAAGATAGCTGCCCTGAAATAAAAACTATTACAATCAAAAAATAGATACAGATTAGAAAAAAAAATTCAGATTCTGGCTTTAGTCAGTAAAACAATCTAGGTGACACATGTTCTTTAACACAGATTTTGGACCTAAAATTTGTTTTATATAAGGCATTTACTTTATTGACTCTTTAGCAGCTTTTGTTACGGTTTTGGTGGAGGTTTCTAGGTGACAGGCGACACATCACTTCCCGCTCTCTCACAAGTCATTATATTGTGGCTTTTCATTGTAATTGGTTTCCGGTGATGTTTGGAGTGCACACTTGAGAAGAGCTTTAGGGTGCGTTCACACGCTTTTCGTTTTCCGCTGCATATCTGAAAGTGGGCGGGCTCTTCTCGGCTGTCCAAAGCAGATTTTCCGTGGCAGAATTTACGCTGCGGAAAATCCTCCGCAGTCCCTACTGACTTCAACGGGGCTTGTGGCGGATTTTTCGCAGCGTAAATTCCTCCATGGAAAATCTGCTGCGGACAGACGAGAAGAGCCCGCCCCCTTTCAAATACGCAGCGAAAAACCCGCAAAAACAAAAAGCGTGTGAACGCACCCTTATACTGTTTTTTTCTTGTGCCCACGAGTTCACAATTAATTCATTCTCAGACTGAGCTCCATCTGCTGAAGTTTCCTCCCAGTGTATTGGACTTTCCATTCTCTGTGCTTGCTGCAGATGGTTTTCCTTCTTCTTTAGGCTAGGTTCAGACTACGGAATCTCCGGGCAGAAAATTTCCGCCCGGAGATTCCGAGTATGGCCAGGACCGCGCGGACACTGCAGTCTCCAATAGACTGCAATGTGTTCCGCGAGTATTTCCGCCTGAAGAAAGAGCAACGCCATTCTTCAGGTGGAAATTTCCAAGCGGATTTTCCGTTCACAAATTCCGCTTCACAAATTCCAAAGTGTGAATTTGTGAACGGAAACACATTCGCTACACTATACATTTTAGCAAGCGAAATTTCCGCCTGCAATTTCAAAGCGGAATTGCAGGTGGAAATTCCGTAGTGTGAACCTAGCCTAAGAGTGTTTGTTTGCATCCTGGGCTCCCAGATGCATTGACATCATACTGCACCTTGTCTACACCTGCCGCTGCATGATGTAAGACAGTCGTAACACAAGTTCATACTCAGCTTGGCTTTTACCATCTCAGTAACTGTATCAGGGATATTTCAGCTCACTCCAAGCACATATGGTCACTGAAGGATAAATGTTTCTATAAATACCACTTGAAGTCAATGGGAGGACATTTATCAATGTTGGTGTAAGGTGGTTAAAGGGGTATTCCAGGCAAAAACTTTTTTTTATATACCAACTGGCTCCGGAAAGTTAAACAGATTTGTAAATTACTTCTATTAAAAAATCTTAATCCTTCCAATAGTTATTAGCTTCTGAAGTTTTCTGTCTAACTGCTCAATGATGATGTCACGTCCCGGAGCTGTGCATGATGGGAGAATATCCCCATAGGAACTGCACGGCTCCCGGGACGTGAGTCATCAGAGAGCAGTTATACAGAAAACAGCAACTCAACTTCAGAAGCTAATAACTATTAGAAGAATTAAGATTTTTTAATAGAAGTAATTTACAAATCTGTTTAACTTTCCGGAGCCAGTTGATATATATAAAAAAAGTTTTTGCCTGGAATACCCCTTTAAGATTTCACCCCTGTTTGTTTGGTGTATTGTTTGCACAGTTGCTCAAAATTTACCAAAAAGGCGAACAGGACTTGATAAATTTCACCCAATTAGAGAAACCAGTGAGCTGCAGAGATTGGTTTAAAGGGTTACTCCGAGGAAAAACAATTTTAGTTTTTTAATCAACTGATTCCAGAACGTGAAACAGATTTGTAAATTACTTCTATTTAAAATTCTTAACCCTTCCAGTACTTATCAGCTACTGTATGCTCCACAGAAAGTTATTTTCTTTTTAAAGCGCAACTGTCACCGCCGTGCAGGTAGGGAGGTGCAGTTACCTTTGCATAGAGAAGAATGTGCAGTAAATGCGGGTGCTTTTACTCACATTCGGTCTGTAAAGGAAAATTCTTACTTTATTCTGATGCCGGGCCACAGTCGGATGGGCCGGCCGACTCCCGCAGCGGCACGCCCCCTCTCCTCCTCCTCTCTGCTCCTGGCATGGAGTGTTGCACATCAATCATGCAGGATCAGCAAGAGTGCTCCATGCTAAGAGCAGAGAGGAGGTGGAGAGGGGGCGTGCCGCTGCGGGAGTCGGCCGGCCCATCCGACTGTGGCCCGGCATCAGAATAACGTAAGAATTTTCCTTTACAGACCGCGGAGAATGTGAGTAAAAGCACCCGCATTTACTGCACATTCTTCTCTATGCAATGGTAACTGCACCTCCCTACCTGTACGGCAGTGACAGTTGCACTTTAAATGTATTTTCTGTCTGACCAAGTGCTCTCTGCTGACACCTTTGTCCATGTCAGGAACTGTCCAGAGCAGGAGCAAATCCCCATAGCAAACCTCTGCTGCTCTGAACAGTTCTAGAGACAGACAGAGGTGTCAGCAGAGAGCACTGTGGTCAATCAGAAAAGAAATTCAAAAAGAAAAGAACTTCCTGTGGAGAATACAGCAGCTGATAAGTACTGGAAGGATTAAGATTTTTAAATAGAAGTAATTTACAAATCTGTTTAACTTTCTGGCACCAGTTGATTATTATTGTTTTTTATTATTGTTTTTCACCTGAGTAACCCATTAAGGATTGTCCAACTATGTTGTCCTGATAAACCCCGATAAGAGGTTTTGCCGCCATAGACACTTTTCCCTTATCTACCGCTGGGACCAACACAGTTCTCTGCTGCCTTCAGCACTCCCATAAACAGTGAATGGACCACGTGCTGCCACTCCATTCAGATGAGAATCTGAGGAATCCAGTTCTCCAGACCTCGAGGGGTCCCAGCGGTCCGAGCCCCTATGATCATACACTGTGGATAGAGGATAATTGTCCATGGTGGTGAAACCCCTTTATGACTAAAGCTACGAGATAATTGGGTTCACCCAGTATTGTTCTATTTTTCAGGGATACCTCGAAGAGTTGGTCCGTCTGAGGGAAGTTCAGCTCTCGGATTCTGTGACTCAGAACAAATTGTTACTTCAGAGGATTAAAGATATAGAACTGAACCACAAACTGGAGAAGGAGCAGCTGGAATACATCATTGTGGAACTCCAGGACCAACTGTGAGTATGAGAGAAGAAAATTGGTGAATTTGGTGGTTGAAGCAGAAGAGCACTTGGCTCGCCCATTGCTGAATTCAGACGACTCCTTGCTGTGCTTATATGGTTGGAGAGGCAGAGGACCGCTGGTGAGGGACCCAGTCTCTGTGCTGTGCAGAAGACTGCAACCCCCATCACCTATATGGGGTCAACTGCAGCCCCCCACACATAGGGTTGCCACCTGGCCAGTATTTTACCAGCACAGCTGGTAATTTGGCCACCCTGCCGGTATTTTTATATTAAAGGGGTCATCTGGTGGAAAATTTTTATCTATCTATTTATTTATTTTTAAATCAACTGGTGCCAGAAAGTTAAACAGATTTGTAAATTACTTCTCTTAAAAATTCTTAAACCTTCCAGTACTTATTAGCGGCTGTATACTACAGTGGAAATTCTTTTCTTTTGGGATTTCTTTTTTTCTTTTCTGTCTGACCACAGTGCTCTCTGCTGACATCTCTGTCCATTTAAGGAACTGTCCAGAGTAGCCTATGTTTGCTATGGGGATTTTCTCCTGCTCTGGACAGTTTCTGACATGGAAAGAGGTGGCAGCAGAGAGCACTGTGATCGTGACAGAAAAAAAAATCCCCCCAAAAAAGAATGTCCTCTGTAGTATACAGCCACTAATAAGTACTGGAAGGATTAAGATTTTTTTTAATAGAAGTCATTTACAAATCTGTTTAACTTTCTGGCACCAGTTGATTTAACAAAAAAAAAAAAATGTTTTCCACTGGAGTACCCCTTTAAAAATACCGGAAATGTAATGTGTTTCCCAACCAGCGGTGCCTCCAGCTGTTTCAAAACTACAACTCCCAGCATGCCCGGACAGCCAACGGCTGTCCGGGCATGCTGGGAGTTGTAGTTTTGCGACAGCCGGAGATGCTCTTGTTGGAAAACACTGGTACAATTCCCGGAAAGTTACACCATGACCTGTACCAGTTTTTTCCAACAAAAGCATCTCTGGCTGTTGCAAAACTACAACTCACAGCATGCCCGGACAACCGTTGGCTGTCCGGGCATGCTGGGAGTTGTAGTTTTGAAACAGCTGGTTGGGAAACACTGATCTACACTATATACTACTATATAGTCCAACATGTTGTGAGTTGTAGTTTCATTTGGGGCACCTGCTGAGCCACAGGCTGTATCAGGGCATGCTGGGAGTTGTAGTTAGTAACTAACTGCATCTCCTGAATTAGATTTTTTTTTTTAAAAAGCGATTAAAAAGTCACTTGGAAACAAAAATACTGCTAAAAACTACAAATCAGGGCAAAAAAAATGAGCCCACATACAGGCCCGTATAAGGAGAAATAAAAAAGTTATAGGGGTCAGAATAGGACAAAATTTCTCCCGCTTATGTGTAGCCTGTGATGTCACGCATATATAATTAATTATGCAAATTAGCATGGCCCTTTTTTTTTTTTTTTTTTTTTTTGCAAGAAAGGTGGCAACCCTATCCACACAGCAGGTCACTGGGGTATGAACACTTGTTGACTGACCATGTTTTCCTCCCCATCCCCTTTCTAGACATTTGCTTTTTAATGGTTTCTAGTGTTCTCTCGGATGAGCTGCATGAAATTGTATTTTCTTATTTTATTTTATTTCTCCTATTCTATTGGTATTGTTGGAGTGAATTAGGGAATATGTTGGGCACTATGGGGGAGATTTATCAAAACCTGTGGAGAGGAAAAGTTGCCCATAGCAACCAATCAGGTCGCTGCTTTCATTCTTAACAAGGCCTCTGCAAAATGAAAGAAGCGATCTGATTGGTTGCTAGGGGCAACTGGGCAACTTTGCCTCTCCACAGGTTTTGATAAGTCTCCCCCCTATTACTTTGCCCCTGTGACTTGATATCACTAGTGCACCACTGTTATACTTAGCTGTGTACCATTATTCGAAATTCCAGACGTATGAACCAATTTCAGCTATATTTTAAGGCACCTAACAAGTTTAAAGGGGTACTCCACTCACCAACATTCTGAACATTTAGTTCCGAACACTGGGCGCGGGCTTCGAGGGTCTCATGATGTCACACCCCACCCCCTCAATGCAAGTCTATGGGAGGGGGTGTGACGGCCATCACACCCCCCTCCCATAGACTTGCATTGAGGGGGTGGGATGTGACGTCACGAGGGGGTGGTGCGACCCTCGAAGCCCGCATCCAGTGTTCAGAACTAAGTGTTCTGAACGCTTGGGAGTGGAGTACTCCTTTAAAGGGGTACTCCAGTGAAAAAAAAAATAATTTTAATCAACTGGTGCCAGAAAGTTAAACAGATTTGTAAATTACTTCAATTAAAAATTCTTAATCCTTCCAGTACTTATTAGCGGCTGTATACTACAGAGGAAATTCTTTTCTTTTGGGATTTCTTTTCAGTCTGACCACAGTGCTCTCTGCTGACACCTCAGAGCAGCATATGTTTGCTATGGGGATTTTCTCCTGCTCTGGACAGTTCCTGACATGGACAGAGGTGTCAGCAGAGAGCATTGTGGTCGTGAGAGAAAATAAATCCCCCCCCATAAAAAGGAATTTCCTCTTTAGTATACAGCCGCTAACAAGTACTGGAAGGATTAAGATTTTTTTAATAGAAGTAATTTACAAATCTGTTTATCTTTCTTGCACCAGTTAAAAAAAATTTCATTTAATTAAATTTCATTTAAAAAAAAAAAAGGTTTCCACTGGAGTACCCCTTTAAAAATACCGGAAATGTAATGGCCGGTATTTATCCAACCAATCCTCCAATTCCCGGAATGTTGCATTGAGGGGCCGGGATGTGACATCACGAGGTGGCGGGGTGACCCTCAAAGCTCGGAACTAAATGTTCTGAATGCTTGGGAGTGGAGTACCCCTTAAAGGGGTACTCTGGTGAATTATTTTTTTTTTTTAAATCAACCGGTGCTAGAAAGACAAACAGATTTGTAAATTACTTCTATTTAAAAAAATCTTAACCCTTCCAGTACTTATCAGCTGCTGTATGCTCCACAGGAAGTTCTGTTCTTTTTAAATGTATTTTATGTCTGACCACATTGCTCTCTGCTGACACCTCTGTCTGTCGCAGGAACTGTCTAGAGAAGGATAGGTTTGGTATGGGGATTTTGCTCCTGCTCTGGACAGTTCCTGAGACAGACAGAGGTGTCAGCAGAGAGCACTGTGGTCAGACAGAAAATAAATTTAAAAAGAAAAGAACTTCCTGTGGAGCATAAAGCAGCTGACAAGTACTGGAAGGATTAAGATTTTTAATTAGAAGTAATTTACAAATCTGTTTAACTTTCTGGAGCGAGTTGATTTAAAAAAATGTTTTTCACTGGAGTACCCCTTTAAGGGCATTTATCATATGTTTTGAGCCTTTTATTGTCATATTCCAAGAGCCATAATTCTTTTTTATTTTTTGGTCAATGTTTTCGTGTGGGGACATATCAGTTGTACCTTTCAATGGCACCAATGTTATATAACTTGTAAATTTATGACTTATTGACTTATTTTTACTAACGTTTTTTGAGCAGAGGGGGAGGTGGAAATGGGAAAAACAGAATGTATGCCATAGTTTTTCTGACATTTTCACCATTAAACATTCAGCATAAATGATGTGTTACATTTTATTCTATCGGTCAGTACAATTACAGCAATACTAAATATGTATAATATTTCATGTTTTATGTTTTACTACAGTTGCAGAATATAAACATCTTTTGTTAAAACAATCATTTGTTTTTGTCTCACCACATTCCATAAGCCATGACTTTGTAACGTTTCTGTCCGTGAAGCTACATGAGACTTTTTTTTTTCCACAGATTATGTTTTTGTAATGGAGCCATTTTTCAGATCATATAAATTAATAACTTTAATGGGGATGTTAACATTAATTTGTATGTCGGTATACCATTCGGATGGTATGAGGATGTATATACCCTGAACATAGGCTGGTGTTCAGAGGTGAGCATAGGCCAAATTAGCTTTACTATACTTTTATTCCCTATATTTCTGCTTCTTCTTTTTTTTTACTCACTTGGGCTCACTTCTATAATGCTTAACTCACTTGGGCTCAATTCTATAATGCTTAACTCACTTGGGCTCACTTCTATAATGCTTAACTCACTTGGGCTCACTTCTATAATGCTTAACTCACTTGGGCTCAATTCTATAATGCTTAACTCACTTGGGCTCACTTCTATAATGCTTAACTCACTTGGGCTCACTTCTATAATGCTTAACTCACTTGGGCTCACTTCTATAATGCTTAACTCACTTGGGCTCAATTCTATAATGCTTAACTCACTTGGGCTCACTTCTATAATGCTTAACTCACTTGGGCTCACTTGTATAATGCTTAGGTATACTCAGTGTACAGAACCATTGTAATTGACTTATAGCAGACTTAGCAGGCCTGCCATGCCAACCCATGCCAACTTCTGCCATGCCAACCCAGGTATACTGGGGAGTTACAGTCACAGTCAGGCCCCTGAAGTGATCACACGGACACAACTCCTATGCCCTATGTCCTATGACATAAATGTACGCCATTCTGCAGGAACTGTACCAAACTATTAAGGGGTGTTTATATAAAATTCTGTATAGATAAATTTCATCCTATATACTCTTAATCCCTTTTACTTAAAGGGGTACTCCACTGGCCAGGCTTCCGTCTGAGTTCGGAGCATTTAGTTTTGAACGCTGTGTGCGCGCTGCAGGGGTCGGCCGTGCCCCCTTGTGACGTCAGGCCATGCCCCCTCATTGCAAGTCTATGTAAGGGGCGTGGCTGCCTTTACGCCCCTCCCATATACTTGTTTTGGGGGCATGGCCTGATGTCACGAGGGAGCGTGATCGAGCCCCGCAGCGCGCGCACAGCATTCGGAACTAAATGTTTCGAACTCAGCTGGAAGTCTGGCCAGTGGAGTACCCCTTTAAGAGGGTTGTCTGATGCCACAAGTATTTTAGAATTATCTTTTTTTTTTTTGCGCCGACAAACACTTAAAAAATCCAAACCATAAAATCTTGCAAAAAAAAAGTACTCACGACACACCACCTAGCCAGTGATACACTGCAACATGGACGCGTTTCGAGCGCATGCGCTCGAAACGCGTCCATGTTGCAGTGTATCACTGGCTAGGTGGTGTGTCGTGAGTGCTTTTTTTTTTTTTTGCAAGATTTTATGCTTTGGATTACAAATAATTTTGATGTTTTACGGAATTTTTACTCGAAACGTGTCCATGTTGCAGTGTATCACTGGCTAGGTGGTGTGTCGTGAGTGCTATTTTTTTGCAAGATTTTATGCTTTGGGTTACAAATAAATTCGAAATTATTTGTAATCCAAAACATAAAATCTTGCAAAAAAAAAAAAAAAAGCACTCACGACACACCACCTAGTCAGTGATACACTGCAACATGGACGCGTTTCGAGCGCATGCGCTCGAAACACGTCCATGTTGCAGTGTATCACTGGCTAGGTGGTGTGTTGTGAGTGCTTTTTTTTTTTGCAAGATTTTATGTTTTGGATTACAAATAATTTCGATGTTTTACGGAATTTTTACTCGAAACGTGTCCATGTTGCAGTGTATCACTGGCTAGGTGGTGTGTCGTGAGTGCTATTTTTTTGCAAGATTTTATGCTTTGGGTTACAAATAAATTCGAAATTATTTGTAATCCAAAACATAAAATCTTGCAAAAAAAAAAAAAAAAGCACTCACGACACACCACCTAGCCAGTGATACACTGCAACATGGACGCGTTCCGAGCGCATGCGCTCGAAACACGTCCATGTTGCAGTGTATCACTGGCTAGGTGGTGTTGTCACGATGCCGGCTGGCAGGTAGTGGATCCTCTGTGCCAGAGAGGGATTGGCGTGGACCGTGCTAGTGGACCGGTTCTAAGCCACTACTGGTTTTCACCAGAGCCCGCCGCAAAGCGGGATGGTCTTGCTGCGGCGGTAGTGACCAGGTCGTATCCACTAGCAACGGCTCACCTCTCTGGCTGCTGAAGATAGGCGCGGTACAAGGGAGTAGGCAAAAGCAAGGTCGGACGTAGCAGAAGGTCGGGGCAGGCAGCAAGGATCGTAGTCAGGGGCAACGGCAGAAGGTCTGGAAACACAGGCAAGGAACACACAAGGAACGCTTTCACTGGCACTAAGGCAACAAGATCCGGCAAGGGAGTGCAGGGGAAGTGAGGTGATATAGGGAAGTGCACAGGTGAACACACTAATTGGGACCACTGCGCCAATCAGCGGCGCAGTGGCCCTTTAAATCGCAGAGACCCGGCGCGCGCGCGCCCTAGGGAGCGGGGCCGCGCGCGCCGGGACAGAACAGACGGAGAGTGAGTCAGGTAGGGGAGCCGGGGTGCGCATCGCGAGCGGGCGCTACCCGCATCGCGAATCGCATCCCGGCTGGCAGCGGAATCGCAGCGCCCCGGGTCAGAGGACGTGACCGGAGCGCTGCCGCGGGGAGAGTGAAGCGAGCGCTCCGGGGAGGAGCGGGGACCCGGAGCGCTCGGCGTAACAGTACCCCCCCCCTTGGGTCTCCCCCTCTTCTTAGAGCCTGAGAACCTGAGGAGCAGACTTTTGTCTAGGATGTTGTCCTCAGGTTCCCAGGATCTCTCTTCAGGACCACAACCCTCCCAGTCCACTAAAAAAAAATTTTTCCCTCTGACCTTTTTGGCAGCTAAAATTTCTTTGACCGAGAAGATGTCCGAGGAGCCAGAAACAGGAGTGGGAGGAACAGATTTGGGAGAAAAACGGTTGAGGATGAGTGGTTTGAGAAGAGAGACGTGAAAGGCATTAGGGATACGAAGAGAGGGAGGAAGAAGAAGTTTATAAGAGACAGGATTAATTTGACACAAAATTTTGAAAGGACCAAGATAGCGTGGTCCCAACTTGTAGCTAGGGACACGGAAGCGGACATATTTAGCGGAGAGCCATACCTTGTCTCCAGGGGAAAAAACGGGGGGAGCTCTTCTTTTCTTATCCGCGAACTTCTTCATGCGTGAAGAAGCCTGTAAGAGAGAATTTTGGGTCTCTCTCCATATGATGGAAAGGTCACGAGAAATTTCATCCACAGCGGGCAGACCAGAGGGCAAGGGAGTAGGGAGGGGGGGAAGAGGGTGACGGCCGTACACCACGAAAAATGGGGATTTGGAGGAAGACTCAGAGACCCTGAAGTTATACGAGAATTCGGCCCATGGGAGGAGATCTGCCCAGTCATCCTGGCGGGAGGAAACAAAATGTCGCAAATAATCACCCAAGATCTGGTTAATCCTTTCTACTTGTCCATTGGACTGGGGATGATATGCAGAAGAAAAATTTAATTTAATCTTGAGTTGTTTACAGAGAGCCCTCCAGAATTTAGACACGAATTGGACGCCTCTATCCGAGACAATCTGCGTAGGCAACCCGTGAAGACGAAAAATGTGTACAAAAAATTGTTTAGCCAACTGAGGCGCAGAAGGAAGACCAGGAAGAGGGATGAAATGTGCCATTTTGGAGAATCGATCAACGACCACCCAAATAACAGTGTTGCCACGGGAAGGGGGTAAATCAGTAATAAAATCCATACCAATCAGAGACCAAGGCTGTTCGGGGACAGGCAGAGGATGAAGAAAACCAGCGGGCTTCTGGCGAGGAGTCTTATCCCGGGCACAGATAGTGCAGGCTCGCACAAAGTCCACAACATCCGTCTCCAGAGTCGGCCACCAATAGAAGCGGGAGATGAGTTGCACAGATTTCTTGATACCCGCATGACCTGCGAGATGGGAGGAGTGACCCCATTTGAGGATTCCGAGGCGTTGGCGAGGAGAAACAAAGGTCTTTCCTGGAGGAGTCTGCCTGATGGAGGCAGGAGAAGTGGAGATCAGGCAGTCAGGTGGAATGATGTGTTGCGGAGAGAGTTCAACTTCTGAGGCATCCGAGGAACGAGAGAGAGCATCGGCCCTAATGTTCTTATCGGCAGGACGAAAGTGAATCTCAAAATTAAATCGGGCAAAGAACAGAGACCACCGGGCCTGGCGAGGATTCAGCCGTTGGGCAGACTGGAGGTAGGAGAGGTTCTTGTGGTCGGTGTAGATAATAACAGGAGAACTTGATCCCTCCAGCAGATGCCTCCATTCCTCAAGTGCTAATTTAATGGCTAGAAGCTCTCGATCCCCGATGGAGTAGTTCCTCTCCGCTGGAGAGAAGGTCCTAGAGAAAAAACCACAAGTGACAGCATGCCCGGAAGAATTTTTTTGTAGAAGAACAGCTCCAGCTCCCACTGAGGAGGCATCAACCTCCAATAGGAAGGGTTTGGAAGGGTCAGGTCTGGAGAGGACGGGAGCCGAAGAAAAGGCAGACTTGAGTCGTTTAAAGGCGTCTTCTGCTTGAGGAGGCCAGGACTTGGGATCAGCATTTTTTTTTGTTAAAGCCACGATAGGAGCCACAATGGTAGAAAAATGTGGAATAAATTGCCTGTAATAATTGGCGAACCCCAAAAAGCATTGGATAGCACGGAGTCCGGAGGGGCGTGGCCAATCTAAGACGGCAGAGAGTTTGTCTGGATCCATCTGTAGTCCCTGGCCAGAGACCAAATATCCTAGAAAAGGAAGAGATTGGCATTCAAACAGACATTTCTCAATTTTGGCATAGAGTTGGTTGTCACGAAGTCTCTGAAGAACCATACGGACATGCTGGCGGTGTTCTTCTAGATTGGCAGAAAAAATTAGGATATCGTCCAGATATACAACAACACAGGAGTATAACAGATCACGAAAAATTTCATTGACAAAGTCTTGGAAGACGGCAGGGGCGTTGCACAGTCCAAAGGGCATGACCAGATACTCAAAGTGTCCATCTCTGGTGTTAAATGCCGTTTTCCACTCGTCCCCCTCTCTGATGCGGATGAGGTTATAGGCGCCTCTTAAGTCCAATTTAGTGAAGATGTGGGCACCTTGGAGGCGATCAAAGAGTTCAGAGATGAGGGGTAAGGGGTAGCGGTTCTTAACCGTGATTTTATTAAGACCGCGGTAGTCAATGCAAGGACGTAGGGAGCCATCTTTTTTGGACACAAAGAAAAATCCGGCTCCGGCAGGAGAGGAGGATTTACGGATAAAGCCCTTTTTTAAATTCTCCTGGACATATTCGGACATGGCAAGAGTCTCTGGGGCAGAGAGAGGATAAATTCTGCCCCGGGGTGGAGTAGTGCCCGGGAGGAGGTCGATAGGGCAATCATAAGGCCTGTGAGGAGGTAGAGTCTCAGCTTGTTTTTTGCAGAAAACATCCGCGAAGTCCATATAGGCCTTAGGGAGACCGGTTACTGGAGGAACCACAGAGTTACGGCAAGGGTTACTGGGAACCGGTTTTAGACAGTTCTTGGAACAAGAGGACCCCCAACTCTTGATCTCCCCAGTGGACCAATCCAGGGTAGGGGAATGAAGTTGAAGCCAGGGAAGTCCAAGGAGAATTTCCGAGGTGCAATTGGGGAGGACCAAAAGTTCAATCCTCTCATGATGAGATCCGATGCTCATAAGAAGGGGCTCCGTGCGGAAACGTATGGTACAGTCCAATCTTTCATTATTTACACAATTGATGTAGAGGGGTCTGGCGAGACTGGTCACCGGGATGTTGAACCTTTTGACGAGAGAGGCCAAAATAAAATTTCCTGCAGATCCAGAGTCCAAGAAGGCCACTGTAGAGAAGGAGAAGGCAGAGGCAGACATCCGCACAGGCACAGTAAGACGTGGAGAAGCAGAGTAGACATCAAGGACTGTCTCACCTTTGTGCGGAGTCAGCGTACGTCTTTCCAGGCGGGGAGGACGGATAGGACAATCTCTCAGGAAGTGTTCGGTACTAGCACAGTACAGGCAGAGGTTCTCCATACGGCGTCGTGTCCTCTCTTGAGGTGTCAGGCGAGACCGGTCGACCTGCATAGCCTCCACGGCGGGAGGCACAGGAACAGATTGCAGGGGACCAGAGGAGAGAGGAGCCGAGGAGAAGAAACGCCTCGTGCGAACAGAGTCCATATCTTGGCGGAGTTCCTGACGCCTTTCGGAAAAACGCATGTCAATGCGAGTGGCTAGGTGAACAAGTTCATGTAGATTAGCAGGAATTTCTCGTGCGGCCAGAACATCTTTAATGTTGCTGGATAGGCCTTTTTTGAAGGTCGCGCAGAGGGCCTCATTATTCCAGGACAATTCTGAAGCAAGAGTACGGAATTGTACGGCATACTCGCCAACGGAAGAATTACCCTGGACCAGGTTCAACAGGGCAGTCTCAGCAGAAGAGGCTCGGGCAGGTTCCTCAAAGACACTTCGGATTTCCGAGAAGAAGGAGTGTACAGAGGCAGTGACGGGGTCATTGCGGTCCCAGAGCGGTGTGGCCCATGACAGGGCTTTTCCGGACAGAAGGCTGACTACGAAAGCCACCTTAGACCTTTCAGTGGGAAACAGGTCCGACATCATCTCCAGATGCAGGGAACATTGGGAAAGAAAGCCACGGCAAAACTTAGAGTCCCCATCAAATTTATCCGGCAAGGATAAGCGTATCCCAGGAGCGGCCACTCGCTGCGGAGGAGGTGCAGGAGCTGGCGGAGGAGATGACTGCTGAAGCTGTGGTAGTAACTGTTGTAGCATAACGGTCAGTTGAGACAGCTGTTGGCCTTGTTGCGCTATCTGTTGTGACTGCTGGGCGACCACCGTGGTGAGGTCAGCGACAACTGGCAGAGGAACTTCAGCGGGATCCATGGCCGGATCTACTGTCACGATGCCGGCTGGCAGGTAGTGGATCCTCTGTGCCAGAGAGGGATTGGCGTGGACCGTGCTAGTGGACCGGTTCTAAGCCACTACTGGTTTTCACCAGAGCCCGCCGCAAAGCGGGATGGTCTTGCTGCGGCGGTAGTGACCAGGTCGTATCCACTAGCAACGGCTCACCTCTCTGGCTGCTGAAGATAGGCGCGGTACAAGGGAGTAGGCAAAAGCAAGGTCGGACGTAGCAGAAGGTCGGGGCAGGCAGCAAGGATCGTAGTCAGGGGCAACGGCAGAAGGTCTGGAAACACAGGCAAGGAACACACAAGGAACGCTTTCACTGGCACTAAGGCAACAAGATCCGGCAAGGGAGTGCAGGGGAAGTGAGGTGATATAGGGAAGTGCACAGGTGAACACACTAATTGGGACCACTGCGCCAATCAGCGGCGCAGTGGCCCTTTAAATCGCAGAGACCCGGCGCGCGCGCGCCCTAGGGAGCGGGGCCGCGCGCGCCGGGACAGAACAGACGGAGAGTGAGTCAGGTAGGGGAGCCGGGGTGCGCATCGCGAGCGGGCGCTACCCGCATCGCGAATCGCATCCCGGCTGGCAGCGGAATCGCAGCGCCCCGGGTCAGAGGACGTGACCGGAGCGCTGCCGCGGGGAGAGTGAAGCGAGCGCTCCGGGGAGGAGCGGGGACCCGGAGCGCTCGGCGTAACAGGTGTGTTGTGAGTGTTTTTTTTTTTTGCAAGATTTTATGTTTTGGATTACAAATAATTTCGATGTTTTACGGAATTTTTACTCGAAACGCGTCCATGTTGCAGTGTATCACTGGCTAGGTGGTGTGTTGTGAGTGCTTTTTTTTTTTTGCAAGATTTTATGTTTTGGATTACAAATAATTTCGATGTTTTACGGAATTTTTACTCGAAACGTGTCCATGTTGCAGTGTATCACTGGCTAGGTGGTGTGTCGTGAGTGCTTTTTTTTTTTTGCAAGATTTTATGCTTTGGGTTACAAATAAATTCGATGTTTTACTTAATTGCAGAATATATTTCTTCACACTACTATGTTTATATATTCCAGCATTACGTTTAAACGGCTGGAGATATTTCAATGAAACGATACACGTTACTTATACATCAACTAAAAGTATTGGATAGTTAAGTTAGTCTATGAGACTTTCGAAACATCACCTGATCGCTTTACTCCTGCAGAGATTGCCCAGGACTTTTAAACAACCTGCCGACTGTTGTCGACTGCTGAATAGTTGGTGCAGATATGGGGATGTGGGGGGAGATTTATCATTGAAAGTGTACCGCACACCCCTTTTTTTTACACCTTTAATTACGTCTTCGTTTTTACGTGGCAGCGTGAAATTCATCAACACTGCTTACTGGATATGATAAATTCGCCGGAGATTTGCACGGGCAAGAAAAGGTTTAGGGTTACGAAGATTGTAGACGGTCCTGCTGCTCTACATCTTCTTGCGCTGTTTACCTCATTACATTAGCGTTTTCCGGAAATCCTTCAGTCCTCCTGTCTGAGGGTGTTCAGGAGACATGAAGGACTCTGGCTGGTCAAGAAAAAAGGCCGGACCCTCCACCTCAGCAGCCTGCGATCTGCTGGAGTCTATGGAGAATGAAAATGAATCCATGGAAGAGGTTATCACGGACCCTGAATTGAATGAGGAGCCTAGTGAAGCATCTGTTGACCTCCCGACCCCATCGGAAATGGGGAAACATGAATGAGTGTAAACTCCTGGGGTGCAGCCAAGAAGTGTCATAAAGAAGTCTACCCACCCTCTCTTTCCATGGCTTCCTTTGCATCCTTCTGTGGAGGTGGGAGAGAGATCCCGGGTGTGTGGCTCTCGGTTTCGGACACCATGCAGTCAGCTCTGTGGGTGCGATCCTAATATCCCTATTCCCAAGCCCTTACCAATGTCATTAACCCCTAGCTGTATGAAGAACCGTTAGCCTAACCCCTTACAGAAATCCATGATGATAACATCCCAAACATAATTATAACCCGTAACAGTGGTCATCAGTAGAAAGGGGCTGAAAGCCTTGACCTCAGGAGCTCAGTTCACATTCGGCTAATGTTAGTCTTTAACTTTACCGGGACCGACATGCCAGCTTCACAATGGCCATCAACGTATGGAGGTCGGAAAGAAACACCCCTCATGCAGACAAGGGTGGCAGGACCAATTAAGAGTTTGCATTGCCATTTTTTCTATTTAATGCTGCTTTCCGTAGGGTAGAGGAAATTTCTAAGCGTACTTCAGGGTGGTGTAAGTTTAAGTCTAGAAATGGACATTTTTTTTTCTTTTCGTAAAAAATTTGCATATGATAACTAAGGGTGCACTGCATGTCTAAATGTGAAAAAAAGTGTACTGCAAGACAACTTAACAGACATCTACTTTAAAAGTCGCGTACTGCTCCTTAACAGCACCAAGGATAGATGGAAAAAAATTCTCTATTCAATGATAAATCTCCCCCACAGGGTTGGGATATGAGGACGGGATATGAGGTCTGGAAATCAGGATGGGATATGAGGACAGGATTTGAGGGACGCGATATGAAGACGGAATGCAAGGACCGGATAAAAGGACAGAAAGTGAGGACAGGATGTGAGGACGGGACATGAGGACAGGATATGAAGTTGGGATATGAGGTCGGGATATGAGGAAGGGATATGGGGTCAGGATATGAGGTCGGGATATGAGGGCAGGATTTGAGGGACACGATATGAAGAGGGAATGTAAGGACCAGATATAAGGACAGAAAGTGAGGAGAGGATGTGAGGATTTGACATGAGGACGGGATATGAGGACGGGATGTGAGGATGGGACATGAGGACGGGATATGAGGTCGGGATGAGGTCGGGATATGGGGTCAGCATATGAGGACGGGATGTGAGGACGGGATGTGAGGAGGGGATGTGAGGACGGGATATGAGGATGGGATATGAGGATGGGATGTGAGGACGGCATATGAGGACGGGATGTGAGGATGAGATATGAGGACGGGATGTGAGGACGGGATATGAGGATGGGACGGGATATGAGGACGGGATGTGAGGACGGGATAGGAGGATGGGACATGAGGACGGGATATGAGGTTGGGATATGGGGTCAGGATATGGGGATGGGAGGTGAGGACGGGATATGAGGAAGGGATATGGGTTCAGGATATGAGGACGGGATATGAAGTCGTGATAGGTGGAAGGAATATGAGGTCGGGATACAGGATATGAGGATAAAATATGAGAACAGAAAATAAGGACGGAATATAAAGACGGGATATGAGGACAAGATATGAAGATGGGATACAGAGATGGAATATAAGGATGAGATATGAGGACAAGAGTATCATTGTTGCTTTTCCTCCCCCACAAGGTAGGAAAACTGGGCAATTCAAGTACACAAGTACACTGCTAGTTCTAAATAAAGGTGAACTATACGTAAAGTTCTGTCATCCTCCACGTTCCCAGATCTGACAGTACTTGGTATGCAGTTCTTGCACCATGGCAGTGACGTCTTTTACAGCCTGGTCTAGTGTTTTCGGACTCTTGAATGGGCGATTGTTATGTCTAGGTATAGGACGTGGGTGGATTTTTCAGCTTAGTAATTATCTATCAAAAGTCAATTTCCTTTTACCTCTTTTGAAATGATGTTCCATCTATGTAATTGCCCTGGAGGGATGCGGGAGCACTGCGCATATTATAATCCATATTGGCGTAGAACGAAAAAGAACAAGACAAAATGTTACAGTGTATTTACAGGCAAATAAAGAACAACAATGGCTGACAACTATAACTGAGTCATCAGTCAGCTTTCCATTGGCACTGAAAGGCATAGAAATCTGTATAGCTATAAAAAGTTAGATCACTTTGGTTAATCTCGCTCACTGCTTTTCTAGTGTGTCAGTATACCAGTGTTTCCCTACCAGTGTGCCTCCAGCTGACAGCCTTTGATTTAGATTTTGTTAGATTTTATTTCCATCATTTACACTTTCAAAATAACAGAAAACAAAAAATGGCGTCTGCAAAAGTTTGGGCATCCTGCAGAGTTAATATCTTGTACTGCCCCCTTTGACAAGTATCACAGCTTGTAAACTCTTTTTGTAGCCAGCCAAGAGTCTTTCAATTCTTGTTTGAGGTATCTTTGCCCATTCTTCCTTACAAAAGTCTTCCAGTTCTTTGAGATTTCTGGGCTGTCTGTCACGCACAGCTCTTTTAAAGTCTATCCATAGATTTTCAATTATGTTGAGGTCAGGAGATTGTGAAGGCCATGGCAAAACCTACAGTTTACGCTTCTTGATGTAATCCCCCGTGGATTTCGAGGTGTGTTTAGGATCACTATCCATTTGTAGAAGCTATCCTCTCTTTAACTTCAGCTTTTTCTGTTTCAATAGTCTTTATTAAAACATTTTTGTTCAATAACATGCATACAACAGCAAATAAACAACAAAAAAATGCCTTGTGTTTGAGGGCCACATCATCAGGGGAAAAGGGTCTTACTTCTCATAAAGAAAAGGCATTGAGAATACATGGAAAACATCACTCCAGAACTGTAACAAACAGTAACAAACATAGAAATACAACATTGTGAGAGGTATAGAAAACCCAACAATGTTGGGGTAATGCAGTGTCAGTCGTCCAATGAAAACCATATACAGTTAGTACATATGAGAAAGAAAAGGCATTGTCCATTGAACACTTTGGAGGCAAAACGGTGTCATAAAAAAAAAAATTTGCTGCGTATATACCTTATCTACTTATTTAGTTTATTTTTCAGTGGCGTAGGAGGAGGAGAGCCGGTGAGACCAACAGGACTTAAACCTAGAGTAGGAACCATTTCCTAAAGCTATAGTTTTTTCATACATGCAGCTAGTGTTTAATTTATGTGCCATCTCAGTGATAGAGGGGACTACTGGGGACTTCCACTCTTTAGCGAGTGTAATTTTAGCCACAATACAGATAAGACACGTCAGATCTCGCAATTTAGACGGGATGGAGTGCATGTCGGTAAGGAGCAAGGCAAATTGTGGGGACCAGGGAATCTGACGGCGCAATACCGTTTCTAACAGCGTCTTACACGCTGTCTAAAAAGAAACTATGTTCGGGCATTCCCATAAAATGTGTAGAAGGCTCCCTCTGCTGCCACATTGTCTCCAACAGAGAGGGGAGGAGTCTGGGTAAATAAGGGATAGTCTTTCTGGAGTGTAGTACCACTGAAGGGTGGTTTTGTAGAAGGACTCTATGTGAGAGACACATTGGAAGGCTCTGTGAGCTGTTGTAAATGCCTTTGTCCAATTCTGGTTTTCAATGGTAATTCCTAGGGACGCTTCCCAGGTACGGAAAGGGTGAGATTTGTGAAGCCTAGAGGAGTTTGTAAAGGTGGAGTATAGTATGCTTAACCCCTTCAAGTTGCTGTTAAAGGGGTACTCCGGTGAAAACCTTTTTTCTTTTAAATCAACTGGTGCCAGAAAGTTAAACGTATTTGTAAATTACTTCTATTAAAAAATCTTATGCCTTCCAGTACTTATTAGCTGCTGAATGCTACAGAGGAAATTCCTTTCTTTTTGGAGCACTGATGACATCACGAGCACAGTACTATCTGCTGACATCTCTGTCCATTTTAGCAACCGTTCATAGCAATTGTATGCTAGGGGCAGAATGGTGGCTCAGTGGTTAGCACTGCTGTCTTGCAGCGCTGGGGCCTTGGGTTCAAATCCCACTAAGGACAACAATAAATAAAGAGTTATTATTATTATAATGATGTCAGCAAAGAGCACTGTGCTCGTGATGTCATCAGAGAGAATTCCAAAAATAAAAGAATTTCCTCTGTAGTATTCAGCAGCTAATAAGTACAGGAAGGATTAAGATTTTTTTAATAGAAGTAATTTACAAATCTGTTTAACTTTCTGGCACCAGTTGATTTAAAAGAAATAAGGTTTTCACCGGAGTACCCCTTTAAGAAATGCCAGAGTGGCCGCATGATGGCAGATGTCTGTAGGGGATAATGTGTTAAGAAAGTGTCTGATCTGTAGATACATATAAAAATCCTGGTTGTGTATGTGATATTTAGATTGTAGGTCTGAGAATGACAAGAGATTCCCTGAGCCATGCAGATGTCTAATATGTAACTTCAGCTTTTTCACAGATGGCATCAAGTTAGCATCCAAAATTTGTTGAAATTTTATTGAATCCAGTTTTCCTTCTACTCTTAAGATGTTCCCTGTGCCCCTGGCTGCAGTACAACACCAAAGCATGATTGATCCACCCCCCATGCTGAACAGTTGGACAGAGGTTCTTTTCATTAAATTCTGTTCCCCTTCTTCTCCAAACGTACCTTTGCTCCTTCCGGACAAAAATTTCAATTTTAACCTCATCGGTCCACAGAACTTGTTTCCAAAATGCATAAGGCTTGTCTATATGTTCATTTGCAAAGTTCAAATGCTGATTTTTGTGGTGAGGACGTAGAAGAGGTTTTCTTCTGATGACTCTTCCATGAAGACCATATTTGTACAAGTATCTCTTTATAGTGGAATAGTGTACCACAACTCCAGTGTCTGCCAGATCTTTCTGGAGGGATTGTGCAGTCAAATGTGGGTTTTGAATTGTTTTTCTCACAATCCTGCGAGCTGTTCTGTCTGATATTTTTCTTGGTCTTCCAGATCTTGCTTTAACTTCCACTGTTCCTGATGACTGCCATTTCTTAATTACATTCCGAACAGAGGATATTGACATCTGAAAACGTTTTGCTATTTTCTTATAGCCTTCTCCAGCTTTGTGAGCGTCAACTATTTTCAGTTTCAGATTTGTAGACAACTTCTTAGAAGATATCATGGTGCTGATTGTTGGGACAAGGTCAGATTAGTCTGGGCATTTAAAACCTTTGAGATTGACATCACCTGGTCTTCCCAGATGATGATTGAGAACAATCCATGACACTTTGCAAAGGGGCAGTGCATGCTTTCAATTCTGCAGAGTGCCCAAACTTTTGCAGACGCCATTTTTTTTTTACCTGGGGTGCCCAAACTTTTGATCCCCACTGTATATCAGGTTAAACTTGTATAGCTTTTGTACACATAGGAGGGTGTTGAAGTGTATACATTTTAAGGGGTATTCCCATCTCAGCGTTTTATAGCCTATCCATAGTAACAACCTGACCACTGGATCCCCACTGATCCGTATAACAAAGGTGAAATGTTATCAGGAGTAAATGGAGTACGCAGCACGTGTGCGGCCAGCATTCCATTCATTCCCTATGGGGCTTCCCATAATTGCCGACTGCACAAGCCCCATAAGCATGCATGGTGCGCTCAGTTTATTCTCAGGGCCATTTCCCCTCCTTTTTATGGATTAATAGAGGTCTCAGCAGTGATCAACATGTTATCCCCTATCCTGTAAATAAGAGATTGGGATTATAAATTGAGATTACAACACCACATTTCATTTTTTTTTAAAAGCCACCATGTTTTTCTAATCATGTACAATCCCTTTACGCCAATTATAGTTGTGGCCGGCACACTGATATGAAGGCATCTGAAATCTGACTTCTTTGGTGGGAATTTAGGAAACATGCTTAAATCATTTGTAACAGGAGAGGGGAGATTGTACTGATCATAATCACCATAGCTTTGATAGTGAAAGACCATGTTCAAACCTCGGAATTTCCGTGCCGAAGAAAGAATGTCCGCACAAAGAATGTACATGTTCATTCTTTGTGCGGAGTCCGCATTGAATGCATAGCAGTCTATGAGATGGCGCATTCCTGTGTGGTCCTATTGCCGGTCCTAGATCCACAGTGTCCGAAATGTCCGTACAGACATTTCGTCATGTGAACATAGCCTTAGGCCATGTTTACATATCAGAATTTCCATGCAGGATTCCGCAATGGAATCCTGCACAGGACAGATGGAGGCACACTATAGGGTCGGGTCACCAGTGGATCCGTTATGTGTGACCCTACCCTTACTCTTTACAGTGCACACATAAATTTCACAGCAGCCATTATGGTAGCCCTATATACCACTATGGGCAGGGCTGGATTATGGTTAGAAAGTATTATTTTCCCCATTACTACACTCTGTAAACCCCTATCTGTTAACCAATCACTCTTTTTTTCTATGCTTATATATTGCAACATAGGCTATTATTAGAGAATAATATAGAGGTTCTTGTGTATGCCTTGTGCTTACCCCCTTTAGCTGGTGTAGCAAGCTGCGTTTCCTGCAATATTGATTTCTATTTCAGGACAGAAATTATATTCTCACCCTGCCTACATTTCCCATGAATGCTTTGGCTGAGGGTGTGGAGTCTCATTACTCCACCTGGTCATGTAATCAAGATGCTAGTGAGTCACCCAGGTGAACCTTTTATACTCATAAGTGGGTTGAAGTCAGTTCACACTATGTGTAGTTTGGATACATTTTCTTATTTAAAGCACGTCTTTTAGATACATATTTCAATGAGTTGAAAGGGATTTGACCTATAATCATAATTGACTTGTTTTATGAAGATTTGAAGTTTTCAGGCTGTGTTCACACATAACATTTTTACAGCATTTTGGCTGTTTTTGCTGCAATATTCCAACATTCTATAGGTCCACGTATAATCTGGCGTTGACTATGAGTATAATACCAGACGTCATGGGTTGCGGCTCCCACTGATCTACCCTCCCATATAGAATTCGTTGTGCACCAATTATTGCTGTATATAACAAACATTGAAAGATGAAGAAGGAAATAAAGGGCCAATGAAACACTTAACCTTTCAGTCTAAAAGGTCCAGAGAGAAATGTATCCCCGGGCGCCTTATCTCCTCAGTGCCGCAGATTGATTCAATGTATTTCTATTTTCTAATGTCTGAGTGAGTCATCCAATTCTAAGAAACATTTCCACTATATGAATGAACTTTCTTCTCAGCAATCGCAGAGCGGCACTCAGGAAATGGTTGTCAATGGATTTTATTGACTTAAAATGTCCTGAAGCAATACTGCAAGAGCAATAAGATGTGGGTTCCAACCGGGGCTGAATTTGTGTTCCCATATGTCCTGGTGTAAGGGCGTCTGCTGTAAGGAAAACCATGTACCTAAGGCCCCATTCATCCGGTGGGATTTTCACAGGCGGCAGGTGCCTCCATAGAGGACAATGCATTTCCGAGTGGATTCGGCAGAAAGAGAAGTGCAGAATCGGAATTTTTCGTAGCAGATGTTTCTACTGCAAACATTTGGTTGTGTGGCCGGTGAAGCAGAATCCATTTGAACTCAATGGAATTTCCAAGCTGAACTTTTCCTCCGGATTACGCTTAGAAATTCCACTGCAAGAATGAATCCTTAGGATTCACTGAAGTGGGGGTTTTCGTGCATCTGTTTTGCAGAGTTTTTTACACTATTTTTCTGCCAATTGTATGATTCAATATGACAATTTTAATCAGAATTCACCCGTGCAGGCTACATCTCTAATTTTCAGTTTCCCCTGGGCCAATGAATGTAGACTTGCTGCTATGATGTCTCCTATCCACTACACAAAGAATAGGCAGTCATTTTCCCCTATATCTCTATAGCACACCCTATAAAACAGCAGCAGCATGGAGGACATTATAGAGCATTACAGAGCAGTGTAAGGTGTGAATCCAGCACTAGAGGGAGATATAATACTCCCTTTATGCTTCAGCTGTGTCTCTCTGTTTGTCTCTTTTCAGCCACTGCTTCTTTCCTATCTATAGACTTCTATGGGTAGTTGTAACCTGATACTTCAGTAAGCTTTTCCATCTTAAGATGTTTCAAAAGTTCTGAGTAGGTTGGGGGGGGGGGGGGGTTGGGGGTTGTAAAGTAACCTGGGCAAACAGTAAATTTTCTTTGCTAAGATGAAAAGTTCCTTACATGCTCTTGTACTATTGATTTATGCAAAGACTGTTGAAAGGACATTGACCATTTAGAGGAAATTAGTTCCCGGACTTGCACATTGAGTTTTTTACACCAAGGCTTTAGATCAATAAGGCATGTTTCATTTCCTAGACTCACGCTGTGTGATTGTTGTCTCGGGCACAACAGGCTTCTTTTCCTTTATTATAAGAAAGTATAAAGATGGTATAATCATAGGAAGAATTAACAAACGGATGGAAAGTAGCATTGTGTAAAGTCAGAAGTGCTCGATAGCTTTTTGTACCAAATCAAAGGTATCACCTCATTGCTTCACAACGTTAATCAGTATCATTGAACACCATTTTGAGTTTAGATATGAACTACATAAAAAATTTACTTACTTTGTAGATAAATTGCATCACTTGAATCACACACCAGAGCTGCATTCATAATTCTGCTGGTCTTCAATGAAAACAGTCGACAACTTGATAACAGGCATGCTATCAACTGTTCATCCCAGTGTGGGCAAGTCATGAAGTAGAAACAAAAAAGAAAGGTATTGCAACTCAGCTCACTCACCATACAGACCAGGGATGAATGGACTTGCTCAAAATCTGAAGCAGTGGAGCTTGAAAAAAGCGGGCCACCTGCCCGTGTAGATCAAGGAACAAGCAATGGGGGATCCAGCTTCTCAGCAGGAAAAAAACTGTTAAAATTGAAGCTTTAGTGGAGCCATATAAAACATGGAGAATCCAAAGATAAAAACATCCATTCCGATGCGTTTCGGGAACAAGTCATGAAGGCTTTGTGGGCACCACTAGGCAGAGCAGGTCTTCAAAGTATAGGAGAACTGTTGCAAGTACTATAATGTCCATACATATGAGGACGGTGCCTTGTGTAAAATTGTTTGAACTATGGAGTAGTGTCCTTAGGGTTATCCCTTAGGGCAGGGTCACATGGGGCACAACCGCAGCGTATTTCACGTTGTGGATGTGCTTACAGCAGTCACAGAGGGACTGCAGAGCAAGCTCCTTGCTCTGGGACTGCCGCTGGCGCATCCGCAGCGTGAAATACGCTGTGGATGCACCCTGTGTGGCCCTGCCCTTAGGGTGATTCAGCTTTCACCTTAGTTTTGGTGCACGTGTCACCAATGGGTTTGGGGTAATGTTGGAGTGGAGACAGTCTCTATGTGATGGAATTACTTACTGGTGATGACCAGATCTGGGACCCATCAATGGAAGTATGCGGAATGAGTGCCATTTTTGCTCTGTTTTTTTTTTTTTGCTCTGTTGATGGCCTGTCCTAGCTTCAGGTTTAGGTCCTAGAAGACAAATCCACACTATCACACTTTGATGGCCTGTCCTATGAACATGTTAAGGTCCTAGAAGACAAATTCACACCAATCACACTTTAATGGCCTGTCCTATCTTCAGGTTTAGGTCCTAGAAGTTGAATCCCTACCAATTACACTTTTATGGCCTGTCTTATCTTCATGTTTAGGTCCTAGAAGTTGAATCCCTACCAATTACACTTTAAAGGCCTGTCCTATCTTCAGGTTTAGGTCCTGAAAGACAAATCCACACTATCACACTTTGATGGCTTGTCCTATGAACAGGTTTAGGTCCTAGAAGTCAAATCCACACCAATCACACTATAATGGCCTGTCCTATCTTCAAGTTTAGGTCCTAGAAGACAAATCAACAATGTCACACTTTGATGGCCTGTCCTAAGGGTACTTAGAAGTAAGAAAAACCGGTGCTTCATAGAGTAGTAACGTTGAGATCCCGTAGTGAGATAACTATATAAATTGGTTTGCTCACCCTGGGTGGTAGTGCAAATTCATAGACAACAATGATGTAGGCATAGAATAGTAATGGGTCGTCTGCTGCCCTCTGGTAGGTATATGGTAAGATTGGGAAAAGGTTTCAAAGGAACCCGGCTCCACGGCGCTGACAGACCACAACAGGTGAACGGTAAAAGGAGTTTATTTGACCACAATGCAACGTGTTTCGCTGCGCATGCGCAGCGAAACACGTTGCATTCTGGTCAAATAAACTCCTTTTACCATTCATCTGTTGTGATCTGTCAGCGCCGTGGAGCCGGGTTCCTTTGAAGCCTTTTCACAATCTTAGGGTACTTAGTCTTGCTGGTTATGGTTGAGACAGAAAATGCTCTCATATTATAGCTCTGTGATTTTAGGTAATAAAAAATAAAAGTAGTTTCACAGATGGAACTTAGATCTTTACAAAGCCTCAGGGAATCATAAAGATTGTTCTTTTGCCACGCTGAGGCCACTTATAGCGGGAGAAAAGTTGTGTCTACTTGTTAAACTCACTTTACCTTAAAGTGTACCTGTCGTCAACAAAAACTTTTTACATAATGTAGATAATACCATTATATGTATATTTGTAATATACATTGGTTAAAAAATGTGTATATTTTTGGGTGAAAAAGTGCTGTCCCTGCAGCTATTGCCTGTGTGTCTCTATGAGGAGTCCAAATACAGGAAGTGAGGGTGGGACAAGCAGGGATCTGTGCAGGCTCCTGGCTTGTCAATCATCCTCATAAGCCCTGCTTGTCCACCCTTACTTCCTGTATTTGGACTCCTCATAGTGACACACAGGCAATAGTTGCAGGGACAAAAATATACATATTTTTCAACCAATCTAAATTACAAATATATATATAATGGTATTATCTACATTATATAAAAAGTTTTTGTTGATGAGAGGTTCACTTTAAAACATCCAAAGCAGCGTCTGTCGCAGCGGACCGGGGAAATTTATCCTTGCTGAAGTACTGTACGTAGGAGTTGTCAAAGCCTTTTTACAAGGAGAGGTGGAACGTTGGGGAGCAGCGTTCCTGACAGGAACATCAGCGGCTTGTGATGAGTGGAAAATGCAAATTACAGCCGTCTCCAGAACCATTAGCAATACGTCTATAGACATCAAAGGGATGAGTAACCCTTCGCTCTTGTTAAAATATTGATCAGAATAATTTAACCAGAATAATATTCCAGCACTGCTACTTGGAAGAGAGCAAGGAAAATATGTCTATATCTATTATGGAGACACTGGCCTTGAAGTTATTTGCTATAACAGTTTTTTGTTAAAGGAAAACTCCACCTCAGGTTTTAGCCGTGTCATACAAAGTACATCGATTATTATGCACCATGCTGCCTTATACACAGCAAGCTGCGATGTCCTGTGTGATCTGACTCTTTTCTATCATAGACAGCAGGAACCTTTTCAGCAGTTTGCTCTACAGCTGCTTTTCTATGGGATCTGACCAGACAGGCTTGCTTTTGCTTCCATTGCACATCAGTGAGCCTTAGGAGCCCATGACCCTGTCCCCAGTCACCAGTTGTCCTTCATTGGATCATTTTTGCTCCATTTTGTATTCTGTTGTAATGCACTGTGCTGTGTTGAGGTAAATTATGTTACTGTACCTATAAGGGATTGCTACAGAGTTAACCAGGTGTCCATGACACCCCAATGGGAGCCCTTCAACATTGGCCTTTATGTAGTGTAGGGGGAGGAGCTGTTCAGATCAGTCAATTAGGAGTTTTGTGACTCTCAAATCTGCCCCTCGCTCAGGTAAAAGTCAAAGCCAAACTGTGAGTATAAAATTCTGGGGGAAAACATTCTCTTCAGTCAGTCTAAAGTCTTCAAGTCAGCAGGGGCTGCTATTCAATCTCAAGTCTCAGCAACTACAAATCACAGTAAGGTGACAGGCTATCCTAGTTCACTCTGCTCTTCCCTCTGCACCAAAGTCTGTACTGTGGCAGATTTAACAATTCCTGCCTCAGTAAAGATAGTTATTCATAACATTGCATCGGTGTCATTATTGTCCTTGAGCTTGGCCCTGGAGAAGCTATCTTAACCTTGGACCGTGTAGGTTAAGGGTGCCCTGGCGTCACAAACTGATCTATACACCCTGCATACAGTCAGTAGTGCCACCACAGTTGGTAGTAACCAACATATCTACATATCAGGAACACCCCACAAGACCAGCTGTTCTGGAGATGCTCTGGACCAGTCATCTAGACATCACAATTTGTCGTTCAGTTCCTAAAACATCTCCCTTTTTCCTGTGTGGTGACCGGGTGGTGCTGGTGATAGTGTAGGGTATATTGGTGTTAACCCTTAATTGTTGTGACTGCAGGGTGCGGTTTCCTCAATGTAATGGTCCTACCACCAACCGTCCCACAAACGGCAGGGAAAAATAACGGAATGTCCACAGCAGATTTTATGAAGTAAACTTGAAGTAACTTTACTGTATATTTTATGCAAGGGCATGGAACATAACAGTCTTTGAGAGAGAGAGCCGTGGTACAGGTTCCTCACAGGTTTGCTGGGACTCCGGGATCAATGAGCTTTGATGCTAGCCACTGTGCTACTATTTTTAGGAGATTTGAGTTTCTACTAGTAACACAGGATTCAGTGATTTGAGTTTTGAATAACTCACGTTTAGTGGCTGCGGATTCTTAGGTTTTGGGCCTAACTTGAATGGATGATGCTGATGAGATGAATAGATGTGATTGGCTTTATAATCCGGAACTAAGAGAGATTGTCCCGTTGTACTTGCTTTTTCTGCTTGGAGTGACGTCACTCGCAGCGCTAGGTCACAGCACTCCGTAATCCACTAACAGTACAGCAAGCCGGTGAGACGCCACCGGCCGGGGCAGATCTCCCGGCTAATAGGCGGACTGGAACCACAGACTTCTGTAAACTACTCCAAGCAGAAAAAGCAAGTACAAAGGGACAAGCTCCATACTATCAAGGACACGGACTTACAGCTTTGCAGGATTTTTAAGTGGAGACAAGAACTTCCCTATGGGCAGATATTCTGAGTACACTCCCCATCACGATTTTAGTAAGTGAGCCTCTATTACTATTTATAGTTTTTATTATTAGAGCTCCGATACACATTTATATATATTGTATACAGCTCCATTTTTGGTGGTTTTAGACGAGATCCGCCTGTTGTATCTAGGCAGCTCGTACAGGATCTATTCAGCGCTGGTGTTATCTTTCCATTTTGTTATACACGTTAAATGTGTATGACCTGCTTTAGTAACCATTCATTCAGGGGTCCTCCAGGAGATGCCAGGGCTCAAAAGCAATCGCCCCCATTATAATAGGCTTTGCACCCGCTAACTAACAGGGAATCCTGTGCAGCTTCCCCCAATCCCCAGGAGAACTAGCACCACTTTTAATTGGATACACACATGAATCTCTGCTGCATTGACAAACTCATCTCTACTACACCTGTATACCTTTTTGTTTCCCCATCTATGCTGCCGGATAGTTGGGGAATCACAGTTGCATAGGTGTTTTTTTTATTTTTTTTGGTTTGTGTATCTAATGTAATGCAGGGTTTCAGGTTTGCAAACAAATCACATCCATTTCTCAATCTCAGAACGACATCTGTTATATTAAATGATTTCATTACTTGTTTCTGAATGACTAAACCTAGGATTCTTGTTCTTGTTGAGTGCGGTGTATAGTAATGGGGTGAGGGTGCGATGAAAGGGCAGATGTTATTACCCTAGGGCAGTGATGGCGAACCTTTTTGAGCCCGAGTGCCCAAACCGTAATGCACGCCAACTTTTTTCCCCTCAAAGTGACAGCGCGGCAATTAAATCAGAATACTGAGGTTTAAGTATAGAAAAAACGACTCAAACAGTTACCATAACTAATTAACATCTTTTGTTTTAAAAGAAGAACACAACAGAGTTCAATGATCCAAACTTGTTTGTTTTTTATTGAAAAAACGTCAATTCTAGTAAAGAAAACACACTGGTGGTTGGTGGTGCATCACCTAAATAAGCTTTTGTTTTCGTTAATGTTATATTTTAAAGGAAAACTGTCAGCTTTCTCCCCCCGCACTAACCAGCTAACGCTGATCAGTTTGAGCTTTACCGTGTCCGGATCCGCTGCTGTTTCTGCCGTAATCTTCTATTTTCGCTCAGGCTCATCGTTACAGGAAAGGCAAACTAAGCAATTGCTTGGGGCCCCGAGCTGGCTGGGGGGCCCCGAGCAGAGTCGGTGCTTGCCCATCCTGTAGCGACGGGGCAATTCCCCCCCATCACTATTAACGACATCCCTGTGTCCCCAAAGATGTTTTCGGGACACAGGGATTCCCCCGTTAACTCTCTTTGACCCCGCATAAAGTTTAAAAATGCAGGGGCCACCGGGAGATCACTGACATCCCGTGCGTGCGCCCATAGCAACGGAGGTGCAGAAGACCGGAGCATCAAGGAGGAGAAAGACGTGCACTGGCCAGCTTGGTAAGTGACCAGCGGGGCGTCATCTTCGGTGTTCCGACCACCGCTTCTCCGCTCCCGGGAACTAATGCTATGGCCGTACCAGAGGAGCGGTGGTCGGAGCTCTGAAGTGGGGCAGTACACAGGCATACAGCCTCCAGCCATATACTGTATATGGCTGGAGGCTGTATGTCTGTGGGGAACACTGCCTACCTAATGTGGGGGGAACACTGCCTACCTAATGTGGGGAGAACTCTGCTGCACCTAATGTGGGGAGAACTCTGCCAGCCTAATGTGGGGGAACACTGCCAGCCTAATGTGGGGGAACACTGCCTGCCTAATGTGGGGAGAACTCTGCTGCACCCAATGTGGGGGGAACACTGCCAACCTAATGTGGGGAGAACTCTGCTGCACCTAATGTAGGGAGAACTCTGCTGCACCTAATGTGGGGGGAACTCTACTGCGCCTAATGTGGGGGGAACTCTGCCTACCTAATGTGGGGGGAACTCTGCCGCACCTAATGTGGGGAGACCTCTGCCGCACCTAATGTGGGGGAAACTCTGCCGCACCTAACGTGGGGGGGACTCAGCTGCACCTAACGTGGGGGGAACTGTGCTGCACCCAACGTGGGGGGAATTGTGCTGCACCTAACGTGGGGGGAACTGTGCTGCACCTAACGTGGGGGGAAGTGTGCTGCACCTAACGTGGGGGGAACTGTGCTGTACCTACTGTGGGGGCCTCGTATCGACGTTCGCTCACGTCGCGCTCCCAGAATTCAAGGGCCGGCGTTACTACGTCCTGATGCCAGCCCTAGAGCGTGACGTGCGTGAACATCAAGGGGGGGGGGGGGGGGGCCTCCATGTCCATTTTGCTTGGGGCCCCCAAATTCCTTCAAACGTCCCTGTTTTCGCTATATGCAAATGAGGTGCTAACTTGCACTGACTGGGCTTACTGGCACTCTGACGTCAGCATTTTTGGCTGCAGCGCCGCCCATCTCATCAATATTCCTTCCCTCTCTCTTCATTACAGAGCGGGGAGAAGAGGGAGAGGCGGAGGGAGGGGAGGAATATTGATGAGCTGGATGGAGCTGCGGCCAGAAACGCTGATGTCACAGTGCCAGTTAGCCCAGTCGGTGCCAGTTAGCACCTCATTTGCATATATTGAAAATAGAGGATTAAGGCCGAACGGCGCGGCGGATCTGGGTACGGTAAGGCTCAAACCGATCAGCGTCCCCCGCACTACCAGCCAGTACTGCTGATTAGTGCGGGGGGAGAAAGCGGACAGTTTTCCTAATAGTTTAGACATTTACGGATGCGGCAATTCCAAATATGTTTGTTTATTTTTGGTAACATTATTTTGTGGGTCGATTTAACCTTTTATTGGGGGGTGGGGGCTTTAAACATTATTTTACATTTTCTTTTTACATTTTTTTTCTTTTATACAAATTTATTTAATCCCCATAGGACAGAGTTTTCCAAACGGTGTGTCTCCAGTTGTTGCAATACTACAACTCCCAGCATGCCCGGAGAGCCAAAGGCTGTCCAGGCATGCTGGGAGTTGTAGTTTTGCAACAGCTGGAGGCGCCCTGTTAGGAAAAAAACTGCCACGGAGGCTGTTCTACTACCTGCACTGCAATCTATTCCTTGCAGACAGTGATCACTGTTGTGCCATAGGCACATCACTGATCAGTGTTATCGGCGCTCCATTACTACAGCATTATTGGAGCGCCGATGGGACAGGACGGAGGCAGGTAGGTAACCCGATCAGCTCCACTGAGCTACTGGCAGTCACTTCGGCATTTTAGACGCCGCAATCAACTTTGATTGCCACATCTAAAGTGTTAATGACGGACATCACTCGGATCGTGCCATAGGTTCACCATCACTGCCCTAGGGGCAAATTGCATTAACCCCTTGTGTTTGTGACGCCGGGGCGTGGTTATCCTCTACACCACCCGAGGTATGGCCACTGGTTCCTTGGCCAGGCGCAGGGCAAATAATCACTCCGATGCAAGGTTACGGAACAAAGGCAACTTTACTGAGGTAGAAAGATGGAATAGTCTTTACAGCTCAGTTAGGCCCAAGGAGATGACCATTGACTTAAGGAGACTTGCAGGCTTGCTGGGACTTGTAGTGGATATGGACTGAATTATGCAGACCCACGCTGATTTAAGCAGACTTGACTGACTTGACTATGACTGACAAGACTTCTCCCCTGTGGTTGCTTACAAGGCTTTGATGTTCACCTGTTGGGCACTTGGTGATGGAAGCGCGGGTGAAGGACACCAGACACTCTCAGGTCTTGACTGAACTGTAGCTCAGCAACAACTCAACTAAGCTAGCTCCTCCCTTGGTATAAGGGAATAATTTGGAGGGGTCCTATAGGTCACCACACAAGCCACCAGATCACTGACACCTTCCCTGGTTACAACATTTAAAGGCATGTGAACCTTAAAAAAGACAGATTAATAAATAACATAGGTCTCTTAACCATTAAGGGCACATATAATGAAGGTGGACTCAGGGGGGCTCTAAAATAAAGTCCGCCACACAGGACAGAAAGGGAACAGGAGAGCAACTCCTGTACTGGGCCACCACAGTAAGGTTTATGACAACAATACGTCACATACAGGGAAAGCTGGCATTTGGTGGGCCAGTCCGCTGATCAGTATAAGGGTATAACTCTATCATTGAGACATGTGACATCACTGGAGTATGGGGTATGTCATATGTTGTCACTACAGGTCGTACAACAGCAGCAGGAATAAAGGGAATCCATTCAGCACAAATCCAATTTGGTCCAAATGTCACAAGAAAATTCTAATTTGTTAGAATCTGAACTTTTGCAAGCCATACCCCCTACCACAAGCCACAGCCTTTGTATTTTTGGCATGCAATCTTGTTATCACCTGAGGTCAGGATATGAGGACAGGATATGAATATGAGGACTGGATATGAAGATTAGATATGAGGACTGGATATGAGGACAGGATATGAGGACTGGATATGAGGACAGGATATGAGGACGGGATATGAGGACAGGATATGAGGGATATGGGGACGGGATATGAGGACAGGAAATAAGGATGGGATATGAGGACGGGATATGAGGACAGGATATGAGAGATATGAGGACGGGATATGAGGATGGGATATGAGGACAGGATATGAGGACGGGATATGAGGGATATGGGGACGGGATATGAGGACAGGAAATAAGGATGGGATATGAGGACGGGATATGAGGACAGGATATGAGAGATATGAGGACGGGATATGAGGATGGGATATGAGGACAGGATATGAGAGATATGAGGACGGGATATGAGGATGGGATATGAGGACAGGAAATGAGGATGGGATATGAGGACGGGATATGAGGAGGGGATATGAGGACGGGATATGAGAGATATGGGGACGGGATATGAGGATGGGATATGAGGACAGGAAATGAGGACGGGATATGAGGACGGGAAATGAGGACGGGATATGAGGATGGGATATGGGACAGGATATGAGGACGGGATATGAGGTCGCGATAGGAGGACAGGATATGAATATGAGGACGGGATATGAGGTCAGGATATAAAGACGAGATATGAGGACGGAATATGAGGACAAGATATGAGATTGGGATGTGAGGACAAGATATGAGGTCAGGATATGAGATCTGGATATGAGGACGGGATATAACCTCGGGATATGAGGATGGAATATGAATATGGGATATGAGGTAGGGATTTGAGGAAAAGATATGAGGGATATGAGGTCAGGATAGAAGATAGGGATATGTGGACAAGAGCATGATTGTTGCTTTTCCTCTCCCACAAGGTTTATGTAGGAAGATCGTTGAACGCTGGGAACTCTGCTAGTATTTTAAAAATTATTTTCAGCCTTTGTTTTGTTTTTTGTTTTTTTAACCAGGTTACCATAGATCATTATATTAGAGACTCCATCGGTCATTTGGATTTTGTGGTTAAAATCAACAGCAGTAAGTGTTCAATTTCCCCACAGAAACACAGGAGAAATGAAGCATTACACAATGAATAAGAATAAGAAGAAAAAAAAAAACTCATCCCATAAATAAATCCCATAAATAAAATCCCATAAATTAAAAAATAAATAATAATTATAATAATTAATTCTAAAATCTAAGGTTAATCGTTGGAAAATTCTCCCAAAACACCTTATATTCTTAAGGCAGTGTTTCCCAACCAGGGTGCCTCCAGCTGTTGCAAAACTACAACTTCCAGCATGCCCGCAAAGCCTTTGGCTGGAAGTTGCAGTTTTGCAACAGCTGGAGGCACACTGTTTGGGAAACACTGCTCTAATAGGCCAGTCCTCAATAACCATACATTGTAAGTCAGAATCCATTTCTTACAGCGTGCACAGAGATTTTCAAAGGATTTTTTCTAATAATTTCCAATTGCTATGAAAAATTTTACTCAGCGTGTTTATATTAGGATTAAAATTGTACAATGGTTAGAAAACTCCCACACTGAACGTGTGACAAAAACTTCACTGCGATCGCCCCCGCACAACGGATTAGTAAAAGCAAGGAGGTTGAGATGGCATTAACAGCAGCCGTGACATTTACTAAAGGCGAAAAATAAAGAAAAAGGTTTAAGGCCCCCAAAGATTATGCGATATAATAATACATACTAAATGGAACATACCTCTAATAACTGAGGGTCCGGACATCTCATGGACCCTGCAGCTTCATCTCCCCAGTAATGGCGGTGGGCATGGCTTCATTGGGAATTTCTACATGTGACAAATTATTCTTTTCTGTTGCTTTATCGTTCCGTTCCAATGAAAGTTACTGGTCCTGTTTTTTGTCTTATCGTACTTAAAGGGGTACTCCGCCCCTAGACATCTTATCCCCTATCCAAAGGATAGGGGATAAGATGTCTGATCATGGGGTCCCACCTGCAATCTCCCTGCAGCACCCGACGTACGTTTAGAATGCCGGCTAGGGCGCTGGAGGCTCGTGACGTCACGGCCACGCCCCCTCAATGCAAGTCTATGGGAGGGGGCGTGGTGGACATCATGCCCCTCCCATAGACTTGCATTGAAAGGGGGCGTGATGTCACAAGGGGGGTGTGGCCGTGACATCACAAGGCTCCAGCGCCCTAGCCAGCATTCTAAACGTATGCCGGGTGCTGCAGGGAGATTGCGAGTTGGCCCCAGTGGCGGGACCCCCGCGATCAGACATCTTATCCCCTATCCTTTGGAGCTACTCGGCAGAAGCAGGCGCAAAATTTAGCGCTTTACTGTTCTTGGGTATCTCTGGCAATCCCATTCTGGAGATCGTGGTGGGTGGTCCCAGAGGGCGGACCTTCCGCGGTCAGATACTTATTCTGCAGATAGGGGATACGTTTTTAATACCACAGAGTACTATTTTAAAGAGGTACTCCACTGCTCAGCATTTGGAACAAACTGTTCCGAACCCTGGAGCCGGGAGCTCGTGATGTCATAACCCCGTCCCCTCATGACATCACGCCCCGTCCCCTCAATGCAAGTCAATGGGAGGGGGAGGGGCCTGACCTCATGAGGGGGCGGGGCTATAACATAACGAGCTCCAGCATTCGGAACAGTTTGTACCAAACTTTGAGCAGCGGAGTACCCCTTTAAGGCTATGTTCACACAATGGAATTTCCATGCGGTTGCTATAGGCAACCGCACCACCCGGCTTTTACACAACTTTTGGTAAATTTCCCCCATTATTTTTAGAAATTACATTTGATCCCATTTATATCCACATTATATATTTTCCCCGGTAGGCGGCTAGGCACAGGTATAAAGACCTACTTGCCACCGATTAAATCTCCCCCCAACCATCGGGCCCAAGTCTATCCCCCTGGATACATTTCAGGCATTTCTTCTCTTTCAGATCTCTGCCTTAAAGGGGTTATTCATATCAACTGGCTCCAGAAAGTTAAACAGATTTGTAAATTACTTCTATGAAAAAAATCTTAATTCTTTCAACAATTATCAGCTTCTGAAGTTGAGTTGTTGTTTTCTGTCTGGCAACAGTGCTCCCTGCTGACATCTCTGCTTGTCTCGGGAACTGCACAGAGTAGAAGAGGTTTGCTATGGGGATTTGCTTCTAAACTGGGCGGTTCCCGAGACAGGTGTCATCAGAGAGCACTAAGACAGAAAAGAACAACTCAACTTCAGCAGCTCATAAGTACTGAAAGGATTAAGATTTTTTAATAGAAGTAATTTACAAATCTGTTTAACTTTCTGGAGCCAGTTGATATATATAAAAAAGTTTTTTCCTAGATAACCCCTTTAACATTTGTACAATACATACAAGCAGAGATATATATATAAAACATATAGCAACAGAAAGTTGTCAGGCTTTGATTAGAAGATAAAAAAAAATTTAAAACAACTACTGTATATCCTTTTAGTATGTTTTTTAAATCTATTTAGCAAGTTTTTGTAGTTTTTGTTTATAACATTTTGGGCTAAAATGGATTGATTTCTCTACTTTTTATTGCATATTTTTTCTGGGGTATTGTTGTGGCTAAACAATGTCTGTTCTGACCTTTTTTTTATTTTTTTATACATTTGTTCACCATGTGGGATAAGTAATGTTTCCATAGTTTGGACATATCGACATGCAGCAAAGTCAACTGCAAAAATTTTTTGTAGTTTAGTTTTTATAGTACAAAAAAAAATGTAAAAGTGGGTGGGGGGGCTCATTAAAATTTTTTACAATGGATGATTATTTTATGTTTCTTACTTTTCTTTTTTTGCTCCGCCCCCAGGGATCTCCTGTACAGTACACTGCAATACTATATTGCAGTGTACTTTCAATTTCACATTCTCTTATGACATATGACAAGGTGTAATAGGAGTACAGTACAGTCTCATTTGGCACCATGCAACCAGCCAGCCCATCAGAGACAACACACATACAGCCTCAGGCATTTTACCACCTAGATGCCATGGTTACTCTTGACCACAGCAACTAATGGCCTAAAAACAACCAGCATTAGAGCTATCTCCTTTGACTGTCTGGGCATGCTGGGAGTTGTAGTGTTGCAACAGCTGGAGACACAATCTTTGTAAAACACTGTGTTCTAAAGGAGCCTGGCTATTTAAATCAGTCTTTGTTCTTGTTTTTTTCTTTTAATTTCCTATTGGTATTGGTGGCCATATTGGATGCAGGACATTTTATGTTTGCAGCAGGATATGTGTGCTTTTTGGCAGATAAAACTAATGAGACTTGATTTATAGAGAAATGTCATACATTACAGTCTCCCGGAAGTCCTTGTAGTGTATAGTGTTGTTGTCCTGCTTTATCTACAGTGGCAAATCTGTGGGTGAAGTATCTGAACCTTAAAGGGGTACTCCAGTGGAAAATATATATATTTGTTTTATCAACTGGTGCCAGAAAGTTAAATAGATCTGTAAATTACTTTTATTTAAAAAAATAATCCTTCCAGTACTTATCAGCTGCTGTATTCTCCAGAGGAAGTAATTTTCTTTTTGAATTTCCTTTCTGTCTGACCACAGTGCTCTCTGCTGACACCTCTGTCCATGTCAGGAACTGTCCAGAGCAGGAGAGGTTTGCTATGGGGATTTGCTCCTGCTCTGGACAGTTCCTGATATGGACAGAGGTGTCAGCAGAGAGCACTGTGGTCAGACTGAAAAGAAATTCAAAAAGAAAAGAACTTCCTCTGGAGCATACAGCAGCTGATAAGTACTGGAAGGATTAAGATTTTTAAATAGAAGTAATTCACAAATCACCCAAAAAAATGTTTTCTAGTGAAGTGCAGTACCCCTTTAAGGACAGTGTTTTGCAAACACTGTGCCTCCAGCTGTTGCAAAACTACAACTCCCATGCCAAGTTTTGCAACAGCTGGAGGCACACTGTTAGGAAAACAGTGCCTTAGGATAAGCAGATAATTTGAAGGCGAATTTAGAGCCGTTGCTCTATTCATACTCTATGGGAGCTGCTGTACTCGGCTATCTTTGGCAACTCAATAGACAGTGAATGGAGCGGCAGTGCTCATGTGCGACTCTCAACTCTCTTCAACACTTGGGTTCCCATTTTTGAGATCATGAGGGATCCCACCATTCAGACCCCCAATGGTCTGCCACTTATACCCTATCATTTGGATTGGGGATAAGTGATTTTATGCAAAATACCCCTTAAAGGGTACTCCAGTGGAAAACTATTTTTTTTTTTTTTTAATCAACTTGTGCCAGAAGGTTTAATAGATTTGTAAATTAGTTCTATTAAAAAGTCTTAATCCTTCCAGTATTGATCAGCTGCTGTATACTACAGAGGAAGTTTTTTCAGTCTAACCACAGTGCTCTCTGCTGACACCTCTGTTCACGTCAGGAACTGTCCAGAGCAGGATAGGTTTGCTATGGGGAATTGTTCCTGCTCTGGACAGTTCCTGATGTGAACAGAGGTGTCAGCAGAGAGCACTGTGGTCAGACAGAAAGGAAATTAAAAAAGAAAAGAACTTCCTGTGGAGCATACAGCAGCTGATAAGTACTGAAAGGATTAAGATTTTTCTGACACCAGTTGATTTAAAAAAATAAAAAAAAATAGTTTCCCACCGGAGTACCCCTTTAAGGTAGCATTAACATTCAATGCTGTGGAGACAATCCACAGTGTCCAATGTTCTAGAAGAACATAGGATCTGCTAGCTAAAATCCATTATATCTGATCTTCATCTCCCCTTCATGTGACGTTAAAGCATTTTATGAACTCCGCTGATATTAATATAGCATGTATGGAGAGTTTTCTGACATGTCCATAAGATGAAATTAAAAATAGTTCTTCCTCAGAGGAACAAGAGCTTGCTCGCTGGTGCCACCTATTGAAAGTTGCATCTCTGTAAGTAAATGCTTGGTTCCTTTAAGAAGCCTTCAAACATGACTGGGGATTGTAAACCAAGCCAGGAAGGGTTCTGGAAGAAAGAGTTACCCATAGGAAGACCTATGTTTTTGGGGGGTTTTGATTCTTGGCATTGCAGAGTCATGTACCCGCTGGCTGGCAAAGAGGTCTTTGTTGTGGAACAGTAGAGGAAAAGTTTCTCCTTTAAGAGACTACCCAAAGGCTCCACTGGGGAAAAATATGCAAAGTATCTTTCCACCGAAGGAAGAGAGATTGCTCTCAGGTGCCACCTATTAAAGGTAGCGCCTCTGCAAGTAAATGCTTGTTTTTTAAGAAGCCTTTAAACATGACTGGGGATTGTTAGCCAAGCCTGAACATGTTCCAGAAGGAAGAATAAACCATGTGCAGACAGGTGTTTAGGGGTTCTTGCCGCTTGTCAATTCAGAGCCAAGTACTGGCTGGCTTGCAGAGAGGCCTTTGTTGTGGGATGGAAGGGGAAATGATTCTCCCTAAAGAGAAAACCCAAAGGTTCCACTGGGAAAAAAACATAGAATAGTAGATTTCCCCCAGAAGGAACGGAGATTCCTCTCTGATGCCACCTATTTAAGGTAGCATATCTGAAAGTAAAGGCTTGATTCCTTTAAGAAGACTTCAAACATGACTGGGGATTGTTAGCCAAGCCAGAACGTGTTCCAGAAGAAAAAGCAGGTGTGCATAGATGTTTTGGGGTTCTCTTGTCAATACAGAACCAAACTAACTTGCAGAGAGTCCTTTGTTGTGGGACAAAACTGGCAAAAAAATATGCAAAGTAGATTTAGTGTTTATTAAAACTGAACGTCAGTGTCGTACATAATCCTGTCTGGATTTCTCGCGGTGGAGATAGCTTCTGTAATTTTAAGCTGAAATTTCCGAAAGTATTTTCATGGGAATTTAAATGGCCAAAACACACACAGTGATTAAAAAATGAACAATACCATGGAAACAACCGGATCTAGTAAATAATGTGTTCTAATATAGATTTCTAGGCAGGGCTGTTTGGTAGGAATTGTCTGAATTAGGCAACGCTATCATTCCATTAGGGCATTTGAGGCCGCAGAATAGATAGGGACCTCCTGTATTGGCTGTCCGGGCATGCTGGGAGTTGTATTTTTGCAGCAGCTGGAGGCTCCCTGGTTGAGAAACACTGAGTAAACAAGATGTAAATGAGGGTGAGGGTGTAATCATTTACTATTTGCAAAGCCGCTTCATCTTTTATTTTAGATAAAGTACTTCAGTAGTTCTTAGCACACATGATGACTGTCGGACACTGCTCTGCTGGGTTCTGCTGCCAGTTTGGGCACAACACATAACTTTGTAATGTTACACTCCCTTCCCCTCGTCGGGAACGCTTCAGTGTGCAGTATGTTGTTGTCCCTGATTGCCTGAGGCACACATACCTCCCTCATCAATATTCACTGCTTCTCTAACCATGTGACCCTTCTCAGCTCTCTCAAGGTAGCTTCTCCGGCAGCTTACACAGGAAATTAGCGCAAGGGTTGATCGTGTGTGGGTGTTTTTTTTCCTCATTCAGCTGGATTTTCAAAAGGCTTGTGGAGTCATGTGTGTGTATATATATATATATATATATATATATATAATTTAAGATCTTTACCACTTTTGGCTGGATATATCCTTCGAGTATCTTACTTTAACATGAGCTATTCAGAGCAGGAAAGGTTTGCTATGGGGATTTTCTCCTGCTCTGGACAATTCCTGACACAGACAGAGGTGGCAGCAGAGAGCACAGAGTAGAAAGAACTACACAACTTTCTCTGGATCATACAGCAGCTGATAAGTACTGAAAGGATTAAGATTTTTAAATAGAAGTAATTTACAAATCTGTTTAACTTTCTGGCACCAGTTTATTTGAAAAAAAAAATTTCCTCCGGAGTACCCCTTTAAATGTTAAGTTAACGTTTGCTACATGTGTATGTTTGCCAGGATGAAGGAGGCCCCAGATGTGTTTTCTGTCCCAGTGGAATTAGTTATACAGATCTGTTTTCTCCGGGTCATGGGTGGTTTAACCAATCCTTTCTTGGCATCTGTGGGGGTAAATCAGGGCTAAAGTCCTGAAGGAATGCATGGGAACAGAGTTCCTGCACTTTTTCCACAGCAGGAGCACTGTTCCCAGTAGCAGGAGTCCTGCAGGACCAGCCTTTGTGTTGAAAAAATCTTGAGTTACCACACTTTTTTTTTCGCCAGGACTTGACCCCTGGGGTAAATCCTTATGACCTATCCTATTAATTCTTTAAAACATTATAGTAGGTACCGTAAATTCCTTGCATTATAGAGACATGTTACTGCTTTAGGGGCTGGGAGATTATTTTGTTAGTTCTTCTTTAAAAAAAAAAAAAAAAAATTACCTACAAACCTGTGTGAGGAATAGTGTTGCTCGCGAATATTCGCAATTCGAATATTATTCGCGAATATCGCATATTCGCGAATTCGCGAATTTCGCGAATATAGCGCTATATATTCGTAATTACGAATATTCTTTTTTTTTTTTTTTTTTTTTTTTTTTTTTTCTTCACAGTACACATCACAGTGATCACCCCTCTCTGCTTCCAGCTTGTGTGGTGTAAAGAAGGCTGTAATACTACTGTGTGAGACTGGCGTGCGGAAATTCGCATATGCGAAAATTAGCATATGCTAATTTTCGCATATGCGAATTTCCACTTATGCTAATTTTCGCATGCGCGTATTTTCGCATACGCGAAAATAAAACGAGAATATAACAAATATGCGAATATTCGCGAATATATGACGAATATTCGTCCATATATTCGCGAATATTCGCGAATTCGAATATGGCCTATGCCGCTCAACACTAGTGAGGAACAGGGCAATGTCCCCAACACTGAGGATCTGCCTGTTCATATAGTGCACACATAGGAAATCAAGTCTTATTGTTAGGCCATTGGGATGTCGGTCTTCCGTAATTTTCCAGCCATTCTTCATCTCCATTCCCCTGTGAGCGTCCATCGTGCCTCCATTCGTTATTTGGCCTGATATTTGATAGAAAATGAAGGAGTTCCCTGTCTGTATCTTCACAGGACTGTACTAAAGAATAATGACTTAAGATCGAGACAGGAGTTAACCACTCACCTCACCAATCAGTGGCCTTCCCCAGGAGCTCTGGATGTTAAAGCTGTGGCCCTGGAGACTTTGCTTTACCAAAAGCACAATGAACAGTGGGATGAGTAAGTGTAATATGTCATTGTTATCCCAACCTATATAGTGCTCCCTGCAGAGCGATCGATGGCCACCTCCTTAGATAGCACTTACCAAGACATATGACGGCCAGAGGCCCTTAAAGTGCTTTCAACATAAGACATTTATTGGGTTAATTTAATAATATTCATGTCAATGGTTCTTCCTGGGAGCGTCTGATTCTAGTTTATATGGCTTTACAAGAAGTACAGTTAAAGGGGTACTCCGCCCCTAGACATCTTATCCCCTATCCAAAGGATAGGGGATGAGATGTCTGATCGCGGGGGGGGGGGGGGGGGGGGTCCCGCTGCTGGTGACATCTGGTGCATGGAGCGAACTTTTGCTCTGGGCCAAATGACTGGCGATGCGGGGCGGAGGCTCATGATGTCATGGTCACGCCCTGCTTGTGATGTCACGGCCACGCCCCCTCAATGCAAGTTTATGGGAGGGGGCCTGACGGCCGTCAGGCCCCCTCCCATAGACTTGCATTGAGGGGGGGCGTGGCCGTGACGTCACAAGCAGGGCGCAGCCGTGATGTCACGAGCCTCCGGATCTGCACCCGACGGTCTAAAAGAACGCAGAGTGCTGCGGAGAGATAGTGTGGTTCCCCAGCGGCGAGACCCCCCTGCGATCAGACATCTTATCCCATATCCTTTGGATAGAGGATAAGATGTCTAAGGGTGGAGTACCCCTTTAAAGTGCAAGTCCAAAGTTTCACGTGTGCACAAGTTTCATCTCCGGCACGGGAGAAGCAGGACATGCCGGGCGTTACAGTTGCGACAAATCCTTACCCTACATAGCGAAGTTACAGGCACGAGTCCCGTTCATTAGAAAAGAACTTGCACAGAATTGCTGAATGGGATACAGTACCCTCAGCAACTCGACCACCCAGCATGGCCTGCTTTTGCCCACATTGGAGAAGAAGATGAAGTGGGCCTGAAACTTTGGACTTGCACTTTAAAGGAAGACTCCGTGTAAATATTGATACATTGTGTTATGTCTAGTGCAGCCATGACACAAGGCTCTGCCCTTGCAGACCCTGCACTAGGCATAACACAATGTATCAGTTTTCTTCCATTGGTTCCCACTGGGAACCATCGTTCGTTCAGCTGATCATTGACCTATATAAACAATTCCCTGATTGACCGAAAAACACGCAACCAATTGTTTGCCAACCGATCCAACTTTTTTTAAATGTTTGGTTGACAGAATAGGTGCATCCAAAAAATTGCAAACTGTAGGGTGCCGATTGACCGATTCCTCCCCATGTACATAGTACAGAATATTATTTCTGTACATACAGTACTGTGTGAATGTATTAGGCTATGTTCACCTTAGCGTTGTGAAGCTCCATTACAGCAGCTGACAAAGGGTCTGGGATAGAGGTCGTGACAGCGGGAATTATCGAAACCGGGCAGGTCCCATTCACGTTAGATGCCAATTATTTTACATGATTTTAGCGGAGAAAAAAAACTGACATACAGGGTCTTTTCTCCGCTAAAGTCCCATCATTATAACGAAATCAGCAATCGGAGCTCCGAAACACTGATATGAACCCAGCCATGGGCAGGTGTGGGGAAAAAATACTACAAAATAAGATTGCTTTAAAAATAGAAATGTTAACAATTATTTGTTATCAATTACCAAAATGCAAATAAACATAAGAGAAATCTAAATGAAATCAGTATTTCATGTGTGACCACCCCTTGCCTTCAAAACAGCATCAAATCTTCTAGACATTTTTACTACAGTAAGTTTGTAGGATTATAGTCAGGCGTGTGATTAAGCATCTGTACCAAAACAGGTCATTTTGATCATCATATTTATATGAAGTCATCAGCTGAAACAGAAACAGCTGTGAAACTGAAACAGCTTAAAACTGGGTAAGAAACAGCCAAACTCTGTTATTAAAGTGAGGTTGTGGAAAACAGTTTGTCTCAGGTCATACAGGTAGTTATACTGCATCAGCAAGATCTGACTGGGGTTTTGAGATGTGCTGTTCAAGCTTTTTTTTTTTTTTTGAAGCATGGGTAACATTAAAGCGGTACTCCACTGCTCAGCGTTTGGAGCAAACTGTTCCGAACGCTGGAGCTGGCGCCGGGAGCTCGTGACATCATAGCCCCGCCACCCCCAATGCAAGTCTGTTGGAGGGGGCGTGACAGTCGCCACGCCCCCTCCAACAGACTTGCATTGAGGGGGGTGGGGCATGACGTCATGAGGGGGCAGGGCTATGACGTCATGAGCTGCCGGCTCCAACGTTCGTAACAGTTTTTTTCCAAACACTGAGCAGCGGAGTACCCCTTTAAGGACTGTGTTCGGCCAAGGAAACTTGGTGCAGCAGATCACAGACACATCATGCTTAGTGCCATCAGCTCAGAACTGGAAGAAACCAGTGGGATCCAGAGGTACACCCATTTACGGTTCAGCAAAATCTGACCTGAAGTGGTCCTCAGGAAACAATTGCAGCCCAAAAAGCAATACCTTTGATCGGGGCTCAAGTCCTGCAGGAACGCATGGGAACGGAGTTCCTGTACTTTTTCCCCAACAGAAACACCGTTTCCATTAGCAGGAGTCCTTCAGGACCAGCCCTTGAGTGGAAACCTTTTTTTCTCAGGACTTGACTGACCCCTGCCATTGATATGGAAACAAGGCCAAATGACTCCAATATGCCTGAAAACATAGAAACTCAGATGCAAAAAAATGGCAGCAGGTGGTCTGGACTCATGAGTCCAAATTTGATTTATATGGCTAAAATATAAGGCGGCTTGTTTACCAAAGGGCTGAAGATTGGTCTGCAGCCATTAGTGAATCCTGGTGGAGGTTCGTTGCTAGCTTGGGCTTAAAGGGGTACTCCGGTGGAAAACTTTTTTTTTTTTTTTAAATCAACTTGTGCCAGAAAGTTAAACAGATTTGTAAATTACTTCTATGAAAAAAAAATCTTAATCCTTCCAGTACTTATAAGTTGCTGAATATTACAGAGGAAATTCTTTTCTTTTTGGAACACAGAGCTCTCTGCTGACATCATGACCACAGTGCTCTCTGCTGAAATCTCTGTCCATTTTAAGAACTGTCCAGAGTAGATGAAAATCCCCATAGCAAACATACGCTGCTCTGGACAGTTCCTAAAATGGACAGAGATGTCAGCAGAGAGCACTGTGCTCGTGATGTCAGCAGAGAGCTCTGTGTTCCAAAAAGAAACAAATTTCCTCTGTCGTATTCAGCAGCAAATAAGTACTGGAAGGATTAAGATTTTTAATAGAAGTAATTTACAACTCTGTTTAACTTTCTGGCACCAGTTGATTTAGTCACTGAGGGACTTAACCTGACAGGACCTATGGGTAGTGCAGGACCATGTCCTGTACTGGGACATTACACTAGGTTATCTTTGGCGCTCCTATAGAGAATAAATGGAACTCTTGCCAACAGGCCACTCATCAAGAAGAGTAGGGTCCCTTTTGGGACTCTATGATTTCTGACCTCTGGGACCCCCAGCTATCAGACAATCCTTTATCTTGTAAATAGGGGATAGCTTTTTAGTGCAGGCATACCCTTTTAACCACTGATAGGTCTGATTGACAGTGTTGTATTTGAGAAACTCCGAAAATATAAACCGCCTCATTTAAAGTCATTCTGCGTCTTGAACTCGTAACATCTAGAACACCACAATTACAGGTGAGCGCTCACTACACAATTGCTACTTTATTGCCGTTTGTGAAATCCCTAAATAACCCGTAAGCCGACACTATTGGGATTGAGAAGTTTGCGGTTAGGAACAGAAAGGATGTGATTTTCTAGAACATCATAATGGCTAAAATGACATGTGCTACGCTGAGGGGAGTCAGAAAATGCTGAAATTAGTGGTTATTTACCAGTGCGGCTGCCCACACACTGACAGCTTCTACTCCGCCTGTCAGTGTGACTGTGGGATTATCAACCTACGGGGCTTTCATTTGTTTACTTAAAGGAACATACAATATTTCCTATAAATGACTCCACCCCTCACATTATATACAGTATATACCATAAGTGAGTCCACCCCTCACAATATATACAGTATATACCATAAGTGAGTCCACCCCTCACATTATATACAGTATATCCCATAAGTGACTCCACCCCTCACATTATATATACAGTATATCCCATAAGTGAGTCCACCCCTCACATTATATATACAGTATATCCCATAAGTGACTCCACCCCTCACATTATATACAGTATATCCCATAAGTGAGTCCACCCCTCACATTATATATACAGTATATCCCATAAGTGAGTCCACCCCTCACATTATATATACAGTATATCCCATAAGTGACTCCACCCCTCACATTATATACAGTATATCCCATAAGTGAGTCCACCCCTCACATTATATATACAGTATCTCCCATAAGTGAGTCCACCCCTCACATTATATACAGTATATACCATAAGTGAGTCCACCCCTCACATTATATACAGTATATCCCATAAGTGACTCCACCCCTCACATTATATATACAGTATATCCCATAAGTGAGTCCACCCCTCACATTATATATACAGTATATCCCATAAGTGACTCCACCCCTCACATTATATACAGTATATCCCATAAGTGAGTCCACCCCTCACATTATATATACAGTATATCCCATAAGTGAGTCCACCCCTCACATTATATACAGTATATACCATAAGTGACTCCACCCCTCACATTATATACAGTATATCCCATAAGTGAGTCCACCCCTCACATTATATACAGTATATACCATAAGTGAGTCCACCCCTCACATTATATATACAGTATATACCATAAGTGACTCCACCCCTCACATTATATATACAGTATATCCCATAAGTGAGTCCACCCCTCACATTATATATACAGTATATCCCATAAGTGAGTCCACCCCTCACATTATATACAGTATATACCATAAGTGACTCCACCCCTCACATTATATACAGTATATCCCATAAGTGAGTCCACCCCTCACATTATATACAGTATATACCATAAGTGAGTCCACCCCTCACATTATATACAGTATATACCATAAGTGAGTCCACCCCTCACATTATATATACAGTATATCCCATAAGTGAGTCCACCCCTCACATTATATATACAGTATCTCCCATAAGTGAGTCCACCCCTCACATTATATATACAGTATATCCCATAAGTGAGTCCACCCCTCACATTATGTACAGTATATCCCATAAGTGAGTCCACCCCTCACATTATATATACAGTATCTCCCATAAGTGAGTCCACCCCTCACATTATATATACAGTATATCCCATAAGTGAGTCCACCCCTCACATTATATATACAGTATCTCCCATAAGTGAGTCCACCCCTCACATTATGTACAGTATCTCCCATAAGTGACTCCACCCCTCACATTATATACAGTATATCCCATAAGTGACTCCACCCCTCACATTATATATACAGTATATCCCATAAGTGAGTCCACCCCTCACATTATATATACAGTATATCCCATAAGGGAGTCCACCCCTCACATTATATATACAGTATATCCCATAAGTGAGTCCACCCCTCACATTATATATACAGTATATCCCATAAGTGACTCCACCCCTCACATTATATATACAGTATATCCCATAAGTGACTCCACCCCTCACATTATATATACAGTATATCCCATAAGTGAGTCCACCCCTCACATTATATATACAGTATATCCCATAAGTGAGTCCACCCCTCACATTATATATACAGTATATCCCATAAGTGAGTCCACCCCTCACATTATATATACAGTATATACCATAAGTGAGTCCACCCCTCACATTATATATACAGTATATCCCATAAGTGAGTCCACCCCTCACATTATATATACAGTATCTCCCATAAGTGAGTCCACCCCTCACATTATATATACAGTATATCCCATAAGTGAGTCCACCCCTCACATTATATATACAGTATATCCCATAAGTGACTCCACTCCTCACATTATATACAGTATATCCCATAAGTGAGTCCACCCCTCACATTATATACAGTATATCCCATAAGTGACTCCACTCCTCACATTATATACAGTATATCCCATAAGTGACTCCACCCCTCACATTATATACAGTATATCCCATAAGTGACTCCACCCCTCACATTATATACAGTATATCCCATAAGTGAGTCCACCCCTCACATTATATATACAGTATCTCCCATAAGTGAGTCCACCCCTCACATTATATATACAGTATATCCCATAAGTGACTCCACTCCTCACATTATATACAGTATATCCCATAAGTGAGTCCACCCCTCACATTATATACAGTATATCCCATAAGTGACTCCACCCCTCACATTATATACAGTATATCCCATAAGTGAGTCCACCCCTCACATTATATATACAGTATCTCCCATAAGTGAGTCCACCCCTCACATTATATATACAGTATCTCCCATAAGTGAGTCCACCCTTCACATTATATACAGTATATCCCATAAGTGACTCCACCCCTCACATTATATATACAGTATATCCCATAAGTGAGTCCACCCCTCACATTATATATACAGTATATCCCATAAGTGAGTCCACCCCTCACATTATATACAGTATCTCCCATAAGTGAGTCCACCCCTCACATTATATATACAGTATCTCCCATAAGTGAGTCCACCCCTCACATTATATATACAGTATCTCCCATAAGTGACTCCACCCCTCACATTATATATACAGTATATCCCATAAGTGACTCCACCCCTCACATTATATACAGTATCTCCCATAAGTGAGTCCACCCCTCACATTATATATACAGTATCTCCCATAAGTGAGTCCACCCCTCACATTATATATACAGTATCTCCCATAAGTGACTCCACCCCTCACATTATATATACAGTATATCCCATAAGTGACTCCACCCCTCACATTATATATACAGTATATCCCATAAGTGACTCCACCCCTCACATTATATATACAGTATCTCCCATAAGTGACTCCACCCCTCACATTATATATACAGTATCTCCCATAAGTGAGTCCACCCCTCACATTATATACAGTATATACCATAAGTGAGTCCACCCCTCACATTATATATACAGTATCTCCCATAAGTGACTCCACCCCTCACATTATATATACAGTATATCCCATAAGTAAGTCCACCCCTCACATTATATATACAGTATATCCCATAAGTAAGTCCACCCCTCACATTATATATACAGTATATCCCATAAGTGACTCAACCCCTCACATTATATATACAGTATATCCCATAAGTGTCTCCACCCATCACATTATATATACAGTATATCCCATAAGTGAGTCCACCCCTCACATTATATACAGTATCTCCCATAAGTGAGTCCACCCCTCACATTATATACAGTATCTCCCATAAGTGACTCCACCCCTCACATTATATATACAGTATCTCCCATAAGTGACTCCACCCCTCACATTATATATACAGTATCTCCCATAAGTGAGTCCACCCCTCACATTATATATACAGTATCTCCCATAAGTGAGTCCACCCCTCACATTATATACAGTATATCCCATAAGTGACTCCACTCCTCACATTATATACAGTATATCCCATAAGTGAGTCCACCCCTCACATTATATACAGTATATCCCATAAGTGACTCCACCCCTCACATTATATACAGTATATCCCATAAGTGAGTCCACCCCTCACATTATATATACAGTATCTCCCATAAGTGAGTCCACCCCTCACATTATATATACAGTATCTCCCATAAGTGAGTCCACCCCTCACATTATATATACAGTATATCCCATAAGTGAGTCCACCCCTCACATTATATATACAGTATATCCCATAAGTGAGTCCACCCCTCACATTATATACAGTATATACCATAAGTGAGTCCACCCCTCACATTATATATACAGTATCTCCCATAAGTGAGTCCACCCCTCACATTATATATACAGTATCTCCCATAAGTGACTCCACCCCTCACATTATATATACAGTATATCCCATAAGTGACTCCACCCCTCACATTATATACAGTATCTCCCATAAGTGAGTCCACCCCTCACATTATATATACAGTATATCCCATAAGTGACTCCACCCCTCACATTATATATACAGTATCTCCCATAAGTGACTCCACCCCTCACATTATATATACAGTATCTCCCATAAGTGAGTCCACCCCTCACATTATATATACAGTATATCCCATAAGTGACTCCACCCCTCACATTATATATACAGTATATCCCATAAGTGACTCCACCCCTCACATTATATATACAGTATCTCCCATAAGTGAGTCCACCCCTCACATTATATACAGTATATACCATAAGTGAGTCCACCCCTCACATTATATATACAGTATCTCCCATAAGTGACTCCACCCCTCACATTATATATACAGTATATCCCATAAGTAAGTCCACCCCTCACATTATATATACAGTATATCCCATAAGTGACTCAACCCCTCACATTATATATACAGTATCTCCCATAAGTGACTCCACCCCTCACATTATATATACAGTATCTCCCATAAGTGAGTCCACCCCTCACATTATATATACAGTATATCCCATAAGTGAGTCCACCCCTCACATTATATATACAGTATCTCCCATAAGTGAGTCCACCCCTCACATTATATACAGTATATACCATAAGTGACTCCACCCCTCACATTATATATACAGTATCTCCCATAAGTGAGTCCACCCCTCACATTATATATACAGTATCTCCCATAAGTGACTCCACCCCTCACATTATATACAGTATATCCCATAAGTGAGTCCACCCCTCACATTATATATACAGTATATCCCATAAGTGAGTCCACCCCTCACATTATATATACAGTATATCCCATAAGTGAGTCCACCCCTCACATTATATACAGTATCTCCCATAAGTGACTCCACCCCTCACATTATATATACAGTATATCCCATAAGTGAGTCCACCCCTCACATTATATATACAGTATCTCCCATAAGTGAGTCCACCCCTCACATTATATATACAGTATCTCCCATAAGTGACTCCACCCCTCACATTATATATACAGTATCTCCCATAAGTGACTCCACCCCTCACATTATATATACAGTATATCCCATAAGTGACTCCACCCCTCACATTATATATACAGTATATCCCATAAGTGACTCCACCCCTCACATTATATATAGTATATCCCATAAGTGACTCCACCCCTCACATTATATACAGTATATCCCATAAGTGAGTCCACCCCTCACATTATATATACAGTATATCCCATAAGTGACTCCACCCCTCACATTATATATAGTATATCCCATAAGTGACTCCACCCCTCACATTATATACAGTATCTCCCATAAGTGACTCCACCCCTCACATTATATATACAGTATATCCCATAAGTGACTCCACCCCTCACATTATATATAGTATATCCCATAAGTGACTCCACCCCTCACATTATATATACAGTATCTCCCATAAGTGAGTCCACTCCTCACATTATATATACAGTATATCCCATAAGTGAGTCCACCCCTCACATTATATATACAGTATATCCCATAAGTGAGTCCACCCCTCACATTATATATACAGTATCTCCCATAAGTGACTCCACCCCTCACATTATATATACAGTATCTCCTATAAGTGAGTCCACCCCTAACATTATATATACAGTATATCCCATAAGTGACTCCACCCCTCACATTATATACAGTATATCCCATAAGTGACTCCACCCCTCACATTATATATACAGTATCTCCCATAAGTGAGTCCACTCCTCACATTATATATACAGTATATCCCATAAGTGAGTCCACCCCTCATTATATACAGTATATCCCATAAGTGAGTCCACCCCTCACATTATATATACAGTATATCCCATAAGTGAGTCCACCCCTCACATTATATATACAGTATATCCCATAAGTGAGTCCACCCCTCACATTATATATACAGTATCTCCCATAAGTGAGTCCACCCCTCACATTATATATACAGTATCTCCCATAAGTGACTCCACCCCTCACATTATATATACAGTATCTCCTATAAGTGAGTCCACCCCTAACATTATATATACAGTATATCCCATAAGTGACTCCACCCCTCACATTATATACAGTATATCCCATAAGTGACTCCACCCCTCACATTATATATACAGTATCTCCCATAAGTGACTCCACCCCTCACATTATATATACAGTATATCCCATAAGTGACTCCACTCCTCACATTATATACAGTATATCCCATAAATGAGTCCACCCCTCACATTATATACAGTATCTCCCATAAGTGACTCCACCCCTCACATTATATATACAGTATCTCCCATAAGTGACTCCACCCCTCACATTATATATACAGTATCTCCCATAAGTGACTCCACCCCTCACATTATATATACAGTATCCCCCATAAGTGACTCCACTCCTCACATTATATACAGTATATCCCATAAATGAGTCCACCCCTCACATTATATACAGTATCTCCCATAAGTGATTTCACCCCTCACATTATATACAGTATCTCCCATAAGTGATTTCACCCCTCACATTATATATACAGTATCTCCCATAAGTGACTCCACCCCTCACATTATATATACAGTATCTCCCATAAGTGACTCCACCCCTCACATTATATATACAGTATCTCCCATAAGTGACTCCACCCCTCACATTATATACAGTATATCCCATAAGTGAGTCCACCCCTCACATTATATACAGTATCTCCCATAAGTGAGTCCACCCCTCACATTATATATACAGTATCTCCCATAAGTGACTCCACCCCTCACATTATATATACAGTATATCCCATAAGTGACTCCACCCCTCACATTATATATACACTATATCCCATAAGTGACTCCACCCCTCACATTATATACAGTATCTCCCATAAGTGAGTCCACCCCTCACATTATATATACAGTATCTCCCATAAGTGAGTCCACTCCTCACATTATATATACAGTATATCCCATAAGTGAGTCCACCCCTCACATTATATACAGTATATCCCATAAGTGACTCAACCCCTCACATTATATATACAGTATATCCCATAAGTGAGTCCACCCCTCACAATATATACAGTATATCCCATAAGTGACTCCACCCCTCACATTATATATACAGTATATCCCATAAGTGAGTCCACCCCTCACATTATATATACAGTATCTCCCATAAGTGACTCCACCCCTCACATTATATACAGTATATCCCATAAGTGACTCCACCCCTCACATTATATATACAGTATCTCCCATAAGTGACTCCACCCCTCACATTATATATACAGTATATCCCATAAGTGAGTCCACCCCTCACATTATATATACAGTATCTCCCATAAGTGAGTCCACCCCTCACATTATATATACAGTATCTCCTATAAGTGAGTCCACCCCTCACATTATATATACAGTATCTCCCATAAGTGACTCCACTCCTCACATTATATACAGTATATCCCATAAATGAGTCCACCCCTCACATTATATACAGTATCTCCCATAAGTGATTCCACCCCTCACATTATATATACAGTATCTCCTATAAGTGACTCCACCCCTCACATTATATATGCAGTATCTCCCATAAGTGACTCCACCCCTCACATTATATATACAGTATCTCCCATAAGTGACTCCACCCCTCACATTATATACAGTATATCCCATAAGTGACTCCACCCCTCACATTATATATACAGTATATCCCATAAGTGACTCCACCCCTCACATTATATATACAGTATATCCCATAAGTGACTCCACCCCTCACATTATATATACAGTATATCCCATAAGTGACTCCACCCCTCACATTATATACAGTATATCCCATAAGTGAGTCCACCCCTCACATTATATACAGTATCTCCCATAAGTGAGTCCACCCCTCACATTATATATACAGTATATACCATAAGTGAGTCCACCCCTCACATTATATATACAGTATATCCCATAAGTGAGTCCACCCCTCACATTATATATACAGTATATACCATAAGTGAGTCCACCCCTCACATTATATATACAGTATATCCCATAAGTGAGTCCACCCCTCACATTATATACAGTATATCCCATAAGTGACTCCACCCCTCACATTATATATACAGTATCTCCCATAAGTGAGTCCACTCCTCACATTATATATACAGTATATCCCATAAGTGAGTCCACCCCCACATTATATACAGTATCTCCCATAAGTGACTCCACCCCTCACATTATATATACAGTATCTCCCATAAGTGAGTCCACCCCTCACATTATATACAGTATATCTCATAAGTGACTCCACCCCTCACATTATATATACAGTATATCCCATAAGTGAGTGCACCCCTCACATTATATATAGTATCTCCCATAAGTGACTCCAACCCTCACATTATATATACAGTATCTCCCATAAGTGAGTCCACCCCTCACATTATATATACAGTATATCCCATAAGTGACTCCACCCCTCACATTATATATACAGTATATCCCATAAGTGAGTCCACCCCTCACATTATATATACAGTATACCCCATAAGTGAGTCCACCCCTCACATTAAATATACAGTATATCCCATAAGTGAGTCCACCCCTCACATTATATATACAGTATATCCCATAAGTGAGTCCACCCCTCACATTATATATACAGTATATCCCATAAGTGAGTCCACCCCTCACATTATATACAGTATATCCCATAAGTGACTCCACCCCTCACATTACATATACAGTATCTCCCATAAGTGACTCCACCCCTCACATTATATATACAGTATCTCCCATAAGTGAGTCCACCTCTCACATTATATATACAGTATATCCCATAAGTGAGTCCACCCCTCACATTATATACAGTATCTCCCATAAGTGAGTCCACTCCTCACATTATATATACAGTATCTCCCATAAGTGAGTCCACCCCTCACATTATATACAGTATCTCCCATAAGTGACTCCACCCCTCACATTATATATACAGTATCTCCCATAAGTGAGTCCACCTCTCACATTATATATACAGTATATCCCATAAGTGAGTCCACCCCTCACATTATATACAGTATCTCCCATAAGTGAGTCCACTCCTCACATTATATATACAGTATCTCCCATAAGTGAGTCCACCCCTCAAATTATATATACAGTATCTCCCATAAGTGACTCCACCCCTCACATTATATATACAGTATATCCCATAAGTGAGTCCACCCCTCACATTATATATACAGTATCTCCCATAAGTGACTCCACTCCTCACATTATATACAGTATATCCCATAAATGAGTCCACCCCTCACATTATATACAGTATCTCCCATAAGTGAGTCCACCCCTCACATTATATACAGTATATCCCATAAATGAGTCCACCCCTCACATTATATACAGTATCTCCAATAAGTGAGTCCACCCCTCACATTATATATACAGTATATCCCATAAGTGAGTCCACCCCTCACATTATATATACAGTATATCCCATAAGTGAGTCCACCCCTCACATTATATATACAGTATATCCCATAAGTGAGTCCACCCCTCACATTATATATATAGTATCTCCCATAAGTGAGTCCACCCCTCACATTATATATACAGTATATCCCATAAGTGACTCCACCCCTCACATTATATATACAGTATCTCCCATAAGTGAGTCCACCCCTCACATTATATATACAGTATATCCCATAAGTGAGTTCACCCCTCACATTATATACAGTATATCCCATAAGTGAGTCCACCCCTCACATTATATATACAGTATCTCCCATAAGTGAGTCCACCCCTCACATTATATATACAGTATCTCCTATAAGTGAGTCCACCCCTAACATTATATACAGTATATCCCATAAGTGACTCCACCCCTCACATTATATACAGTATATCCCATAAGTGAGTCCACCCCTCACATTATATATACAGTATATCCCATAAGTGAGTTCACCCCTCACATTATATATACAGTATATCCCATAAGTGAGTCCACTCCTCACATTATATACAGTATCTCCCATAAGTGAGTCCACCCCTCACATTATATATACAGTATCTCCCATAAGTGAGTCCACCCCTCACATTATATATACAGTATATCCCTTAAGTGAGTCCACCCCCCACATTATATATACAGTATATCCCATAAGTGAGTCCACCCCTCACATTATATATACAGTATATCCCATAAATGAGTCCACCCCTCACATTATATACAGTATCTCCCATAAGGGACTCCACCCCTCACATTATATATACAGTATATCCCATAAATGAGTCCACCCCTCACATTATATACAGTATCTCCCATAAGTGACTCCACCCCTCACATTATATATACAGTATATCCCATAAGTGACTCCACCCCTCACATTATATATACAGTATCTCCCATAAGTGACTCCACTCCTCACATTATATACAGTATATCCCATAAGTGAGTCCACCCCTCACATTATATACAGTATCTCCCATAAGTGACTCCACTCCTCACATTATATACAGTATATCCCATAAGTGAGTCCACCCCTCACATTATATACACAGTATATCCCATAAGTGAGTCCACCCCTCACATTATATATACTGTATCTCTCATAAGTGACTCCACCCCTCACATTATATATACAGTATATCCCATAAGTGAGTCCACCCCTCACATTAAATATACAGTATCTCCCATAAGTGAGTCCACTCCTCACATTATATACAGTATCTCCCATAAGTGAGTCCACCCCTCACATTATATATACAGTATATCCCATAAGTGAGTCCACCCCTCACATTATATATACAGTATATCCCATAAGTGAGTCCACCCCTCACATTATATATACAGTATCTCCCATAAGTGAGTCCACCCCTCACATTATATATACAGTATATCCCATAAGTGAGTCCACCCCTCACATTATATATACAGTATATCCCATAAGTGAGTCCACTCCTCACATTATATACAGTATCTCCCATAAGTAAGTCCACCCCCCACATTATATATACAGTATATCCCATAAGTGAGTCCACCCCTCACATTATATATACAGTATATACCATAAGTGAGTCCACCCCTCACATTATATATACAGTATATCCCATAAGTGAGTCCACCCCTCACATTATATATACAGTATATACCATAAGTGAGTCCACCCCTCACATTATATATACAGTATATCCCATAAGTGAGTCCACCCCTCACATTATATACAGTATATCCCATAAGTGACTCCACCCCTCACATTATATATACAGTATATCCCATAAGTGAGTGCACCCCTCACATTATATATACAGTATATCCCATAAGTGAGTCCACCCCTCACATTATATATACAGTATCTCCCATAAGTGACTCCACCCCTCACATTATATATACAGTATATCCCATAAGTGACTCCACCCCTCACATTATATATACAGTATATCCCATAAGTGAGTCCACCCCTCACATTATATATACAGTATACCCCATAAGTGAGTCCACCCCTCACATTAAATATACAGTATATCCCATAAGTGAGTCCACCCCTCACATTATATATACAGTATATCCCATAAGTGAGTCCACCCCTCACATTATATATACAGTATATCCCATAAGTGAGTCCACCCCTCACATTATATACAGTATATCCCATAAGTGACTCCACCCCTCACATTATATATACAGTATCTCCCATAAGTGACTCCACCCCTCACATTATATATACAGTATCTCCCATAAGTGAGTCCACCTCTCACATTATATATACAGTATATCCCATAAGTGAGTCCACCCCTCACATTATATACAGTATCTCCCATAAGTGAGTCCACTCCTCACATTATATATACAGTATCTCCCATAAGTGAGTCCACCCCTCACATTATATACAGTATCTCCCATAAGTGACTCCACCCCTCACATTATATATACAGTATCTCCCATAAGTGAGTCCACCTCTCACATTATATATACAGTATATCCCATAAGTGAGTCCACCCCTCACATTATATATACAGTATATCCCATAAGTGAGTCCACCCCTCACATTATATACAGTATCTCCCATAAGTGAGTCCACTCCTCACATTATATATACAGTATCTCCCATAAGTGAGTCCACCCCTCACATTATATACAGTATATCCCATAAGTGACTCCACCCCTCAAATTATATATACAGTATCTCCCATAAGTGACTCCACCCCTCACATTATATATACAGTATATCCCATAAGTGAGTCCACTCCTCACATTATATATACAGTATCTCCCATAAGTGACTCCACTCCTCACATTATATACAGTATATCCCATAAGTGAGTCCACCCCTCACATTATATATACAGTATCTCCCATAAGTGACTCCACTCCTCACATTATATACAGTATCTCCAATAAGTGAGTCCACCCCTCACATTATATATACAGTATATCCCATAAGTGAGTCCACCCCTCACATTATATATACAGTATATCCCATAAGTGAGTCCACCCCTCACATTATATATACAGTATATCCCATAAGTGAGTCCACCCCTCACATTATATATATAGTATCTCCCATAAGTGAGTCCACCCCTCACATTATATATACAGTATATCCCATAAGTGACTCCACCCCTCACATTATATACAGTATATCCCATAAGAGAGTCCACCCCTCACATTATATATACAGTATATCCCATAAGTGAGTCCACCCCTCACATTATATATACAGTATCTCCCATAAGTGAGTCCACCCCTCACATTATATATACAGTATATCCCATAAGTGACTCCACCCCTCACATTATATATACAGTATCTCCCATAAGTGAGTCCACCCCTCACATTATATATACAGTATATCCCATAAGTGAGTCCACCCCTCACATTATATACAGTATATCCCATAAATGAGTCCAACCCTCACATTATATATACAGTATATCCCATAAGTGAGTCCACCCCTCACATTATATATACAGTATATCCCATAAGTGAGTCCACCCCTCACATTATATATACAGTATATCCCATAAGTGAGATCACCCCTCACATTATATATACAGTATATCCCATAAGTGAGTCCACTCCTCACATTATATACAGTATCTCCCATAAGTGAGTCCACCCCTCACATTATATATACAGTATATCCCATAAGAGAGTCCACCCCTCACATTATATATACAGTATATCCCATAAGAGAGTCCACCCCTCACATTATATACAGTATCTCCCATAAGTGAGTCCACCCCTCACATTATATATACAGTATATCCCATAAGAGAGTCCACCCCTCACATTATATATACAGTATCTCCCATAAGTGAGTCCACCCCTCACATTATATATACAGTATATCCCTTAAGTGAGTCCACCCCCCACATTATATATACAGTATATCCCATAAGTGAGTCCACCCCTCACATTATATATACAGTATATCCCATAAATGAGTCCACCCCTCACATTATATACAGTATCTCCCATAAGGGACTCCACCCCTCACATTATATATACAGTATATCCCATAAATGAGTCCACCCCTCACATTATATACAGTATCTCCCATAAGTGACTCCACCCCTCACATTATATATACAGTATATCCCATAAGTGACTCCACCCCTCACATTATATATACAGTATCTCCCATAAGTGACTCCACTCCTCACATTATATACAGTATATCCCATAAGTGAGTCCACCCCTCACATTATATACACAGTATATCCCATAAGTGAGTCCACCCCTCACATTATATATACTGTATCTCTCATAAGTGACTCCACCCCTCACATTATATATACAGTATATCCCATAAGTGAGTCCACCCCTCACATTATATATACAGTATCTCCCATAAGTGAGTCCACCCCTCACATTATATATACAGTATATCACATAAGTGACTCCACCCCTCACATTATATACAGTATATCCCATAAGTGAGTCCACTCCTCACATTATATACAGTATCTCCCATAAGTAAGTCCACCCCCCACATTATATATACAGTATATCCCATAAGTGAGTCCACCCCTCACATTATATATACAGTATATCCCATAAGTGAGTCCACTCCTCACATTATATACAGTATCTCCCATAAGTAAGTCCACCCCCCACATTATATATACAGTATATCCCATAAGTGAGTCCACCCCTCACATTATATATACAGTATATCCCATAAGTAAGTCCACCCCTCACATTATATATACAGTATATCCCATAAGTGACTCCACCCCTCACATTATATATACAGTATCTCCCATAAGTGACTCCACCCCTCACATTATATATACAGTATCTCCCATAAGTAAGTCCACCCCTCACATTATATATACAGTATCTCCCATAAGTGAGTCCACCCCTCACATTATATACAGTATATACCATAAGTGACTCCACCACTCACATTATATATACAGTATCTCCCATAAGTGAGTCCACCCCTCACATTATATATACAGTATCTCCCATAAGTGACTCCACCCCTCACATTATATACAGTATATCCCATAAGTGAGTCCACCCCTCACATTATATATACAGTATCTCCCATAAGTGACTCCACCCCTCACATTATATACAGTATATCCCATAAGTGAGTCCACCCCTCACATTATATATACAGTATCTCCCATAAGTGACTCCACCCCTCACATTATATATACAGTATATCCCATAAGTGAGTCCACCCCTCACATTATATATACAGTATCTCCCATAAGTGAGTCCACCCCTCACATTATATATACAGTATCTCCCATAAGTGACTCCACCCCTCACATTATATATACAGTATCTCCCATAAGTGACTCCACCCCTCACATTATATATACAGTATATCCCATAAGTGACTCCACCCCTCACATTATATATACAGTATATCCCATAAGTGACTCCACCCCTCACATTATATATAGTATATCCCATAAGTGACTCCACCCCTCACATTATATACAGTATATCCCATAAGTGACTCCACCCCTCACATTATATATACAGTATCTCCCATAAGTGAGTCCACCCCTCACATTATATATACAGTATATCCCATAAGTGAGTCCACCCCTCACATTATATATACAGTATATCCCATAAGTAAGTCCACCCCTCACATTATATATACAGTATATCCCATAAGTGACTCCACCCCTCACATTATATATACAGTATCTCCCATAAGTGACTCCACCCCTCACATTATATATACAGTATCTCCCATAAGTAAGTCCACCCCTCACATTATATATACAGTATCTCCCATAAGTGAGTCCACCCCTCACATTATATACAGTATATACCATAAGTGACTCCACCACTCACATTATATATACAGTATCTCCCATAAGTGACTCCACCCCTCACATTATATACAGTATATCCCATAAGTGAGTCCACCCCTCACATTATATATACAGTATCTCCCATAAGTGACTCCACCCCTCACATTATATACAGTATATCCCATAAGTAAGTCCACCCCTCACATTATATATACAGTATCTCCCATAAGTGACTCCACCCCTCACATTATATATACAGTATATCCCATAAGTGAGTCCACCCCTCACATTATATATACAGTATCTCCCATAAGTGAGTCCACCCCTCACATTATATATACAGTATCTCCCATAAGTGACTCCACCCCTCACATTATATATACAGTATCTCCCATAAGTGACTCCACCCCTCACATTATATATACAGTATATCCCATAAGTGACTCCACCCCTCACATTATATATACAGTATATCCCATAAGTGACTCCACCCCTCACATTATATATAGTATATCCCATAAGTGACTCAACCCCTCACATTATATACAGTATATCCCATAAGTGACTCCACCCCTCACATTATATATACAGTATCTCCCATAAGTGAGTCCACTCCTCACATTATATATACAGTATATCCCATAAGTGAGTCCACCCCTCACATTATATATACAGTATATCCCATAAGTGAGTCCACCCCTCACATTATATATACAGTATCTCCCATAAGTGACTCCACCCCTCACATTATATATACAGTATCTCCTATAAGTGAGTCCACCCCTAACATTATATATACAGTATCTCCCATAAGTGAGTCCACCCCTCACATTATATACAGTATATCCCATAAGTGACTCCACCCCTCACATTATATATACAGTATCTCCCATAAGTGACTCCACCCCTCACATTATATATACAGTATATCCCATAAGTGACTCCACTCCTCACATTATATACAGTATATCCCATAAATGAGTCCACCCCTCACATTATATACAGTATCTCCCATAAGTGATTCCACCCCTCACATTATATATACAGTATCTCCCATAAGTGACTCCACCCCTCACATTATATATACAGTATCTCCCATAAGTGACTCCACTCCTCACATTATATACAGTATATCCCATAAATGAGTCCACCCCTCACATTATATACAGTATCTCCCATAAGTGAGTCCACTCCTCACATTATATACAGTATATCCCATAAATGAGTCCACCCCTCACATTATATACAGTATCTCCCATAAGTGATTCCACCCCTCACATTATATATACAGTATCTCCCATAAGTGAGTCCACCCCTCACATTATATATACAGTATCTCCCATAAGTGAGTCCACCCCTCACATTATATATACAGTATATCCCATAAGTGAGTCCACCCCTCACATTATATACAGTATATCCCATAAGTGAGTCCACCCCTCACATTATATATACAGTATCTCCCATAAGTGACTCCACCCCTCACATTATATATACAGTATCTCCCATAAGTGAGTCCACCCCTCACATTATATATACAGTATCTCCCATAAGTGAGTCCACCCCTCACATTATATATACAGTATCTCCCATAAGTGACTCCACCCCTCACATTATATATACAGTATCTCCCATAAGTGACTCCACCCCTCACATTATATATACAGTATATCCCATAAGTGAGTCCACCCCTCACATTATATATACAGTATATCCCATAAGTGACTCCACCCCTCACATTATATATACAGTATATCCCATAAGTGAGTCCACCCCTCACATTATATATACAGTATCTCCCATAAGTGAGTCCACCCCTCACATTATATATACAGTATCTCCCATAAGTGAGTCCACCCCTCACATTATATACAGTATCTCCCATAAGTGAGTCCACCCCTCACATTATATACAGTATATCCCATAAGTGAGTCCACCCCTCACATTATATATACAGTATCTCCCATAAGTGACTCCACCCCTCACATTATATACAGTATATCCCATAAGTGACTCCACCCCTCACATTATATATACAGTATCTCCCATAAGTGACTCCACCCCTCACATTATATATACAGTATATCCCATAAGTGACTCCACTCCTCACATTATATACAGTATATCCCATAAATGAGTCCACCCCTCACATTATATACAGTATCTCCCATAAGTGATTCCACCCCTCACATTATATACAGTATATACCATAAGTGATTCCACCCCTCACATTATATATACAGTATCTCCCATAAGTGAGTCCACCCCTCACATTATATATACAGTATCTCCCATAAGTGACTCCACCCCTCACATTATATATACAGTATCTCCCATAAGTGACTCCACCCCTCACATTATATACAGTATATCCCATAAGTGACTCCACCCCTCACATTATATATACAGTATATCCCATAAGTGACTCCACCCCTCACATTATATATACAGTATATCCCATAAGTGAGTCCACCCCTCACATTATATACAGTATATCCCATAAATGAGTCCACCCCTCACATTATATACAGTATCTCCCATAAGTGACTCCACCCCTCACATTATATATACAGTATATCCCATAAGTGACTCTACCCCTCACATTATATATACAGTATATCCCATAAGTGAGTTCACCCCTCACATTATATATACAGTATATCCCATAAGTGAGTCCACTCCTCACATTATATACAGCATCTCCCATAAGTGAGTCCACCCCCCACATTATATATACAGTATATCCCATAAGTGAGTCCACCCCTCACATTATATATACAGTATATCCCATAAATGAGTCCACCCCTCACATTATATACAGTATCTCCCATAAGGGACTCCACCCCTCACATTATATATACAGTATATCCCATAAGTGACTCCACCCCTCACATTATATATACAGTATCTCACATAAGTGACTCCACCCCTCACATTATATACAGTATATCCCATAAGTGAGTCCACCCCTCACATTATATACAGTATCTCCCATAAGTGAGTCCACCCCTCACATTATATATACAGTATATCCCATAAGTGAGTCCACTCCTCACATTATATACAGTATCTCCCATAAGTGAGTCCACCCCTCACATTATATATACAGTATCTCCCATAAGTGAGTACACCCCCTCACATTATATATACAGTATCTCCCATAAATGAGTCCACCCCTCACATTATATATACAGTATCTCCCATTAGTAACTCCACCCCACACATTATATATACAGTATCTCCCATAAGTGAGTCCACCCCCCACATTATATATACAGTATATCCCATAAGTGAGTCCTCCCCTCACATTATATATACAGTATATCCCATAAGTGAGTCCACCCCTCACATTATATATACAGTATATCCCATAAGTGAGTCCACCCCTCACATTATATATACAGTATATCCCATAAGTAAGTCCACCCCTCACATTATATATACAGTATATCCCATAAGTGACTCCACCCCTCACATTATATATACAGTATCTCCCATAAGTGACTCCACCCCTCACATTATATATACAGTATCTCCCATAAGTAAGTCCACCCCTCACATTATATATACAGTATCTCCCATAAGTGAGTCCACCCCTCACATTATATACAGTATATACCATAAGTGACTCCACCCCTCACATTATATATACAGTATCTCCCATAAGTGAGTCCACCCCTCACATTATATATACAGTATCTCCCATAAGTGACTCCACCCCTCACATTATATACAGTATATCCCATAAGTGAGTCCACCCCTCACATTATATATACAGTATCTCCCATAAGTGACTCCACCCCTCACACTATATACAGTATATCCCATAAGTGAGTCCACCCCTCACATTATATATACAGTATCTCCCATAAGTGAGTCCACCCCTCACATTATATATACAGTATCTCCCATAAGTGACTCCACCCCTCACATTATATATACAGTATCTCCCATAAGTGAGTCCACCCCTCACATTATATATACAGTATCTCCCATAAGTGAGTCCACCCCTCACATTATATATACAGTATCTCCCATAAGTGAGTCCACCCCTCACATTATATATACAGTATCTCCCATAAGTGACTCCACCCCTCACATTATATATACAGTATCTCCCATAAGTGACTCCACCCCTCACATTATATATACAGTATATCCCATAAGTGACTCCACCCCTCACATTATATATACAGTATATCCCATAAGTGACTCCACCCCTCACATTATATATAGTATATCCCATAAGTGACTCCACCCCTCACATTATATACAGTATATCCCATAAGTGACTCCACCCCTCACATTATATATACAGTATCTCCCATAAGTGACTCCACCCCTCACAATATATATACAGTATCTCCTATAAGTGAGTCCACCCCTAACATTATATATACAGTATATCCCATAAGTGACTCCACCCCTCACATTATATACAGTATATCCCATAAGTGACTCCACCCCTCACATTATATATACAGTATCTCCCATAAGTGAGTCCACTCCTCACATTATATATACAGTATATCCCATAAGTGAGTCCACCCCTCACATTATATATACAGTATATCCCATAAGTGAGTCCACCCCTCACATTATATATACAGTATCTCCCATAAGTGAGTCCACCCCTCACATTATATATACAGTATCTCCCATAAGTGAGTCCACCCCTCACATTATATACAGTATCTCCCATAAGTGAGTCCACCCCTCACATTATATACAGTATATCCCATAAGTGACTCCACCCCTCACATTATATATACAGTATCTCCCATAAGTGACTCCACCCCTCACATTATATATACAGTATATCCCATAAGTGAGTCCACTCCTCACATTATATACAGTATCTCCCATAAGTGAGTCCACCCCCCACATTATATATACAGTATCTCCCATAAGTGACTCCACCCCTCACATTATATATACAGTGTCTCCCATAAGTGAGTCCACCCCTCACATTATATATACAGTATATCCCATAAGTGACTCCACCCCTCACATTATATATACAGTATCTCCTATAAATGAGTCCACCCCTCACATTATATATACAGTATATCCCATAAATGAGTCCACCCCTCACATTATATATACAGTATCTCCGATAAGTGAGTCCACCCCTCACATTATATATACAGTATCTCCCATAAGTGAGTCCACCCCTCACATTATATATACAGTATATCCCATAAGTGACTCCACCCCTCACATTATATATAGTATATCCCATAAGTGACTCCACCCCTCACATTATATATACAGTATCTCCCATAAGTGAGTCCACCCCTCACATTATATATACAGTATCTCCCATAAGTGACTCCACCCCTCACATTATATACAGTATATCCCATAAGTGAGTCCACCCCTCACATTATATACAGTATATCCCATAAGTGAGTCCACCCCTCACATTATATACAGTATATCCCATAAGTGACTCCACCCCTCACATTATATATACAGTATCTCCCATAAGGGAGTCCACTCCTCACATTATATATACAGTATATCCCATAAGTGAGTCCACCCCTCACATTATATATACAGTATATCCCATAAGTGAGTCCACCCCTCACATTATATATACAGTATCTCCCATAAGTGACTCCACCCCTCACAATATATATACAGTATCTCCTATAAGTGAGTCCACCCCTAACATTATATATACAGTATATCCCATAAGTGACTCCACCCCTCACATTATATACAGTATATCCCATAAGTGACTCCACCCCTCACATTATATATACAGTATATCCCATAAGTGAGTCCACTCCTCACATTATATATACAGTATATCCCATAAGTGACTCCATCCCTCACATTATATACAGTATATCCCATAAGTGAGTCCACTCCTCACATTATATATACAGTATATCCCATAAGTGAGTCCACCCCTCACATTATATATACAGTATATCCCATAAGTGAGTCCACCCCTCACATTATATATACAGTATATCCCATAAGTGAGTCCACCCCTCACATTATATATACAGTATCTCCCATAAGTGTGTCCACCCCTCACATTATATATACAGTATCTCCCATAAGTGAGTCCACCCCTCACATTATATACAGTATCTCCCATAAGTGAGTCCACCCCTCACATTATATACAGTATATCCCATAAGTGACTCCACCCCTCACATTATATATACAGTATCTCCCATAAGTGACTCCACCCCTCACATTATATATACAGTATATCCCATAAGTGAGTCCACTCCTCACATTATATACAGTATCTCCCATAAGTGAGTCCACCCCCCACATTATATATACAGTATCTCCCATAAGTGACTCCACCCCTCACATTATATATACAGTATATCCCATAAGTGACTCCACTCCTCACATTATATACAGTATATCCCATAAGTGAGTCCACCCCTCACATTATATATACAGTATATCCCATAAGTGACTCCACCCCTCACATTATATATACAGTATCTCCTATAAATGAGTCCACCCCTCACATTATATATACAGTATATCCCATAAATGAGTCCACCCCTCACATTATATATACAGTATCTCCCATAAGTGAGTCCACCCCTCACATTATATATACAGTATCTCCTATAAGTGAGTCCACCCCTCACATTATATATACAGTATCTCCCATAAGTGACTCCACTCCTCACATTATATACAGTATATCCCATAAATGAGTCCACCCCTCACATTATATACAGTATCTCCCATAAGTGATTCCACCCCTCACATTATATATACAGTATCTCCTATAAGTGACTCCACCCCTCACATTATATATGCAGTATCTCCCATAAGTGACTCCACCCCTCACATTATATATACAGTATCTCCCATAAGTGACTCCACCCCTCACATTATATACAGTATATCCCATAAGTGACTCCACCCCTCACATTATATATACAGTATATCCCATAAGTGACTCCACCCCTCACATTATATATACAGTATATCCCATAAATGACTCCACCCCTCACATTATATATACAGTATATCCCATAAGTGACTCCACCCCTCACATTATATACAGTATATCCCATAAGTGAGTCCACCCCTCACATTATATACAGTATCTCCCATAAGTGAGTCCACCCCTCACATTATATATACAGTATATACCATAAGTGAGTCCACCCCTCACATTATATATACAGTATATCTCATAAGTGAGTCCACCCCTCACATTATATATACAGTATATACCATAAGTGAGTCCACCCCTCACATTATATATACAGTATATCCCATAAGTGAGTCCACCCCTCACATTATATACAGTATATCCCATAAGTGACTCCACCCCTCACATTATATATACAGTATCTCCCATAAGTGAGTCCACTCCTCACATTATATATACAGTATATCCCATAAGTGAGTCCACCCCCACATTATATACAGTATCTCCCATAAGTGACTCCACCCCTCACATTATATATACAGTATCTCCCATAAGTGAGTCCACCCCTCACATTATATACAGTATATCTCATAAGTGACTCCACCCCTCACATTATATATACAGTATATCCCATAAGTGAGTGCACCCCTCACATTATATATAGTATCTCCCATAAGTGACTCCAACCCTCACATTATATATACAGTATCTCCCATAAGTGAGTCCACCCCTCACATTATATATACAGTATATCCCATAAGTGACTCCACCCCTCACATTATATATACAGTATATCCCATAAGTGAGTCCACCCCTCACATTATATATACAGTATACCCCATAAGTGAGTCCACCCCTCACATTAAATATACAGTATATCCCATAAGTGAGTCCACCCCTCACATTATATATACAGTATATCCCATAAGTGAGTCCACCCCTCACATTATATATACAGTATATCCCATAAGTGAGTCCACCCCTCACATTATATACAGTATATCCCATAAGTGACTCCACCCCTCACATTACATATACAGTATCTCCCATAAGTGACTCCACCCCTCACATTATATATACAGTATCTCCCATAAGTGAGTCCACCTCTCACATTATATATACAGTATATCCCATAAGTGAGTCCACCCCTCACATTATATACAGTATCTCCCATAAGTGAGTCCACTCCTCACATTATATATACAGTATCTCCCATAAGTGAGTCCACCCCTCACATTATATACAGTATCTCCCATAAGTGACTCCACCCCTCACATTATATATACAGTATCTCCCATAAGTGAGTCCACCTCTCACATTATATATACAGTATATCCCATAAGTGAGTCCACCCCTCACATTATATACAGTATCTCCCATAAGTGAGTCCACTCCTCACATTATATATACAGTATCTCCCATAAGTGAGTCCACCCCTCAAATTATATATACAGTATCTCCCATAAGTGACTCCACCCCTCACATTATATATACAGTATATCCCATAAGTGAGTCCACCCCTCACATTATATATACAGTATCTCCCATAAGTGACTCCACTCCTCACATTATATACAGTATATCCCATAAATGAGTCCACCCCTCACATTATATACAGTATCTCCCATAAGTGAGTCCACCCCTCACATTATATACAGTATATCCCATAAATGAGTCCACCCCTCACATTATATACAGTATCTCCAATAAGTGAGTCCACCCCTCACATTATATATACAGTATATCCCATAAGTGAGTCCACCCCTCACATTATATATACAGTATATCCCATAAGTGAGTCCACCCCTCACATTATATATACAGTATATCCCATAAGTGAGTCCACCCCTCACATTATATATATAGTATCTCCCATAAGTGAGTCCACCCCTCACATTATATATACAGTATATCCCATAAGTGACTCCACCCCTCACATTATATATACAGTATCTCCCATAAGTGAGTCCACCCCTCACATTATATATACAGTATATCCCATAAGTGAGTCCACCCCTCACATTATATACAGTATATCCCATAAGTGAGTCCACCCCTCACATTATATATACAGTATCTCCCATAAGTGAGTCCACCCCTCACATTATATATACAGTATCTCCTATAAGTGAGTCCACCCCTAACATTATATACAGTATATCCCATAAGTGACTCCACCCCTCACATTATATACAGTATATCCCATAAGTGAGTCCACCCCTCACATTATATATACAGTATATCCCATAAGTGAGTTCACCCCTCACATTATATATACAGTATATCCCATAAGTGAGTCCACTCCTCACATTATATACAGTATCTCCCATAAGTGAGTCCACCCCTCACATTATATATACAGTATCTCCCATAAGTGAGTCCACCCCTCACATTATATATACAGTATATCCCTTAAGTGAGTCCACCCCCCACATTATATATACAGTATATCCCATAAGTGAGTCCACCCCTCACATTATATATACAGTATATCCCATAAATGAGTCCACCCCTCACATTATATACAGTATCTCCCATAAGGGACTCCACCCCTCACATTATATATACAGTATATCCCATAAATGAGTCCACCCCTCACATTATATACAGTATCTCCCATAAGTGACTCCACCCCTCACATTATATATACAGTATATCCCATAAGTGACTCCACCCCTCACATTATATATACAGTATCTCCCATAAGTGACTCCACTCCTCACATTATATACAGTATATCCCATAAGTGAGTCCACCCCTCACATTATATACACAGTATATCCCATAAGTGAGTCCACCCCTCACATTATATATACTGTATCTCTCATAAGTGACTCCACCCCTCACATTATATATACAGTATATCCCATAAGTGAGTCCACCCCTCACATTATATATACAGTATCTCCCATAAGTGAGTCCACTCCTCACATTATATACAGTATCTCCCATAAGTGAGTCCACCCCTCACATTATATATACAGTATATCCCATAAGTGAGTCCACCCCTCACATTATATATACAGTATATCCCATAAGTGAGTCCACCCCTCACATTATATATACAGTATCTCCCATAAGTGAGTCCACCCCTCACATTATATATACAGTATATCCCATAAGTGAGTCCACCCCTCACATTATATATACAGTATATCCCATAAGTGAGTCCACTCCTCACATTATATACAGTATCTCCCATAAGTAAGTCCACCCCCCACATTATATATACAGTATATCCCATAAGTGAGTCCACCCCTCACATTATATATACAGTATATACCATAAGTGAGTCCACCCCTCACATTATATATACAGTATATCCCATAAGTGAGTCCACCCCTCACATTATATATACAGTATATACCATAAGTGAGTCCACCCCTCACATTATATATACAGTATATCCCATAAGTGAGTCCACCCCTCACATTATATACAGTATATCCCATAAGTGACTCCACCCCTCACATTATATATACAGTATATCCCATAAGTGAGTGCACCCCTCACATTATATATACAGTATATCCCATAAGTGAGTCCACCCCTCACATTATATATACAGTATCTCCCATAAGTGACTCCACCCCTCACATTATATATACAGTATATCCCATAAGTGACTCCACCCCTCACATTATATATACAGTATATCCCATAAGTGAGTCCACCCCTCACATTATATATACAGTATACCCCATAAGTGAGTCCACCCCTCACATTAAATATACAGTATATCCCATAAGTGAGTCCACCCCTCACATTATATATACAGTATATCCCATAAGTGAGTCCACCCCTCACATTATATATACAGTATATCCCATAAGTGAGTCCACCCCTCACATTATATACAGTATATCCCATAAGTGACTCCACCCCTCACATTATATATACAGTATCTCCCATAAGTGACTCCACCCCTCACATTATATATACAGTATCTCCCATAAGTGAGTCCACCTCTCACATTATATATACAGTATATCCCATAAGTGAGTCCACCCCTCACATTATATACAGTATCTCCCATAAGTGAGTCCACTCCTCACATTATATATACAGTATCTCCCATAAGTGAGTCCACCCCTCACATTATATACAGTATCTCCCATAAGTGACTCCACCCCTCACATTATATATACAGTATCTCCCATAAGTGAGTCCACCTCTCACATTATATATACAGTATATCCCATAAGTGAGTCCACCCCTCACATTATATATACAGTATATCCCATAAGTGAGTCCACCCCTCACATTATATACAGTATCTCCCATAAGTGAGTCCACTCCTCACATTATATATACAGTATCTCCCATAAGTGAGTCCACCCCTCACATTATATACAGTATATCCCATAAGTGACTCCACCCCTCAAATTATATATACAGTATCTCCCATAAGTGACTCCACCCCTCACATTATATATACAGTATATCCCATAAGTGAGTCCACCCCTCACATTATATATACAGTATCTCCCATAAGTGACTCCACTCCTCACATTATATACAGTATATCCCATAAGTGAGTCCACCCCTCACATTATATATACAGTATCTCCCATAAGTGACTCCACTCCTCACATTATATACAGTATCTCCAATAAGTGAGTCCACCCCTCACATTATATATACAGTATATCCCATAAGTGAGTCCACCCCTCACATTATATATACAGTATATCCCATAAGTGAGTCCACCCCTCACATTATATATACAGTATATCCCATAAGTGAGTCCACCCCTCACATTATATATATAGTATCTCCCATAAGTGAGTCCACCCCTCACATTATATATACAGTATATCCCATAAGTGACTCCACCCCTCACATTATATACAGTATATCCCATAAGAGAGTCCACCCCTCACATTATATATACAGTATATCCCATAAGTGAGTCCACCCCTCACATTATATATACAGTATCTCCCATAAGTGAGTCCACCCCTCACATTATATATACAGTATATCCCATAAGTGACTCCACCCCTCACATTATATATACAGTATCTCCCATAAGTGAGTCCACCCCTCACATTATATATACAGTATATCCCATAAGTGAGTCCACCCCTCACATTATATACAGTATATCCCATAAATGAGTCCAACCCTCACATTATATATACAGTATATCCCATAAGTGAGTCACCCCTCACATTATATATACAGTATATCCCATAAGTGAGTCCACCCCTCACATTATATATACAGTATATCCCATAAGTGAGATCACCCCTCACATTATATATACAGTATATCCCATAAGTGAGTCCACTCCTCACATTATATACAGTATCTCCCATAAGTGAGTCCACCCCTCACATTATATATACAGTATATCCCATAAGAGAGTCCACCCCTCACATTATATATACAGTATATCCCATAAGAGAGTCCACCCCTCACATTATATACAGTATCTCCCATAAGTGAGTCCACCCCTCACATTATATATACAGTATATCCCATAAGAGAGTCCACCCCTCACATTATATATACAGTATCTCCCATAAGTGAGTCCACCCCTCACATTATATATACAGTATATCCCTTAAGTGAGTCCACCCCCCACATTATATATACAGTATATCCCATAAGTGAGTCCACCCCTCACATTATATATACAGTATATCCCATAAATGAGTCCACCCCTCACATTATATACAGTATCTCCCATAAGGGACTCCACCCCTCACATTATATATACAGTATATCCCATAAATGAGTCCACCCCTCACATTATATACAGTATCTCCCATAAGTGACTCCACCCCTCACATTATATATACAGTATATCCCATAAGTGACTCCACCCCTCACATTATATATACAGTATCTCCCATAAGTGACTCCACTCCTCACATTATATACAGTATATCCCATAAGTGAGTCCACCCCTCACATTATATACACAGTATATCCCATAAGTGAGTCCACCCCTCACATTATATATACTGTATCTCTCATAAGTGACTCCACCCCTCACATTATATATACAGTATATCCCATAAGTGAGTCCACCCCTCACATTATATATACAGTATCTCCCATAAGTGAGTCCACCCCTCACATTATATATACAGTATATCACATAAGTGACTCCACCCCTCACATTATATACAGTATATCCCATAAGTGAGTCCACTCCTCACATTATATACAGTATCTCCCATAAGTAAGTCCACCCCCCACATTATATATACAGTATATCCCATAAGTAAGTCCACCCCTCACATTATATATACAGTATATCCCATAAGTGACTCCACCCCTCACATTATATATACAGTATCTCCCATAAGTGACTCCACCCCTCACATTATATATACAGTATCTCCCATAAGTAAGTCCACCCCTCACATTATATATACAGTATCTCCCATAAGTGAGTCCACCCCTCACATTATATACAGTATATACCATAAGTGACTCCACCACTCACATTATATATACAGTATCTCCCATAAGTGAGTCCACCCCTCACATTATATATACAGTATCTCCCATAAGTGACTCCACCCCTCACATTATATATACAGTATCTCCCATAAGTGACTCCACCCCTCACATTATATATACAGTATATCCCATAAGTGACTCCACCCCTCACATTATATATACAGTATATCCCATAAGTGACTCCACCCCTCACATTATATATAGTATATCCCATAAGTGACTCCACCCCTCACATTATATACAGTATATCCCATAAGTGACTCCACCCCTCACATTATATATACAGTATCTCCCATAAGTGAGTCCACCCCTCACATTATATATACAGTATATCCCATAAGTGAGTCCACCCCTCACATTATATATACAGTATATCCCATAAGTAAGTCCACCCCTCACATTATATATACAGTATATCCCATAAGTGACTCCACCCCTCACATTATATATACAGTATCTCCCATAAGTGACTCCACCCCTCACATTATATATACAGTATCTCCCATAAGTAAGTCCACCCCTCACATTATATATACAGTATCTCCCATAAGTGAGTCCACCCCTCACATTATATACAGTATATACCATAAGTGACTCCACCACTCACATTATATATACAGTATCTCCCATAAGTGACTCCACCCCTCACATTATATACAGTATATCCCATAAGTGAGTCCACCCCTCACATTATATATACAGTATCTCCCATAAGTGACTCCACCCCTCACATTATATACAGTATATCCCATAAGTGAGTCCACCCCTCACATTATATATACAGTATCTCCCATAAGTGACTCCACCCCTCACATTATATATACAGTATATCCCATAAGTGAGTCCACCCCTCACATTATATATACAGTATCTCCCATAAGTGAGTCCACCCCTCACATTATATATACAGTATCTCCCATAAGTGACTCCACCCCTCACATTATATATACAGTATCTCCCATAAGTGACTCCACCCCTCACATTATATATACAGTATATCCCATAAGTGACTCCACCCCTCACATTATATATACAGTATATCCCATAAGTGACTCCACCCCTCACATTATATATAGTATATCCCATAAGTGACTCAACCCCTCACATTATATACAGTATATCCCATAAGTGACTCCACCCCTCACATTATATATACAGTATCTCCCATAAGTGAGTCCACTCCTCACATTATATATACAGTATATCCCATAAGTGAGTCCACCCCTCACATTATATATACAGTATATCCCATAAGTGAGTCCACCCCTCACATTATATATACAGTATCTCCCATAAGTGACTCCACCCCTCACATTATATATACAGTATCTCCTATAAGTGAGTCCACCCCTAACATTATATATACAGTATCTCCCATAAGTGAGTCCACCCCTCACATTATATACAGTATAGTCCCATAAGTGACTCCACCCCTCACATTATATATACAGTATCTCCCATAAGTGACTCCACCCCTCACATTATATATACAGTATATCCCATAAGTGACTCCCACTCCTCACATTATATACAGTATATCCCATAAATGAGTCCACCCCTCACATTATATACAGTATCTCCCATAAGTGATTCCACCCCTCACATTATATATACAGTATCTCCCATAAGTGACTCCACCCCTCACATTATATATACAGTATCTCCATAAGTGACTCCACTCCTCACATTATATACAGTATATCCCATAAATGAGTCCACCCCTCACATTATATACAGTATCTCCCATAAGTGATTCCACCCCTCACATTATATATACAGTATCTCCCATAAGTGAGTCCACTCCTCACATTATATACAGTATATCCCATAAATGAGTCCACCCCTCACATTATATACAGTATCTCCCATAAGTGATTCCACCCCTCACATTATATATACAGTATCTCCCATAAGTGAGTCCACCCCTCACATTATATATACAGTATCTCCCATAAGTGAGTCCACCCCTCACATTATATATACAGTATATCCCATAAGTGAGTCCACCCCTCACATTATATACTCAGTATATCCCATAAGTGAGTCCACCCCTCACATTATATATACAGTATCTCCCATAAGTGACTCCACCCCTCACATTATATATACAGTATCTCCCATAAGTGAGTCCACCCCTCACATTATATATACAGTATCTCCCATAAGTGAGTCCACCCCTCACATTATATATACAGTATCTCCCATAAGTGACTCCACCCCTCACATTATATATACAGTATCTCCATAAGTGACTCCACCCCTCACATTATATATACAGTATATCCATAAGTGACTCCACCCCTCACATTATATATACAGTATATCCCATAAGTGACTCCACCCCTCACATTATATATAGTATATCCCATAAGTGACTCCACCCCTCACATTATATACAGTATATCCCATAAGTGAGTCCACCCCTCACATTATATATACAGTATCTCCCATAAGTGACTCCACTCCTCACATTATATATACAGTATATCCCATAAGTGAGTCCACCCCCTCACATTATATATACAGTATATCCCATAAGTGAGTCCACCCCTCACATTATATATACAGTATATCCCATAAGTGACTCCACCCCTCACATTATATATACAGTATATCCCATAAGTGAGTCCACCCCTCACATTATATATACAGTATCTCCCATAAGTGAGTCCACCCCTCACATTATATATACAGTATCTCCCATAAGTGAGGTCCACCCCTCACATTATATACAGTATCTCCCATAAGTGAGTCCACCCCTCACATTATATACAGTATATCCCATAAGTGAGTCCACCCCTCACATTATATATACAGTATCTCCCATAAGTGACTCCACCCCTCACATTATATACAGTATATCCCATAAGTGACTCCACCCCTCACATTATATATACAGTATCTCCCATAAGTGACTCCACCCCTCACATTATATATACAGTATATCCCATAAGTGACTCCACTCCTCACATTATATACAGTATATCCATAAATGAGTCCACCCCTCACATTATATACAGTATCTCCCATAAGTGATTCCACCCCTCACATTATATACAGTATATACCATAAGTGATTCCACCCCTCACATTATATATACAGTATCTCCCATAAGTGAGTCCACCCCTCACATTATATATACAGTATCTCCCATAAGTGACTCCACCCCTCACATTATATATACAGTATCTCCCATAAGTGACTCCACCCCTCACATTATATACAGTATATCCCATAAGTGACTCCACCCCTCACATTATATATACAGTATATCCCATAAGTGACTCCACCCCTCACATTATATATACAGTATATCCCATAAGTGAGTCCACCCCTCACATTATATACAGTATATCCCATAAATGAGTCCACCCCTCACATTATATACAGTATCTCCCATAAGTGACTCCACCCCTCACATTATATATACAGTATATCCCATAAGTGACTCTACCCCTCACATTATATATACAGTATATCCCATAAGTGAGTTCACCCCTCACATTATATATACAGTATATCCCATAAGTGAGTCCACTCCTCACATTATATACAGCATCTCCCATAAGTGAGTCCACCCCCCACATTATATATACAGTATATCCCATAAGTGAGTCCACCCCTCACATTATATATACAGTATATCCCATAAATGAGTCCACCCCTCACATTATATACAGTATCTCCCATAAGGGACTCCACCCCTCACATTATATATACAGTATATCCCATAAGTGACTCCACCCCTCACATTATATATACAGTATCTCACATAAGTGACTCCACCCCTCACATTATATACAGTATATCCCATAAGTGAGTCCACCCCTCACATTATATACAGTATCTCCCATAAGTGAGTCCACCCCTCACATTATATATACAGTATATCCCATAAGTGAGTCCACTCCTCACATTATATACAGTATCTCCCATAAGTGAGTCCACCCCTCACATTATATATACAGTATCTCCCATAAGTGAGTACACCCCCTCACATTATATATACAGTATCTCCCATAAATGAGTCCACCCCTCACATTATATATACAGTATCTCCCATTAGTAACTCCACCCCACACATTATATATACAGTATCTCCCATAAGTGAGTCCACCCCCCACATTATATATACAGTATATCCCATAAGTGAGTCCTCCCCTCACATTATATATACAGTATATCCCATAAGTGAGTCCACCCCTCACATTATATATACAGTATATCCCATAAGTGAGTCCACCCCTCACATTATATATACAGTATATCCCATAAGTAAGTCCACCCCTCACATTATATATACAGTATATCCCATAAGTGACTCCACCCCTCACATTATATATACAGTATCTCCCATAAGTGACTCCACCCCTCACATTATATATACAGTATCTCCCATAAGTAAGTCCACCCCTCACATTATATACAGTATATACCATAAGTGACTCCACCCCTCACATTATATATACAGTATCTCCCATAAGTGAGTCCACCCCTCACATTATATATACAGTATCTCCCATAAGTGACTCCACCCCTCACATTATATACAGTATATCCCATAAGTGAGTCCACCCCTCACATTATATATACAGTATCTCCCATAAGTGACTCCACCCCTCACACTATATACAGTATATCCCATAAGTGAGTCCACCCCTCACATTATATATACAGTATCTCCCATAAGTGAGTCCACCCCTCTCATTATATACAGTATCTCCCATAAGTGATTCCACCCCTCACATTATATACAGTATATCCCATAAGTGAGTCCACCCCTCACATTATATATACAGTATCTCCCATAAGTGACTCCACCCCTCACATTATATATACAGTATCTCCCATAAGTGAGTCCACCCCTCACATTATATATACAGTATCTCCCATAAGTGAGTCCACCCCTCACATTATATATACAGTATCTCCCATAAGTGAGTCCACCCCTCACATTATATATACAGTATCTCCCATAAGTGACTCCACCCCTCACATTATATATACAGTATCTCCCATAAGTGACTCCACCCCTCACATTATATATACAGTATATCCCATAAGTGACTCCACCCCTCACATTATATATACAGTATATCCCATAAGTGACTCCACCCCTCACATTATATATAGTATATCCCATAAGTGACTCCACCCCTCACATTATATACAGTATATCCCATAAGTGACTCCACCCCTCACATTATATATACAGTATCTCCCATAAGTGACTCCACCCCTCACAATATATATACAGTATCTCCTATAAGTGAGTCCACCCCTAACATTATATATACAGTATATCCCATAAGTGACTCCACCCCTCACATTATATACAGTATATCCCATAAGTGACTCCACCCCTCACATTATATATACAGTATCTCCCATAAGTGAGTCCACTCCTCACATTATATATACAGTATATCCCATAAGTGAGTCCACCCCTCACATTATATATACAGTATATCCCATAAGTGAGTCCACCCCTCACATTATATATACAGTATCTCCCATAAGTGAGTCCACCCCTCACATTATATATACAGTATCTCCCATAAGTGACTCCACCCCTCACATTATATACAGTATCTCCCATAAGTGAGTCCACCCCTCACATTATATACAGTATATCCCATAAGTGACTCCACCCCTCACATTATATATACAGTATCTCCCATAAGTGACTCCACCCCTCACATTATATATACAGTATATCCCATAAGTGAGTCCACTCCTCACATTATATACAGTATCTCCCATAAGTGAGTCCACCCCCCACATTATATATACAGTATCTCCCATAAGTGACTCCACCCCTCACATTATATATACAGTGTCTCCCATAAGTGAGTCCACCCCTCACATTATATATACAGTATATCCCATAAGTGACTCCACCCCTCACATTATATATACAGTATCTCCTATAAATGAGTCCACCCCTCACATTATATATACAGTATATCCCATAAATGAGTCCACCCCTCACATTATATATACAGTATCTCCGATAAGTGAGTCCACCCCTCACATTATATATACAGTATCTCCCATAAGTGAGTCCACCCCTCACATTATATATACAGTATATCCCATAAGTGACTCCACCCCTCACATTATATATAGTATATCCCATAAGTGACTCCACCCCTCACATTATATATACAGTATCTCCCATAAGTGAGTCCACCCCTCACATTATATATACAGTATCTCCCATAAGTGACTCCACCCCTCACATTATATACAGTATATCCCATAAGTGACTCCACCCCTCACATTATATATACAGTATCTCCCATAAGTGAGTCCACCCCTCACATTATATATACAGTATATCCCATAAGTGACTCCACCCCTCACATTATATACAGTATATCCCATAAGTGAGTCCACCCCTCACATTATATACAGTATATCCCATAAGTGAGTCCACCCCTCACATTATATACAGTATATCCCATAAGTGACTCCACCCCTCACATTATATATACAGTATCTCCCATAAGTGAGTCCACTCCTCACATTATATATACAGTATATCCCATAAGTGAGTCCACCCCTCACATTATATATACAGTATATCCCATAAGTGAGTCCACCCCTCACATTATATATACAGTATCTCCCATAAGTGACTCCACCCCTCACAATATATATACAGTATCTCCTATAAGTGAGTCCACCCCTAACATTATATATACAGTATATCCCATAAGTGACTCCACCCCTCACATTATATACAGTATATCCCATAAGTGACTCCACCCCTCACATTATATATACAGTATATCCCATAAGTGAGTCCACTCCTCACATTATATATACAGTATATCCCATAAGTGACTCCATCCCTCACATTATATACAGTATATCCCATAAGTGAGTCCACTCCTCACATTATATATACAGTATATCCCATAAGTGAGTCCACCCCTCACATTATATATACAGTATATCCCATAAGTGAGTCCACCCCTCACATTATATATACAGTATATCCCATAAGTGAGTCCACCCCTCACATTATATATACAGTATCTCCCATAAGTGTGTCCACCCCTCACATTATATATACAGTATCTCCCATAAGTGAGTCCACCCCTCACATTATATACAGTATCTCCCATAAGTGAGTCCACCCCTCACATTATATACAGTATATCCCATAAGTGACTCCACCCCTCACATTATATATACAGTATCTCCCATAAGTGACTCCACCCCTCACATTATATATACAGTATATCCCATAAGTGAGTCCACTCCTCACATTATATACAGTATCTCCCATAAGTGAGTCCACCCCCCACATTATATATACAGTATCTCCCATAAGTGACTCCACCCCTCACATTATATATACAGTATATCCCATAAGTGACTCCACTCCTCACATTATATACAGTATATCCCATAAGTGACTCCACCCCTCACATTATATATACAGTATATCCCATAAGTGACTCCACCCCTCACATTATATATACAGTATCTCCTATAAATGAGTCCACCCCTCACATTATATATACAGTATATCCCATAAATGAGTCCACCCCTCACATTATATATACAGTATCTCCGATAAGTGAGTCCACCCCTCACATTATATATACAGTATCTCCCATAAGTGAGTCCACCCCTCACATTATATATACAGTATCTCCCATAAGTGAGTCCACCCCTCACATTATATATACAGTATCTCCTATAAATGAGTCCACCCCTCACATTATATATACAGTATATCCCATAAATGAGTCCACCCCTCACATTATATATACAGTATCTCCCATAAGTGAGTCCACCCCTCACATTATATATACAGTATCTCCCATAAGTGACTCCACCCCTCACATTATATATACAGTATCTCCCATAAGTGAGTCCACCCCTCACATTATATATACAGTATCTCCCATAAGTGAGTCCACCCCTCACATTATATATACAGTATATCCCATAAGTGACTCCACCCCTCACATTATATATACAGTATCTCCCATAAGTGAGTCCACCCCTCACATTATATACAGTATATCCCATAAGTGACTCCACCCCTCACATTATATACACAGTATATCCCATAAGTGAGTCCACCCCTCACATTATATATACAGTATCTCCCATAAGTGAGTCCTCCCCTCACATTATATACAGTATCTCCCATAAGTGAGTCCACCCCTCACATTATATATACAGTATATCCCATAAGTGAGTCCACTCCTCACATTATATACAGTATATCCCATAAATGAGTCCACCCCTCACATTATATATACAGTATCTCCGATAAGTGAGTCCACCCCTCACATTATATATACAGTATCTCCCATAAGTGAGTCCACCCCTCACATTATATATACAGTATCTCCCATAAGTGAGTCCACCCCTCACATTATATATACAGTATCTCCCATAAGTGAGTCCACCCCTCACATTATATATACAGTATCTCCCATAAGTGAGTCCACCCCTCACATTATATACAGTATATCCCATAAGTGACTCCACCCCTCACATTATACTTTATACTTATATATACATTATACTTTAAGTAAAAAACCACCCCCAGTAGGAGATTACTCTAATATTGATATATTTGTAGGGTTGGTTACAAAAGAATTAAAAACATTAGAGCAGAAAACAATTAAAGATCAAAACCTTACCTGGGCTGAGAGTCAAGCATTAAAAACATTGGCAGATGATTCCTCCCTGGTCATCAAACCCTCTGACAGGAGGGAATATTGTTTTGATGACCAGGGAGGAATATAAGATGTGTCTTGAGATTTTAAATAATAAAGACTGTTACAAAAAACTTAAAATAGATCCCACGAGAGAATTTTTAGGAGATCTTATGTGCATCTTGGAAGAAGGGAGAAGTCTAAACCTCCTTAGTAAAGTAGAATTTGATTATATCAAACCGACTACACCAAAAATAGCGTGTTTCTATTCAGTCCCAAAAATCCATAAGGGGTACCCCCCGTTACGGGGGAGACCCATAGTGTCGGGTATTGGTAATTTAACAGAAGGTGCAAGCCAGTATGTGGACAACATACTACGTCCGTTTGTGTACGCGTTGCCCTCATATGTCCGCGACACAACTGACGTACTAAAAAGACTTGAGGATGTGAAATTAGAAGAGGGGGTGTTGTTAGCCACCTTAGACGTTGAGGCTCTATACTCCTCCATCCCCCATGGTAAGGGGCTGGAGGCAGTGGAGTCCTTCCTCAAATCGAGAGGTAATCAAAATATCCCTCATAATAAACTGGTAATGGCACTATTAAAATTTGTTCTTACAAAAAATTATTTTGAATTTGAAGGAGAGTCCTTCCACCAAAGCCGAGGTACAGCGATGGGGAGCCCCTACGCCCCCAGTTACGCAAACCTGTACCTCGGTTGGTGGGAGGACCAAGTGGTTTTTAGTGACAGGATGTCGTCATGGACTAGCCACATAACATTGTGGCTTAGATTCATTGACGACATCCTGATCATTTGGTCATCCACAAAAGAAAAATTTGAGGCCTTTGTGAGGGAGCTTAATGAAAATCAGTTAGGACTTAGATTCACGAGCTCCATCAGTGCTGAAAGTATGGTGTTCCTGGATCTAAAAATTTGGGTCACAAAAGACAGAAATGTACAAACTACTGTGTTTCGAAAAGAAACAGCCACGAATTCCCTTCTTCGGTGGGACAGCTGCCACCCGCGCCCACTGAAGCAGGGAATTCCAACGGGCCAGTACCTCCGTATTAGGAGAAATTGCTCCACTCTAGATGAATTCATAAGTAAAGCAGGTGAGCTTCGCACCAGACTAAAGAATAGGGGATACCCCAACAAAATAATAAAAAGAGCTTATCATAGAGCACTGAAAGAAAAAAGATAATAAAGAGGGAAAAGAAATATCTTGAATAATAGGGGTATATGATGATAAAGCTAGAGAGATAAAAGAAATCCTCAGTAAATACTGGGGTATATTAAGGTTAGATGAGACCTTAAAAGAATTGTTCCCTAGCGAACCACAAATCACATACAAAAGAGGATGCAATCTAAGGGACAAATTGGTCCATAGCAATTTTGAAAGAACCTCTAGAGACGGATGGCTCACAACTAAACCTAATGGAACATTCCAATGTGGCAAATGTACGATGTGCCCATATATTAAAAAAGGAAGTAAATTTAGTAGTGCGGCAACAAAGAAGGAATATCAGATCAAACATTTTGCCAATTGTGAAACAAAGGGGGTGATTTACCTCCTAACGTGCACATGTCCACAAAATTATGTGGGCAAAACTTTCAGAAACTTCCAACGAAGGCTACAAGAACATGTAGGGGATATAGTGCATATGCGAGACACTCCTGTAGCAAACCATTTTGCTTCCCATCACCAAAGTGATGTGCAAGGTCTACAGGCACAGGTCATCGAAGTTATACCCTCACCAAGCAGAGGAGGTGATTGGGATAACATGCTTCTTCAAAGAGAAGCCTTCTGGACCTTCACCTTGGAAGCGGTGAAACCAGAGGGCCTAAATGACTTTGTATCCTACGCGTGTTTCATTAAATAACACAATAATGAGAGAAAAACACGTACAAGTTGTCAATAAAAATATCCGTAAACAAGTTAAATGTAACAGACTACGATCTATGAAAAATATGTAACTATCAAATAAATGATTACCATATATACTCGAGTATAAGCCGACCCGAATATAAGCTGAGGCCCCTAATTTCACCCCAAAAACCCAGGAAAAGTTATTGACTCGACTATAAGCCTAGGGTGGGGAATACATCACCCCCCCCCCCCATTTCATCATCCCCTCCTGTCATCATCCAGACCCCCGTCATTAACACCCCCTTCATCATCACCCTGTCATCATCCCCCCCAGTTATCATCCAGACCCCCATCATCATCCCCCCCCCCCCATCATCATCACCCTGAAATTTTCACCCCCGTCATTAACACCCCCATCATCATAACCTCCTGTCATCATCACCCTGTCATCACCCCCCGTTCATCATCACCTCCTGTCATCATCCCCCCCCTTCATCATCATCGCCTGTCATGATCACTGCCTGTCATCACCCCCCCTTCATCATCACCGCCTGTCATCATCACCGCCTGTCATCATCCCCCCTTCATCATCACTGCCTGTCATCATCCCCCCCTTCATCATCACTGCCTGTCATCATCCCCCCCTTCATCATCACTGCCTGTCATCATCCCCCCCTTCATCATCACTGCCTGTCATCATCCCCCCCTTCATCATCACTGCCTGTCATCATCCCCCCCTTCATCATCACTGCCTGTCATCATCCCCCCCTTCATCATCACCGTCTGTCAATCCCTTCATCAGTGGTCTTCAACCTGCGGACCTCCAGATGTTGCAAAACTACAACTCCCAGCATGCCCAGACAGCCGATGGCTGTCCGGGCATGCTGGGAGTTGTAGTTTTGCAACATCTGGAGGTCCGCAGGTTGAAGACCACTGAGAAGGGATTGACAGGCAGAGAGTTCACTCGAGTATAAGCCGAGGGGGGCGTTTTCAGCACCAAAAATTGTGCTGAAAAACTCGGCTTATACTCGAGTATATACGGTAAATATAACAGTTGTCAATCACAATATCTACAAATAAGTTAAAAATAAAATATCACGATCTATGAAAAAACAAGCAATATAAGTAATAGAAACAAGAGAACACGCTACCCAGCAGTAAAAGTGTTAAAATGCAGCTGGAATGCAGCTGGAAGAAAAGCTACCTGTCCACTGACTATCCAGAGCTCAGAACGAGGACTGAACAGCACACCTGAGCATAGAAGACACTCCCCTCATAGCCATAGAGTCCAGCCACGGCAATAGAGAGCGCAGGTTCTATGCGCAGGCTGGAGATTGGCGGACCAGAGTAATAGGCGGAGTGAAGGAGGAGTTATTGGATATAAAGCACGGCGGGAAAATCAAATGGAGTACGGCCGGCATCAGAGCCGCACAGATGAAAGGAGCCGCTTACATAAAAGGATGCAAGCCAAGAGTTGGAAAGCCGCAACAAGGTCCCTGAAGAATCGCACAGAGGAAACGCGTAGGATCGGCACATAATGCATACCTAAAGCTCCAAGGACGAAAAAGACGCACCTTATCTCCTGAAAGAAAAAAAGCTAAGTGGCATGTGCAATAATTAATAGTGCAATAATAGACTGTGGACAGTGCAATATTTCAGTGCAATGAGTGATTGAGGACATTGTATAAAATATACTACCTAAATGCACTAATCATCATCACACCTATGGATACAACTGATTGCCCCAGCTAATAAGGAGGAACATGCCAACAAGAGACATTTTGCACATAGCCACTTTGCAACAAGTCAGTGCACAGCAAATAACGCACGACATATGCACAGTCTGAATCCTGCCTGACATAATACTATAGAAGACAGAAGCAAGATACATGTCTCTTCAAGTATTTTATGTTGAAGGCTAGAAGAAGGCAGCTAAGGTGCGATCTACAATAATATATACACCCGATAAGTGTTTAAATAAATTTAATAATAAAAGCAATTTCAAAAGGTTCCCTGTTCTTCAGTTTATGTATAAAAAATTGGGAGACCTCCAAATTATAAGAACAGTTATACCGATCAGTGGTATTATATACATATATATATATATATATATATATACACACATACATATATACATACATACATATATATATGGGAAGAGTATTTGCCTCAGGGCGAGGCCACCACCCCTGGTGTAACGGAGCTTCAGAAGGCCATTAAGCACTCCGCGGGCATTCTGGGTAGGGGAATATGCAAAGCAGCTCATTACATCACCTTTTCAGGTAATGTTCCCTGGTATCAGCTTAGCTCCTGTTAAGGAATATAAAAAGCTGATTGGGATTTTATGCCAAGCCAGACTACTCCCCAAAAGGGAAGTTTCTACCCATCTGCAGACAGCTGTTTCGTGGTTTTTGCCACTTGTCAGTACAGAGCAGGGTGATCTGGCTTGGCTGGGGTAGGAGGCCTGAGAGCAGCTAAAGGGGATGGGTATTTGCCTCAGGGCGAGGCCACCACTCCTGAGAGTCAGTGTTGTCGCAATAATGTGAGGGGTGGACCTACTTATTTGAGATACTGTATGTCCCTTTAAGTAAACAAATAAAAGCTGTATGGAATAAAGTGAAGTAAGAAACCAACAAACTGATGAGTGCCACGCTTTTTCATTTCTTCACACTGGTCCTGAACCCAGTCCTCAAGGCTACCAAAAGTCCAGGATTTTAATTAGTACCTATTCTATTCCAATGGAGTAACTGAAAAAACCTGGAATGTTGGTGGCCTTGAGGACTGTTGGAGGCCTCTGCATATGAGGTTATGGACTGTTTATGCCAGTGTTTCCCATTACAAAGACGCTAACATGGTGGAACAGTTGCAAGTCCTTCCCCAGCACGTCTGTTGCGACCGTTGCGCATTGCAACCATGATACTTACACCACTTTGTTTTAGTAGATCCCTCCCCATGAAATTACAATTCTGGATCATCTTTCCTTATAGCTCTTTGTTGTGCCATTTTAATGTTATTCTTACTAGAGATGAGCGAAGTTACAGTGATTCGATTCTTCACAAACTTCTCGGCTCAGCGGTTGCTGACTTTTCCTGCATAAATTAGTTCAGCCTTCAGGTGCTCCGGTGGCTGGAAAAGTGGATACAGTCCTAAGAGAGAGTCTCCAGCCACCGGAGCACCTGAAAGCTGAACTAATTTATGCAGGATAAAGTCAGCAACCGCCGAGCCGAGAAGTTTGTGACGAATCAAATCACTGTAATTTTGCTCATCTCTAATTCTTACTAGAAATGTATTTCCAAAAGCTGCCCGGGTATGCTGAAAGTTGTAGTTTTGCAACAGCTGCAAACACCCTGGTTGGTAGACACTGCCCCAACTGATCGTTAGAGAGCCAAAAGAGCGTGACCAAGACATAGTTACAATGAAAATCTATGGGATTGTCTTGGTCGCCAACACAGAGGGGGAGAGAGATCCCTAATAAACTGTGATCTCTAATCTGGCCAAAATCCCTAATATGTCCATAATCCTTATAATCCCTCATATGGCCATAATTCTTATAATCCCTCATATGGTCATAATCCTTATAATCCCTCATATGGCCATAGTTCTTAAAATTTCTCAGATGACCATAATCCTTATAATCCCTTATATGGCCATAATCCTTATAATCCCTTATAAAGCTTTATAATCCCTCATATGGCCATAATTATTATAATCCCTCAAATGGTCATAATCCTTATAATCCCTCATATGGCCATAGTTCTTAAAATTTCTCAGATGACCATAATCCTTATAATCCCTTATATGGCCATAATCCTTATAATCCCTTATAAAGCTTTATAATCCCTCATATGGCCATAATTATTATAATACCTCATATGGTCATAATCCTTATAATCCCTCATATGGCCATAGTTCTTAAAATTCCTCATATGTCCATAATCCTTATAATCCCTTATATGGCCATAATTCTTATAATTTCTCATATGACCATAATCCTTATAATCCCTTATTTGGCCATAATCCTTATGATCCCAAATACAGCTATTACCCTTATAATCCCAAATACAGCCATTATCCTTATAATCCCTAATGCATTCATAATTCCCAATTCTGTGGATAACCTGTATGTAAACAAGCATATAATACAGTTAATATAACTTCATTTTTCTCGGCGATTGCTTTTAATCAAACTTCATTTATCCCCCCCCCCCCTTTAGCATATGTTCTTATACTTGCACAGCAGACTGCAGTGTGCCCGGCCGTATTGCAGAACACTTGGCACATCGCACTTTTGCAGGAATGGAGCTTCTCTATAAATTGCCAGACAGCAAGGTGTTAACATATTTTAATTCCAAGATGAATGTCACAGAATCCGCACAGAACAAACTGAACATAGCTATTTCCATATGAATGGGCATAAGTGCCGATAAGAGCCCAATGTGACGCCTCGGGTCATACCGTTTTCTGTGGAAGAGAATGTCTACCGGCGGCACATGAAATTACTACCTAGTCTGCTGTGCACAGTTTAATCACATTCACATTTGGAATTGTTAGACACAGAGAATTTGGGATTAACGGTGGCGTCAACATTAATAGAAGATTCAGAGTTCATGGCGGTAGAGATGAGGGCATCGGGCCCTCTGTGATCCAGGTAGATGGACGGCGCTGCTCTGCCACTAAGTGTGATGATCAAAGACGTGTATGAGATGCAGTGAGATTAGGAATGTTATGTTATCCTGCATCCTGTTGGCTTTGTTCCCTTACTGCTGATGGTTTCTCTGGCTTATTTTGTTGTGATTTCAGAGCCATACTGTACGTGCGGAGCCAATTTCATGTCTCTCTCCCACAATCGCTCAGAGGGAGTAAAAAACTGCAGCTGCATCCCCCTCCTCATCCCTTTCACTTTCTTTTTAGTTTTTTTGCACTGAAAGGATCTTTAGGCCACATTCCCAGCTACTACTAAATGAATGTAGCCGAAATTATGCCCCCATGTGTTCACAAATGGGCACACAATGTTTTAGATAAACCTGGCAACATGATGCAGCCATTGGTGAACACATGGGGGGGGGGGGGGGGGGGTTTCGGTCACATGTGTTCACCCTTGTGTGGGGACATGACCTTAGAGGACTGAGGAGGTTTAGTAGAGATGTAGATAAAAAGCAGTAAACAAGAACAAAGAAACAGCATATACTTAGGTATATGCAACAAGATATACTTAGCTATAAGCAACACAATGGCCCAGATTTATCAAAATGTATGAGAGGAAAACTGGAGTGATTTTTCCATAGCAACCAATCACAATAACACAGTAACATAGTTCATAAGGTTGAAAAAAAAAGAGTCCATCAAGTTCAACCTATAACCCTAATGAGTCCCTACTTTGTTGATCCAGAGGAAGGTAAAAACCCTCATACTAGAGGTAAACATTTCTTTCCGACTCCAAATATGGCATCAGAATAAATCCCTGGATCAACGTTCTGTCCCTATAAATCTAATATACATAACCTGTAATGTTATTATTCTCCAAAAATGCATCCAGACCCCTTTTGAATTCTTTTACAGAGTTCACCATAATCACCTCCTCCGGGAGAGAATTCCACAGTCTCACTGCTCTTACAGTAAAGAACCCCCGTCTGTGCTGGTGTAGAAACCTTCTTTCCTCTAGACGTAGATGATCCCCCCTTGTTATAGATACAGTCCTGGGTATAAATAGATCATGGGAAAGATCACTGTACGGTCCCCTGATATATTTATACATAGTTATTAGGTCGCCCCCTAAGCCTTCTTTTTTCTAAACTAAATATCTCTAATTCTGATAATCTTTCTGGGTATTGTAGTCCTCCCATTCCCCGTATTACCCTGGTTGCCCGTCTTTGAACCCTCCCCAGCTCCACTATATCTTTCTTGTACACTAAGGTATATGTTGTTATAAACAACAAGCTGTACTTAGCTATAAGCAACAAGATATACTTAGCTATAAGCAACCAGATATGTGTAGCTATAAAGCAACAAGATATACATAGATATAAGCAAGAAGATATATTTATCTATAAAGTAACAAGATATAATTAGCTATAAAGAATAAGATACTTTTCCCCAGTCGTTGGCTGTCCGTGCTTGCTGGGTGTTGCAGTTTTCCAACAGCTGGAGATCCACAGTTTGGAGACCACTAATCTAAAGGGTTAGACTGGAGTTACTTTACCTTTTTTTTTACTTGTGGAAATAATATTGAGATTTTTTTTACATTTTCTACTTTTTTCTGCTCTTCAAAAAAAAAAAAAAAAAAACAGAGAAAAGGTTAAGTGTGTAAATGGCAGCAGAACACCTACCAGCTTATGGCATTTCGGCAGACTCGAAATATCAGCTAATTCATTAGTGGAAATGTTACAGATTTGGGAGAGGAATCTCATCTGCCGCGCGCATAAACATTTAGCTGGGATGAGAGAATGTGCCGAATATAGTAATTGCAGCAATTAGAATTCTGACTTTTTTGAATAAACTTTTTGATTTGTGCTTCCAAAACTGCAGACTGGATAGACATTTATAGTGTAATGGAGATCAGAGGATCATAGCGGCTTTCTTCCGAAAACACCGCCACCCTTGTCCATAGGCTTTGTCTGGTAGAGCACGCTGCAGTGATCATGATGTCACCTTTAGGGTCCGGTAAGGCTGGGTTCACATATATCAGTCGTCCGGCACAGTTTCCCTCCGGCGCGCACCGGAGGGAAACTGATGCTAGAACTGATCCCATTCATTTGAATGGGACAGTTCACAATCATCCAGCGTCTCAATTTTGACGCCGGATGGTTGGACATGCCGGAGGGCACCAGACAGGGGAACGCAGCTTGCTGCGTTCCCCTGTCCGTTGCCCAGAAACAATGGACGCCGCATGCCATACAACTGTTGACAAGTTGTCATCAGTTGTGGCATCAGTTGCGTCGAGATTTAGGCTGAATTCACCTATGCCGGATGCCGAACATATGTGAACCCAGCCTTAGTGGATCTGCGTCGTTCTAAATTATATGGATCCGGCACTTATGTCTTCAGCAGTTTGCCGCGGATATATATACGCTGTCCCATTAACAAATGACACAGAAGATTGAACATGTATAATCTTCTGCTGGAATCCAATTCCTCGTCTGAAGTTCCATGACATAATCCGCCTTGTGGAAATTCTGCGCGCAATTTGAGTAGTGTGAACGTGGCCTTAAAGAACAATTGTCACTTGAAACTACCCCTTAGAACTATGTCCACTCTGTAAAGCTGTGTACCTCTATAATGCAGCCATATCTTTTACTTTTTATTCTGTAGCTTTATGTAGCGAAAAAATCACCTTTCCCAAAAGTCAGATAGGCGTGGCCAGGTGTCCACAATGCCCTGAGGCTGTCACGCCACTCTCCTCTATGTCAGTATCTGGCACGCTGTGTGAATGACGCTCAGGTCTGCCACGCATGCACCGTCTTGCAGGCTCACAGTGAGAAATGTCTCAAAACGCTTGATCCCAAGGCCTCTCGGTGTTCTGCGGGATACAGTGGGACAAAAAAGTATTTAGTCAGCCACCAATTGTGCAAATTATCCCACTTAAAAAAATGAGAGAGGCCTGTAATTTTCATCATAGGTATACCTCAACTATGAGAGACAGAATGAGAAAACAATATCCATAAAATCACATTGTCTGATTTTTAAAGAATTTATTTGCAAATTATGGTGGAAACTAAGTATTTGTCACTTACAAACAAACAAGATTTCTGGCTCTCACAGACCTGTAACTTCTTCTTTAAGAGTCTCCTCTGTCCTCCACTTGTTACCTGTATTAATGGCACCTGTGTGAACCTGTTATCAGTATAAAAGACACCTGTCCACAACCTCAAACAGTCACACTCCAAACTCCACTATGGCCAAGAACAAAGAGCTGTCGAAGGACACCAGAAACAAAATTGTAGACCTGCACCAGGCTGGGAAGACTGAATCTGCAATAGGCAAGCAGCTTGGTGTAAAGAAATCAACTGTGGGAGCAATTATTAGAAAATGGTAGCCCTTGGGGGGTGTATGGTAGTTGGGGGGTTGTTTAGGTAGATGAGGGGTTAAGGTTAACCCTATAGTTCGTGACACCAGGCTGAGGGCTAGTATGCTGAGGTAATTCTCCGGCCTATCGCTGTCCTTCCCAGTAACGATAGGTGCATGCACAAAATGACTGAAGGCCACAAGGTACTTGAACTTGAACTTGGATAAACTTTACTGAAAGGCTTGCGGTACATCCAATGCACAATAACAGTCTCATGCAAACAGTCTCTATATAGTTCAGTGACTGACAGTTGTTGCGGACCTTGAATAGTAATACAAGTCTCTGAATTTAGGGTAATTTGCGAAGATCCATCCGGATTTAGGGGATAGATAAGGTCCGGTGATCTTGCAGAGTGCTTAGGGATTGATACACTCACGATTCTGAATAGATCAGCCGTTGCCGCAAGGCTCGGGCCTAACTCACTGCGGAAGACAGCTGCGCAGATCCTGCTCGTTTGACAACCCGCTAACAAGAGAGATGCTTACTTCTTGGCTGCACAGGAACAAGAGCGATGCTTACTGCTTGGCTGCACAGGAACAAGAGAGCGAAGCATGGCCGCCGCTCCCTTATATGGGCAGGGGCGGGGTTATTTTGATTGGTCCGAATATCTGTCACTCACCGTCACAAAACATGGTGGGTGCAATACGTCACAGGGACCTCCAAAGGTCCTTAAGCAAAAAAAAACATAAAGTTTACCTGATCACGTGACCCGCAGGTCCTGCTATGCTCCGGACAGGCAATTAACTAGTTATATACATTAGTACTATTATATTTACATAAATTATGAATAAACTATTAGTTTAATGACTATCTAGATGAGAGGTGACAAGGGGCAGACCAGACAAAAAGGACCCGACGTCCTAGGGACACTGGCTATGGGGACCTATATACACAGGTACCTGGATAGGATGCGGTACCGGGACACCACATACAAGACCACTGATAAACTCCCTCGATCGGGGGCTCCACGTAAGATCTCACCCCGTGGTGTCAAAATGATCACAAGAACGATGAGCAAAAATCCCAGAACCACAACGGGGGACCTAGTGAATGACCTGCAGAGAGCTGGGACCAAAGTAACAAAGGCTATCACACTATGCCGCCAGGGACTCAAATGATGCAGTGCCAGACGTGTTCCCCTGCTTAAGCCAGTACATGTCCGGGCCCACCTGAAGTTTGCTAGAGAGCATTTGGATGATTCAGAAGAGTATTGGGAGAATGTCATACGGACAGATGAAACCAAAGTAGAACTTTTTGGTAAAAACTCAACTTGTCGTGTTTGGAGGAGAAAGAATGCTGAGTTGCATCCAAAGAACACCATACCTACTATGCAGCAGGGGGGTGGAAATATCATGCTTTGGGACTGTTTTTTTTTTTTTTTTTGCTAAGGGACCAGGATGACTGATCCATGTAAAGGAAAGAATGAATGGGGCCATGTATCGTGAGATTTTGAGTGAAATCCTCCTTCCATCAGCAAGGGCATTGAAGATGAAACATAGCTGGACCTTTCAGCATGACAATGATCCCAAACACACCGCCCAGGCAATGAAGGAGTGGCTTCGTAAGAAGCATTTCAAGGTCCTGGAGTGGCCTTGTCAGCCTCCAGATCTCAACCCCATGGGAAACCTTTGGAGGGAGTTGAAAGTCCGTGTTGCCCAGCGACAGCACCAAAACATCACTGCTCTAGAGGAGATCTGCATGGAGAAATGGGCCAAATACCAACAACAGTGTGTGAAAACCTTGTGAAGACTTACAGAAAACGTCTGACCTCTGTCATTGCCAACAAAGGGTATATAACAAAGTATTGAGATGAACTTTTGTTATTGACCAAATACTTATTTTCCACCATAATTTGCAAATAAATTCTTTAATAATCAGACAATGTGATTTTATGGATTTTTTTTCTGATTATGTCTCTCATAGTTGAGGTATACTTCTGATGAAAATTACAGCCTTTTTCATCTTTTTAAGTGGGAGAACTTGCACAATTGGTGGCTGACTAAATACCTTTTTCCCCCACTGTATATACATATTTATAGACAGTACAGTGGAAGGCGAGTCCAGGGAAGTTGTGGGGTTGGTGGCGGAAGTTTGGGGGAGGTGAGGCAGTGACTAAGGGTACGTTCCCACGTGCCGTATTTTGCTGTGTATTTTCCTACCCATTGGAGTCAATCGGTAGCAAAATCAGATGCGTATTTTGCTACCCATTGACTTGAATGGGAAAGAAAATGAGCAGCAGCAAATAGGCAGCAAAATTTGGCAGGTGGGAGCGCACCTTTAAAGGAGAAGAGGAGTGACAATGCGTGCGCAGCGGACCTGTGTGTCAGTCACACATCGGGCCTAGCGCAGATGTAGAGGAGAGAGGCGTGGTGGCCCTGGGGCATTGCAGACCCCTGGCGGACACCTACCCGACTGCTCCTGACTGTGTAGAAAAGTGATTTTTAGCTTCATAAAGCCTCAGAATAAGCAGTCAAAGGTGGCCTTACACAGGTACCCAGCTTTTACAGAGTGGGCACAGTTTTCAGGGGTATTTTTATGTTACGGTTGCGCTTTCATATAGTGTATTGTAAATATGCAAATTAGGGCATTCAGATAATCGGGAAGCATTTTTACAAGAGCAGACAGGTAGACTTATTGGTGCACCCAGGGGTAAAGTAACGCCCCCAGGTGGCCAAACACTGTTACTTGCATACTTATAAAAAACAAAATTTTTCGGAACAACAGGACACCTATATAAAAGGCAACATCATGATCTGTGTCACATGTCCTATTAGGCCAGTGTTTGCCTACGGCTGTCCAGGCATGCTGGGAGTTGTAGTTTTGCAATAGCTGGAGGCACACTGGTTGGAAAACACTGTATTAGACTATATCAGCAAGTTAGCATACTCTAACCTACTGATAGTTTGAACATGTAATTCTTAGCTTTTCCTGTGGTGGCGCTACAGAGAAATTAACCACTATGTCCTCCACAGCTGATTGCTTGGTGGTTCTGCTGTAAAGATATGAGTGGGCACATGGATTCTTTACCTGCTGGTATAATACCATTATTTAGTATCTTCCCCCACTAATCGATCCCTAAAGGTCGATTAGGGGGTTGAAAGAATATCAGTACTCAGTGCCAAGCAGAAGCAGCAAAAGGCCTTAGACACCTCAGCACCATCTATCCACACAGACTTTTACTTCCAGAGAATATGCACATTATGTCATCATTTCCCATCTGTAATATTTTGGTTACCAGATATTATTAGACAGAATTAGAGGAAAATAACATAACTTAATTAGAATATATTGGATGTGAATTAAAGGGGTACTCCACTGGGAAAAAAAAAACATTTTTTAAATCAACTGGTGCCAGAAAGTTAAACAGATTTGTAAATTACTTTTAATAAAAAAATCTTAATTCTTCCAGTACTTATCAGCTGCTGTATGATCCACAGGAAGTTCTTTTCTTTTTGAATTTCCTTTCTATCTGACCACAGTGCTCTCTGCTGACACCTCTGTCCATGTCAGGAAGTGTCCAGAGCAGGATAGGTTTGCTATGGGGATTTGCTCCTACTCTGGACAGTTCCTCCCATGGACAGAGAGCACTGTGGTCAGACAGAAAGGGAATTCAAAAAAAAAAGAACTTCCTGTGGAGCATATAACAGCTGATAAGTACTGGAAGGATTAAGATTTTTAACAGAAGTCATTTACAAATCTGTTTAACTTTCTGGCACTAGTTGATTAAGAAAAACAATGTTTTCCAGTGGAGTACCCATTTAATATACAACACAAAAAGAGAAACACAGCCGCAGATCCACCATTTGTAATTTGATCTACTTGCTTCTCAGCATAATTTCAAAAACTAACAGGTTGTTAGTATACATTTTGATCAAAAAATACAAGCCCACTCGCCACGGCAAGGCCACCTCGTTAGAGTGGGTCCCTAACCTGACACTGGCGTAGCGCCCGGCGGCGACCACTGCCTCCGAGACCTAATGCCCAACAGGGGGAGTGACCCAGTGGCCAGGCAGCCCCACTACTGCCCGACCAAGCCCCTGGCTCTGGACCACTCCACCCCACAGACAAAGCATCACAGAAACAATGTCCGCCACAGAGAACCAGACCAGTATGAAACCTACCATGTGCTCACTGCCAGAGGGCTGGGAGAATGGTAGGAGGAAACCCTTATGCAGTTTCCTGCTAATTAAAAACGCCTGGGCCAAATGGGTGGAGTGGAGTGCAGGAGGGAGAGACTACAAATGTACAACACAAAAAGAGAAACACAACCGCACATCCACATTTGTATTTTGATCTACTTGCTTCTCAGCATAATTTCAAAAACTATCAGGTTGTTAGTATACATTTTGATCAAAAAATACCCATTTAATAAAGTTCTGATTCTTCATATTGGGGAAATTGTATATTTATGTGAAAATGTGAAATAAAAAAAAATTTTTTTAATTTTTTAGGAGCTCCAGATTAAGACACTTGTCAGAATATGATACGTGTACCTCATGGCCCTGATAAGGAGGTTTAGAGAGGGCTCGAAAGCCAAGCCCACTTCAGACTTAGCAGCTGCCGGCAACTGACAGCCGCTCATCAGTCACCTATCTAGATGCCGCTGTCAAAGATGACCAGGGCAGCGGTTGGTCAGGAGTCCGATTGGCACCCGGCAAAGCAATCGTTAGTGAGTTAAATGTTTGTCGTGGTAACCCAAGGCTTTCTCTAGACCTCTGAGACAGCTGTGACAGATCAACTGTTCCAACCCGCCATATGTAGTCTGTTCTAGTAGATCGCCTAGTTAGGAGATCAGTCCAATATATGAGGGACGTTCTAAAAGCTTCTGTATTTTTATATTTATGTTGAAGACGTGAAAGACGGGAAGAGTAGTAATTTGTTGTGTCTTAATGTGTCATGTGACTAGTTTTAGATTCTGTAATAAAAGAGAGGCAGAGCTTCCCATGGGATTGTATCGCCAGTACAGCTAGGTGCAGACACGTCAGTGTGTAAGTGGAACTGCTCACCTGGTGAGGTTGTGTTACAGACACAACTACCATAAGCGCATCAGTCAAGAGAGGATGGTGCAGCTCCCCGATGTCGGCCTGGAGGGATCTCCAGCCGAATGTAATAGTGATGAGGGGTGGAGGAAAAAAACGGACTTCCAGCGCAAACCACTAGGACAATGATGAGGGTAAAATCTTCTTTATTCAGCTATACAACAGCGTGTTTCGAGGCTACACCGCCTCTTCATCAGATTAAAACAGACAAGCCTGTTTTAACCTGATGAAGAGGCGGTGTAGCCTCGAAACGCGTTGTTGTATGGCTGAATAAAGAAGATTTTACCCTCATCATTGTCCTAGTAGTTTGCGCTGGAAGTTTGTTTTTTTTCCCCCCACCCCTCATCAAATGCGACTAGTTTTGTCTGGCAAGCCGGCTGCCCTTGCTGGTAAACAGTTTTCAAGAGTTATTATTTTTTACATTAATAAAGTTTAAAAAAAAAAAAGAGCGTAACCTTTTTGAAACAAACCTTCCATCTAACGAGTAAAATCTTTTTTTCAGAATTTTTTTTCACTTTCACGATATATTTTATGGTAAAATACTTGGTGTCATTACAAAGTACAATTGATCTTGTGTTCTCATATGGAAAAAAAAAATAAAAGTCAGGCCGGGTTCACACTACAGAATTTGCGAACAGAATTATGCTCTGGAATGTTGCACAGTGCACACTACGGAATTGTAGCGGGGCAGCTTCCGCCACTGAAATTCCGCTACCAAGAGCATGGCCTTGCTTGTTCTTTTAGTGGAATCCTTGATGAATACATTGACATCTATGGGGGCGCCAATGGCCGTGTGGTCATTACTAGGAATCTCTGGCTGGAATAATGACACAAAGAATTTCCTAGCTAAATGGTACCAGATTGGTGTTTATTTTTTCGGTCGCTCTGCTCGTCCGACAGCTGCATTGTGTGTGTATCCAGGCAGAGAGATAGAAAGAAAGTATATGAAATATATTTCTATAGCCATAGCCCTGCATTAAATGTATCACAACTTTCTTATTTTGCAGTAAAACGTTCCACCGTTTGGGGCACCTATCAGCAGATGCCAGCTTGTCTCAGATTTCGTTTGACCCTGGGCATTCGCATGATGGAAAACTTGACAGCTCCCGCCTAACTGGAGGTGAGTAATTTTTCCATTTTGTTCTCTTGTCCTTGGCATATAGCATGGCCGTTTATGATTATACTTCATAGAAAAAATATAAAAGGAGCCCCCCCCCCCAGCCCTTCAGACTTTTTTTCATTCTATCATGTGGGTATGCCAACTTATGTAACTCATCTTGTTTATTTCTCCAAGCAATAAGCTTATTTAGCAAGTAAACTAGCTTACAAATTCACTACTGTCTACAGCTCCTATTTACACCTATGTGTCACCATAGTAACAGACTACACACAAACTCTACGTAGTCAGATCTTGCATTTATATTGTCATCTGCCTCCTATTTATTGCTGGAGAGCAAAGAGAGAGAAAAAAAAAACAGATACGGCGCTCCAGTAGTGAAGATCGTAGGTGATAGGTTAAATTTAGGAAAGGTAGAATGAAGCTCACCTTTAAGTGTTGTGCGGGCAGGCACAACACTGGTATGCGCTTAGGATGCAAGTAGTCGGGAGGCAGACGGCCGTCAGTCCCACTTAGCAAGCGGTCAGGAACAGGTAGACAGATGTGGAATCCGGGTTGCCTGGCAGGGCTAACCAGATGTCTGATGAAAGTCCGAATTGTGGCTGGATAGGCGCACGCCCGAGGATGGACACAGAGCCAAAATGGAATTTTGAAGGCTTTATTTGGTACAGAACAACGCGTTTCGAGGGGTCACCCCTCTTCGTCAGGTTCATCATGAACCTGACGAAGAGGGGTGACCCCTCGAAACGCGTTGTTTTGTACCAAATAAAGCCTTTAAAATTCCATTTTGGCTCTGTGTCCATCCTATTTATTGCTAACATACATTTGGAACATTACAGGAAGTAGGGTCCAAATGGAAGGAAGTAGGATTGAAAGATAGGACCACACTCAATGGCTTAAAGGGGTACTCCAAAGGATAGGGGATAGCATGTCTGATCACGGGGGGGCCTGGTCACTGGGACCCCCATGATCTCCATGCTTGCGATGTGGCGTTAAGGTCATGGAAGCCTGGGGCTTCCATGATCGTGATGTCACACCACGCCCCCTCCATTCATGTCTATGGGAGGGGGTGTGATGGCTAGTACATGAATGGCTGAGATCGCCAGTCATCCGACACAGAGCGGAGTTCGTTCCGTGCACTGGATGACTGGAGTGCCGCAGCGGAGATCGCAGGCATCCCCAGCCAGAACCCAGTGATCAGACATGTTATCCCCTATCCTTTGGACAGGGGATAACATGTCTAGCGGCGGAGTACTCCTTTAAGTTTACTAAAACTAATTCTTAGGGCCCATTCGCGCTACTGAATTTTCAAGCAGAATTCCATTCAGTAATTCTGGTGCAGCAGCCTCCCATTACTTTCATAGAAATTCTGCTCAACCGCGCACATTGCAGAGTTTCCATGGGGAAATTTCCACAGGAAAAATTCCATGTTTTTGTTCATTCACATAGACTGCGTTGCCCTCAATGGGGAAGGTGCATGGCACTGATAAATTGGGCGGAAACTCCATAGTGTGAATGGGCCATTGGACAGTCTAGACAACTGAAGAATGCCCCACATGAGTCTTTGCAATTTGATGGTAGAAGGAACATGGACCCCCAAGACAGGGTATTGTTAAACTTATCATATACACTTTGTATTTGGCCAGGTAAAGAAGAAACCCCTTCCTTACTGGGACTCTGTGGATCCTTAACCTCTGTCGCGAGTTACAAGTCCCTCACAAGCCTCAAGTCCAGTGAATGTCTTGCCAGTCCCACCACAGAGATGACAAGCCCAGGCCTAACCCCATCATGAACCGAGTACGTGTACAGGAAAGGACAAGCTTGTTCTCTCTTATTTTTTCATATGCAGACTATACTCCATTTCTGGACGGCTGCAGAAGAAGGCACAATGTCTTGCTAAACCCATTGACTTAATTTTTGGCCTTTTTAATTATTTTATTTTTTTTTGGTTCAGAATGTATCACACCGAAAATGTTTTTTGTTTTAAGTGGGTCTGACTGGTAACTGCACGTTATGGTGGTTGTACCATGATGCCACCAGTCAAGGTGCCACTGTCCGTGTGACAATAGTCCTTACCCCCGCTGGTAAGTCACCAGTATTTGCCCATTCCATCCAAGTATGCAGCTTAGCACTGGACTGAAACGCGTCTACACTAAACAATTGATTGTCTCACATGGTGATGTGGCACCATCTGTTCGTCTTTGTGTTGTTTTATTTCGGTCGCAGGCTTTTCTTCCTTTTTGTGCCATATGCAGGTCTACATGGCTGAACACGTGGGCCTTTTTTTCTATTTTTGTATGTGCAAGGTTAATCCTTCCATTAAAAAAAAAAAAGTACAAAACATAGAAATAAAACATGGGTTGTCAGCAAACGTTCTATGGTAATTTATTGAGACTTTGGTGGTTTGAGCACAATATCTGAGTGCATGTACTTTATACATTTACTGTTATTTAAAGGGGAACTAAACCCATAGCTCATCCTTTCCCTCTCATCAACCTATTTATTTGTCTAAATATCATTCATTAGCAATATAGAGCCATTTCCCCTTTTTGGTTGTCACTTACATGCATGAATTGAGGGAATGACATCATCCAGCCATCCACTCTGTCCAAATCCCTCTCTAAAAGCAGCCCCCACCCTCCTGAGAGCCACAGACCATGTGATTTCTGCCCCCTGCATTGATGAAGAATTCTCTTTTTAGTGCTGAGAACTGGGAGGGGTGTGCAGCCTCAGCCAATCAGACATTAAACCTCTCTCTGCTGCTCAAAGCAGGAGGGTGGGGGCTGCTCTCAGAGAGTGAGCTGGCAGAGCAGAGCTGCAATGATTGCTGGAAGATGTAGGCAAAGGAAGGAAAGGATGGCAAATAATATCAAGCAGCCAGAGAAGACAACAGGGGCTACAGGAGCCATGCATCAGGCAGGATGGTTTACAGGAAACATATCCAGGTAGTGTGGTGGCTTTGGAGCTTTTTAATATAAATACTTCCATGAAGTATTCCTTTAAGCAGAAGCTTTACCCAATGAATGGAAGAAATCCAAGCTGCCAGAGCATGGTGTGCAACTTCATGATTCCAGATATGTTTTTGTGGTATAATAGTTCTTCATCTGTCTACATACAATTGCTGTACAACAGGAACAAGACCTCTGGACACTAAGATTCAATTAAACAACTTGTAGACTTTACTCAACCTTCTGGTGCAATTCCAATAAAAAGCAGATGCTCTGGTCAGAAGAATGGATGTTTGGTCACTGTCCATTGAATTAGCATTTTTGAAGCAGCTTTACTACATTTAGCAATGTTTTAGGTGCTTTTTTAGCACATGTACATGGTGCAGATGTACCCTGTTTCCCCGAAAATACACCCTACCCCAAATATAAGCCCTAGCTGGATTATCGGGGTGGGCTGCAATATAAGCCCTACCCCGAAAATAAGACCTAGGGCCAGGGGTACTCAACTGGCGGACCACGGACGCCAGTAATGCGATGCGGACACCCCCCGCCCCCACCTTTTGGCTGGTCCCTTGGCAAGTTAAATGAGCCGGGGCAGGGACGCTGTCGCTTTAAAACATCTGCACGTATGCACGCCCGACGTCACGGACGTGTCCCTGCCCCGGCTGCTACCGGTAAGCAGCAGAAGGAGATCCCGCCGCTGCCGCCGAGAGCTGCAGCTTCAGTTGCGGATGCTACAGGAGTGTGGAGGATGGAGGGCTGCGGGAGTGTGGAATATGGGGGGGTGCGGCATCCTCCACACTCCTGCAGCCCCCCCAATAAATAAATAAGACCCGATCTTATTTTCGGAGAAACATGGTATGTGCTCTCATGTTCCCAGTGTACTGGAAAGGCTGGCTTACTGTGATGCAAGGTGCAAAATGTAGACTTCACGTTGTTCACTCAGCGGTGCCTTCTATAACACTCAGAAAGGTGCATCAAGGAAAGTCTTTTTGAAGTGGCAGACAGACAGCGATGACCCGACTGTAGGTTGATGAAGAAATCAGTGTACTACAAGAAGGCTCTTGTTCAGCATTCTCCTTTCTTGTAAAGACAAAGTTCTCCTTCTCGAAAACAGGAATTTTGTAGAGCAATATCCTCTCAGAGTGGACAGAAACAGGAGCAGAGGAACAGTGACTTGCTTGTAGACCTAAGTGTAAGACATGTGGCCTAGGTGTAGGTATGTCTTTTAATAGCAGGGGCTAAGAAATATACACACTGCTAGCTGACTGGAACTCCCAGCAAGTGCAGGGCTAGGAGATGTTACTCTGGCCAAGGCCAGGCCTGGACTAACTAACTGGTTCTAACAAGTTTAGGTCTACCCCTTTTGCTAGGCAGAAGAGGTCGGAACAGAGATTTTCTCCTGCAATGATTGACTAGGAGTATCATGTGACCAAAGCACTATTCAACTGCAAATAGCAAAATGTTCAAGTGTACCTGTCCTATAACAGAAAAAAATAGGTTACTAGGTTATGCAAATGCTTTACGTGTCTTTTTTTTTTTTTGTGTCTAGCTTCTGTATTTGGCTCACAAATCCCTCTGTTCTGCTGCTCACTCATTCTGACATCCATTGCTCAGCCCGCCCTCACTCACCATGCATTCACCTCCTCCCTGAGTCTGCTGTGTTGTGTGTATGCAAATAATTCAGTGCAGTGCACATACATACATTTACATTAACCCCCAGTAACTGATAAATGTTTGATGCATAAATCAAACCTTTAGACACTCAACAACTTTCTTAGCATTTTAGCTGGAACAGCCATACTGGGACATTAGATAAGCCCATGGCCCACCATGTTTTGGCTTATGAGACCTTTGCTGTTGGATCATCTGTTATAATTTGATTTATCTTACATCCTTCGACCATAATAGCTGGAGTACAGAAAGACACAAGACAAATGAAATACACTGCTCCAAAAAATAAAGGGAACACTTAAACAACACAATGTAACTCCAAGTCAATGACACTTCTGTGAAATCACACTGTCCACTCAGGAAGAAACACTGATTGACAACCAATTTCACATGCTGTTCTGCAAATGGAACAGACAACAGGTGGAAATTATAGGCAATTAGCAAGACACCCCCAATAAAGGAGTGGTTCTGCAGGTGGTGACCACAGACCACTTCTCAGTTCCTATGCTTCCTGGCTGATGTTTTGGTCACTTTTGAATGCTGGTGGTGCATTCAATCTAGTGGTAGCATGAGATGGAGTCTACAACCCACACAAGTGGCTCAGGTAGTGCAGCTCATCCAGGATGTCACATCAATGCGAGCTGTGGCAAGAAGGTTTGCTGTGTCTGTCAGCATAGTGTCCAGAGCATGGAGGTGCTACCAGGAGACAGGCCAGTACATCAGGAGACGTGGAGGAGGCCGTAGGAGGGCAACAACCCAGCAGCAGGACCGCTACCTCCGCCTTTGTGCAAGGAGGAGCACTGCCAGAGCCCTGCAAAATGACCTCCAGCAGGCCACAAATGTGCATGTGTCCACTCAAATGGTCAGAAACAGACTCCATGAGGATGGTATGAGGGCCCGACGTCCACAGGTTGGGGTTGTGCTTACAGCCCAACACCGTGCAGGACGTTTGGCATTTTTTCCAGAGAACACCATGATTGGCAAATTTGCCACTGGCGCCCTGTGCTCTTCACAGATGTAAGCAGGTTCACACTGAGCACATGTGACAGACGTGACAGTCTGAAGACGCCGTGGAGAATGTTCTGCTGCCTGCAACATCCTCCAGCATGACCAGTTTGGCGGTGGGTCAGTAATGGTGTGCGGTGGCATTTCTTTGGGGGGCCACACAGCCCTCCATGTGCTTGCCAGAGGTAGCCTGACTGCCATTAGGTACCAAGATGAGATCCTCAGACCCCTTGTGAGACCATATGCTGGTGCGGTTCCTCCTAATGCAAGACAATGCTAGACCTCATGTGGCTGGGGTGTGTCAGCAGTTCCTGCAAGAGGAAGGCATTGATGCTATGGACTGACCCGCCCGTTCCACAGACCTGAATCTGATTGAGCACATCTGGGACATCATGTCTCACTCCATCCACCAACGCCAAGTCACACCACAGACTGTCCAGGAGTTGGCGGATGCTTTAGTCCGGGTCTGGGAGGACATCCCTCAGGAGACCATCCGCCACCTCATCAGGAGCATGCCCAGGCGTTGTAGGGAGGTCATACGGGCACGTGGAGGCCACACACACTACTGAGCCTCATTGTGACTTGTTTTAAGGACATTACATAAAGTTGGATCAGCCTGTAGTGGGGTTTTCCACTTTGATATTGAGTGTGACTCCATATCCAGACCTCCATAAATTTGATTTCCATTGATAATCTTTGTGTGATGTTGTTGCCAGCACATTCAACTATGTAAAGACAAAAGTATTTCATATGATTAGTTCATTCAGATCTAGGATGTGTTATCTTAGTGTCTTATTTTTATTTTTAGTATCTTATTATTTTTGAGCAGTGTATATAAAGACAGAAGCTATAGTCTAAAAAAGTCTTTATGGATTCAGTATTTCCATCACGTCCGCCCCCTCCTGGTGAAGTCAATACGTTCTAACACAAGTCGGCCCTAGTCGTGCGCTAGATGTGTGTTTCTAAGAGGAAACCCCTTGATGTTAATCTACTGAGAGTATATGGAAAAGTAGTTTGAAGAAAAAAGCGAGACATCCTAGACTCTAGTCTTTCTTTCTGTTACTACATAGCAAGCAGTCAAGTTTTTGCTGATATTATATCGGCTTTAGCTGGAGGGAGCGCACATGCTGGAAATGTTAAACCGTGGAGGTGGTGAGATAACATTTTATCGGATGCGCAGCTGTATAGTGTATTGGATATGTTTTGACCATTCAATATCTAAACAAAAAACAATAAAAAACAAACATCTCTGATGTTCTGGTTCCTGGCACCCTGAACAAACAGCCAGAGGTGTTAGACATTTTTAGACATTTCCCCACTAAAAACATATGGGGAGATTTATCAAAACCTGTGCAGAGGAAAAGTTGCCCATAGCAACCAATCAACTCACTTCAGAAAAAGGTCCATATACAGCATTATTGCTCAGCTCTGTGCAGCACAGTTGTTTTGATGCTACCAGGACTAAATATAGAAGACTAAAGTTTTTAGGATTCTTCACCCTACTTGAAATTTTTTTTTTTAAACTGAACTGGTGCCAGAAAGTTAAACAGATTTGTAAATCTATTTAAAAAATCTTAATCCTTTCAGTACTTACCAACTACTATTTACCCCACAGGAAGTTCTTTTCTTTTTGGATTTCCTTTCTGTCTGACCGCAGTGCTCTCTGCTGACACATTTGTCCATTTTAGTAACTGTCCGGGTAGGAGCAAATCCCCATAGCAAACCTATCCTAACACTTTCTGATATGGACAGAGATGTCAGCAGAGAGCACTGTGGTCAGACAGAAAGGAAATTAAAAAAGAAAAGAACGTCCTGTGGAGCATACAGCAGCTGATAAGTACTAGAAGGATTAAGATTTCTAAATAGAAGTAATTAAAATTTGTTTAACTTTCTGGCACTAGTTGATCTAAACAATTTTTTCCAGCGGAGTACCCCTTTAAGTACCCATTTATTTGAAACAGCCTTTTTATGTGTCCACAATGTGTAAGGTAATACTGTAAGTACTCCCTGTTTCCTAATACAACACAGAACAGCTACACCCACTCTGCTCAGATATTGAACGACTCTACTATATGCTGCTCTGTATGTAAAAGGGGGTCTCTTCAGAAATCGGGAGGGAGGGGGAAGAGCTGGGGAGCAATGGAGAGAGAAGCCCTATTCATTTTAATGGGATCCCCTGTAGTACCAAGAACAGATGTTACTACAGAGCTGTGCCCATACACAGACTACTTTGGAGGTGTTAAAGGGTGCGTTCCCACCTGGCATATTTTGCTGTGTATTTGCTGCATATTTTCCTACCCATTGACTTCAATGGGAAATAAAATATGCAGCAGCAAATACGCAGCAAAATACGCCAGGTGGGAACGTACCCTAAAGTGTACGACGGCTTCCTGACTCTCCCCCAAAAAGATGATGTCATGGAAGAGAAGGTTCAGATGCAGTAATCAAACATACCCAACCCTTGCCTACCCTGACATCATCTGGAATGCTGTACACTTTCGACCAGTGTTTTCCAACCAGGGTACTTCCAGCTGTTGCAAAACTACAACTCCCAGCGTGCCCTGGACAGCCAAAGTCTTTTTCCAGACCTCTGCTTGGGGTGGTGAAGAATTTTTGGATCATTTGCTTTGTACTTTTACAAATTTTCCAAAAATTTGCACTTCATAGATTTCTAACCAATGCATGCAACCAGTGAAAAACATCTAACAAGTGAGTTTTGCAAATATCACTTGAGATACAGGGATGTTAAAAAATAATGCGCAAAAACTGCACATGCAAAAACCATGTGAAATATATATACCGAAATGAAGACCAAAAAACTAATGATCATTTCCCATCATAGAGTCTATAATTATTATTGCCTACTGGAGGATTTTAAACTTTTTTTTTGTAAGGGGGGGGGGGGGGGGGGTCTTGGGAGTGCTTAAATAGTGACATAGAAAGTTTTACGCATTCTACACTTAAACAATTGTTCATTTCCTGACCATACATTCCCTTTAAAGGAGATCTGCAGCCATAGATGTTAATCCCCTAGGGGATAAGTGTCTGATATGGGGAGGGGGGGATCCGAACACTGGAACTCCCCCCTGCACGATCTCCGGTACGGGGCCAGGGCTCTGCTGCGGTTCTCCCGTGCAGGAGGGCACACGCATTAGCCACGCAGAGCCGTGGCAATGCCGGGTCCCCTTACAGGAGATTGCGGAGGGTCCCAGCAGTGCCAATTTTATTTGCCGGCGCCCGCTACAGATGGAATCTCTACCCAAAAATTCCATAGTGTAAATGAGTGTAAATGAGGCATTAAATAATATCACAATAGTGTTTGTTTACAAAGGACTGAAATGCTGCAGATTTTATTTGAATAAGAAAGTCAAATTCTGCAGCAATTATGTCCTTTCTGAACATACCCTAAGGGTACGTTCAGACGAGCGGATTTTCAGCGTATTTTATGCTGCAGATCCGCCGCTGAAGGACCTCTATATGCTGGTTTTACATGTGCCTGCTCGGAGCAATACGCCGCTACGTGCAGACACATAAACGATGTGCGAGTCGCCACGCATGCACGGTGTACTCGCATACATAGCGGCCGCTCCCCCTGCTCAATGAGCTGCCGCGATGTAGGAGTATACTGCGCATGCGCGCGGCGACTCACACTTCGCAGTGTGTATGCACATAGCGGAGTAATGCCGCTCTGAGCAGGAACATGTAAAGCTAGCATATAGGAGGTCCTTCAGCGGCGGATCCGCAGCAAAATCCGCTCGTCTGAACATCCCTTAAGGTGCGTTCACACATAGAGGATCTGCTGCATATTTGTGCTGCATATTTTCTGCAGATGATTTTTTTTTTTTTTTTTTTTTATAGTGACATAGAATGTTTTACGCATACAACACTTAAAAAAAAATTCGGACTATACATTCCCTTTAAGGGTGTGTTCACACGTACGCAGATTTGTATGCAGATTTGATGCGCAGGATTTTCTGCTGCAGATTTCAATGTAAACTAAATGTCTGAGCACCGCTTCTAATCTGCAGTTACAAATTCACGGGAAAAAGGGATCAGTGTCTGATCGAGGGAGAGGGGTCTGAACGCTGGGGCCCCCCACGATCTCCTGTATGCCCCCTCCATGTATCTCTATGGGAGAGGCGGAGATGCAGTGTTCTTGCATCCCCGCCTCTCCCATAGAGCTGTATGGAGGGGGCGTGTCCTCGACCTCAGTGAGGTCGATCACACACACATTAGTTACGCATATTTTTTGCAGATTATTTTGCTACTCATTGAAGTTAATGGGAAGCAAAATCAGCTACACAAAATATGCAGCAGATCCTGTACATGTGAACATACCCTGAAAAGATTATTACCGGCAAGTCTGCAGCAGGCATACTCTACAATACTGTGGTCTGTACTGCCATCTAGTGGATACTGCAGCAAACCACAGTTGGGGGGAGGAAAAAAAAAAAAAAAAGCATAGACCTTTAAAGGCAGTGTATTCCAAACTATGTGGCTCCAGCTGTTACATAGCTACAATTCCAGGCATGCTGGGAGTTGTAGTTTTGCAAGAGGCACACTGGAAAACACCTCTCTAAGGATAACTTGTGTAGGGGACAAGTTATGGACATGTTTGCAATTGTGCCTATATTATTAAAGGGGTACTCTGGTGGAAAACAATTTATTTTAAATCAACTGGTGCCAGAAAGTTATACAGATTTGTAAATGACTTCTATAAAAAAAAAAAATCTTAAATACTGGAAGGATTATCAGATACTGTATACGACAGAAGAAGTTCTTTTCTTTTTTAATTCCTTTTCTGTCTGACCACAGTGCTCTTTGCTGACACCTCTGTCCATGTGAGGAACTGTCCAGAGCATGAGAGGTTTGCTATGGGGATTCTCCTGCTCTGGACAGTTCCTGACATGGACAGAGGTGTCAGCAGAGAGCACTGTGGTCAGACAGAAAAGGAATTAAAGAAAACAACTTTCTCTGTAGTATACAGCAGCTGATAAGTACTGGAAGGGTTTAGATTTAATAGAAGTAATTTACAAAATTTGTATAACTTTCTGGCACCAGTTGATTTAAAATAAAATTGTTTACCACCGGAGTACCCCTTTAACCCCTTGAGGACCAGTTCAATTCTTTATTTAATTCCAGATTCTAGTTGTCATAGCATTTTTACGTCCACATACCTGTAGGAGGTCTTGTATTTGCAGGAAGTTATATTGTACTGTACTATGTCAACATAGTCTTATTCTTCAGGTGTTAAAGATCTGTACATCAAGTTCTTCAAATACTCTTGTGCTGCTGTGAACATCCCCTGAGCTTCTAGGACACCGATTTCCCAACTGTTGCAAAACTACCATTCGCTGTTCGGGCATGCTGGGAGTTGTAGTTTTTCAACAGCTGGAAAGCCACAGGGTAGATATTCCTGTTTGATAACATTACACAATAGCTAAAAAGTCATATCATGAAGGGAAGACAAAAAAATAGACCAAACTCCAAGATTAATAAAAATGGTGTTTTATTTTTAGGAGCATAATGACCATAATGGTTAAAGGGGTCTTCCACTCCAATGATTTCACTGTTCACAGACATTCCAGAAGGCACGAGGAGGATTTCCAGGCATAAAACGTTCAGACAATGACACATAATGTGATCCCACCATACGTACAATATGGGGGCAGCCGATATTTTGACAACAGCCAATAAATATATTAGGATCACTCTTTTTTTTAAGTGGACGATCAATAGAAGGACAAAGCCTATAGAAATGCAACCATTGTGAGATAGTGGCGCTACCATTGTGAGACAGTGGCGCTACCATTGTGAGACAGTGGCGCTACCATTGTGAGACAGTGGCGCTACCATTGTGAGACAGTGGCGCTACCTATAAGTTGCAAAACTACAACTCCCAGATGTCCGGGCCTGCTGGGATTTGTAATTTTTGCAAAAACTGGAGGCACCATGGTTGGAAAACACTATTTCATATTTACTATCGACCATTACAAAAACCTTGGCACATGGTAAACAATACTTGGTAATGCCATAAACTCCAGGCACTTCCACTTGTAGGTTGCAGTTTCATGAATGTCTGCTTCCTCCATTGGTTGCTATGACAGGACCACTAAATAATAAAGCACTTTCACCCATCTATTCACTCACACATAAAATATATTATTATTATTATTATAGATTAAATTGAAAATGATTATCCGCTTTCTGCAATTATATCTGTACAAAATAGTTTTAGAATCTGAACGGTTGCTTTGGGCAAGGTAACAGCACGACTCCAGTTGTTGCAAAACTACAACTTCCAACAAGCAAGGAGTTGTAGTTCTCCAAAATCTGGAGGCACCCTAACTGGGAAACACTGCTTAAGATAGTCGTCCTGGTAGAGAAGCTGTTGTCGGAAGTGTCTGGCTGAGGCCTACCCCTACAATCTCCATAAACACAAGCGTTTGGCGGTACCAAAGATAAAATGTGTGTGGGGAGGTCGGGAGAGATGGCTGAACAAACAATCAGCAGGCAGCAATTAATAAAGTACTCCGGTGCATTTTTTTTTTTTAACCCTCTGTGACTGGGCTTTCAAGTGAAACAAAACAAACTTTAACTCCCCTTCGTACGTTCCCCCGTTGTGCTGATATCGATCCTGTTCTCCGGTCCCTGACTTCTTCCGCCTGTAAGTCGAAGAGTCACGTGGCGCTCAGCGTATCATCGGCCGCAGGGGGACACTGCTGCGGCTGGTGATACGCTGAGCGTCACATGACTCTTCAACTGACAGGAAGCGGAAGAAGTCGGGGACCGGAGAATGGGACATCGATATCAGTACAACGGGGGAACGTACGAAGGGGAGTTAAAGTTTGTTTTGTTTCACTTGGCAGCCCAGGCACAGAGGGTTAAAAAAAAAAAAATGCACCGGAGTACTTCTTTAAAGCTGTAGGACCACCTTTAATCTAGAGCAGTGTTTCCCAACCAGGGTGCCTCCAGGTGTTGCAGATAAATGCTGTCCAGGCTTTCTGGGAGTTGTAGTTTTGCAACATCTGGAGGCACCCTGGTTGGGAAACACTGATCTAGAGGATGATGTGCTTGCCAGAGAGCTGCAGACTGTTTGTGCAAGGTCAGTCAATATCCGATTTCAAACAGTCTGCAGCTCTCTGGTAAGCACATCATCTTCTAGATCAGTGTTTCCCAACCAGGGTGCCTCCAGATGTTGCAAAACTACAACTCCTAGCATGCCTGGTTATCTCTATTCTCTCTTTATTCTTTTGGAAGGATCAAGAGAGAATAGAGATAACCAGGCAAGATGGGAGCTGTAGTTCTGCAACAGCTGGAGGCACCTTCCCAAAAAATTCTAAACAGGTCATTTCTTGGAGGCTCTAAAGGCGCCTTTGTTGGGAAAAAACTGTTCTAAGTAAAAGTGATGTGTTATACCTTGTGCAAGGCCTAAGGGGGCAGAGCACGACACCGGGATTCCTACATTATGATCCTTGTGTCATAATAACACTATTTTACCTAGGAAGTTCCTTAAAATTTTCTCTGTGTTGACCTATAATAGAACTAAACACCATGGGGGAGATTTATCAAAACCGGTCCAGAGGAAAAGTTGCTGAGTTGCCCATAGCAACCAATCAGATCGCTTCTTTGATTTTTGAACAGGCCTCTGAAAAATGAAAGAAGCGATCTGATTGGTTGCTATGGGCAACTCAGCAACTTTTCCTCCGGACAGGTTTTGATAAATCTCCCCCCATGTTCTTGAACACAAATCTACAGATAGAGTAGATCTAGAGAGTTGGTAGGCCTCAAACCTTCAGATATTGCCTAGCAACAAACAACACAGCCGGAGATCGACTGCTCTGGTCTCCACAGGAACATGGATATCTAAAGTAGTCATCCAAAATACTGCGAAATGCCCAACAGGACGTCGTACCGATAACTAACCACCGGCAAGAACAATCTTGAAGACCTTGTAGCCATTTGGGCAGATTCCCTGTGATTGAGTCCAGTTTATGTACCTGCACATCACATGACATGCCATGTGCTCACACACCGCACCGGACAGTCGGCGACATTCCTATAGGGGCAACAATAAAAAAGGAAGGAATTGTGCCTTGAATGAGACGAAAAACTCGATCACAAAGTCTTCAATTGCCGGTCGCTGTTTAACTGGCGGAAGAAGGCTTTCCCAAATTCATAGGAGCTGATCATGATGGCGCAGGCGGGCGCAACCTTGATCAAGCGGGGACTGAGACCTGCAATGTGAAAGAGAAGATCAGACGTCACATAAAATACAGGAGACTGGATTATTGCACATGTAGCAAACCTAGACATTAAAGGGGTACTCCGCAGCGATGTCATAGCCCCGCCCCCTCATTACGTCACGCGCCCCCCCCCCCCCGCCTCCTCAATGCAAGTCTATGGGAGGGGGCATGACGGCTGTCACGCCCCTTCCATAGACTTGCATTGAGTGGGGCGGGGCATGACGTCATTAGGGGGTGGGGCTATGGAGTCACGAGCTCCCGGCGCTGGCTCCAGCGTTCAGAACAGTTTGTTCCAAACTCTGAGCAGCGGAGTACCCCTTTAACAACCCATGGCTTGTATACACGTAATGGTGCCGTAAGGAGGTATGGCGCTACTATTAACCCTTTAGATCACCACTGTGAGTCTAAAGGGACTTTAAAAAGGCTGTTGGTGGTATAGTGGTGTGGATCGCCCCCCTAGTGTGAATGTGTATGGTGGGGAGATCCAGTGTTGAGGTAGCAGGAAGGCTTACATTAGCCTCCATGGCTGCAGACCCTCTGGTATTGATAGATCCCGTCTGTAGCAGGTTCCATCAATGGCGCACAGAGCACACAGATCAATAGAAATGCATTCATCTGTATAAGAAATCTAATGATTCCTCATAACAAGTATCCCAAGGGAACCAATAGAAAAAAAATGTAATAAAAAGGCTTATTGCACACATAATAACTTGTTCCATATTAAAAGTTGAAATCACCCCCCTTTTCCATTTAAAATATAGATAAAATAAAAACAAAACATGTTTGGTATCGCCACGTCAGAACTATTAAAATATAACATTATCTATCCCGTATGCTAAATGACAAAGTAAAAAAAAAAAAAAATACCGAACCCCAGAATTCCGTTTTCTTGATCACAAATCCTCCCCCCCCAAAAAAAAAAAAAAAAAAAAATGTAGAATTTTCTGAAGTAGTAAAACATTATGAAAACTATATAAGTTGGGTATTTTTGTAATTGTGCCTACATAAAGAATCAAGATAACATAGTTTGACATCAACAGCGTTATTTTTATTATTTTTTATAGTTTTCTACCTTGATATTGCTCTGTATTTTCTGCTCAGTCAGATTCACAGACTGGGAAGGGGCGTTCCCCAGCATGCGTGACATCATCTGAAGCCATACAGGGGAGAACTTCCTCCCTCACTCTGCTACACACAGCCAATAGAAGTTCAGTGTGAGATGAGCTATGATTGGCTAAGGCTGCACACACCCCCCTCAGCACTCCAGATTGCATTTCCTGATTTTGGACTCCTGCCAGGCCAGCAGGAGTCCAAAGTCTGTGCAAGAGATGGGGGAAAATGTGCTCTGGACAAGTAGGGAGACACCTAGTGGCAGCTTTTTAAAACACAAATAAAACATAGAAAACTAAAAAGAAAATGTAACAAAGTACATTAGAAAGATTTTTTTTATTTACCATAAGGAGTGCAATAGCAAAAATTAGTTTTAATGAGAGTGCCCATTTTAAAAGTAAGGAAATATAAAAGAGCAAAAAGATAAATTGGCAAGTTTTGCAACAACTGGAGGTCCACCATTTGGAGACCACTATCATACAGACATGTCAATAGTTTTGATTAGTCGGGTTTCGGTGCTGAGAACCCTACCAATTGTTAGAACGGTGGGGTTGTTCTTTTTTGCTATACAAGAGACACAAAAAGTAGTGAAAACCCTCAATAAATACACTCACCAGCAAAAAGACCGCTGAAGCCGTTCTCGGACATTATTATACGCATTATCCTCCAGGTGGACGTAGATTTTTTCTGTGAACCTAAAAGAAAACATAAACCCATTTGAAAGAGCAAAATCAGAAAGATTACAGTCATGTTTTCACTTCCTTGGACACCGAACCGCATTGCACTGTGGCTGATCTACATCATGGCGGTAATTGGCGTTCAACCTGCCCAGTACCAGTAAGTAGTAAGTATGGTCTTGTTTCTGTAATTTTAAAGGGGTACTAGGACTACTGAAAAACTTATCTGCAGGATAGTATCTTTGGCGCTCCCACACACAGCGAATAGATCACATGCCAACTGTGATTTTAAAGGGGAACTCTGCTACTGTAAAACGTATGCCATATCTGCATGATAGTATCTTCAGCGCCCCCATAGAGCACATGCCAACAGGACACCCCACGTACAGGAAGAGGCGGGACCCCGTTCTGGAGATCACAGGGGGTCCCAGTGGTCAAACCCCCCTCCCCCATGTGATAAGACACTTATGCTGCAGATAGAGGATATGTTTTAAAGTAGTAGAGCAACCCTTTAAAAGGGGTATTCCAGGGAAAAATTTTTTTTTTTTTTTTAAATCAACTGGCTCCAGAAAGTTAAAGGGGTATTCCAGGCCAAAACTTTTTTTTATTTTATATATATATATATATATATATATATATATATATATGTATATATATATATATCTCAACTGGCTCCGGAAAGTTAAACACTTTTGTGAATTACTTCTATTAAAAAAAATCTTAATCCTTCCAATAGTTATTAGCTTCTGAAGTTGAGTTGCTGTTTTCTGTCTAACTGCTTTCTGATTATATATATATATATATATATATATATATATATATATATATATATATATATATATATATATAAAGTTTTTGCCTGGAATACCCCTTTAAACAGATTCATAAATGAACAGAATGTAGATACAGGATCCGGCACTGCTGTATATACGGCAAATAATCAGCAACAGGTGGACAGTAGAAGCAAAGATCAAATCTTTATGGTGCTCAGTCCAAAGATCGTAGATAAAATCAGATATTAATATAGTAAGAATGGAGGACGGCACTCACCCAAGATGGTAGCTTCAAAAGGTTCTTCATTGTAAAAACACGTTGGCGGTGTCAGACAGGTGAATGGACAGGAACGCCGAGGGCCTCAGCGTGCAGGTAACAGCTTTGTCGTACTTCCGTACTTCGTCAGACCAGATTTGTAAATTACTTCTATTAAAAAATCTTAATCCTTCCAATAAACATCAGCTGCTGAAGTTGAGTTGTGCTTTTCTGTCTGGCAACAGTGCTCTCTGCTGACATCTCTGCTTGTCTCAGGAACTGCACAAAGTAGAAGAGGTTTGCTATGGGGATTTGCTTCGACTCTGGACAGTTCCCGAGACAGGTGTCATCAGAGAGCACTTAGACAGAAAAGAACAACTCAACTTCAGCAGCTCATACGTACTGAAAGTAATTTACAAATCTGTTTAACTTTCTGGAGCCAGTTGATATATTTAAAAAAAAAGGTTTTTTTCCTGGATAACCCCTTTAAAGTAATTTTGGTCACACCCTTAAATCGTTACTCTACTGCCTCAGCGTTCAAAACATTTTGTTGGGGGTTCGTGGCGTCATGGCCACGCCCCCTCGTGACGTCCCGCCACACCACCTAAATGCAACTCAAGAGGTGTGATGGCCTCCACGCCCCCTCCCATAGACTTGAATTGAGGGGGCGTGGTGTGACATCACTAGGGGTTCCGGACGCTCAGGCAGTGGAGTACCCCTTTAAAACCTTACCTGCTGGGAAACTACTAGGGAGGCCTCCTGACCCCTGTACCACCAGGCAAGGTGTCTGTCAGACTGAATGGAGAGGTGGACGAGTCAACTTTTATGTTTGCAACTTTATTCTATAAAATCAAACTTTTTATACTTTTTTTTATACAGTATTTTATTTTCTACCCTATGTGAAGCAGAACAGAATGTCCATGTTATGGGGGGACTGTAGGTCATTACAGCCAAGAAGTGGAAAAAAAAATTAAAAATACTTCATCACTTACTGTGCACCACCTCCGATTCTCCAACTTCGATTTGTCTTCTCGTTTTCACCACATCGAACGGTAAAGTGACTACAGAGGCGAACTGCAAAATACAAAGCCCCATTCCATCACCTGGAACTGTTCATGCAGGGTGTACTAAAATGGTAAAGGCCTGGTAAGTGTGCTCCCAGCTGTTGCAAAACTACAACTCCTAGCATGCCCGGACAGCCGAAGGCTGTCCGGGCATGCTGGGAGTTGTAGTTTTGCAACAGCTGGAGGTGCCCTGCTTGGGAAACACTGCTTTACAGATGATGCTGAAACGACGCAGTCTCGAAAGAGTTAAATGACCTATTCAACTCTGCTACATCTGCAAGTGGCTAATGAAATCTCTTCGGCTGTCTGGGCATGCTAGTAGTTGTAGTTTTGCAACAGCTGGAGGCGCCCTGCTTGGGAAACACTGCTTTACAGATGATGCCGAAACGATGCAGTCTCGAAAGAGTTAAATGACCTATTCAACTCTGCTACATCTGCAAGTGGCTAATGAAATCCCTTCGGCTGTCCGGGCATGCTGGGTGTTGTAGTTTTGAAACAGCTGGAGACACACTGGTTGGGAAACACTGGTTTATACACTGAAAAGTGATGTGGAGGCCAATCATTGGCTGTTAGTGGGTCATGATGAATGGCTGCGTTGGTCTCAAGAGAGAGCAGTAGAGTAGACAAGAGACCACCAGGGGTCCCGGGAAGCATCAGAGAAGTGACTGGGACGGGGCTGATGGTGGGTCACATGTCCATGTCGAGAGAACCAGGAAGTAGAGACTGGTGGGGGATCAATAATAAATAATAATAATACTAGCGATACTCACCTTACTGATCTCCACTGCTCCTGTTCCCAACTTCGTGTACCTTCTCAACACGGACATGTGACCACTGCAACCAATCACTGGCCACAGCAGTGACCCACTACAATCAGTAATAGGCTTCATCTCATCTCTTTGTTGGCAGGTAGTAGAGACTGGCAGAGAACCAGGCGAAGGCCAAAACAAGAAATCAATAAGGAGAGTATGAAACAAAGATCAATAAGGCGAGTATGAAACAGAGATCAATAGGGCGAGTATGAAACAGAAATCAATAGGGCGAGTATGAAACAGAGATCAATAAGGTGAGTATGAAACAGAGATCAATAAGGTGAGTATGAAACAAAGATCAATAAGGCGAGTATGAAACAGAGATCAATAAGGCGAGTATGAAACAGAGATCAATAAGGAGAGTATGAAACAGAGATCAATAAGGCGAGTATGAAACAGATCAACAAGGCGAGTATGAAACAGAGATCAATAAGGTGAGTATGAAACAGAGATCAATAAGGAGAGTATGAAACAGAGATCAATAAGGAGAGTATGAAACAGAGATCAATAAGGAGAGTATGAAACAGAGATCAATAAGGAGAGTATGAAACAGAGATCAATAAGGAGAGTATGAAACAGAGATCAATAAGGAGAGTATGAAACAGAGATCAATAAGGAGAGTATGAAACAGAGATCAATAAGGAGAGTATGAAACAGAGATCAATAAGGCGAGTATGAAACAGAGATCAATAAGGGGAGTATGAAACAGAGATCAATAAGGAGAGTATGAAACAGAGATCAATAAGGAGAGTATGAAACAGATCAATAAGGCGAGTATGAAACAGATCAATAAGGCGAGTATGAAACAGATCAATAAGGAGTATGAAACAGAGATCAATAAGGAGTATGAAACAGAGATCAATAAGGAGAGTATGAAACAGAGATCAATAAGGAGAGTATGAAACAGAGATCAATAAGGAGAGTATGAAACAGAGATCAATAAGGTGAGTATGAAACAGAGATCAATAAGGAGTATGAAACAGAGATCAATAAGGAGAGTATGAAACAGATCAATAAGGAGAGTATGAAACAGAGATCAATAAGGAGAGTATGAAACAGATCAATAAGGAGAGTATGAAACAGATCAATAAGGAGAGTATGAAACAGAGATCAATAAGGTGAGTATGAAACAGATCAATAAGGTGAATATGAAACAGAGATCAATAAGGAGTATGAAACAGAGATCAATAAGGAGAGTATGAAACAGAGATCAATAAGGAGAGTATGAAACAGATCAATAAGGTGAGTATGAAACAGAGATCAATAAGGAGAGTATGAAACAGAGATCAATAAGGAGAGTATGAAACAGATCAATAAGGTGAGTATGAAACAGATCAATAAGGAGTATGAAACAGAGATCAATAAGGGGAGTATGAAACAGAGATCAATAAGGCGAGTATGAAACAGAGATCAATAAGGAGAGTATGAAACAGAGATCAATAAGGAGAGTATGAAACAGATCAATAAGGAGAGTATGAAACAGATCAATAAGGTGAGTATGAAACAGAGATCAATAAGGAGTATGAAACAGAGATCAATAAGGAGAGTATGAAACAGAGATCAATAAGGTGAGTATGAAACAGAGATCAATAAGGAGACTATGAAACAGAGATCAATAAGGAGAGTATGAAACAGAGATCAATAAGGAGAGTATGAAACAGAGATCAATAAGGCGAGTATGAAACAGATCAATAAGGCGAGTATGAAACAGATCAATAAGGAGTATGAAACAGAGATCAATAAGGAGTATGAAACAGAGA